>NW_027445623.1:0-601790 GCF_035582795.1 Mycteria americana
AACCCTAACCCCTAACGGACTGAACCCGTAACCCTTAACCGGAACCGTGAACCTGTGAACCCTAACCCTAACCCTATCGCTAACCCTAACCCTAACCTAACCCTTACCTGACCCTAACCCTAACCCTAACCCTAACCCGAACCCTAACCTAACCCTAACCCTAACCCTAACTCCTTAACCCTAACCCTAACCCTAACCCTAACCCTAACCCTAACCTAACCCTAACCCTAACCCTAACCCTAACCCTAACCCTAACCCTAACCCTAACCCTAACCCTAACCCTAACCCTAACCCTAACCCTAACCCTAACCCTAACCCTAACCCTAACCCTAACCCTAACCCTAACCCTAACCCTAACCCTAACCCTAACCCTAACTACCCTAACCCTAACCCTAACCTAACCCTAACCCTAACCCTAACCCTAACCCTAACCCTAACCCTAACCCTAACCCTAACCCTAACCCTAACCCTAACCCTAACCCTAACCCTAACCCTAACCCTAACCCTAACCCTAACCCTAACCCTAACCCTAACCCTAACCCTAACCCTAACCCTAACCCTAACCTAACCCTAACCCTAACCTAACCCTAACCCTAACCCTAACCCTAACCCTAACCCTAACCCTAACCCTAACCCTAACCCTAACCCTAACCCTAACCCTAACCCTAACCCTAACCCTAACCCTAACCCTAACCCTAACCCTAACCCTAACCCTAACCTACCTAACCCTAACCCTAACCCTAACCCTAACCCTAACCCTAACCCTAACCCTAACCCTAACCCTAACCCTAACCCTAACCCTAACCCTAACCCTAACCCTAACCCTAACCCTAACCCTAACCCTAACCCTAACCCTAACCCTAACCCTAACCCTAACCCTAACCCTAACCCTAACCCTAACCCTAACCCTAACCCTAACCCTAACCCTAACCCTAACCCTAACCCTAACCCTAACCCTAACCCTAACCCTAACCCTAACCCTAACCCTAACCCTAACCCTAACCCTAACCCTAACCCTAACCCTAACCCTAACCCTAACCCTAACCCTAACCCTAACCCTAACCCTAACCCTAACCCTAACCCTAACCCTAACCCTAACCCTAACCCTAACCCTAACCCTAACCCTAACCCTAACCCTAACCCTAACCCTAACCCTAACCCTAACCCTAACCCTAACCCTAACCCTAACCCTAACCCTAACCCTAACCCTAACCCTAACCCTAACCCTAACCCTAACCCTAACCCTAACCCTAACCCTAACCCTAACCCTAACCCTAACCCTAACCCTAACCCTAACCCTAACCCTAACCCTAACCCTAACCCTAACCCTAACCCTAACCCTAACCCTAACCCTAACCCTAACCCTAACCCTAACCCTAACCCTAACCCTAACCCTAACCCTAACCCTAACCCTAACCCTAACCCTAACCCTAACCCTAACCCTAACCCTAACCCTAACCCTAACCCTAACCCTAACCCTAACCCTAACCCTAACCCTAACCCTAACCCTAACCCTAACCCTAACCCTAACCCTAACCCTAACCCTAACCCTAACCCTAACCCTAACCCTAACCCTAACCCTAACCCTAACCCTAACCCTAACCCTAACCCTAACCCTAACCCTAACCCTAACCCTAACCCTAACCCTAACCCTAACCCTAACCCTAACCCTAACCCTAACCCTAACCCTAACCCTAACCCTAACCCTAACCCTAACCCTAACC
This sequence comes from Mycteria americana, assembly GCF_035582795.1. Lineage (NCBI taxonomy): Eukaryota > Metazoa > Chordata > Aves > Ciconiiformes > Ciconiidae > Mycteria > Mycteria americana. The sequence continues at coordinate 1,725 of NW_027445623.1, forward strand.
CTAACCCTAACCCTAACCCTAACCCTAACCCTAACCCTAACCCTAACCCTAACCCTAACCCTAACCCTAACCCTAACCCTAACCCTAACCCTAACCCTAACCCTAACCCTAACCCTAACCCTAACCCTAACCCTAACCCTAACCCTAACCCTAACCCTAACCCTAACCCTAACCCTAACCCTAACCCTAACCCTAACCCTAACCCTAACCCTAACCCTAACCCTAACCCTAACCCTAACCCTAACCCTAACCCTAACCCTAACCCTAACCCTAACCCTAACCCTAACCCTAACCCTAACCCTAACCCTAACCCTAACCCTAACCCTAACCCTAACCCTAACCCTAACCCTAACCCTAACCCTAACCCTAACCCTAACCCTAACCCTAACCCTAACCCTAACCCTAACCCTAACCCTAACCCTAACCCTAACCCTAACCCTAACCCTAACCCTAACCCTAACCCTAACCCTAACCCTAACCCTAACCCTAACCCTAACCCTAACCCTAACCCTAACCCTAACCCTAACCCTAACCCTAACCCTAACCCTAACCCTAACCCTAACCCTAACCCTAACCCTAACCCTAACCCTAACCCTAACCCTAACCCTAACCCTAACCCTAACCCTAACCCTAACCCTAACCCTAACCCTAACCCTAACCCTAACCCTAACCCTAACCCTAACCCTAACCCTAACCCTAACCCTAACCCTAACCCTAACCCTAACCCTAACCCTAACCCTAACCCTAACCCTAACCCTAACCCTAACCCTAACCCTAACCCTAACCCTAACCCTAACCCTAACCCTAACCCTAACCCTAACCCTAACCCTAACCCTAACCCTAACCCTAACCCTAACCCTAACCCTAACCCTAACCCTAACCCTAACCCTAACCCTAACCCTAACCCTAACCCTAACCCTAACCCTAACCCTAACCCTAACCCTAACCCTAACCCTAACCCTAACCCTAACCCTAACCCTAACCCTAACCCTAACCCTAACCCTAACCCTAACCCTAACCCTAACCCTAACCCTAACCCTAACCCTAACCCTAACCCTAACCCTAACCCTAACCCTAACCCTAACCCTAACCCTAACCCTAACCCTAACCCTAACCCTAACCCTAACCCTAACCCTAACCCTAACCCTAACCCTAACCCTAACCCTAACCCTAACCCTAACCCTAACCCTAACCCTAACCCTAACCCTAACCCTAACCCTAACCCTAACCCTAACCCTAACCCTAACCCTAACCCTAACCCTAACCCTAACCCTAACCCTAACCCTAACCCTAACCCTAACCCTAACCCTAACCCTAACCCTAACCCTAACCCTAACCCTAACCCTAACCCTAACCCTAACCCTAACCCTAACCCTAACCCTAACCCTAACCCTAACCCTAACCCTAACCCTAACCCTAACCCTAACCCTAACCCTAACCCTAACCCTAACCCTAACCCTAACCCTAACCCTAACCCTAACCCTAACCCTAACCCTAACCCTAACCCTAACCCTAACCCTAACCCTAACCCTAACCCTAACCCTAACCCTAACCCTAACCCTAACCCTAACCCTAACCCTAACCCTAACCCTAACCCTAACCCTAACCCTAACCCTAACCCTAACCCTAACCCTAACCCTAACCCTAACCCTAACCCTAACCCTAACCCTAACCCTAACCCTAACCCTAACCCTAACCCTAACCCTAACCCTAACCCTAACCCTAACCCTAACCCTAACCCTAACCCTAACCCTAACCCTAACCCTAACCCTAACCCTAACCCTAACCCTAACCCTAACCCTAACCCTAACCCTAACCCTAACCCTAACCCTAACCCTAACCCTAACCCTAACCCTAACCCTAACCCTAACCCTAACCCTAACCCTAACCCTAACCCTAACCCTAACCCTAACCCTAACCCTAACCCTAACCCTAACCCTAACCCTAACCCTAACCCTAACCCTAACCCTAACCCTAACCCTAACCCTAACCCTAACCCTAACCCTAACCCTAACCCTAACCCTAACCCTAACCCTAACCCTAACCCTAACCCTAACCCTAACCCTAACCCTAACCCTAACCCTAACCCTAACCCTAACCCTAACCCTAACCCTAACCCTAACCCTAACCCTAACCCTAACCCTAACCCTAACCCTAACCCTAACCCTAACCCTAACCCTAACCCTAACCCTAACCCTAACCCTAACCCTAACCCTAACCCTAACCCTAACCCTAACCCTAACCCTAACCCTAACCCTAACCCTAACCCTAACCCTAACCCTAACCCTAACCCTAACCCTAACCCTAACCCTAACCCTAACCCTAACCCTAACCCTAACCCTAACCCTAACCCTAACCCTAACCCTAACCCTAACCCTAACCCTAACCCTAACCCTAACCCTAACCCTAACCCTAACCCTAACCCTAACCCTAACCCTAACCCTAACCCTAACCCTAACCCTAACCCTAACCCTAACCCTAACCCTAACCCTAACCCTAACCCTAACCCTAACCCTAACCCTAACCCTAACCCTAACCCTAACCCTAACCCTAACCCTAACCCTAACCCTAACCCTAACCCTAACCCTAACCCTAACCCTAACCCTAACCCTAACCCTAACCCTAACCCTAACCCTAACCCTAACCCTAACCCTAACCCTAACCCTAACCCTAACCCTAACCCTAACCCTAACCCTAACCCTAACCCTAACCCTAACCCTAACCCTAACCCTAACCCTAACCCTAACCCTAACCCTAACCCTAACCCTAACCCTAACCCTAACCCTAACCCTAACCCTAACCCTAACCCTAACCCTAACCCTAACCCTAACCCTAACCCTAACCCTAACCCTAACCCTAACCCTAACCCTAACCCTAACCCTAACCCTAACCCTAACCCTAACCCTAACCCTAACCCTAACCCTAACCCTAACCCTAACCCTAACCCTAACCCTAACCCTAACCCTAACCCTAACCCTAACCCTAACCCTAACCCTAACCCTAACCCTAACCCTAACCCTAACCCTAACCCTAACCCTAACCCTAACCCTAACCCTAACCCTAACCCTAACCCTAACCCTAACCCTAACCCTAACCCTAACCCTAACCCTAACCCTAACCCTAACCCTAACCCTAACCCTAACCCTAACCCTAACCCTAACCCTAACCCTAACCCTAACCCTAACCCTAACCCTAACCCTAACCCTAACCCTAACCCTAACCCTAACCCTAACCCTAACCCTAACCCTAACCCTAACCCTAACCCTAACCCTAACCCTAACCCTAACCCTAACCCTAACCCTAACCCTAACCCTAACCCTAACCCTAACCCTAACCCTAACCCTAACCCTAACCCTAACCCTAACCCTAACCCTAACCCTAACCCTAACCCTAACCCTAACCCTAACCCTAACCCTAACCCTAACCCTAACCCTAACCCTAACCCTAACCCTAACCCTAACCCTAACCCTAACCCTAACCCTAACCCTAACCCTAACCCTAACCCTAACCCTAACCCTAACCCTAACCCTAACCCTAACCCTAACCCTAACCCTAACCCTAACCCTAACCCTAACCCTAACCCTAACCCTAACCCTAACCCTAACCCTAACCCTAACCCTAACCCTAACCCTAACCCTAACCCTAACCCTAACCCTAACCCTAACCCTAACCCTAACCCTAACCCTAACCCTAACCCTAACCCTAACCCTAACCCTAACCCTAACCCTAACCCTAACCCTAACCCTAACCCTAACCCTAACCCTAACCCTAACCCTAACCCTAACCCTAACCCTAACCCTAACCCTAACCCTAACCCTAACCCTAACCCTAACCCTAACCCTAACCCTAACCCTAACCCTAACCCTAACCCTAACCCTAACCCTAACCCTAACCCTAACCCTAACCCTAACCCTAACCCTAACCCTAACCCTAACCCTAACCCTAACCCTAACCCTAACCCTAACCCTAACCCTAACCCTAACCCTAACCCTAACCCTAACCCTAACCCTAACCCTAACCCTAACCCTAACCCTAACCCTAACCCTAACCCTAACCCTAACCCTAACCCTAACCCTAACCCTAACCCTAACCCTAACCCTAACCCTAACCCTAACCCTAACCCTAACCCTAACCCTAACCCTAACCCTAACCCTAACCCTAACCCTAACCCTAACCCTAACCCTAACCCTAACCCTAACCCTAACCCTAACCCTAACCCTAACCCTAACCCTAACCCTAACCCTAACCCTAACCCTAACCCTAACCCTAACCCTAACCCTAACCCTAACCCTAACCCTAACCCTAACCCTAACCCTAACCCTAACCCTAACCCTAACCCTAACCCTAACCCTAACCCTAACCCTAACCCTAACCCTAACCCTAACCCTAACCCTAACCCTAACCCTAACCCTAACCCTAACCCTAACCCTAACCCTAACCCTAACCCTAACCCTAACCCTAACCCTAACCCTAACCCTAACCCTAACCCTAACCCTAACCCTAACCCTAACCCTAACCCTAACCCTAACCCTAACCCTAACCCTAACCCTAACCCTAACCCTAACCCTAACCCTAACCCTAACCCTAACCCTAACCCTAACCCTAACCCTAACCCTAACCCTAACCCTAACCCTAACCCTAACCCTAACCCTAACCCTAACCCTAACCCTAACCCTAACCCTAACCCTAACCCTAACCCTAACCCTAACCCTAACCCTAACCCTAACCCTAACCCTAACCCTAACCCTAACCCTAACCCTAACCCTAACCCTAACCCTAACCCTAACCCTAACCCTAACCCTAACCCTAACCCTAACCCTAACCCTAACCCTAACCCTAACCCTAACCCTAACCCTAACCCTAACCCTAACCCTAACCCTAACCCTAACCCTAACCCTAACCCTAACCCTAACCCTAACCCTAACCCTAACCCTAACCCTAACCCTAACCCTAACCCTAACCCTAACCCTAACCCTAACCCTAACCCTAACCCTAACCCTAACCCTAACCCTAACCCTAACCCTAACCCTAACCCTAACCCTAACCCTAACCCTAACCCTAACCCTAACCCTAACCCTAACCCTAACCCTAACCCTAACCCTAACCCTAACCCTAACCCTAACCCTAACCCTAACCCTAACCCTAACCCTAACCCTAACCCTAACCCTAACCCTAACCCTAACCCTAACCCTAACCCTAACCCTAACCCTAACCCTAACCCTAACCCTAACCCTAACCCTAACCCTAACCCTAACCCTAACCCTAACCCTAACCCTAACCCTAACCCTAACCCTAACCCTAACCCTAACCCTAACCCTAACCCTAACCCTAACCCTAACCCTAACCCTAACCCTAACCCTAACCCTAACCCTAACCCTAACCCTAACCCTAACCCTAACCCTAACCCTAACCCTAACCCTAACCCTAACCCTAACCCTAACCCTAACCCTAACCCTAACCCTAACCCTAACCCTAACCCTAACCCTAACCCTAACCCTAACCCTAACCCTAACCCTAACCCTAACCCTAACCCTAACCCTAACCCTAACCCTAACCCTAACCCTAACCCTAACCCTAACCCTAACCCTAACCCTAACCCTAACCCTAACCCTAACCCTAACCCTAACCCTAACCCTAACCCTAACCCTAACCCTAACCCTAACCCTAACCCTAACCCTAACCCTAACCCTAACCCTAACCCTAACCCTAACCCTAACCCTAACCCTAACCCTAACCCTAACCCTAACCCTAACCCTAACCCTAACCCTAACCCTAACCCTAACCCTAACCCTAACCCTAACCCTAACCCTAACCCTAACCCTAACCCTAACCCTAACCCTAACCCTAACCCTAACCCTAACCCTAACCCTAACCCTAACCCTAACCCTAACCCTAACCCTAACCCTAACCCTAACCCTAACCCTAACCCTAACCCTAACCCTAACCCTAACCCTAACCCTAACCCTAACCCTAACCCTAACCCTAACCCTAACCCTAACCCTAACCCTAACCCTAACCCTAACCCTAACCCTAACCCTAACCCTAACCCTAACCCTAACCCTAACCCTAACCCTAACCCTAACCCTAACCCTAACCCTAACCCTAACCCTAACCCTAACCCTAACCCTAACCCTAACCCTAACCCTAACCCTAACCCTAACCCTAACCCTAACCCTAACCCTAACCCTAACCCTAACCCTAACCCTAACCCTAACCCTAACCCTAACCCTAACCCTAACCCTAACCCTAACCCTAACCCTAACCCTAACCCTAACCCTAACCCTAACCCTAACCCTAACCCTAACCCTAACCCTAACCCTAACCCTAACCCTAACCCTAACCCTAACCCTAACCCTAACCCTAACCCTAACCCTAACCCTAACCCTAACCCTAACCCTAACCCTAACCCTAACCCTAACCCTAACCCTAACCCTAACCCTAACCCTAACCCTAACCCTAACCCTAACCCTAACCCTAACCCTAACCCTAACCCTAACCCTAACCCTAACCCTAATGACCCTAACCCTAACCCTAACCCTAACCCTAACCCTAACCCTAACCCTAACCCTAACCCTAACCCTAACCCTAACCCTAACCCTAACCCTAACCCTAACCCTAACCCTAACCCTAACCCCTAACCCTAACCCCTAACCCCTAACCCCTAACCCCTAACCCTAACCCCTAACCCTAACCCTAACCCTAACCCTAACCCTAACCCTAACCCTAACCCCTAACCCTAACCCTAACCCTAACCCTAACCCTAACCCTAACCCTAACCCTAACCCTAACCCTAACCCTAACCCTAACCCTAACCCTAACCCTAACCCTAACCCTAAGGACCCTAACCCTAACCCTAACCCTAACCCTAACCCTAACCCTAACCCTAACCCTAACCCTAACCCTAACCCTAACCCTAACCCTAACCCTAACCCTAACCCTAACCCTAACCCTAACCCCTAACCCTAACCCTAACCCTAACCCTAACCCTAACCCTAACCCTAACCCCTAACCCTAACCCTAACCCTAACCCTAACCCTAACCCTAACCCCTAACCCTAACCCTAACCCTAACCCTAACCCTAACCCTAACCCCTAACCCTAACCCTAACCCTAACCCTAACCCTAACCCTAACCCCTAACCCTAACCCTAACCCTAACCCTAACCCTAACCCTAACCCTAATGGCCCTAACCCTAACCCTAACCCTAACCCTAACCCTAACCCTAATGGCCCTAACCCTAACCCTAATGGCCCTAACCCTAACCCTAACCCTAACCCTAACCCTAACCCTAATGGCCCTAACCCTAACCCTAACCCTAACCCTAACCCCTAACCCTAACCCTAACCCTAACCCTAACCCTAACCCTAACCCTAACCCTAACCCCTAACCCTAACCCTAACCCTAACCCTAACCCCTAACCCCTAACCCTAACCCTAACCCCTAACCCTAATGACCCTAACCCTAACCCTAACCCCTAGGGTTAACTCGAACCCCCGCCAACTCCCCACAGTTTATATCCTTAGTGTGACTCCATATGGTATGGAATAGCCCTTTGGCCAGTTTGGGGCAACTATCTTGGCTGTGCCCCCTCCCAGCTGCTTGTGCACCTGGCAGAGCACGGGAAGCTGAAAAGTCCTTGGCTAGTGTATACACTACTTAGCAACAACTCCAACATCAGTGTGTTATCAACTTTCTTCTCATCCTAAATCCAAAACACAGCACTGTACCAGCTACTAGGAAGAAAATTAACTCTGTCCCAGCCGAAAGCAGGACACTGGCCAAGTCAGCATCTCGTACATGTTGCACAGGCTGTCTTTCTTGACTGCTGGCAAGGAAAGGAGTGGGATAGGAGTGTTGGAATGCCGAGGAATGTGGATGCAAGTGATCACAGACTCATTTCTCAGTTTTCCGTGGGCTGTCTGTATACCCTATGTAACTCATCTTGCACTCGGAAAGAAGTGCCACCCTTTTGGCGCCAAGAAAGAAAGGTAGAGATTTCCAAGGAATAACATTGAATCGGTTTTGATGAGCAAGTAGGTTATCGGTGGCAGAGCTAGGACTTGGAGGGAGATTACCATGCTTAGAGTATTACCATGCCATACTCTACCAATCTAGAGTATGAAAAACATTTCCTTGAAACACTTTCCCAACATAACCAGACCTGACTTCTCTGAAAGAGCTCTTTTCCTAGGAGCTGCACCTGAGCTAAGCCAGATGAGAGAGTCTTGCCTGCTGTCCGTCACTGAGGCTGATGGCAGCTCAGCCAGCAGTTTTGGCGAGGACAGAACAAGATCGATACGTATGCGCCTGCGTGCTGATCGTCTTCAGGTTTTGCAGGCTGTAGGTCTGGCAGGACCTACCGTCTCATTCACGTGATGGTAATAGCAACACCTCCAGGCATCTGTGTAGGGCGTTTTGGATTGTCTATGATTTGCACGAGTACTTGAACAGTTTAATGTTCTGTTGAGGTATGGGTTAGGTTCTGTTGAGTGTAATGTCCTGTTGATGTAACCCTAATCCTAACCCAGAAGAAAGTGAAGACAAAGAAGATGAAGATGGCAAAGATACTCAAAAGCATTATAACCTTTGACAGCGGAAACGTGTCATTTACAGTTTATATTAACACCTTTCTTTCAAAGTACTTTTCTTTTCAGAGATTGACAGAGGACGTTTTGCTATTCCCATATCAGCACTGAGTGATATGCTCTCCACTGAGATGTTAAAAAAATGACCAATGTATCTGGGAAAGAAGAGTAATTACACACACTCGATAGTCATAGTCTTGTAGTTTTCATTTGTCCTTAAAAAGCAGGTGTGGTTTTTTTTTCACTTGTTGTGTAAAAAAAAAAAAGAAAAACCCTTGCAAGTTCCTCTGAAATTAGAGGTGGTTGAGAGATGTGAGGGAGGTTTCCGTGCAGTTACAGGTTTTTAAAAAACCCAGCAAAGAATTTTTCCAAGGATACTGTCCCAAGGAAAGTGCAGTCTTTGGCTCTGATTGCTCTCTGTGTGGCTTGCATCTGGCTTCAGCCAGGCATGCAGTAGCTTTCAGATGAGGACTGGGACTATTCCAGGTTGAAGTGAGCAATTAGGATCCAGGGTCTGTTTTGGTTAAGGCAATCAGGTGGAAATGTGCGGCTGGGGCCTTCTGCGTTGCTTACCCTTTGATTTCAGTGCTGCCCTCTAGTTGGAATCCTGCAAAGTTTTTGCTGAGGAAAAAAATTAAGTGGAGAAAGCAGATCTTCCTCACCCGCACATGCACATTTGTCCCAGCTCAAGGTGAACAGACAAAGTCTCTGGGGGTGCGTTGTTTTATTAAACGTGTATTAGATATCCGGCATCAGGGGAGTTGTGTACAGCGAATGGCTGCAGGTGCGTGGAGCTTGACCGGCATCACCTGAAAGGTGAAAAGGAGAAAAAGGTGACCATGGAGACTTCTTATCAGTTTGTCTGGGTGCCTGTTGCCCTGCATGCCTCCTGAGCCAAATGCCATTTCTGGACAGTCATTCTGCGTCTGTCTCTGTCCCCTTTTGGTTAGAGCCTGGTGTGGGTGCAGGGGAGGTTCAGCGTCCTGACCGAGCAGACTTGTCTTCAGCGATGGCTGTCTGTCAGGACAAGGGTGCTGATGTGCACTGGCCATTCCTCACTGCATACTGCAGTATGTGTGCCTTGTGGCTTTCAGCTTGCTGCACCTACGCCCATGGCACGCTTATTGGAAACCTCATGTATTAGCAGAGCATTCAAAATGTCCTGACGCTGTTACTCATTGGCTTTTTTTTCTCTCTTGGGGGAGGAATGTGAAGAAAAGAGAAAAATAGTTCAGCAACAGAAAAAACACATGCCTCAGGTTTTATGAGAACACTAAAACAAATGACCTGACCCATCCCCTGTGCCCAAACTGTTGCCATTTTACAGTCAGGATCTTTCAAATATCCCTAGAAGGGCCTCAACTTATTAGGGGAGGAAAAAGAAAAAAAAAATTATCTCATTGGATCAGGGACTTACTGAGTGTTTCTGGACACAAGGACCTCTTGTGTCACAGTCATACTGGCTGACTCTGTATTGTCCTGTCTTCCTGCAGGGTGGTGTGTGTTTGTGTAATGACAGGAGCTTTGGATGGTTCTCAGGTGTAATTACAGACTAAAAGTATGATTATTACTGTACTACTCTGAGGTTCTCAGGGAATTCAAAATACACTTTCAATTTCGGAGCTAGCCTGTAGCGAGAGTGAGCTAGAGAGTGTTGGACCGTTAGGAGGCTAGGCAAGTGCAGAGCCGCAGAGTTTGTGGGGCTGTGAAGGCACTGCCAAGGGAAGGTGAGGACCAGAAACAGCTTTCAGTCCTGGCATGTTTGGTGTGGGAGCAATCGCTGGATGTTATCAGTTTTGGAGCTGGGCTCTGGCAAGAGTGAGAGAGAGAGTGATTGAACCTTAGGAGGCTAGACAAGACCAGAGCTGCAGAGTTTGTGGGGCTGTGAATGCACTGCCAAGGGAAGGTGAGGACCAGCAACAGCTTTCAGTGTCGGCACCTTTCATGTGGGAGCAATTGATGGACGTTTTGGGAGTACTAGGAGATTCAGAGTCCTTAGGGTTGGACTTAGAATTTTGTGGTGTCCTTCACAACAAGCAGAAGAAGAAGCAGGCTTGAGAAACAAGGAATGATTTTCTCTTCCATAAAATTCCAGTTTTTATTACAATCCCCCACAAGTTTCTGATTGGGTTCATATGAGGAGGCCACCTCATTCAGCTGGCTAGGACTTGTATGTTGGTTTTTTTTTCCCTACTCATGCCTCACCACTCACCGTATCATTTACCACAGCAGTAGGGCACAATGGAAAGGAGCTATGAAGCAACTCTAAGGATCTAGGATGCCCACATCCTCCATTTTAGCATCTTTCCAGCAGCAGCAGGAACTCCACATGCCAAAGGCTCACTAAAGGCATGGCTTTTGAAGGCAATTCATTAGCCACAGGAAGCAAGAAATGATCTTCCCTGGGAGTAAGAGCACGGCACATGAAATCAAACTAATGTATTGGCCGGGTTGTAGAGTCCTGCTCTGACGCTGCCTGTTTGCTGCCAGGCCATGCAAATCTTCTCGGGAGGAAGCAGGACCTTTTGCGGCGGAGCTGTTCCCTCACTAATGCCTGCAAGGAAATCGGATGCTAAAGGAGATTCTAGTCTCGTGGCTGAAGAAAGGCGTTTGACAAAGTAGTCCTCTGCACAGGAGCACCCAGAAGAACCAGCTCTCATCTGGAACCCAAACATACAGTAGAGGCAGCGTTACAGTTGCTATTCTCTTTCGCCCCTCCACACGCAGCTTTGGAAAAGGGCCGCTTCCTTTTGCTGATGTGCAAGAAACTTTATCAAAAAGTTACTGCAACAAATTACTCATTCACACTCAAATAAACATAAGGTTAAAAATAAAACCAGAGAGAGAATTCAAGCTTCCTGCTTCAACAGTTTTTCCAAGGTTGCCTTGGTCTCCTTGTTCTCCCTGAAAACAGATGATGTAGCTCATTTGAAAAGTAATTTCTTTCATATGTGTATTATAAAGTCCTCTCTTTTCCTAGGAGCCTCTTTGTTTTCTAAATTCTGATTGCCAATTAAAACTTTAAAAACTAAAATTAAGCAACCAGCAACAAATGAATTTTGTCAGTGGCTAAATTTGATTTTGTAAAAAGGTGTAAGTATTGTTCTAATGTAGTTAGGACTTGCCCACAAAAATGAAAGTTATATATTATGGGCTCACTAAATACGCTGTCAGCAAATACTATAAATTAATGATTTAGTTTTTATTTAAATCTTCCTGTCAGCAAATATAATGACCTTCATTATTTCACGATTGCTTCAAAAGAAAATGTTACCTTTGTGCAAAGACAAAGGATTTCTTCAATAAATACGTGGCCTCCTACAACCCCTTCTCGGGGTTGCGTGTACTGTGGTGAGGAGTACCTCCAGTGGCTTATGGATGAGTTTTTGTGCTGAAAACTCAGCCAATGACAACATTGCTTTTGGGCCCGCAAAGCATCCCCTGATGCTTAAGCGCTCTCCTGCAGGTCGGCAGGAGAGAATTCCAGGGTCACAGGTAAGAAGCAGCTCACCAAGCCCTTGGTTGAGGTTGTTGTATATGAGTAACTCTTCCTGCCCCCCTCAGGAGGATGTTCCTCCCCTTCCTGCATGCTCCTCCCGCATCTCCCTGAGCCATTTCTCACCTATGCCAGTGTCCACCCCAGCCATGGCAGGGGTGGTGTGCCCAGGCGGGGTCTGGACAGGCGGTTGGACCCACTGCTCCTCAATCCCTTGGGTCACTGGGTCAGGGCTCCTCTTGCCCAGGCCCCCCTGCTGCTTCCATAACTCCCAACTCGCCCGTTCCTCCTGCCTCCCATGCCCCCATCATTCTTATGTTCTCAGTTCCCTCCCATGTCCCTGCTTGGTGCAGGGGTTCCTGGCACGGTGAGGGCACTGGGGGAAAGACCAGAGGGGTGGCAGGGCTGGAGCTGCCCCGGGCTGTCCCCTGTGCCTGCCCTGGCTGGTCCCCAGAGGGGCCATGCTGTGGTGGGAGGGGGCAGTCAGGACCCTGTGGGCACTGGGAGGGGGTGGCAAGGCCCCAGGGACTGGGGGGATACAGCCCCCCAGCGTCATCCACACACAAAGACCCTGATGCAGGGCTGCTGGGCCTGGGGTCAGCCAGGCCCAGGGCTAAGACCCACCCCATCGCGGCCACCATGTCGTGGCCGCCAGCTCCCCACAGGCACCAGTGTCTGTCCCAGCACCACCATTCCTGACCCGGGGGGCCGCAGGAGGTGACAGGGCCCTGGGGTGATGTAATTTGGCAATGGACTTTGAGGGTATGGAGAGGAAAACTGGCAGCTCTTACACCCCAGGAGGTGTCATTTTCAATCAAAAGAACCAAAATGTCTCATGATGTTCCAAGCCAGACTAGTCAAAAGACTCAACAAGACGATGAACACAACTGCACATTCACAGGAGATGGCATTAGATGACACAAATTTTGTGTGCTCAGGGCCAGGACATACCTCATAAGGCCATGCGGCCCCACCCCTCCTTTGTGTGCTCAGGGCCTGGACACATATATAAAGCCATATCCACCCACCTGCTGATTGCAGATGCTGTCTCTGCTCCTGCATGGTCAAGGGAGGCAGCAGCCGCTGAGAGGGAGTGACGCGTGACGTTGGTGGCTGTTGGTGGCAGCGTTTGGTTGACATCCCTGCAGCCATGAGCCGGGACGGTGCGGAACGGGGGTCCACGGCACACAGCCGCCCCTCGCCCCGCTGGGGCCTGGCACAGAATGATGGGCACAAGCGGCAGCTGGAGAGGCTGCAGGCTGAGCTGGAGGCTGAGCGACTCCGCTCCCAAGAGCTGCGCCGCCACTTCGACGCTGAAACTCAGAAGCTGAAGGAGGTGGCAGAGGGGGACTGGCAGCTCCTGGCCAAACGGCTGCACTCCAAATGGGAGCAGCGGCAGGCACGGGAGCTCCAGCAGTTGCAGGAGCTGAACCAGTGGCAGCGGGCGGTGGAGATCTGCCAGCTGCTGTGCTCGAAGGAGGCTGAGCTGCACGAGGTGCAGGGGATGCTGCAGCAGCAGCGTGACGATGCTGTCCGTCAGGCACGGGATCTGCAGCAGCAGCTGGCCAAGAAGCTGGTGAGAGGAGCCTGGAGCAGCAGCGAGGCTCGCAGTAAGCTCCACGATGTCCTCAGCAAGCTGCGCTGGGAGACCAATGGCGAGCAGGCTGCCCACATCCACCACCTCGAAGATGAACTGCTGCTGCAGAGGAGATGCTTCTTAAAGTGTATCTTGGAACGGTTCGAGGGCGAGCAGCCCACTACCTGCAATAGGGCCAGGGCCAAGGCTACAGCCTGGCACCGCCTGCAGACCTTCCTGGGCACTGGGGCCATTGGACCCTGCTCTTTGGAGAGACTCATGCCATCTTCCTCCTGTGATGGAGAAGGGCAGCGGAAAACCTGTCAGAGCTTAAAAGACGCTCGCTTCCAGAAGGAAGGGAACAGCGTGGAGGTTTTGCTCGAGGCTGTGGGGCAAGACATGGTGCTGCACTGCTTGGACTCCCCGTCGCAAGGAAGGACTGGCAGTGGGCGGTCTGTGGCAGAGGTGGGTGTTCAGACTGTAGGGCAGCAGGAGGACTGGCTGCCTCGTAGCAGTCACAGCAGGCTGCTGGAGCAGAACGCCCACCTCCAGAGTGCCCTGAAGGACCTCGAGAGGCGATGCAGTGTCCTTCAAGAGGAGAACTGTCTTCTGAGGAAGGCAAGCTCTCCTGAAGTGCGGGAGGAGTGGGAGAGGCTCAAGCAGAAGACCGTTAAGCTGGGTCTTCTTAGCAAGCAGCTGCAAGAAAGAGCCAGGCAACTGCAGACCATCGATCACCTGATCAATACTCGGGTGCCACTGCCCATCCAAAGCGCCACTAAGGAACTGTCTATGACATCGTTTCCTCAGCAGAGGGCTGAAGAAATGGAAGAGCCTGCCAGAGCTTTGCTGGCATGGGACAAGCAGGATGACTTCTCACAGAAGATGGCTGAGGAGCTTCAGGCCCAAGTGGCTGCAGACGAAGAGGGCTCCTATTACGTGAAAACCCACAGCCGAACATGTGAGGAGTTACAGGTGCAGCTTACAGGGATGACAAATGCAAACACCCGACTGGCTGAAGAAAATGCTTGCCTCTGTGGGCAGATGGGTTTGACAGAAAGGGCAACTAAGGCGAGTGGCAGAGGAGCGGAATCTGCCATACAAACAAACGTCTGTCTTCAAACCCAGCTGGAAGAGGCAGAGCGCGAACTGAAAGCCATGAGAGAAACGGCAGAAAGAAGTCAACAGCTGGAGAAGGAACATGAGGAGACAAAGTTAGCGCTCCAGAGGAAAGGAGAGGAAGTCGAGTCTTTGCGGAGGGCTCAGACAGAAGTATGCAGGGAACACAAAGAAACCCTGCAACTGTTTCGAGCCCAGGTGACTGAACTGAATGATCTTTGTCAAAAGCTAAAGGAACAACGCCAGAAGCTATTTCAGGAACTGGAATGGCTGGAAAGAGAAAGATCCAACTGTACCATTTCCAAGCCACGCCAGGCTGCCCTGGGAGCAGACAAGGAGTCCATCCTCCTGGAGGCTATGAGAAAACAACCGGCAGAGCTTCGAGCATTCATAGCTCGATACAGCTATGATCCTTTCAATGGTCCCAATGAGCAGCCTGAACTAGAGCTTCCTCTAGTTGCTGGACAGTACGTTTACATCTTTGGAGACATGGATGAAGAGGGTTGGTATGTGGGAGAGTTGACTGACGGCACAAGAGGATTTGTCCCCTCTAATCTTGTTGAAGAAGTTTCAGATGATGACCTGATGACACCAGAGTCTCCAGAGACAAGTGATTGGTAGCAGGACACAGATGATGCCTGTCCTGTCTTCTTATATCTTCTTATTAAATCTTTTCTTAACTATCTCTCTGTGTAATCTCACTCTCCATCCTGCGTGTATGTGAACTGAAAGGACTATGTGCCAGCTGCTGGGGGGCTGGCATGGGTGGGCTGGGTGCCAGCTACTGGGAGTCAACCGAGGGGTGAAGGCACCCCTGGCTTGTGGTGCCAGCTACTGGCATGGGTCCCAGTGCAGCTAGTGAAGTAAGTGAGGGGTCTCAGTGCAGCTACTGGAGCGAGTGGGGCTCTCGGCCACCAGGCAGCAGGGCAGGAATGGTGTGTGTCCTGAAAACCACCTACTGGGGGGACCAGCGTGAGTGAGGTGAGCGAGAGGCTCTGTGAGAGTCTGTATCTTCCCCAAACCTGGTGTGCATGGGATGTGCATGTGCATTAACCAGCAAACTTCAAGCTGCACCAGCTGGTGACTAGGGGGGCCTTGGGTTCGGGCTGGGGTATCAGGCGAGCAAAGGGTCCATGCTGGCACCTGGGGAGGTATGCAAGTGTGGAGTGCCTGCGGGACAAATGTGTGAGTGCTGCTTGTTTGCATGGAGCTCCAAGATGGACCAGCCAGCGTGTAGGGGACTTGTGGGGTGGGTCAGAAGGACGAGATCTGGGCAGGGCTATCGGGGGGACAGAGGGGCTATGCCAGTACGCAAGGGACCCGTGACCATGCGTGTGCTTGTGAACCTAGAGAGTGTCGTGTGTGTGCCTGCACTGGTGACCTCCTGTCTCTGCCAGCCCAAGGGGAGGAGAGGACATGGCTGCCTCTGTGTTTTATGTGAGTCCTGCATGTGAGTGCTATTGACAGCAGCACCTCATCTGTGGCAGTCTGTGTGCCTGGCCATGTCAGTGTCCTCCACGTGTGTGTGTGTGTGTGTCTGTGCGTGTCTCTGGGATGCGTGCCCAGCTTCGCTACAAATTACACCTTGATAGGACAAACCATGCTTCTAAGATCAGTCTCGCTCCACTCTTGAGAGAGGAATAATTGGTGCTAAAAGGTACGTTCCCCAGGGATGACCCTTCTGCCTTTCAGGATCTGTCAGCCCTGGAGCCCCTGGGACATCTCCAGGGAGCCCAGAAGGGGCAGAGGAAGTGATGCCTTGAGCTGGTCCTCTGCTGCCGAGCTGGGCCGGGCTCCTGGGATGGAGGAAGCTCATGGCAAGCAAGCAGCACGGCAGGGAGACAGCTCCGCCCAGGAGCAGCTCCCCTGCAAAGTGCAGCAGGGCTGAGGGCATTGCCTGCAGGCACCGAGGGGAGATGAGTGAGGTGGAGAGAAGTAGGACAACGGCTGAGCTCTCAGTGTGGGAGAAATCCTCACAGGTCTTTATATGGTAGGACTCTGGCTGCAGGGCAGTGCACGTGAGTATCCTGGAGGGGTCTCCAAAAGATCCGAAGCATCTGTCAGAACAAGCCTCACAGTTTCTCCAGTTTCAAGGAGAATGTACTCGTGAGCAGTGATTCCCTGCTGCACCCTCAGAGGGACAGGGCATCACAGCTCCCTTCTTCCAGGAATGGATGCAGTGCTGTGAAGCCATGTGTGCAGCAAGGGGTGCCCAGGGCTGTCCTTCAGAGCAGGGTCCCTGCACCCCAGGGGACTGTGTGCTGGGGCAGCGACTCTGCTGCCTGCCAGGGTCAGCACTCAGCCTGCCTGAGGAGCTCCTCACAGTGCTGTGGGGAGAAGCTGTGGGTGGAAGGAGCGACCCCCAGCAGGGCAGGGTCCTTCTGCTGTTGAGAGGGTGCTGTGTGGGTCAGGGCCGCTCACAGCTCCACATCACCCCCAGGACATTTTGGAGGGGAGTTTTAAAGAGGAAGGTCAAGGTGGGAGTTACCTGAAAGGAAAGGTGTCTCTGCTTACAGTTTTCTCCTCTTGCTTGTCTGGGTGGGCAGTTGGTGATGGGGATTTATTTCTCTGTTCTGGAGAAGGCACTGACACCCCAGCTCTCATTAGGACTTGTCTGAGCTGCTCCTTCACCTCTGCACGCACAGAGATGCCCCTGGGCAGTGCCCTGCTGCCGGGAGGTGTCTGCAGGGCAGAGCTGAGCGCACAGCGGGTGGGATGGGGTCTGTGAGCAACGACAGGCAGGAGACCCAGGGACATCAAAACAACTTGGGCAGGGAAGCTCCAGGCAGCAGAGACATGGGCCGGGAATGAGAGGACAGAGCTAACAGAATAGTCTGGCAGGGCCATGGGAGAAGCTCCCTGTCAGCCCTCAAAGGCATGGTTTTGACGGGCATGAATCAACTCCTTGGAAGCCAGACCTCCAGCACAGCAGACGCTCCTGAGTGTCCATCTTTCCCTCCCTGGCCTTGCCTGCCCTAGCAGAAGCACTGTGGTATTTTCCTTGTGTCTCCCATGCCTGTGCTGCTGTGGTTCTGGTTTTGAGGCTCTCTGGGGATGAGGGTTTCAGCTGCAGCTCAGACACCCGTGAGTCCTGCCATGCAAATATCTCCATGGTAGGGAGGTGTCCAAACCCTTTTCTAACCAGTGGGCCTCTGGGCAATGCAGTGCATGGGGTAGGAAAAAGCTGACTCTCCCTTCAGGATATCTGAATGGAAGCGCACAGCTCTCTGGTTCTTATTTACCCATTGCTGTAGGGCAGGACTAACTCCTCCAGAGCCCACTGCAGAGTCCCCTCCTCCCAGTGGCAACCTCAGCCATGACAAGCCAGCACTCAGGCAAGGGACTGCACAAAGGCCTCTGAAAGGGGAGAGGCAGTTTGGGGGGGTTCTATGACAAATAACGGATTTTGCTCAGATAAATCTCCCCTAGCTTGTCACTGCCAAGAACACTCCACAGGTGAGAAGGGGGGGAGCTGTAAAAATAACAACCCCCCACCCCCCCGCAAATGCTTTCTGCCATTCCCATTCCTTAACAGCGGGAGTGCAGATGCTGACAGGCCCTTCTGAATTAGGAGTGGTTTGATCTGACAAATTCAAAGACCAGGTCTGGCTCCTGCCCCTACCATTCCCATGAACCCACTGCTGCAGAGCAGGGCTGACTCCTGGGTAGCCAGTGAGGAGAAGCTCTGCTCCTTACAGGACACTAAGCCAGCACAATCCAGAGCTCCAGCCATGGAGCTGAAGGAAGGTCTCCTGGGAAAGGGAAAGGGGGTGAGAGTAGCAGGGGGAAGATCCGTAAGAAATACCTTTATTTTGCTCTGAGACGTCTCCCCCAGCCTGTCACTGCCTTTTCCTTCTTGGACAGTGCCCCATGCCCTGAGGCAGCAAACGTCCAACAGCAGCTCCATCAGCGAGTTCCTCCTCCTGCCATTCACAGACACGTGGGAGCTGCAGCTCTTGCACTTCTGGCTCTTCCTGGGCATCTACCTGGCTGCCCTCCTGGACAATGGCCTCATCATCACAGCCATAGCCTGCAACCACCACCTCCACACCCCCATGTACTTCTTCCTCCTCAACCTCTCCCTCTTTGACCTGGACTCCATCTCCACCACTGTCCCCAAACCCGTGTCCACTTCCCTGTGGGACACCAGGGACATTTCCTTCTCCGGATGTGCTGCCCAGGTTTTTTCTTTCTCTTTTTGATGTCAGCAGAGTTTTATTTTCTCACCATCATGTCCTATGACCGCTAGATAGCCATCTGCAAACCCTTGCACTACAGGATCCTCCTGGGCAACAGAGCTTGTGTCAAAACAGTAGCAGCTGCCTGGGGCAGTGGTTTTCTCAACGCCATGCTGAACACTGCCAATATGTTTTCACTGCCACTCTGCCAAGGCAATGCTGTGGACCAGTTCTTCTGTGAACTTCCCCAGATCCTCAAGCTCTCCTGCTCCAACTCCTACCTCAGGGAAGCTGGGCTTCTTGTGTTCAGTGCTTTTCTATTTTGGGGCTCTTTTATTTTCATTGTGCTGTCCTATGTGCAGATCTTCAGGGCTGTGCTGAGGAACCCCTCTGAGCAGGGATGGCACAAAGCCTTTTCCATGTGCCTCCCTCACCTGACCATGGTCTCTCTATTTCTCAGCACTGGCATGTTTTCCAACCTGAAGCCCCCCTCAATCTCTTCACCCTCTTTGAATCTGGTCATGGCAGTTCTGTATGCGGTGATGCTCCCAACAGTGAACCTCCTCTTCTACAGCATGAGGAAGAAGGAGCACAAGGATGACCTGAGGAAAGTGATTGGATTTATTTCAGCAATCATAGACTGCCAACTTTCCTCTGCAAGTGGCTCCTTGTGTGTGTTGCGACAGGCCAAGCCTGCCTTTCCTTTGTTGTTGCGGTTTTTTATCTTTTTCCTCTTGTGATGATGTTGTCTACAAGGAAATGTCATTATTCATCCCCTCCTACCAATGTATCCACCTGTCTTGTGTGATCCAGAGACTTTGTTTAAATGAGGAGCCAGGCTCTCTGTATTTTAGCAAAATAAATGAACCTGCAGCAACATCTTTGTCTAAGATCCATCCTCAGTGGAGCAGGATTGAATGGGAAATGAAAACTCCTTTCCAGCTGCACCAGCTCAGGACAGGCTGCTCTGGCCCTGGGGCAGCAGAAGCAGCCTGAGGACTGCCAGAGCCAGGGCTATTGTGCTGGCCTGGGGAGAGGGGATGGCACGGAGAGGCTGCAGCCCTCTTAGGATCTCCTGGAGGGGATCAGAGGGGACAGAGGGTGCCACTGACCTCTGATTCCCTGTGCTACAGATGTCCCCCATCTCTGGGACTGACCCTCAGCAGCTGCTGTGCCCCTCAGAGGGGCTGGGGCTGTGGTGTGAGTGCCCAGAGGTCTGCAGCACCTTGCAATGGGCATCACCATGGGGCCACCTGAGACTGGGCTGGGCTGGGCAGAGGGCAGGGGAGGTGGAGAGAGGGCAGAGGGGAGGTGAGAGAGCTTGGACACAGCTGGGCTTGGCTAGAATGTGCCCAGGAGAGAAAGTCATCAGTGTATAGCTTGTGGCCATGGAGGGTGCGGGCACACACCAGTGGGTTTGTGCTGCAAAGCCGGGTCTCCTGAAGGGGGGTGAAGACATGCAGGTTCAGGGGAGAGGAGACTGCTCTGTGCCCTTGGTGGCATGGCCAGACCACGAAGGTGGCCCAGGGCACTTGTCACCCCCCATTTCTGTGCTCACCCTGGTGAGACTGAGTTATTGCTCGATAGAGACAAAGGCTGAACAAGGAAAATGCATGGCTGCTGCTGTATGGGGAGGGTGATTCAATAACATCAGACATAGATGGGAGTGAGGGACTCAATACCTTCTTTGCCTTAGTCTTTACTGAAAAGGTCTCCAGGACTCTGTGCTTAGGGAAAGGGTTCAAGGAGCAGGTGAGAATGTATTGGCAGGAACCTCATGAAATCCCACAAGGACAAATTCCAGTTTCTGCCCCTGCAGGGGACTAACCCTGGCAATGGTGCAGGCTGGGGGCTGCTGGGCCGGGGAGCAGCTCTGTGGAGAATGTCTTGGTGGTCGGCAATCTGGACAGGAGGCAGCTGTGCGCGCTGAAGCAAGGGAGGCCAACAGTATCCTGGGCTGTGTGACCAGGAGCTCAGCCAGGAGATCGAGGGAAGGGATTATCCAGAATACTGCATCCAGTTTTGGGACCCCCAATACAGGTAACATGTTGGCAAACTGGAGGAGCTTTAGCAAAGGGCCCCTGAGATGGTCAGGGGCTAGAGCACTTTGCCTTTGAGCAGAGGCTGAAGGAGCTGAGTTTGTTCAACCTGCAGAAGAGAAGGCTGAGGGGGACCTCATAGCAGCCTACCAGTACCTATAAGGAGGTTATGGACAATACAGAGCCGGGTTCTCCACCATGGTGCATGGTGGGAGGATGAAAGACAACAGGTGTTGGGTGAAAAAGGAGATGTTCAATCCTGAGATAAGGAAAAGATTTTTCACCAAGCTCAGGGCTAGTCCTGGGCAGAGTGGCCATGAGCCCTGCCTGCTCTCCTGCCTGCCACCGGGGGCTGTAACAGGGGTGCCCCCAGAATCAGCACCCAGGTGCGTCTCTTTCACCTGCATCACCCCACATTGGACCCCACATTCAACAGCCAAACGCACCCCCTTTACTGGCATCTCCCTCTTCCCTGTGCCATGGGATGACAGAGCCAGGGTGGGACATGTTACGTTGTGCTCATGCAACAATATGGGGTGCTGAGATCGGACACTACTGATTGGACGCTGTGGAGCTGACCCCACTGAGAAAAGATGTTGTTAAACAGCAGATTTGCAGTGGTGGCCACTGTGTTGGTTTTGCAATGGAGGGCTTAAGACCGTTTACTAAAAGGATCTACTCCTACCACGATGCATTTGGTGTTTCAAGCTGTCACTGGCAGAGGTCCTTCAAAGTCAATCTGCAGTTGTGTCCATGGGCCTTCAATATGTTGGTGCTGGACTGGGGCTTTGACTCCAGCGTAATGTGTGTCGGTCATGGCATAAGAAAGATGGTTCTTACACCAGCAAACTACATCCTTCTTCATGTTAGGCCACCACTCACTCTCCAGCCTCCCTTCCTTGTGCCTGCTGGGTCCCCATGGCCTCCTCTGGGATTGCAGAGTCCTTGTTTTCCTGAAGACAAGGAAGAAAAGATTTAGCGCTTTCCCTTGCAGTGACTCCACCTTGGGCGATCTCTTACTTTGCGGGGCTCCAGTCACTGCCCGCCCCAGGCACATGCTGTTCATGGAGACACCCTGTGCTCTTCAGGCAGCTCCAGACTCCCCTCCTTAAGGACATCATCTGCATGTCACGTGTGCGACAGCCATGGGAGTGCAATTCAGTGGCCATTCACCATCTCCAGTCACTAGACAACGATGGGTTAGTCTTAAATCCAACCCTCTAACAGGCCATAACATGGCATTGAGCTCTTGCCTCCTGAATCCATGGAGCAACAGGCCCTTTTGGGGAGC
The DNA here is from genome assembly GCF_035582795.1 of Mycteria americana. Taxonomy (NCBI): domain Eukaryota; kingdom Metazoa; phylum Chordata; class Aves; order Ciconiiformes; family Ciconiidae; genus Mycteria; species Mycteria americana. The sequence goes on from NW_027445623.1 coordinate 24,005, forward strand.
AGTTGCTCATGCCTATTCCTGGCACCAACTTTGGAAGAAGACCCCAACCTCTGGCAGTGCACTGGGGCGATCCCATTTTATTAGAGACACCCTATGAGAGAGGCAGCTCTGACCCAGTGTTAAACATACCTTTATACAGGCTCCAGGATGCAGAGCAGATTCATTTCTCAGTAGAAGTGAGTTGAATCTAAACATTTGTGTAGGAACGAAATAACCACAGATTACCAGAAAATGGTAATGGTAACAATATGATAGTGTTGTGGTTTAAACTCAGTCAGCCACTAAGCACCACACAGCCGCTTGCTTGCCCTCCCCCCCGGCCCTGGTGGGATGGGGAAGAGAATTGGGGGGAAAAAAACCAACTAAAACCCATGGGTTGAGATAAAGACAGTTTAATAGGACAGCAGAGGAAGGGATAATAATAATAACAACAACTACAACAAGAACAGCAACAACAACAACAACAACAACAATAATAATAATAATAATAATGATAAAATAATGTACAAAAACAAGTGATGCACAATGCAATTGCTCACCACCTGCTCACTGATGCCCAGCCAGTCCCTGAGCAGGGATGGCTCCCCCCTGGCCAACTCCCCTCAGTTTATATACTGAGCATGACGCCATATGGTATGGAATATCCCTTTGGCCAGTTTGGGTCAGCTGTCGTGGCTGACCCCTCCCAGCTTCTTGTGCACCTCCAGCCTTCTCAGTCGGTAGAGCATGAGAAGCTGAAAAGTCCTTGACTTGGTGTAAGCACTGCTCAGCAACAACTAAAACATCAGTGTGTTATCAACATTATTCCGATCCTAAATCCAAAACACATCACTATACCAGCTACTAAGAAGAAAATTAACTCTATCCCAGCCAAAACCAGGACAGTACCCACCCCTTATTCTATACCATCTATGTCATGCCCAGGTCCTACTCTTTCCAATACATTCCAATTAATCACCACCACTTTCCTTGTCTTTATATATATATATATACAGACACATATATATATATATTTTTTTATATATATATATATACAGACACAGCTATCATTCCAGTCCACATTTTTAGACTGAGGTTCTTCAATCACATAGGAAACTTGAGGAACTCCTTCTCCCTCTCCCAGAGGCCACGCTGAGGACACGGTTGTCCCTTCCTCCCCTGGGGATGCCCTTGACTGCACCCACCTCAGGCTTGCATGGGTTGTCTCTGCCTGGCCTCGCTCTCCTCGCGGCGTGGAGGCAAAAAGGGACGGGTGGAGCGCTTCCTGGCTGTGGACAGGAGCTGCCGCAGCTGAAGCCGGAGAGGCCAGAGAAAGATAAAGAAGAAGAAATCAAAGGCCGGCCAGCCCGCAGCTGCCTCCCGCTGCAGGCAAGAGAGAGCCTGCCTCTCCGGGTGAGGAAGGATCCCTCTTCATAGTCCGCAGCAGGCCAGACTGCTGGCATGCACTGCAGTCTGTATGCATACCCAAAGGCATGGTATGGCTGCGTAGTGCGCGAGCGAGCGAGGCTATGTGTCTGGGAAACCTCGTCTCATAAGAGCTGTAAGACACCCACGTATTTTCGTAGGTGGAGGACAGCCAAGTGAGTGGAGTTACAGAAAAGAGGAAGGCAAGAGGGAAGGAGAAAGAAGCGTCTGAAGTGGCAAATTCTCCCGGCAGCGCCGAGAGCAAGAGCTGCAGTGAGTCCAGGGCCCTCAGGGGTCTGTCACCTCTCTTCTGTGTCCTGGTGCCTCCCTGCCCCTCCACTGGCCCCGTCTCCTTCCCATGCTGCTGCAATAGTTTTTTGCTCCCCGTACCTCCTTTCTCCATCTTGCTCTGAGCAGCACCCTGTCCCCATCTTTTAGGTCCTCCCTCTCTCTGGCCTGTTGGTATTTTTGCTGTCTCTGTCTTCCTGCCCCTATTCTTCTTTCCTCCCTCTCTGTCGTGCTGTCCATCCCAGGTTTTTCCTGCATCTCCATCCTGCTCCCTGTCCTTCTTTGTTGATCTCTGTCTCGCTCCCTCTCCCTCTTTCTGCTCCCTCTCTTCCTCTCTCACTGCTGCTTCTTTCTCCACCTCTATCAGGCTCCCTGTCCCGGTCCTTCTCTTGCTGTCCTGTTCGCTGCCTCATGCTTTCTCGCTACACCCCACTGTCCAGCCGGCTGCCACTCTTCTCCTCTCGTCTAGTGTCCTACGCCCTGCTCCTCATTTTTGGGGGCCACCTCTGCCCAGCAGCCCATCGCTCCAGGAGCCAGCTGAGCGACCATCTGTTCCCTGCCGAACTGATGAGTGTGGCTGCGGGAACAACTGCCGAGGTGCCTCAGGAGCAGGGGCAGTGTCAGGGCCCCCGAGTCCCAGAGCAGACTTGCTCCGGGGACTTGTTACGTGCGTGACCGAATGAACACTTGCTGTCTCCTTTGCCCTCCCCGCTGTGTTTGCGCTCCCTTTGCCCCGGGCCAGGGGCTGTGAGGGAGCCCAGGGGAGGAGGTGAGGCACTGAGGGGGTCGGGTGATGGCCCCCTGTTCCTGCTGGCCTCCCGCTGTGGGCTGGGGCTGGAGGAGCCCCAGGGGCGGGCGGCAAGGTCGATGGCGACAGCCCGTCCCTGTCATGGGATGGCTGCCAGTGGAAAGGCTGGTGCTGCCCTGCCCGGGTGGCCGTGGAGGGGCTGGTGTGAGGGAAAGGAGGGGCAGAGCAGCTGCCGAGCATTGCTGGGCTGTGGCTGCACTGAGGGAGATGGTGAGCGGGTCCCAGGGAAAGCCCCGAGGAGGGCGGCGGTGCCTGTGGGTGGGCCGCTGGGCCGGTGGGGTCCATGTCGGAGGCATGGAGTGGCAGCAGGGGGGGGTGAAAGAGTGCTGCACCGGCAGCGAGGGCTGGCGGGGGTGTGGGGGGGCTGTGGCGTGTTGGAGCTGGGTGGCGGGGGCTGCCTGGAGATGGAGCAGGGCCTGGAGATGGAGCAAGGGGGCTTGGCAGGGATTCCAGGTGCATCAGCTCGGGGGGGGGGGGGGGGGGGGCATTGGGGAACGGTGTCCCCGTGGGGGCAGACAGCAGGGAAGGCAGCCTGTCGCGGTGTGCTGGGAGCTGTAGTGCTGGGGCAAGGGGCTGCTGGCCGGCCATGTTGGTTCCCCAGAGCATGCTGGGAGCTGTAGTCTTCTGGCCCTTGGCTGTCAGGCAGCCATGCTGTGTTTGCCAATGCATGCCGGGAGCTGTAGTTTTTGTGGACTGGGCTGCCGGGCAGCCGCATCGCTCCTGGGGGCATGGGGCACAGCGTAGTCCCTGCTGCCGCCACGGCCCCCGCAGTGCGGCATGAGGTGTAGTTTTGTTGCCAGTTCCGTGCGGGTTTCTGGGGGCTTCCCATGCAGTAGCTCCCCAACCAGCCATGCGGCCGCACCTCGACAGCGCGTGTGTGGTGGCGCGCCACCCAGTGTCCGCATAGCGGTGCTGCAGCTTGCATGCTGTGTTACGCACATGAAGGAGGACCATGTGGTGCCAGGCCACCGCCTCCTCTCCCCCCTCCCCGCGGGAGCCCGTGCCATGGAGAACACGATGCAGGAGGGCGTGAGAGAAGACACAGCATGAGGTACAAATACAGTAATCGGCTGGCCTAACATCAATTTCCGAGACTCTTCCATCAAAGTCGCAGTCGCCACTACTGCACTCAAACAAGCAGGCTGGCCTTTACTGACCTCATCTCATTGCTTTGAAAAATATCCCACCTCTCTTTTCCAGCTCCCCAGTTCTGGTGTCAAAACTCCTCATGCCACTTGCTGGCATTCATGTACATATAATTGGAAGGGTTGCTTCAAGTTCAGGAGTCCCAAAGCAGAAGCCTCCATGAGCTTCCTTCTAATTTTGTCAAAACTCTTCCTACATTCAGGTGTCCATTCAAGAACCCCCTCAGGTCCTTTCGCAGCAGCATACAATGGTTCGGCAATTAGTCCAAAATTGGGAATCCATAAGCAACACCACCCAGCCACTCCCAGAAATCCTCTTAAATGCTTCTTTGATGTAGGTACAGCAATTCTACAAACTGCCTCTTTTCTCTCAGTACTTAATTCTCTCTATCCTTTGGTGATTTCAAACCCCATATATTGGACCTTTTATTTCTGAATCTGAGCTTTTTTCTTTAGAAACCCAATACCCTGCCAAACCCAGAAAGTTAAGCAAACTGATGATGGCCTCCAGACATACCTTATAACTGTCAGAACCAATTAGCAAATCATCAACATATTGCAACAATGTTACAGCATCATGATCATTTTGCCATAGTTCCAATTCTTTGGCTAGTACCTTACCAAACAAGGTAGGGCTGTTCTTGAATCCTTGCGGAAGGACAGTCCAGCAGAGTTGTGTCTTTCGTCCTGTAGTTGGATTCTCCCATTCAAATGTGAAGATTGTCTGGCTCTGCTCATCCTCAGTTATACAGAAGAAGGTGTCCTTTAAATCTAATACTATGAAATAAGTATTACTGTTAGGGATTGTAGTAGGGAGGGTATACGGGTTTGGAACCACAGGGTGGGCATCTACTGTCCTTGCATTAATTTCTCCTAAGTCCTGTACCAGTCTATATTCAGAAGAATGGGGCTTCTTTACAGGTAGGATGGGAGTATTAAATTCCGATTGACACTCCCGTAACAATCCATGTTCTAAAAAGGAGCTTTTTATAGGTTCTAATCCTTTTCAGGCCTCCAGCTTAATGGGGTATTGTTTCTTTCTTACCAGTTGAGCACCTGGTTTCAGTTCAGTCTTTCCCAGGGTCGCATTCTTAGCTTGTCTGGGTGTCTTCGATGCCCATACCAGAGGTGTGACCACATTCAGTACTTCCTCTGGAATATTCATTTCTTCATTAGGATCTTTCTCGATTAACAAACATATCTGGGCTTTCCAGGCAGTCTCTGGAGGAATATGCAACTGAACAGAGTCTTCAGAAAACGTTAGTTGTGCATTCAGTTTACAAAGTAAATCCCGTCCAAGCAATGGTAAGGGGCATTCTGGCATCTAAAGGAATTCATGAGTTCATGTAGTATTTCCAATTGAACATTCCATAGGTTGTAAAAATGGCCTTAAAGTCTTTTTCCCTGTTGCACCAACAATGCTTATTTTAGTTCTACTTAAGGGTCCCCTACAACTAGTTACTACTGAATGTGTGGCTCCACTATCAATTAAAAAAATCTATTATTTCGTTCCCCATCTTGACTGGAACCAGAGGATCAGCTGGGGAAACTTTATACACCTTATATGCGATTGACAATAACTCTGAGATTGTCATTCCACATGCACCCTCTAACTTTTGTAATTTCTTTCTTATATCTGCTGCCGTTTGACCAATAAACAGCATATTAAATAACTTGGAATTGCTATCATCTTCCGGATTCAGATCTGTCCATTTTCGAGCTACTTCACACAGTCTCTCATAGAAGGCTGATGGGGTTTCCTTATCCCCCTGCCTTACTTCATAGAGTTTAGATAAATTCTTAGGCTTTGGCACTCCATGTTGAATCCCATACAAAATTAACTTTTGATATTCCTTTACCCTCTGTAATCCCTCACTTGTGTTTGAATCCCACTCCGGATCCGCTTTTGGGATGTACATATTGGTATTAGGCACCACCCCCTACCCCCACCCCCCCGTTGCTGGATCAGTCCCTCTCTAGCCTTCTCTAAAATCAATCTCCTCTCCTCAGGGGTAAACAAATATTCTAGGAGAGCCTGTACATGTCCCCAGTTAGGATTATGAGCCATCATTACAGTTTTAACAGTACTATACATGCCTTCTGGATTGTTTCAATTCGATACAACAAGATTTTTCCTTTTTCTCTTTTAACGCATATATTCCAATCTGATGTTTAGAATCCACTAAACCACATTTCTTCCACATATCCAAATCATTTCTTAATCAAAAAAACATATCCACATATTGTATTTCATCCCGTTTTTCAGTTCCCTGACAAAACAACATTAATTACAATCTAGTCTTGTATTTCAAGGATCCATTCTCAGGCCATTTTTCACCATCTTCCAATTGATATTGTGGCCACCATTGATTAAAATATCATTTTAGCTTACCCTCCAAATTTATTCCAATTCTTCAGGATGCATCCTAGAGCAGAGGAAAGGGGTGCCTCCTGGGAAGCAGCAGCACCCATATGGGTACCGAAAAACCCAGCGTTTCTACACAAACCAGAACGAGGCACGTCTCCCTTCGTTACTCAGAACAGAACAGAACAGAAGAGTGTGTAGAAATAAACAGAACTATGCTGCTGCCGCCTATCTTCCCTGATGCGTCTTATGCCGAGCTTTAATATTCTGCGCACGCTCAAAGGTGAGGGGTCTCTGCTTGGGCCAGTGTCTCCAGCTCGAGGGGTGTGACTTTTAGTATTATAATGAGGATAGTTTGAGTGAGGGTGCCTCTTATCACACTTCTACTAGTTGTTTCAGATGGTTCCCAAAACATCTTAATTAGCTTACATATTTCTCCAGGATGTGTTTTTCTCCCAAGGACAGTAATTCTTGTTTAGACGTGCCACTTTCCAGCCTGAATCTCCCTTATCAGCTTTACGTAAGCCTTGGCCTTCCGACAGCTCCTGTTAGACTACACTGTTAGACTACACTACCACACTCCTTTCCTTGCTAGCAGTCAAGAAACACAATCTGCGTAACACGTACAAGATGCTGACTTGGCCAGTGTCCTGGTTTCAGCTGGGATAGAGTTAATTTTCTTCCTAGTAGCTGGTACAGTGCTGTGTTTTGGATTTAGGATGAGAAGAAAGTTGATAACACACTGATGTTTTAGTTGTTGCTAAGTAGTGTATACACTAGTCAAGGACTTGTCAGCTTCCCATGCTCTGCCAGGTGCACAAGCAGCTGGGAGGGGGCACAGCTAAGATAGTTGATCCAAACTGGCCAAAGGTATATTCCATACCGTATGACGTCACGCTCAGTATACAAACTGCGGGGAGTTGCCTGGGGGGCAGCAGTCACTGCTCGGGGACTGGCTGGGCATCAGTCAGCAGGTGGTGAGCAGTTGCATTACATGTTTTTTTCCCTGGGTTTTGTTCCTCTCTCTGTCTCTTATTGTTTTCCTTTTCATTACAATTTTTTTGTTCAATTATTAAACTGTTCTTATCTCAACCCACAAGTTTTCTTACTTTTGCCCTTCCGATTCTCTCCCCCATCCCACCGGGGTGGGGAGGGTGAGCGAGCAGCTGTGTGGTGCTTAGTTGCTGTCTGAAGCTAAAGCACGACACCACTGTTCACATTGCTGCCCCTGTGCACTCGTACCTCTAACACATATTCTTAAGAGAAAGGCTGTATCCCTGGCTTTCAAGGGAATTATAAAGTCAGGGACAAGGAGTGACAGCTGTGTCACTGGCAAGTCACCCCTTCTGACACTAGAGGATTGACACATTAATGCTCTGGGAGCTCTGGGAGCAAATCGTCAGAGCTCTTCCTCGCTCCCTCCACTTCTTTGTCTCTCCCCCCCCCCCCCCCATCATCCCCACATTAATAAACGAGTTTCAAGGCTGGTATGAAACTTTCTGAGCAGATCAAAATCCAAACCCACTTTTGCCCATAATATTCTACCACTCCTCCCACTTACCTAGTCCTGTCCCAGCTTCTGCTCTTTCACTTGCTTTTCTCCAAAACAGAGGCATGTCACATCCTAGAGAGGGGAAAAAACACACCAAACACACCTTCTCCCCCTCCTCTGTTCTTACTCAGGGTTTACACCTCAGGCTTGAATGCCCAGGTTCTGCAGCTGCTCTAAACCCTTGCACAGATCCAACACAGCCTGAACTGCATTACTCCCCCCCAGGTCACTAATTGCCTGCAGGCAATTTAATGAGCATGGACTGAAACTCCCAGCCTCCAGCAGCCACTTTCAGATGGACCATCATTTTACCAGACCTCAAACACTGGAGGATCCCTGTGCTTTCACACTAGATACCAAACCTGGGAAATTCCTCTAACATGACAATAACAAACACAAATCTCCTGGGCTGTGAGAGCTACAGCATGATCCCAGCATCAAGCTGCCCTTCCATATTGGCATTACAGCTTTAGCCTGTCCAGCATCTGTACAAATGTGTGTAGCATTACCTACAGAGATGACCATTTCAATGTAAGAGACGACAACTGTGCACAAAGATCATGCAGGAAAAAAAAGGTTACTAGGCACCGTACAGAGGCCAAGGCAAAATCTGACTGCAAAGATTCAACCTCTGCCTAGAAGCTACGTAAGAACAAACTGGTTTGGTGAACATTAGTTCAAGTGAAAACACTACGAAAAGAGTTGTGAAAGAGTAACATGTTCAGTTCAAAAACAGGACTGGACAATGCCATGTACAAAACACCACCCTATGCCCAGGGAAGCTCTACAAGTCAGACGTGGTACCCAATAATGACAAACAATGGCTCTTCACATCAGTTTTGTGTATGTTCTGGTTAGTTCTTTTAGTCAGACACAGAAAGCAAAGTGATCTCTTCTTCTGTTGAAGTAATCAATCATTTAAGTAGCTATTGCTAAACATTTCTGAAGAAACCCCAAAAAGTTAAAGCAGGTACTTTTATCCTTACAAGATGCTTATCATGGAAGCATTGAGCTTATCATATCATATGAAATTCTCTTCTCTACTCTCAAGGGACCCATTTTCTCTGCTCCCAAGGAAACCTCTAAAGCTCTTGATGAGTTTTCAGAGCAAGGAACACATAGTTCAGTGCTCACGGCTATGAATGGAGAACATTTACAAAACACTGTAAAGGCAAATAAAGCAAAGAGCAAGCATTAATGGGAAAACCTGGGAGCAGAATGAGAAGCACCACACAAGTAAAACTGTCCCAAGCACTTAGGCCTCCATCAAGCCCTGAGGTTGATGATGGCTGTTGGATGGCTTTCCTCCCCCAGATGGAAACACCTCTCGCTACACTGTGCGCAGAGCAAGGAAGGAAAAGGCAATACACCCCGACATCTAAAGGCACAAAACTCCAAGCAAAGGTCACTTTTTTTTTTGTTTCTTTAGATAAACTGCCTGGCCAGTTACAACACCTGCTTATACTGACTTCACCCATCCTTACCCACATAAATTTGTGACATGCTGAGTCAGTGTGGAGAGTCAGGTGGACTTTGACGTCCACACTGCTACCACGGGACTGGTTTTTTAACTTATTGACATTTATCTGTCACTTTGAAGCTGCCCAAGGGTCAGCATGCCCTTGCTACTGGAGGTTCTTGCTCTGTGTAGGCACTAAGGAAGACATTTTTGGTGATGCATTACTTCAAATGGGTAAAGCACAGCAGAACATAATGTAGATGAGCTGCTGAGCATCATCCCCCAGGCATATCAGGCACAAGGGCAAAGCTTGTATATTTAAGATGCATTTGAGTACATCACCATTAAAATACACCACTACCAGATATTTCTCTAGACTGAAGGCTGACGGCAGCGTACAAGGAGAGTCCTTTCTGGACAGCTCACTCCTGGGTAGTAATCCTACAGACTTCCTTTAATGATGGAAATCGAAAGAGCTTCAATAAGCTTTTAAATTAAGCACGGCAAATAAAAAGCAAACACAACAAACAAAAAATGACAGGTAAATCCCTAAGGCACTAATGAGGAACAAAAGGTCTCCCCTTGAGTCCACTACCCCTCACTAAACAGACAAATGGCTTCAAAAGAGATTCCTGCAAAGAAACCACAGATGGAAGATAACCCTGTAAGTCCAGCACAACTGACCAACATGGAAACGGTAGTGTTGACCCTTCTCCTGCTCCTCCTATGAGCTCTTCGCCAGCCATGTGAAGAGGCAAAATCAAGGATGAACGAATCCAATCTGAGAAGAAGTTGGCCCCAAAAAATTCAAAACGATCAAGAAGTCTATTTGAAATATGGATTCTCATCCACTGTTGTGGATCATGAACCTCGCCCTAAGCACATGTCATGCCTCAGGATAGGAGGTAAGGACTGTATGAAGTCACCACCGCAAGCAGACATTTGAAACTCAAGCATTCACAACAGGCAGGCAAACCTCTACCCTTTTTTCAGCCATGTTTCAAGTCACACGATACTCAGTCCAGGACTGTACAAAACATCACTAAACAACAATAGCAGCCTCTTTGCGGGTTTCTTACTCAAAAGCAAAACCCAAAAAGCCATGTACCCTTGGGGAAAGCCTGGTCCTTCTGTGTGGCTGGGGTCTTCCTATGGCTCTTCCTCAAGGCAGCAGAAATGACCATGAATTTGGGGAGTCCACACAAATTCAGAAGTACACTTAGTCCTCCGGCAGTCATTACCTATGGGCCAGAAGTCCCCACACACCCCAGAAGTGCCCGTTAGTCGTCTGGCAGTCATTCTCCACAAACTCCAAGTCCTCCACACCTAACCACCTACCTACTGACTCAGTGGAAGTGAGTTGGACCGCAACAGAATTGACACTGCCTGGCCCGGTCACACATATTAGACCACAAATGCTGGTTACAAGAGAGAAAATGCAACACTACCAGAACAACCAGAAGACACATCATACAAAAACCAAAGGCCACTACCCAAACCCTAAGAAAGCAAACAAACTAAAAAAGGACTCTCCAAAAAAACCCCACCCAGAATACAAGATAAGGCAAAAATAACCTAATCCCAGGAACCCAGGGCCAACAAACCCAGATCCTGTCCATAACAATCACATGCTTTAATCCAAACTCATGTAAACTCTGGCATCCAATAACCCTAGCATCCCATAACCCTAGCACATGCTGGCCCTAAGATATCAAAACACTGAACATAAACTCCTTGGAGATGTCTGCCAGAGCCTTCAGGTGGCCTCTCATCTCAGACATCACAACTTTGAAGTGGGAGTGGGACAGAGCCACCAGGACATCACCAGCAGCTATCCTCACATCATCCATCACACCCTGAAAAAGTGCCTGCGTTAAACACTCCCAGGGAGAAGCCTGAGGCACTCAGAGCCTTGTAACTGGCCAGCCATGACCACGGGGCTTCAGCTCATCATTTCTGTGTCAGAGCCACCAGGCAGATGACCCCATCCTCCCTGTGAGACCCCTCGGGGCAGCCGAGCCCAGCGCCGGGTGGCTGGATATGGCCTTTGCTCTATGGGGAGCCGCTTCCTGGGAGCAGGATCTCTCACGGGGGCACTGGGAAACCCTCCTCAGGCCTGGATGCCTGAGAAACACCTCTGCGCTGCTCTGTATCTCACCAAAAAAACAGGGGCAGAGGAAGGCTGCTTTGGTGGCCTCCAAGAGAACCACTTCACCTGGGCTCCTCTGCGGCTACTGGGCACCTTTGCTGTCAGGTGGGTCTCAGCACCGCTCTGCCAACAGCTGTCACCTCCCTGCAGGATGCTCTCCAGTGCATGGTACGTCTCCACTGGGTCTCCCTGGGGACAAAGATTGGAAGGGAGGGATTTGGTTTGCTTTGCCCCCATTCCCAGGGTGCCACCAGAGAGACCTGCCGCCCCCAAATCAGCTGTGTGACGTGGACACCACGTAGGAGCTGCCAACGTGGGTCAGGAGGAACAGGCCAGACGTTCTCCTGTGCCCCCGGTGCTGGCAGAAAGCAGAGCTGGGGGCACAACGGGGAGAAGCTCAGGGCAGCCAACAGCCAGCGGTGGGGCCCGGCAGGGTGCAGTGCCCACAGAAATGCCTGGCTCCTTGAGCCTCCGCCCTGAGGCTGCAGCATGGGGCCAGCACTGGCTGGGGCTCCGCTGGGAAAAACCATGTAGGGGTGACCCTGACATCCTGCACACGTACCTGGCACGGGGATTCCATAGCCTGTCCCTTTGCCCATTGCTGCCACAGGATCCAAAAAACAGCGCCACCAGCGCTGACATGGTCCTGAGGCATCTCTTGACAGACGACTCTTCAACCAGCAGGCCTAAAAAGAGGAAAAATTGCCCACAATTAAGCTGTGCTCAAGTTTTTGCAGGCAGCATGTTTTTTGAGCTGCCTGGTGGTGCCATTCCTGGGGAGCGCTCAAGAAACAGTGTGGCTGCCTCTACTTGCAGGCAGGCAGTGGAGTGTGTGCTGTGGGAGTGAGCGATGGTTTGTTTGTGAGGCTGTTGAACGGGTTCAGGCTTTAATTGCACCCAAGCTGGTATGCCTGGTTCCTTCTTCTTTGCAAGTGGTATTTAGAGATTAAATGGTATTTTTTTTAAAAGCAAAACCAACAGGCAAACAAACAAAAAAACAGTTGGGCAATTCCTCCCCCACCCCTCAGCTGGGCTTTTTTTCCTCAGTCCCAGCCAGTCTGCAAGGTAATGCTCGTCACCAGTATTAGGCTGCAGGATTGGGGCCAGGGCAGAGGGTTTTTAGGCAGCACATTCCTCGAGGCTCCTGGTACTGCAGTTCCTGGGGAGTGCTCAAGAAATGTGGGCAGTTGCCCATAATTGCAATGTTTGGTCTCTTCCCATCACTCTCTCTCTGGCTTCCCATTTTTTAATTACTCCCTCTCTGTTTTTAGCCCATTACTATTTTTTATTTTCTCTTTCTCTATCCAGCTCCTGGTCTGTATTTTCTAATTCTTCTCTGTCTCTCCTATATCCCCTTGCTGGTTTTTTCTTTCTCCACAGTGCTCTCTCCTGCTCCTTTTCCTTCTATTTTTCCTGTCACTGTGTCCTGCTTCCTGGCTTTATTTTTTCTCTCTGTCCTGCAGCCTGTCCCCTTTCCTGTTCCCCTCATCCCCTGCTCAGCTGGCTGTGCCTTCTCTCTTCTCTCTAGGCCTCTGTCCTGCTCCCCATCCCCTTTTGCTCTTCCTCCATCTCCATCCTGGAGGCCATTGCTGTTCTGTCCTTCTCCGCCTTCTTGTCCCGATCCACATCCCTCTGTTTCTCAGTCTCTCCGCATTGCTTCCTGTCCTTCTCTTGCTCTCCCACTCTCTGTCCCTGCCTCTCCCTGTCTCTCTCCCCTCCCTTTTCCCTCTCACCCTTTCCCCTCTGTCCCTCTGTCCTGCTCCCTGTCCCATTGCTCTGTCACTCCGCTCCCCTGGTGCTTTTTCTGTCTCTCTGCCCCCCTGCCCCGCTCCCTCACCCCACCTGGGTTGGTCCGTCCCTCTGGCCTCCTTCCTGCCCTTCTTCTTCTCTCTCTGTCCCTCTGTCCTGCTGCTTAGCATGAGTTTTCTTCCTGACCCCCCCGACCTCCTTCCCCTCCATCTGTTTCCCGCACCATCCCTCTGCCCGCTCCTCACCAGTACTTTTCCTTTCTCCACTCCCTGCCCAGCTCCCCCCTGCTCTCCCTGCCCCTCTGTCCTGCTCCCGTCCCTCTGTCCGTCTCCTGTCCCTCTCCGGCCACCCCACCGCCCTGCCCTACCTCCCTCTGCTGCCCTGTCCCTTGCTCCCCCTCCTCCCTGCTCCACCAGAGCTCAGGGGCCTGGGCCGGGCACGGGCCAGGGCAGCCCCGGGCAGGCGGCCCCGGGGCCTGCGGGGGCGGGACCGGCCGGGGGACAGCAGGAAGGATCGCCCCGTGGCATGCCGGGAGCTGTAGTCCTGCGGCGGGGGGCCTCTGGGCGGCCATGTTGGTGCTGGGAGGTGCAGCCTGTGCTCCAGCCGTGGCCCAGCTGAGGCAGGGCTGGGGCCAGCCGTGAGGCGAGGACAGGCAAGCGAGTAGAGGTACAGAAGGGGAAGGGAGGGAAGGACAGACAGACAAAGAAGTGCCTGAGCTGAAGAATTTGTCTGGCAGTGCAGAGAGCAGGAGCTGCGGTGAGTCCCAGGCCCTTGGGGCCATGTCACCCCTCTTCTGCATCTCAGTCCCTCCCTGCCCCCCTTCCCTCTGTGTCATATTTTTTGCTTCCCTGTACCTCTCATCTTCTAGTATTGTGTTCTGCTCCCCGTCCGTCTCTTTTCTCCAAGTCCCTCTTTCTCTGTCGCTCTACCCGTCCCTGTGTTTTGCTTGCTGTCCCTCTCCCCTGCTCTCTGTCCCTCTTTTTTTCTTCTTCTGTTTCTATCCTGCAGCACATTGCTGTTGTTTTCTTCTCTGTCTCTTTGTCCTGATCTGCATCCCTCTCTGTTTTTCACAGTCTCTCTGGCCTGTTCCCTGTCCTTCTTTGTCTCTCTCTGCCTGTATGTCCTGCTCCCTGTCCTTGTCTTCCCCTCTCCCTCTTTCCTTCTGGTTCTCTTTGTTTGTCTCTCTGTTGCTCTGTCCTGCTCACTGCCACTGTGTTTTTTCATTCCGTAATTCTCATCCCACTGTCCCTGTCCTTCTTCCTGTCCATCTCTCCTCTCTCTCTCTGCTGCTCCCTAAACCTTCCCCTCCCTCCTCCCTCCATCTCTCTGCAGGGCTTCTGATACCTCTCTTTCTCCATCCCTCTGTGCTGCTCACCATCCCTGTTCTTCTCTTTATCGTTATTCTTGTCTGTCTCTCTGTTCTGCTCCCTGCCCCTACTCTTTTTTACTCCCTCTCCATCCTGCTGCCCACCCCAGAATTTTTTGCAATGTGTATCCTGCCCCCAGTCCTTATTTGTCTCTCTCCCCCCTCATCCCTCTCCCTCTTTGTGCCTCTCTTCCTCTTTCCCGGCTGCATCTCTCTTCACCTCTGTCCTGCTCCATGCCCCTTTTTTCCTCTCACTGTCCCTCTGTCCTGGTTCCTGTCCCCATCTTCTCTGTCTTTATTTCTCTGTCCTGCTGCCTGTCCCATTGTTTCCTGCTATACCCCTGTGTCCAGCTGGCTCTCCCTTGTATTTGTCCTCTCTTCCTCCTTCCTGCTTCTCAGCCCTCTTTTCCTCTTCCTCAGTCTCTGTCCTCCAGCCCGTTGCTGGTTTTTTTTTCCCCCTCTTCTTGGTCTCTTTGTCAGGATCTGACCCTCTCTTTATTTCTCAGTCCCTTTGTTCTGCTCCCTGTCCTTTCTCTCTCCATCTGTATGCCCCACGCCCTGTCCCTGTGCTCCTCTATCCCCCCTTCCTTCTTCCTCTGCTTCCCTCCCCATCTCTCTGTCCTGCTCTTGTCCCCGCTTTTTCTTCCTTCATCTCTCTGCAGGTCTCCTTGTGCCTGTTTCTCTTGATTTTTCCCTCTCTCTAGCCTTTTCCCTGCACCTTTCTTTCTTGGCTCCTCTGTCTTCTTCCTTGTCATATTTTTCTCCTTCTAGTCCTCTGTCCTTCTCGCCATCAGCTTAAACTGAATGAGCAGTTGTCCCTGTGCTCTGGTATTTCCTTAGCATTGCCCTAGGGAAGATCTGTGTTTTGAGGGCTAGGGATCATTTAGGAGCTGGTGTCCTTATGTAGGCAGCGGAGCTAGGTGGAGTTAAAGCAGAGGTTGTTCTCAGCTGGTGCTCTGTGCATCTTGTTGAAAGAGCAGGCTGTGGGCCTTATTTTGAAGGAAGGTTTCTTGTTCTGCGCTTATTGCTCCTCAGGACACTGCACAGGAGTTGTGCGGGGGTCTGAAGGGATAGATGGGACCTGCTGTGATTCCTAGTAAATGTGAACTTGAACTTACCTGGACTTGAATGAAACCAGACTGACTGCATATGGTTTTCTTCCCAGCTCCAGTTCCAACCTACGTGCTCGGCACTAATGACCAAGAGAGCCCGAGCTGCAAATTAGCTGAGAACATCACTCACTCAGGTAATGGGGCAGGTGGTCTGTGATAAGGGATGTGTACTTGCCTGATGGTGCTTTCATGAACGTTCTCTGGTCTTGCCACTTCAAAGCGCTTCTTTTTCCCGTAAATTTTAAGATGGCATTTCTTATTCTGGGGCTCTGACTGGAGTTGGACTTAATGTTGAATGGCTGATATAATGGGCTCTGTCAAATGTGAGAGAGAACCCTGCTTTTTTGTTGCTGTTTTCTAACACTGTCTGAACTTTGGTAGGCAAAAGGAAGAGTGGTTGAAAGAGCCTGTTTTTTGAGATTAATGTATACCTGTAGCGTGCCTGTCTTTGTATGGTGAACGTTTCCTCCCTGCAGTATGATTTTGCTGGGCTGTGAGGGTGTGTTGGAGTAGCAAAGGTAAGAAGTGTTGTCATTAAAGGTAATGAAGCTGTTGCAAAACTAGCGGGAAAAGAGCTTTTGGTATTGATTGATTTCTGGGAAGCAAGGCAGCAATGAGGAAAGAAAACTGGGGCTTGTCTAAATGGCTCCTTGACCGTAGGCAGGGTTTGAGCCTTTGCGCTAGAGCAGGTCTTTACTCCAGTGTACAAACACAGAGGATGAGCTCTCTGTAAGGAAAGTTTCAGTAGAAGTAAGGCTAAATTTGCTAAATTTGGTCCTCTCTATCTGTTGCAAACAAGAGATGACTTGGCAGCATTTACATCTCGGGTGCATGCTGGTGTGTTAATGCAGGCTGTCGAGGTCTTTTCAGGAGTACTTCTGGACTGCAGGTTGCGTGCCTGGGTGGTACCGAGTCCCAGGATGAGCCAGCTCCTGCTGGCAGTTTTAGCTCAGGTGATGTGACAGAATGGAAACTGTGTTTGTGGTGGATCCCAAACGTGAAAGGTGTGGATACGTTGCTGACGTGCCCCCAGCCCGGAGATGTGGGGAGTTTTGCCAACAGTCTTTGTAGGGATTCTGTTTTCTGCTGGGATGGGTTTCTAGATGGATTTAACAAATGCTTGCCTTTCTGCTTGCTGTGGCTACCTGCAGAAGGGCCGTGTTGTTCGTGTGGATTTACCAGTGTAAGGGCTTTGGAGGAGAACTGGCTAAACCAGCTTTCTTTCTTTGGAGATCACTAGCATTTGTGTAGAAAAGTAGAGGTTCAGTCGGTAAAGCTTATAGCATTGTGCTGTGCTCAGACCATGGAGCTCTGTCTCCTGGAGATACTGTTCATTTGGACTCATTATTTTCTCAGCTAAGTCTTTCCAAGTCTTACAGACTTGAGCCCCTTGGGATGGTGACGTTGTAGTTCAAGTGCTCAAGTGGAAATGTTTGGTTTGCCGTTGCAAATCATCCAAGTCCAGGCTCCCCCCAGGCCTTTTCCTCTGCAGCCCAGGTGAGACCAGAGTTGGGAACTGCCCCATCTTACCAGAGGAGCAGAAACAAGAACCAGAGAAAGTCGTTGCTGCCTCCTTTCCTGCTCACCTGCACTGCACAGTCTTCCCCAACCTTGAAAAAAAAGCTCCTCCTGTTACGGTAGGACTTTGTTAGCAGTTTGGTACAGCTGGAGCAAAGGACAGCACAGGCCATTTGCAGATCCAGAGCCGGGTCAGTCCAGGACAGAGGGGTTCCTAACAGATACATGGGCAAGGCCAAAGGAAACATTCCACCTGTGATGAACCAAGGCTTGGTGGAGAGGAGGGAGACTGTAAAATGAGAGGAGGAATGCTTTAGTCCTGGAGAGGTGGTTGTTACAGGCGGGTAAGAGAACCAAATAAGCAAAGCCTCTCAACAGGGAAAACCAGAGCACAAGTGAAAAGGTTTGTGCGGCAGGCAGCAGAGGTTTGGTCTGAAAAGAAAAAACACTTCTTGGTTTAGGTTTGGTGGGTTTTCTTTCCTCCTTTTCCCCAAAAGATGCATTAGTTTTACAGCATGGGATGGCATCCATGTGAAACTCTGCCGGAGTGGCAACCAATTTTCAGATGAATGCTGTTCAGGCATTTTCATTTTGACTCCTGGCCTGTTCTCCTTATGCACAAACTACTTCTGGCTGCTGCTCGTTTCTCCTGAAAGATTTCACAGCCTTCTGTACAAGAGAAGCACCGCTTCCTGCTGATTCAGGACTTCTCCTTTAAGCTCTCTTGCCACTACCTCTTCTCTGCTAATTCTCCCTTCTCCTGAGTATTTCACCCAAGTACTCAGTCCCAGGGACAACAGGTAAAATGAGGATCAGAGTGGTGTGTGGCACGCTGAGGACACCCGTGGTAACACCAGCTACAAAGCTGTTTCCCTTTACACTACCCCTCCCTGCCCCCTTTTACCTTATAAAGCTCTGCTTTGCCATGGCTGGGAGAGGGCTGCTTTTCTTACCAGTAAAAGCACCTGACTGTGCAGCATTTGCTGGTGATCTTCCCATCGGGGCTTCTGGGAAAGCAAAAAATCACACAAGAGTTCTTTACGTATGCTTCAAGTTAGCTTACCAAGTGCTTATAGGGCTAAAATACTCCATAATGACAGAATAATACAAGCACCTACATTGTTGTTTCAAGAAGTGTGCTGTTTCTTCTTTGTTGTGGTTTTTTTTTTTTCCCCTTTCTCCATGGTTATGACTGGAACCAGGCTGGCAGGAGGTCCAGTTTCTTTTGAACTGCAATGCAGTTGCACAACCGTTTGTGCTTAGAGATTTACTCTTTGGCACTACAAGGCACTGTATAGCTTGCCTTTATTACTCTTGGAGGAAAAAGTCCCCCGAATTTCATGCACTGGGCAGCTCAATCTCCCCCAGTTACAAAGGAGCTTTGAAATGCAGTTGCCTGCAGTGGCCTTTCATATGCTGTTCTTCCTAGGTTACCTGAACCACAATCCCACCAAAGCCAAAGCCCCTGCTTACACATGTAAAGGAGCAAACCCTCCTGCAGAAGACAGATGCTCTCTAGGTCCTTGTTAATATGTGGAGCCCTCCATAGCCAGGAATGGAGCGCTGTTATATGGCTCCAGCCTATGGCATTCTGTGGACTTCCCAAGATGTTTATCTAAGATCACTTGTGGACTGAGTGAGTAACATTTGACCAAGTGTTTGTTCAGACAAGACAAGCATGCTTCCATATTTCCTTGTGAGAGTGGGGTACAAAAGACTCTGAAACAAAATTCGTGGAGACTACCCTTTAAAATCCAAATCTCCCAACAGGTGAATTGGAGTTTCAGAGTGTTCCTGAAATAAAACTCAATAGCAACGGAGTTACTATTAAGCAGGCATCCTTTATTACAGCGCTGGGCAGCACTGGGGATCGCTCCACCATAAGTGCTCCGACAAACAAGCAAGATCGCAGAGGTTATATGTTGCAAAATATACATATTCATAAGATTAATTTATAGAAACATGAGATTTCTTGGAACTCATTAATATATGTAAATGTCCCTGACGCATGCGTACTTAAGTCCTTAGGTGGTCGTTAGGGATCCTCTGGTGGTCGTTGGAGGAAGTCAGTAGTCTTCATCACTCTGACCGCTGACTGAACTTTGTCTTTACGCATGCTCAGTCCATCTTTGTCTTACTCATACCTTCCTTGCATATCCAAAATCAGGTGGTTCTTGTGTAGTTTCTCCTTATCAGCCCTTTCCAGGGACACAGGGCCTGAAGAATTCCTTTTTATCTATCTACATTGCAACTATCTCAGCTAACCAAGGATTTAACACAGGCAAAGCATTCTTACTCTAATGATTAGGTCAAATAAAGAATGCTGGTTAGCAATTCTGCTATCTAAGCTTCCTTACTTAAGGCCAACAATACTGGTAAGCTAGGCCAAATTATCTGCGAAAGGGAAACTAAAAGGAAACATTGAGCAACCAAGATATTTACAACATTTCTTTTTCTCTTTGGGGATTTTAGCTCTTTTCATTCGGCTCACCTCTTGAATGAGCTGTAGATGTTTTCAGAGAGCTGGCTCTTCTGGAACTTTTAAGGAGAACCTGTCCTGGTGAAATTGGCTCCTTGGCTTGAGTAAAAGGCCAGAACTTCACTGCTTTTGTGCTGTTGTCCTCTGCCCTAGGTGGTTATTTCCCTGAGAAGTCCAACAAACACATCTGTAAGTGCCCGCCTGTGCAGTCCATGTGCTTCTGGCACAGGGCCATTGAAACCGGTCCTGTTTCAACCGTTGAAACCGTTGAAATCGGTTTAGCTCTGATTGCTCTCTGTGTGGCTTGTATCTGTCCTCAGCCAGAGGCACAGTAGCTTTCAGATAAGGAATGGCACTATTCAAGGGCAAAGTGAGCAATTGGGATCCAAAGCCTGTTTTGGTTAAGGCCATCAGGTGAAAATGTGCGGTTAGAGTTTTCTGTGTCACGTAACCTTTTGATTTCAGTGCTCTCCTCTAGTCCGATCTTGCAGAGTTGTTGCAGAGGCATGGAAATTAAAGAGAGAAAGCACACGCACACCTCACACACATGCACCCCGTCCTCATGGCTCGAGGTGAACAAACAAAATCTCTGGGGCTACGTTGTTTTATGGAATGTGTATCAGACATGCAGTATCAGGGGAGTTGTGCCCAGCAAAGGGCAGACTCCAAGCATGGCTGCAGGTGCCGGGGGCTTGAACAGTGTCACCTGGAAGAGGACAAGGGAAAAAGAACCTCTTGTGCCACTGACAGTCATGCTGGCTGACCCTGGGTTGTCCTGTCCTCTTGCAGGATGGTATGTGTTTCTCCAGTGACAGGAGCCACAAGGGATTTCCATTTCCATTAGGTACATTATTTTCAGAGTTACGTGATGTTCGTTCCCCTATAATTCACTGATTTCCTCCGTAGTACTCACTTCTCCTACTCGACTCCATTAGGTTTAAAGCTCTGTAAGGTGAGGCTGCTCTTTTCAGCTGTGCATTTGTACTTGACCTTCACAAATTTGACAATTCCAATTGTACAGAGCTCAGCCTGTAGCCTGATTCGCTCAGGTTTCCTCCTGCTTTATAGCCAGCACCACTGTTGATTTGATAACTGGGGGTGATCTGTTACTTGCAGGAGGTCTTGTACACACGCTGGTGAGCCTCTCTTGTCATCCCCCAAAGGACAAACTCGGTCACTAGGCCTGCAGCCGAGCCATTTACGCCTCTAATGTTCTGTAAACATCTTTTTTCCCCAGTCCAATCATTGCAGTTAATCCAGGATTTCCTAGCACAGCTCCTGTTTGGGTGCCCAAACTGCTGTGGAGCTGGGTTACAAATGTATCCCTGTGGGCACATTGTCAAGGCATCAGTCCCCCATCGCGTAAGGATTATAGACATGTAATCTCAGGAGTGCTCAAAGCTCGACCAGATCCTGCCAACTGTGTGGCTGTTAAGGGATGTCAGGAGTGGCCACCTCCTCCAGCAGCCCCAGCCCAGGATTCCCCTGCCCAGGACCCCCCTGCCCACCTGCTGGAGCCCAGCTCAGCAGCTGGGGTCTCTGCCCCAGCTGAGGGACACAGCTGCCGCTTTCCCTATTGCAGGTTCAGCCAGCAGCAAAGCTGAGCTCGTATCCATGAGACACACGCACGCACAGGACACAGACAGGACACTGACACGGGCGGTCACACAGCCTGCCATAGACAAGGTGCTGCCTTCAACAGCCCCCCACCCTGCCGCCCCAGGGACCCACATCACACATGCTGACTCCTGCGTGTGCTGCATCTGGCATGTTGGTGGCACATCAGAGTGTTAGAGCTCAGGGTTATCCCTGTCTCTGTGATGGGAAGAGCAGTAGGTGCAGAGACTTTGTTCTCCTGCAGAAGCAGCTTCTGCTTCAGGAGCAGGTGATTAGTGTGTGAGTACAGGATGGAAAAGAAACTCCTCCTGCACTCAGACTGACTCACCGTGGTGTGTGTTTTCAGACTGCTCACATGATGCCTGCTTTCATTTCTTAGTTCAGACCCAGCCTGGGGCTCCCAACTGCCCCCCTTGGTGACAAGGACTCCCCGTAGGAGAGCAAGAGGCCATCTGGAGTCACTGGAGGGATCCAGGGAGAGGATCCCTGACCTGAAGAAACCATGGTCAGGCAAGGCATCATAAAAAAAACCCCCATGGTCAAACGTGCCAAAGGCACGTCACTAGTAATGGAGACTGAGAGTTGGCTCATCATTTGGAGATCTGTTTAGGAGAGTATTAACTGACGATCTTCATAAGAGCAGCTTTAATACAAGGCATGGGCAGTCTGGAGAGAGGAACTAGATGGCTTGGTTGACATGTTGTGGATCTCAGGGAGCTGGGCAGGAGAGACTTGTAGGAAGCAATTATAAATAGCACATTGAATGGGCAATAAGAGTACAGGGCAATTAATTCAGGAAGAAAGTGAAATCTCTGGAATTTTAAAGGAGCAAAAAGCTAAAATATATTTGTGTGATGAAAAATATTCCAGAAACAGGAGAGAAAAGTGTGTCAGTGTCAGTGTGAAGGAGATTGGTGGCACAAGTGGAAGGATGAGAGGAGCAGAAGAGCAGAGAAATGAATGTGTTTGGGATAGGAGTGTTGGAGTGGCACGGCACAGAGATGGTGGTGGTGACAGCCTCATTTGTCAGTTTTCTATGTGCAGTCTGTATACCCCATGTAACTCATCCTGCATTCAGCAAGCAGTGCACCCTTTTGGGGGAAAAAAAAAAAGAAAGAAAAGAGAAAGGTAGTTCTTTCCAAGGAATAAAATGTAATCAGTTTCTGTGAGCAGGTAGGTGAACAGAGCATGTACATTCCTTGCCTGGTATCCAGTTAGTGACATGAGAGGGTATTATTAAGAACCTGCTAGATAATGATACTCTGGTTTTTGCATTTTTAGCCCCTTTCATGAAGAAACTTCAGGTTACTTTACAGAAGCTAGTGGCATAAACTGTATGCATTTGACATAGTTTTCTCAGTGAGGAAGTTCAAACCTGTGGCTTGCCCATTGTGGCTCATGTAACCCGTGGCAGAGCTCAGACATGGAGAGAGATGACCATGCTTAGTCTTACCCCTCCAGAGTATTAAACACATTTCTTGAAACACTTTCCCAAAATAGCAAGCACTGACTTTCTGAAATAGCTGTTTTCCTAGCAGCTGCACCTGAGCTAAGCCAGATGAGTCTTGCATGCTGTGAGTCACTGAGGCTGACGACGGGCTGGTGACAAGAGTCACCAGCAGTTTTGGCAAGGACAGAACAAGATTGATAGATGTGCTCCTCTGTGCTGATTATAATTTCTGGAATGTGTCTTGCATAAATAGATCTTCAGGTTTTGCAGGTTGTAGGTCTGACAGGACCTACAGTGTTGTTAACGTGATGGTAATAGCAAAACCTGTAGGCATCCGTGTAGGGCATTTTGGATTTCATATAATTTACACGAGTACTTGAACAGTGTAATGTTCTGTTGAGATCCAGTAGTTCTACTGTCACCAGAAGAAAGGGAAGACAAAGAAGATGAAGATGGCAAAGATACTCAAAAGCATTATAACCTTTGACAGTGGAAACGTGTCATTTACAGTTTATATGAACACCTTTCCTTCAATGTACTCTTTCAAAGATTGACAGAGGACGTTTTGCTATTCCCATATCAGCACTGAGTGATATGCTCTCCACTGAGATGTAAAAAAAAAAGACCAATGTATCCTGGAAAGAAGAGTAATTACGCAGACTCGATAGTCTTACTATTGGAGTTTTCATTTCTCCTTCAAAAACAGGTGTGTGTTTTTTTCACTTGTGCTGTGCAGTGATTAAAAAAAACAAACAAAAAAGAAAAACCCTTGCACCTTCCTCTGAAATTAGAGGTGGGTGAGACCCATCAATTTTTCTGCCTGTTCTGCTATCCTGCTTTCTCTTGAAACTTGCTTGTATCATTATTCTAAACTCTTTGCCTTCACTAGAGCCAAGACAACCTAAGGGTTTTTTCTGGGGCTGATCATCTCCTGTCAGGCAAAGATGTCCATGTAGAGGTACTCGGTCCCAGAGGCCTTGCTGCAAAAGGTCTGATGGGTGCGTGCGTGGTTAGTGATGGTTCTCCCTTATGAAGGGTGCTGTCAGTCACGTCAGTGGATGATGCTTTGGAGGGGTTTCAGATGGGTGGCAATTACAGAAGAATAGTATGATTATTACTGTGGTAGTGTGAGGGTATGAGGGAAACAATGATTTGGGGAGGAGAGGATACTTCTTAGCCGTTAGATTTTTTACAGTGCAGTGTTTGTGGGTCACTGACAAGATGACCATGGAGGTGGTGGCTGAGGCTGTGTAATGGCAAGTCTTTTGTTCTGGAATTGAAGCCCAAATCGCCCCCCAACAGTCTTAGGCTCCTGAATCTGGAAGCATACGGTTCTTTTGTCAAAACTGAAGATAATTCAGTTAGAGGGAGAGCCTGTTTGGAAGTTGTAGTAGTCTGGGGACAGAGGCCAGTTGGGGGCTGAGGCCCTCAGGGGTGGGGGCTGTTTCTACCTTATGTTTTTGGCCTGGAGTTCATAGTTGGGAACGAGCTTTCCAAAATCCTGCTGGAAGGAGCCAGATGTGGCCAGCCTTGGCACGGCCTCAGGGTCTGCTGCCAACCTGCCTTGAAATCAGCTCTTCCCAGCAGGACGTTGCCCAGGAGTAACTTTGAGTGTCGTTCTCCTTCAGGAAGCATGGTATGCAGCCAGAGCTGCGCCTGTGGCAGGAGAAGACTTCACACATTGCTGGGGCTGCTGGTGACAGTTCCCACCAGCTGTCCAGCTCAGGAAGATGTAGGTAAGATGCCAGAGAGGGGGCACTGACTGGTTGTCACTTCTCTTGCAGGAGCAGGATTTAACAGCCGAAGGGAGGCAGGACGAGAGGGCCCATGAGGTCAAAAAGTGCATCAGACCGCTGGCGCAGTCACGATGAGAACAGAGGTAGAAGAGGAAGAGATGCATGTGACGTGGCTGGGACAACACTTCTGAGGTAACATCTGCCACACAAGCACAAAGACAGAGAGAGGCATTGGGAAGTCATGGAGTGGGTGAGAAAGGTGCCTAGAAGAGAGGAGAGCACAGGGAGATGGGAGACAGAGAGGGAGATGGAGGGGAAAAGCTGTGGTGTTGGAAGTGAGGCCGCTCCTGCTGTGCAGGTGCTTGTGATGTCCCTGGTGTCTGAGGAGCTGATAGGGCAGGAGCAGGCAGGTGTGAGCAGCCATAAAGGCAACTGGTCAGAAGGGGAAATGACTGAGCAGAAGAACATTCCTGCGAGCCCAGGAACTTGTGAGCTTGGGGACCAGAAGCATCCTTGAAATGTGCAGCTGGCCGCTTTGAAGCACAGCTCGGTACAAAGAATCCAGACACCTCCAGGTCATCTCTGAAGTGAGACTGTCTGTTATGGTATTGTTCCCCCTTTGGGCTCCCTTTTGGAGTCGGTTGGGTTTAACTGCCCACCTGTGGGATGGCTGGGTCCCCTTGGAGATTGGTTTGTCCTCCCCTCTGGGATGCTTTGGCCCTTTCTGAAGTCTGTCTAATTCACTTTATACCAGTATTATATGCCCATAGAAGTAGTCTGTCACAAGTATATCTGGTGCTATATCGAGGATAAGTTCCCTCCCTAATGATAAGTTTGTAGTAACCTGTGATAGTATACAGCTCCTTGGTTGTTGCTGTTCTATTGATTATTGCTAAAAGATTGGTTGTTGCTGTATGATTGGTAGCTGCTCTTCTTGACTGCTGCCATACTATTGGTTGATACTCTATCACTGATTGCTGCTAGAAATGGGAAGCAGGTCCATGGCCTGTAGCTCCCCAGGGCTCCTCACAGGCATCTGCCAAAGTGCTTTGTCCTGCTGTGGAGGGAGCTGAAGTCCTGGGTAGCAGCCACAGACACCGCCAGGGTAAATACCCAAAGAGTTTGGTGTATGTTGGAGGCAGTTCCATGCCCAATAGGACTCTGGAACTCCTCCCAGGTATTTTGTGTATTCTTTTGGTTTCCTGTGTAGGCGAGTGAATTCCCAGGTAGCAGCCCCAGAATGTTCTAAGGTAGATACCCGAAGAGCATGGTGTATTTTGGCAGCAGGTCCATTCCTGTTTTCACTTCAGGGCTTTCCCTTTACAGGCAGCTAAAGTTCCAGGTAGCAGCACCCCAATTTTCCTAGTTAGTTAGATGGACAGTTTTCTTTGTCATGGAGGCAGATCCATACCTGGTAGCTCCTCAGAAATCCTCCGAGGACTCTGAAGAATGTTTTGGCCTCCCCTGGACACAGCAGAATTTCGCAGGTACCAACCCCAGACTCCTCCAGGGAATCCAGTGAAGCAATTTTGTCAATGCTGGGGGATGGTCCATGCCCTGTGTCTTTCTGGGACTCCTGCCAGGCAGCTTTGGAGTGTTTTGGCCTTCCCTGTGTTATCCCACAAGTGTGAGGTCATTTACCTGGTGTGTGAGACACCAAAATACACACAGGGCAGAAGTATTTCATTTCATGTCTGCACAGAGGTGGGTGCTAGGTGGTAGCTCCACAAAGCTAGCACAAAGTTCAGTCATACAGGTACAGTATTTATACAGTCTAGTTATGCATATGCATAAGTAATTACACCAAGCAGTTTTCTATTGATCTACATTTGTCTTATTTCAACTTAAAGCTACAGTGCTACTTTAATATTCTGCGCACGCTCAAAGGTGAGGGGTCTCTGCTTGGGCCGGGGTCTCCAGCTTGAGGGGTGTGACTTTTAGTATTATAATGAGGATAGTTTGTGTGAGGGTGCCTCTTATCACACTTCTACTAGTTGTTTCAGGTGGTTCCCAAAACATCTTAATTAGCTTACATATTTCTCCAGGATGTGCTTTTCTCCCAAGGACAGTAATTCTTGTTCAGACATTCTGCTTTCCAGCCTGAATCCCCCTTATTGGGTTTACGTAAGCCTTGGCCTTCCACCAGCTCCTGTTAGACTACATTGTTAGACTACAATTCCCCCCTTTGAGACTAAGACTTTTCGTCATAGTCCTCATATGTCTCATTATTAGTTCTCATTAATAACTTGTACAATTAATCATCTAACACGTTTTAAGGCACAACTAACAACAATACAGATGATTATCATGATAAGTACAATTGTAATTATCGTTTGAAGTAAACTTGCCAACCATCCAGTCAGGGAGAATCCAAAACTTTGTAATATTTTCTTTAGAGGCCTGAATATTTCTACTTGATTTTGCCACTTGTTTTATTTCGTCATGTAATAATATTAAATCTAAGGTTAGCCTGTTCTGCAACATCATCTTTGAAGTTTCCTGTAACTGAGTGGTTTAAATCTTGTAATCCTGCTCTAGTTGCATTCGCTAATAGTTCTCCTTGCCCTGTTAGATTGTACAACGACATTCGACTCTGAAAGGAGGTAATTTGGAGACTGAGGAAAGTTTCAGTTTAAATCTAAAGTTAAAATTTCCCACTCGAGGGGATCGGCTGCAGATTTAGATAATGGTGAACAGGCCATTATACTGCTGACATTAGGGATTCTTCCAAAGGATTGGACAAGTTTTAGGACTAGATTTCTGTTACAAAAAGTAAATGCTAGGATAATTAATATCAGAGATACAATTTTCATTATAACTATGCTAAATTAGTAACACTTTCTGAGAGTGTCCTAGGAGTCATTTCAATAATAGTTTTCTAAAAGAAAAACCTTGATACAATTCGTCGATATTCCCTGGTTAGTCAGAGTTTCAGTTCTCCAGTTGGCATAGAGATCCACTTGTCCTGGTCTGGCGCCTTCTTTAGTATGATGAATCCAGGAGTCAATCCCATTCACCTTTACCACTGTGTAAGTTTTTAACAGCACTGTATAAGGTCCTTTCCACTTTTCTTTCCAGGGCTCATCTTTCCAGGGTCGTACATAGACCGCGTCTCCTGGCTGGAGTGGGTGTATCAGGGTGTCCAAGGGAATGGGAGTCTTGTGGTTTAGGTAACTATGCAGGGAGGATAAATTCTGCGAGAGAGACATCAAATACTCTTGAATTACAGATGGTCCCTTGATATGCATTTGGTCTCCCTTAGTGGTTAAATGATTGGTTGGATATGGTTTCCCATACAGGATCTCAACTGGACTTACACCTTCTCTAACTCTGGGTGTAATTTGTACTCTCATTAAAGCCATGAGTAGAATATCTACCCATTTCGTTTGACTTTCCTGACACGCTTTGGAAATGTCTTTTCTTAGAATTTGATTAATTTTTTCTACTTTGCCACTGCACTGTGGCCTCCAATGGGTATGCAAATCCCATTTAATGTCTAGAAATCTAAAAAGTCCCTGCACTATTTCTGCAGTAAAGTGGGGTCCATTATCAGAGCATATACCTTCTGGAACATGGAATCTGGGCATAATTCCTTTCAATAAAATTTTAATCACTTCCCTAGCCTTGTTAGTGCGGCAAGGGAAAGCTTTGGGCTGACCAGAAAAGGTGTCTACCACTGCCAGTAAATACATATACAGATTACACCTTGGCAATTCCATAAAATCTATTTCCCAGTATTCCCCAGGAGTTATTTCTTGTTTTACGATTCCTCCCATGATTTTCTTTGCAATTGTGGGGTTATTGACGCAACAGATAGCACAGGGTGGCCCCTGAGGGTTGCTTCTTGTCCTCTGTAGCACTGAGCACAGCCCCTTGTCTTGCCTGCTGCCCGTCTGCTGTCCGTCACTTGCCTGCTGTCCGTCACTGAGGCTGATGGCAGCTCAGCCAGCAGTTTTGGCGAGGACAGAACAAGATCGATACGTATGCGCCTGCGTGCTGATCGTCTTCAGGTTTTGCAGGCTGTAGGTCTGGCAGGACCTACCGTCTCATTCACGTGATGGTAATAGCAACACCTCCAGGCATCTGTGTAGGGCGTTTTGGATTGTCTATGATTTGCACAAGTACTTGAACAGTTTAATGTTCTGTTGAGGTACGGGTTAGGTTCTGTTGAGGTTCGTCTCTGGCCTCCCGTTCCCTTGCCAGGAATCTCTAGCCCGCTGAGCCACACCAGGGCCACGTTTGGGCACGTGCGCGGGCCTGTTGTCTCTTCACACTGAGCTGGCATGACAATGTTGAGATTCTTGAACGGATAGCCAGACGCTGGCAGCTTTCTGCACTAATCGCACCTGTTTTGCAAACGAGTTACCAAGTGTGTGCCAGAAGAGTGTTTGTTGTAGTTGCTTTAATCAATTTCAAACAACCCAAACAATGAAGTTCCTTTGTATGGGAATAACGTCATCACGAATTTCACCACGCCGACGTTCTCGGGTGGTTTCAGGCGGGCCTATAAAAGGCAAAATCCTGCGTCCTTCTTGGCAGCGGTCTTCCAGGCGCGTCGGGACTCTTAAAGAGAGGCACTTGCCTTTTAGTGTCGGATGGCCACCTGGCCAGCCAACTCCTTACCCACAGCGGCATGATCAGCAGCAACTGATCATTCCTCCTCCCTAAATGCCTGCAGTTTTGTATCCCGTCTAAACAGGGCCAACTGCGCAGCTGGGTTTCAGTGGGAAAAGGGGATGTGAGGGCGATAGCAGCAATGGGCTGTTTTGACAGTTTGGAAGAGTCGTCGTTTGCCTGCCTGTGCTTTGGGCACGGGGCCAAAGGTTCTAGGTCTGAAAATGAGCAGCCTTTCCAGCACACCGGTGTAACCTCCGCTCCGCCGTTTTTCAGAGCCTGTGTTCTTTCCGTGGTGGTCTCTTGGCACCGTCCATCCCAACCTCTGGCTCTGGTTGCACTTTGGCTTTCCCCCAGGCTGCGGCTGCTGAAGTCACCCCCGTTGCGCCCCCCGGAAAAGGGTTTGTGTTCAGCCAGGTCAAGTCCCTGGTCCTCCTCGCTGCGTGAGCTCGTGGCCGTTAGCTCTGGCGCAGAGAGGGGACGGCTAACGGGGGTGGTCTTCGGGCTGCAGGGTTGGTTTCTGCCGCAGCCTGAGAGAAGAGTAACGGCACTAGGTTTGTCCTTGGGAGCCGAGTGGCAGAGGACGCGTCAGGGACGCTCAGCAGCTGTGCCCAGTGCGTGGCCAGCAAGGACAAGGGACAGCCCCCCGGGCCCCCGGGGCACAGGGACTGCCTCGGGGCCAGCACCCCAAAGGCCTTCCTCCAAAGGATGCTGGGCAGAGGGGCGGCGGGCGGGGCTGCGCGGGGGGGGGGGGGGGGGAGGGGGGAGTGTGTGCGGGGAGGGGGGGGGCGGTCACCCCCATGGCACAGTGCCACCGCCCGGCAACGCAGCAGTCACAATGCCCCGGGGCAGGATAAAAGGGGGCATCCTCCCGTCGCCACAGAGCTGGCCCGGGGACAGCCCGCAGACATCCGAGAGGAAGTCCTTGAAGAGCTGGCAGAATGCCTTGGAGGGGGCTGAGGGAGGAAGACCGGAGGCTGGACGAGGCTGCTGGAGATGAGAAGAACCAGCAAGAGCTGGCGGTGCCCGAGGCTATGGGGCCTTTTCAGCTGGCAAGTGGTGGCAAGAGCAAGGGAGTGTCTTCTTGAGGAGCACTGCAGAGCTCGCCGTCCTCATGCCCTGCGGAGCCAGTGGCAGCAGCCGTAAGAAATGGGATGCAGAGATGTTGCCCAGGGGTCCCAGTGCTTTGGAGCACGCACTGGTCTCCTGCCAGGCGCGGGAGGGATTCTTGCCCCCAAGGTCGATGGGGCCGGGGGCATTTGGCCACTCTGGGAAGCCCCGGAGGTGGCTGCAGGTTGAGGGAGAATAGGGCTTGGGCATCTCCTGGGAGGCGTGACCAGCCTGTGGGACGAGGAGGCAGGTCTTGCTCACATGCTCAGGGAATAGCCGATCGCCAGCTCTGGGGTCAGGAAGGAATTTTCCCCCGGGGCAGATTGGCACTGGTCCCCGGGGGTTTTTTGCCTTCCTCTGCAGCATTGAGCATGACCACTAGTCAGCGCAGGGCTCCTCTGGTCCTTTTTGGCTAGGTTACTGCCTGCTGCTCATGCACCACGAAGATGGCCTCTCGTGCCCTGCAGCTGGGGGGAGGAAGGCTTTTTTTTTCCCCCAAGGTGGGCTAGCAAGTGTCCCCGGGGGTTTTTTGCCTTCCTCTGCAGCACCGAGCACACGGCCCCTGCCAGGGCTTCTTTGGGCCGTTTTGGCTAGGTGCCTGCTGCTCCTGCTCCACGAAGGTGGCCCTCGTGCCCCGCATCCGGGGGGAGGAAGCTTGCTAGACTCCCGGGTGGGCCGCCAGGGTGGCCCCCGGGGGTTGCTTCTTGTCCTCTGTAGCACTGAGCACAGCCCCTTGTCAGGGTCCTCGGGGCCCTTGCGGCGAGGTTCTTGCCTGCTGCTCTTGCACCTCCAAGGTGCCACTTGCGCCCTGGCTGCCTGGGGCTCTCTTGCCCATTGCAAGTTTGCAGTGGGAGCGAGCTCTGCTCTTCCCTTGGCTCCGTTTCCCCAGGGGTTCTTGCTTGTGCAAAACAGCCCGTGCTTGGCAGGGCTGCAGGCTTGCTGCGCCATCAGGAGCTGCCACTTTGCAGCTCTCCCTGCACGCGATACAAGCGCGGGGCAGGCACGAGAGTGCTTGTCATGCATCCCTGGCCAAGAAGCACAGCGCAGCAAGTTTGGGAAGGCAAGAAGGCTGCTTGTCATCGACATGGGTCCTGCTTTGGAAAATGCCCCACGCTACCACACACCTCTTCTTCTTCGTCTTCTTTTGTGTGCGGTTGGTGCTGATCCTCGTTCTTCAAGTCTTCACTCTTCAGGAGACAGGCACTGCTTGGCCTCTCTTCCCGCTGCTACTTTCTGTAGCTCTGTGACGTGCCTTTGCCACACTGCAAGTGATCTTTTTGCAGGCTGAACTGAAGAATGCATCAGCCTGCTCCTGGCTACACCTGCGCGTTGTGTTAATGCTTGTGAGCGGCGGCTCTGAAACACATTCCGAAAAACACCCTAAAATACCATCCCATACCAGGCAATGAGAGAAAAGGAGAGAAAATGAGAGAACAGAAAATAAAATCTCAACATAAACCCCTGCTTCCACTTGTAATCCTTCTGATTTGTGCCCTTGAAAGTGTTTTTGGAGCTGAAATCCCCCTGGCATTTCAGGCAAGTAAGAGTCTCACTGTTAGTCGACTCCCGGTGAGCGCCGGCAATAGAATAGAATAGCCTAGAACAGAACAGAATAGAACAGTTCTGCTCTGTTCTGCATCTAGTTCTGCATGACAAGCTATGACCTAGGTCTGAGGGGTCCATCCAGGAGAGCAGCTCTCTGCAGTGCAGGTCCCAGGCCCATGCAGGAGAGAGGGGCAGAGACGGGCACACCCACACCATTGCTCAGGCAGGAACCGAAGGCCCCCAGGCTGAGCTGAGACGCCACGTCCCCTGGGCCCTTGGCAGGAGACGGTGTGGGTGGGGATGCCAGGGGAGGCCGGTCCCAGCCCTTGAGGCCTGTGAGCACCCCCAGGACCCCGGCAGAAGTAGACCTGCACTGCTCATATGCTCTCCTTTAGACGTTGACGGTTGGCCACCTTGGAGACAGAGTATTGGGCCACATGGACCTTTGCTCTGACAGAGTCCTGTTGTTCTCTGGCTCTTTTGTTTTGGGATCTTTTTCCAAGGGAAACAGCTCAGGCATTTCTAAAAATGACTCCAGGGGGAAAACAAAAAAAAAAAAAAAGAAATCCACAGGGCAATGAACAGGTATTGCTCACAGCAAAGAGGCTTGCAACCATTTAACCCTAAAGCTAACCCTAACCCCTAAAGCTAACCCTAATGACCCTAACCCCTAAAGCTAACCCTAATGATGCTAACCCTAACCCAAACCGCCAACCCTAACCCTAATCCTAACCTCTAACCCTAACCCCTAACCCTAACCCGAACCCCTAGGGTTAACTCGAACCCCCGCCAACTCCCCACAGTTTATATCCTTAGTGTGACTCCATATGGTATGGAATAGCCCTTTGGCCAGTTTGGGGCAACTATCTTGGCTGTGCCCCCTCCCAGCTGCTTGTGCACCTGGCAGAGCACGGGAAGCTGAAAAGTCCTTGGCTAGTGTATACACTACTTAGCAACAACTCCAACATCAGTGTGTTATCAACTTTCTTCTCATCCTAAATCCAAAACACAGCACTGTACCAGCTACTAGGAAGAAAATTAACTCTGTCCCAGCCGAAAGCAGGACACTGGCCAAGTCAGCATCTCGTACATGTTGCGCAGGCTGTCTTTCTTGACTGCTGGCAAGGAAAGGAGTGGGATAGGAGTGTTGGAATGCCGAGGAATGTGGATGCAAGTGATCACAGACTCATTTCTCAGTTTTCCGTGGGCTGTCTGTATACCCTATGTAACTCATCTTGCACTCGGAAAGAAGTGCCACCCTTTTGGCGCCAAGAAAGAAAGGTAGAGATTTCCAAGGAATAACATTGAATCGGTTTTGATGAGCAAGTAGGTTATCGGTGGCAGAGCTAGGACTTGGAGGGAGATTACCATGCTTAGAGTATTACCATGCCATACTCTACCAATCTAGAGTATGAAAAACATTTCCTTGAAACACTTTCCCAACATAACCAGACCTGACTTCTCTGAAAGAGCTCTTTTCCTAGGAGCTGCACCTGAGCTAAGCCAGATGAGAGAGTCTTGCCTGCTGTCCGTCACTGAGGCTGATGGCAGCTCAGCCAGCAGTTTTGGCGAGGACAGAACAAGATCGATACGTATGCGCCTGCGTGCTGATCGTCTTCAGGTTTTGCAGGCTGTAGGTCTGGCAGGACCTACCGTCTCATTCACGTGATGGTAATAGCAACACCTCCAGGCATCTGTGTAGGGCGTTTTGGATTGTCTATGATTTGCACGAGTACTTGAACAGTTTAATGTTCTGTTGAGGTACGGGTTAGGTTCTGTTGAGGTTCGTCTCTGGCCTCCCGTTCCCTTGCCAGGAATCTCTAGCCCGCTGAGCCACACCAGGGCCACGTTTGGGCACGTGCGCGGGCCTGTTGTCTCTTCACACTGAGCTGGCATGACAATGTTGAGATTCTTGAACGGATAGCCAGACGCTGGCAGCTTTCTGCACTAATCGCACCTGTTTTGCAAACGAGTTACCAAGTGTGTGCCAGAAGAGTGTTTGTTGTAGTTGCTTTAATCAATTTCAAACAACCCAAACAATGAAGTTCCTTTGTATGGGAATAACGTCATCACGAATTTCACCACGCCGACGTTCTCGGGTGGTTTCAGGCGGGCCTATAAAAGGCAAAATCCTGCGTCCTTCTTGGCAGCGGTCTTCCAGGCGCGTCGGGACTCTTAAAGAGAGGCACTTGCCTTTTAGTGTCGGATGGCCACCTGGCCAGCCAACTCCTTACCCACAGCGGCATGATCAGCAGCAACTGATCATTCCTCCTCCCTAAATGCCTGCAGTTTTGTATCCCGTCTAAACAGGGCCAACTGCGCAGCTGGGTTTCAGTGGGAAAAGGGGATGTGAGGGCGATAGCAGCAATGGGCTGTTTTGACAGTTTGGAAGAGTCGTCGTTTGCCTGCCTGTGCTTTGGGCACGGGGCCAAAGGTTCTAGGTCTGAAAATGAGCAGCCTTTCCAGCACACCGGTGTAACCTCCGCTCCGCCGTTTTTCAGAGCCTGTGTTCTTTCCGTGGTGGTCTCTTGGCACCGTCCATCCCAACCTCTGGCTCTGGTTGCACTTTGGCTTTCCCCCAGGCTGCGGCTGCTGAAGTCACCCCCGTTGCGCCCCCCGGAAAAGGGTTTGTGTTCAGCCAGGTCAAGTCCCTGGTCCTCCTCGCTGCGTGAGCTCGTGGCCGTTAGCTCTGGCGCAGAGAGGGGACGGCTAACGGGGGTGGTCTTCGGGCTGCAGGGTTGGTTTCTGCCGCAGCCTGAGAGAAGAGTAACGGCACTAGGTTTGTCCTTGGGAGCCGAGTGGCAGAGGACGCGTCAGGGACGCTCAGCAGCTGTGCCCAGTGCGTGGCCAGCAAGGACAAGGGACAGCCCCCCGGGCCCCCGGGGCACAGGGACTGCCTCGGGGCCAGCACCCCAAAGGCCTTCCTCCAAAGGATGCTGGGCAGAGGGGCGGCGGGCGGGGCTGCGCGGGGGGGGGGGGGGGGGGAGGGGGGAGTGTGTGCGGGGAGGGGGGGGGCGGTCACCCCCATGGCACAGTGCCACCGCCCGGCAACGCAGCAGTCACAATGCCCCGGGGCAGGATAAAAGGGGGCATCCTCCCGTCGCCACAGAGCTGGCCCGGGGACAGCCCGCAGACATCCGAGAGGAAGTCCTTGAAGAGCTGGCAGAATGCCTTGGAGGGGGCTGAGGGAGGAAGACCGGAGGCTGGACGAGGCTGCTGGAGATGAGAAGAACCAGCAAGAGCTGGCGGTGCCCGAGGCTATGGGGCCTTTTCAGCTGGCAAGTGGTGGCAAGAGCAAGGGAGTGTCTTCTTGAGGAGCACTGCAGAGCTCGCCGTCCTCATGCCCTGCGGAGCCAGTGGCAGCAGCCGTAAGAAATGGGATGCAGAGATGTTGCCCAGGGGTCCCAGTGCTTTGGAGCACGCACTGGTCTCCTGCCAGGCGCGGGAGGGATTCTTGCCCCCAAGGTCGATGGGGCCGGGGGCATTTGGCCACTCTGGGAAGCCCCGGAGGTGGCTGCAGGTTGAGGGAGAATAGGGCTTGGGCATCTCCTGGGAGGCGTGACCAGCCTGTGGGACGAGGAGGCAGGTCTTGCTCACATGCTCAGGGAATAGCCGATCGCCAGCTCTGGGGTCAGGAAGGAATTTTCCCCCGGGGCAGATTGGCACTGGTCCCCGGGGGTTTTTTGCCTTCCTCTGCAGCATTGAGCATGACCACTAGTCAGCGCAGGGCTCCTCTGGTCCTTTTTGGCTAGGTTACTGCCTGCTGCTCATGCACCACGAAGATGGCCTCTCGTGCCCTGCAGCTGGGGGGAGGAAGGCTTTTTTTTTCCCCCAAGGTGGGCTAGCAAGTGTCCCCGGGGGTTTTTTGCCTTCCTCTGCAGCACCGAGCACACGGCCCCTGCCAGGGCTTCTTTGGGCCGTTTTGGCTAGGTGCCTGCTGCTCCTGCTCCACGAAGGTGGCCCTCGTGCCCCGCATCCGGGGGGAGGAAGCTTGCTAGACTCCCGGGTGGGCCGCCAGGGTGGCCCCCGGGGGTTGCTTCTTGTCCTCTGTAGCACTGAGCACAGCCCCTTGTCAGGGTCCTCGGGGCCCTTGCGGCGAGGTTCTTGCCTGCTGCTCTTGCACCTCCAAGGTGCCACTTGCGCCCTGGCTGCCTGGGGCTCTCTTGCCCATTGCAAGTTTGCAGTGGGAGCGAGCTCTGCTCTTCCCTTGGCTCCGTTTCCCCAGGGGTTCTTGCTTGTGCAAAACAGCCCGTGCTTGGCAGGGCTGCAGGCTTGCTGCGCCATCAGGAGCTGCCACTTTGCAGCTCTCCCTGCACGCGATACAAGCGCGGGGCAGGCACGAGAGTGCTTGTCATGCATCCCTGGCCAAGAAGCACAGCGCAGCAAGTTTGGGAAGGCAAGAAGGCTGCTTGTCATCGACATGGGTCCTGCTTTGGAAAATGCCCCACGCTACCACACACCTCTTCTTCTTCGTCTTCTTTTGTGTGCGGTTGGTGCTGATCCTCGTTCTTCAAGTCTTCACTCTTCAGGAGACAGGCACTGCTTGGCCTCTCTTCCCGCTGCTACTTTCTGTAGCTCTGTGACGTGCCTTTGCCACACTGCAAGTGATCTTTTTGCAGGCTGAACTGAAGAATGCATCAGCCTGCTCCTGGCTACACCTGCGCGTTGTGTTAATGCTTGTGAGCGGCGGCTCTGAAACACATTCCGAAAAACACCCTAAAATACCATCCCATACCAGGCAATGAGAGAAAAGGAGAGAAAATGAGAGAACAGGAAATAAAATCTCAACATAAACCCCTGCTTCCACTTGTAATCCTTCTGATTTGTGCCCTTGAAAGTGTTTTTGGAGCTGAAATCCCCCTGGCATTTCAGGCAAGTAAGAGTCTCACTGTTAGTCGACTCCCGGTGAGCGCCGGCAATAGAATAGAATAGCCTAGAACAGAACAGAATAGAACAGTTCTGCTCTGTTCTGCATCTAGTTCTGCATGACAAGCTATGACCTAGGTCTGAGGGGTCCATCCAGGAGAGCAGCTCTCTGCAGTGCAGGTCCCAGGCCCATGCAGGAGAGAGGGGCAGAGACGGGCACACCCACACCATTGCTCAGGCAGGAACCGAAGGCCCCCAGGCTGAGCTGAGACGCCACGTCCCCTGGGCCCTTGGCAGGAGACGGTGTGGGTGGGGATGCCAGGGGAGGCCGGTCCCAGCCCTTGAGGCCTGTGAGCACCCCCAGGACCCCGGCAGAAGTCGACCTGCACTGCTCATATGCTCTCCTTTAGACGTTGACGGTTGGCCACCTTGGAGACAGAGTATTGGGCCACATGGACCTTTGCTCTGACAGAGTCCTGTTGTTCTCTGGCTCTTTTGTTTTGGGATCTTTTTCCAAGGGAAACAGCTCAGGCATTTCTAAAAATGACTCCAGGGGGAAAACAAAAAAAAAAAAAAAGAAATCCACAGGGCAATGAACAGGTATTGCTCACAGCAAAGAGGCTTGCAACCATTTAACCCTAAAGCTAACCCTAACCCCTAAAGCTAACCCTAATGACCCTAACCCCTAAAGCTAACCCTAATGACGCTAACCCTAACCCAAACCGCCAACCCTAACCCTAATCCTAACCTCTAACCCTAACCCCTAACCCTAACCCGAACCCCTAGGGTTAACTCGAACCCCCGCCAACTCCCCACAGTTTATATCCTTAGTGTGACTCCATATGGTATGGAATAGCCCTTTGGCCAGTTTGGGGCAACTATCTTGGCTGTGCCCCCTCCCAGCTGCTTGTGCACCTGGCAGAGCACGGGAAGCTGAAAAGTCCTTGGCTAGTGTATACACTACTTAGCAACAACTCCAACATCAGTGTGTTATCAACTTTCTTCTCATCCTAAATCCAAAACACAGCACTGTACCAGCTACTAGGAAGAAAATTAACTCTGTCCCAGCCGAAAGCAGGACACTGGCCAAGTCAGCATCTCGTACATGTTGCACAGGCTGTCTTTCTTGACTGCTGGCAAGGAAAGGAGTGGGATAGGAGTGTTGGAATGCCGAGGAATGTGGATGCAAGTGATCACAGACTCATTTCTCAGTTTTCCGTGGGCTGTCTGTATACCCTATGTAACTCATCTTGCACTCGGAAAGAAGTGCCACCCTTTTGGCGCCAAGAAAGAAAGGTAGAGATTTCCAAGGAATAACATTGAATCGGTTTTGATGAGCAAGTAGGTTATCGGTGGCAGAGCTAGGACTTGGAGGGAGATTACCATGCTTAGAGTATTACCATGCCATACTCTACCAATCTAGAGTATGAAAAACATTTCCTTGAAACACTTTCCCAACATAACCAGACCTGACTTCTCTGAAAGAGCTCTTTTCCTAGGAGCTGCACCTGAGCTAAGCCAGATGAGAGAGTCTTGCCTGCTGTCCGTCACTGAGGCTGATGGCAGCTCAGCCAGCAGTTTTGGCGAGGACAGAACAAGATCGATACGTATGCGCCTGCGTGCTGATCGTCTTCAGGTTTTGCAGGCTGTAGGTCTGGCAGGACCTACCGTCTCATTCACGTGATGGTAATAGCAACACCTCCAGGCATCTGTGTAGGGCGTTTTGGATTGTCTATGATTTGCACGAGTACTTGAACAGTTTAATGTTCTGTTGAGGTACGGGTTAGGTTCTGTTGAGGTTCGTCTCTGGCCTCCCGTTCCCTTGCCAGGAATCTCTAGCCCGCTGAGCCACACCAGGGCCACGTTTGGGCACGTGCGCGGGCCTGTTGTCTCTTCACACTGAGCTGGCATGACAATGTTGAGATTCTTGAACGGATAGCCAGACGCTGGCAGCTTTCTGCACTAATCGCACCTGTTTTGCAAACGAGTTACCAAGTGTGTGCCAGAAGAGTGTTTGTTGTAGTTGCTTTAATCAATTTCAAACAACCCAAACAATGAAGTTCCTTTGTATGGGAATAACGTCATCACGAATTTCACCACGCCGACGTTCTCGGGTGGTTTCAGGCGGGCCTATAAAAGGCAAAATCCTGCGTCCTTCTTGGCAGCGGTCTTCCAGGCGCGTCGGGACTCTTAAAGAGAGGCACTTGCCTTTTAGTGTCGGATGGCCACCTGGCCAGCCAACTCCTTACCCACAGCGGCATGATCAGCAGCAACTGATCATTCCTCCTCCCTAAATGCCTGCAGTTTTGTATCCCGTCTAAACAGGGCCAACTGCGCAGCTGGGTTTCAGTGGGAAAAGGGGATGTGAGGGCGATAGCAGCAATGGGCTGTTTTGACAGTTTGGAAGAGTCGTCGTTTGCCTGCCTGTGCTTTGGGCACGGGGCCAAAGGTTCTAGGTCTGAAAATGAGCAGCCTTTCCAGCACACCGGTGTAACCTCCGCTCCGCCGTTTTTCAGAGCCTGTGTTCTTTCCGTGGTGGTCTCTTGGCACCGTCCATCCCAACCTCTGGCTCTGGTTGCACTTTGGCTTTCCCCCAGGCTGCGGCTGCTGAAGTCACCCCCGTTGCGCCCCCCGGAAAAGGGTTTGTGTTCAGCCAGGTCAAGTCCCTGGTCCTCCTCGCTGCGTGAGCTCGTGGCCGTTAGCTCTGGCGCAGAGAGGGGACGGCTAACGGGGGTGGTCTTCGGGCTGCAGGGTTGGTTTCTGCCGCAGCCTGAGAGAAGAGTAACGGCACTAGGTTTGTCCTTGGGAGCCGAGTGGCAGAGGACGCGTCAGGGACGCTCAGCAGCTGTGCCCAGTGCGTGGCCAGCAAGGACAAGGGACAGCCCCCCGGGCCCCCGGGGCACAGGGACTGCCTCGGGGCCAGCACCCCAAAGGCCTTCCTCCAAAGGATGCTGGGCAGAGGGGCGGCGGGCGGGGCTGCGCGGGGGGGGGGGGGGGGGAGGGGGGAGTGTGTGCGGGGAGGGGGGGGGCGGTCACCCCCATGGCACAGTGCCACCGCCCGGCAACGCAGCAGTCACAATGCCCCGGGGCAGGATAAAAGGGGGCATCCTCCCGTCGCCACAGAGCTGGCCCGGGGACAGCCCGCAGACATCCGAGAGGAAGTCCTTGAAGAGCTGGCAGAATGCCTTGGAGGGGGCTGAGGGAGGAAGACCGGAGGCTGGACGAGGCTGCTGGAGATGAGAAGAACCAGCAAGAGCTGGCGGTGCCCGAGGCTATGGGGCCTTTTCAGCTGGCAAGTGGTGGCAAGAGCAAGGGAGTGTCTTCTTGAGGAGCACTGCAGAGCTCGCCGTCCTCATGCCCTGCGGAGCCAGTGGCAGCAGCCGTAAGAAATGGGATGCAGAGATGTTGCCCAGGGGTCCCAGTGCTTTGGAGCACGCACTGGTCTCCTGCCAGGCGCGGGAGGGATTCTTGCCCCCAAGGTCGATGGGGCCGGGGGCATTTGGCCACTCTGGGAAGCCCCGGAGGTGGCTGCAGGTTGAGGGAGAATAGGGCTTGGGCATCTCCTGGGAGGCGTGACCAGCCTGTGGGACGAGGAGGCAGGTCTTGCTCACATGCTCAGGGAATAGCCGATCGCCAGCTCTGGGGTCAGGAAGGAATTTTCCCCCGGGGCAGATTGGCACTGGTCCCCGGGGGTTTTTTGCCTTCCTCTGCAGCATTGAGCATGACCACTAGTCAGCGCAGGGCTCCTCTGGTCCTTTTTGGCTAGGTTACTGCCTGCTGCTCATGCACCACGAAGATGGCCTCTCGTGCCCTGCAGCTGGGGGGAGGAAGGCTTTTTTTTTCCCCCAAGGTGGGCTAGCAAGTGTCCCCGGGGGTTTTTTGCCTTCCTCTGCAGCACCGAGCACACGGCCCCTGCCAGGGCTTCTTTGGGCCGTTTTGGCTAGGTGCCTGCTGCTCCTGCTCCACGAAGGTGGCCCTCGTGCCCCGCATCCGGGGGGAGGAAGCTTGCTAGACTCCCGGGTGGGCCGC
This sequence comes from Mycteria americana, assembly GCF_035582795.1. Lineage (NCBI taxonomy): Eukaryota > Metazoa > Chordata > Aves > Ciconiiformes > Ciconiidae > Mycteria > Mycteria americana. The sequence continues at coordinate 64,366 of NW_027445623.1, forward strand.
CAGGGTGGCCCCCGGGGGTTGCTTCTTGTCCTCTGTAGCACTGAGCACAGCCCCTTGTCAGGGTCCTCGGGGCCCTTGCGGCGAGGTTCTTGCCTGCTGCTCTTGCACCTCCAAGGTGCCACTTGCGCCCTGGCTGCCTGGGGCTCTCTTGCCCATTGCAAGTTTGCAGTGGGAGCGAGCTCTGCTCTTCCCTTGGCTCCGTTTCCCCAGGGGTTCTTGCTTGTGCAAAACAGCCCGTGCTTGGCAGGGCTGCAGGCTTGCTGCGCCATCAGGAGCTGCCACTTTGCAGCTCTCCCTGCACGCGATACAAGCGCGGGGCAGGCACGAGAGTGCTTGTCATGCATCCCTGGCCAAGAAGCACAGCGCAGCAAGTTTGGGAAGGCAAGAAGGCTGCTTGTCATCGACATGGGTCCTGCTTTGGAAAATGCCCCACGCTACCACACACCTCTTCTTCTTCGTCTTCTTTTGTGTGCGGTTGGTGCTGATCCTCGTTCTTCAAGTCTTCACTCTTCAGGAGACAGGCACTGCTTGGCCTCTCTTCCCGCTGCTACTTTCTGTAGCTCTGTGACGTGCCTTTGCCACACTGCAAGTGATCTTTTTGCAGGCTGAACTGAAGAATGCATCAGCCTGCTCCTGGCTACACCTGCGCGTTGTGTTAATGCTTGTGAGCGGCGGCTCTGAAACACATTCCGAAAAACACCCTAAAATACCATCCCATACCAGGCAATGAGAGAAAAGGAGAGAAAATGAGAGAACAGGAAATAAAATCTCAACATAAACCCCTGCTTCCACTTGTAATCCTTCTGATTTGTGCCCTTGAAAGTGTTTTTGGAGCTGAAATCCCCCTGGCATTTCAGGCAAGTAAGAGTCTCACTGTTAGTCGACTCCCGGTGAGCGCCGGCAATAGAATAGAATAGCCTAGAACAGAACAGAATAGAACAGTTCTGCTCTGTTCTGCATCTAGTTCTGCATGACAAGCTATGACCTAGGTCTGAGGGGTCCATCCAGGAGAGCAGCTCTCTGCAGTGCAGGTCCCAGGCCCATGCAGGAGAGAGGGGCAGAGACGGGCACACCCACACCATTGCTCAGGCAGGAACCGAAGGCCCCCAGGCTGAGCTGAGACGCCACGTCCCCTGGGCCCTTGGCAGGAGACGGTGTGGGTGGGGATGCCAGGGGAGGCCGGTCCCAGCCCTTGAGGCCTGTGAGCACCCCCAGGACCCCGGCAGAAGTCGACCTGCACTGCTCATATGCTCTCCTTTAGACGTTGACGGTTGGCCACCTTGGAGACAGAGTATTGGGCCACATGGACCTTTGCTCTGACAGAGTCCTGTTGTTCTCTGGCTCTTTTGTTTTGGGATCTTTTTCCAAGGGAAACAGCTCAGGCATTTCTAAAAATGACTCCAGGGGGAAAACAAAAAAAAAAAAAAAGAAATCCACAGGGCAATGAACAGGTATTGCTCACAGCAAAGAGGCTTGCAACCATTTAACCCTAAAGCTAACCCTAACCCCTAAAGCTAACCCTAATGACCCTAACCCCTAAAGCTAACCCTAATGACGCTAACCCTAACCCAAACCGCCAACCCTAACCCTAATCCTAACCTCTAACCCTAACCCCTAACCCTAACCCGAACCCCTAGGGTTAACTCGAACCCCCGCCAACTCCCCACAGTTTATATCCTTAGTGTGACTCCATATGGTATGGAATAGCCCTTTGGCCAGTTTGGGGCAACTATCTTGGCTGTGCCCCCTCCCAGCTGCTTGTGCACCTGGCAGAGCACGGGAAGCTGAAAAGTCCTTGGCTAGTGTATACACTACTTAGCAACAACTCCAACATCAGTGTGTTATCAACTTTCTTCTCATCCTAAATCCAAAACACAGCACTGTACCAGCTACTAGGAAGAAAATTAACTCTGTCCCAGCCGAAAGCAGGACACTGGCCAAGTCAGCATCTCGTACATGTTGCACAGGCTGTCTTTCTTGACTGCTGGCAAGGAAAGGAGTGGGATAGGAGTGTTGGAATGCCGAGGAATGTGGATGCAAGTGATCACAGACTCATTTCTCAGTTTTCCGTGGGCTGTCTGTATACCCTATGTAACTCATCTTGCACTCGGAAAGAAGTGCCACCCTTTTGGCGCCAAGAAAGAAAGGTAGAGATTTCCAAGGAATAACATTGAATCGGTTTTGATGAGCAAGTAGGTTATCGGTGGCAGAGCTAGGACTTGGAGGGAGATTACCATGCTTAGAGTATTACCATGCCATACTCTACCAATCTAGAGTATGAAAAACATTTCCTTGAAACACTTTCCCAACATAACCAGACCTGACTTCTCTGAAAGAGCTCTTTTCCTAGGAGCTGCACCTGAGCTAAGCCAGATGAGAGAGTCTTGCCTGCTGTCCGTCACTGAGGCTGATGGCAGCTCAGCCAGCAGTTTTGGCGAGGACAGAACAAGATCGATACGTATGCGCCTGCGTGCTGATCGTCTTCAGGTTTTGCAGGCTGTAGGTCTGGCAGGACCTACCGTCTCATTCACGTGATGGTAATAGCAACACCTCCAGGCATCTGTGTAGGGCGTTTTGGATTGTCTATGATTTGCACGAGTACTTGAACAGTTTAATGTTCTGTTGAGGTACGGGTTAGGTTCTGTTGAGGTTCGTCTCTGGCCTCCCGTTCCCTTGCCAGGAATCTCTAGCCCGCTGAGCCACACCAGGGCCACGTTTGGGCACGTGCGCGGGCCTGTTGTCTCTTCACACTGAGCTGGCATGACAATGTTGAGATTCTTGAACGGATAGCCAGACGCTGGCAGCTTTCTGCACTAATCGCACCTGTTTTGCAAACGAGTTACCAAGTGTGTGCCAGAAGAGTGTTTGTTGTAGTTGCTTTAATCAATTTCAAACAACCCAAACAATGAAGTTCCTTTGTATGGGAATAACGTCATCACGAATTTCACCACGCCGACGTTCTCGGGTGGTTTCAGGCGGGCCTATAAAAGGCAAAATCCTGCGTCCTTCTTGGCAGCGGTCTTCCAGGCGCGTCGGGACTCTTAAAGAGAGGCACTTGCCTTTTAGTGTCGGATGGCCACCTGGCCAGCCAACTCCTTACCCACAGCGGCATGATCAGCAGCAACTGATCATTCCTCCTCCCTAAATGCCTGCAGTTTTGTATCCCGTCTAAACAGGGCCAACTGCGCAGCTGGGTTTCAGTGGGAAAAGGGGATGTGAGGGCGATAGCAGCAATGGGCTGTTTTGACAGTTTGGAAGAGTCGTCGTTTGCCTGCCTGTGCTTTGGGCACGGGGCCAAAGGTTCTAGGTCTGAAAATGAGCAGCCTTTCCAGCACACCGGTGTAACCTCCGCTCCGCCGTTTTTCAGAGCCTGTGTTCTTTCCGTGGTGGTCTCTTGGCACCGTCCATCCCAACCTCTGGCTCTGGTTGCACTTTGGCTTTCCCCCAGGCTGCGGCTGCTGAAGTCACCCCCGTTGCGCCCCCCGGAAAAGGGTTTGTGTTCAGCCAGGTCAAGTCCCTGGTCCTCCTCGCTGCGTGAGCTCGTGGCCGTTAGCTCTGGCGCAGAGAGGGGACGGCTAACGGGGGTGGTCTTCGGGCTGCAGGGTTGGTTTCTGCCGCAGCCTGAGAGAAGAGTAACGGCACTAGGTTTGTCCTTGGGAGCCGAGTGGCAGAGGACGCGTCAGGGACGCTCAGCAGCTGTGCCCAGTGCGTGGCCAGCAAGGACAAGGGACAGCCCCCCGGGCCCCCGGGGCACAGGGACTGCCTCGGGGCCAGCACCCCAAAGGCCTTCCTCCAAAGGATGCTGGGCAGAGGGGCGGCGGGCGGGGCTGCGCGGGGGGGGGGGGGGGGGAGGGGGGAGTGTGTGCGGGGAGGGGGGGGGCGGTCACCCCCATGGCACAGTGCCACCGCCCGGCAACGCAGCAGTCACAATGCCCCGGGGCAGGATAAAAGGGGGCATCCTCCCGTCGCCACAGAGCTGGCCCGGGGACAGCCCGCAGACATCCGAGAGGAAGTCCTTGAAGAGCTGGCAGAATGCCTTGGAGGGGGCTGAGGGAGGAAGACCGGAGGCTGGACGAGGCTGCTGGAGATGAGAAGAACCAGCAAGAGCTGGCGGTGCCCGAGGCTATGGGGCCTTTTCAGCTGGCAAGTGGTGGCAAGAGCAAGGGAGTGTCTTCTTGAGGAGCACTGCAGAGCTCGCCGTCCTCATGCCCTGCGGAGCCAGTGGCAGCAGCCGTAAGAAATGGGATGCAGAGATGTTGCCCAGGGGTCCCAGTGCTTTGGAGCACGCACTGGTCTCCTGCCAGGCGCGGGAGGGATTCTTGCCCCCAAGGTCGATGGGGCCGGGGGCATTTGGCCACTCTGGGAAGCCCCGGAGGTGGCTGCAGGTTGAGGGAGAATAGGGCTTGGGCATCTCCTGGGAGGCGTGACCAGCCTGTGGGACGAGGAGGCAGGTCTTGCTCACATGCTCAGGGAATAGCCGATCGCCAGCTCTGGGGTCAGGAAGGAATTTTCCCCCGGGGCAGATTGGCACTGGTCCCCGGGGGTTTTTTGCCTTCCTCTGCAGCATTGAGCATGACCACTAGTCAGCGCAGGGCTCCTCTGGTCCTTTTTGGCTAGGTTACTGCCTGCTGCTCATGCACCACGAAGATGGCCTCTCGTGCCCTGCAGCTGGGGGGAGGAAGGCTTTTTTTTTCCCCCAAGGTGGGCTAGCAAGTGTCCCCGGGGGTTTTTTGCCTTCCTCTGCAGCACCGAGCACACGGCCCCTGCCAGGGCTTCTTTGGGCCGTTTTGGCTAGGTGCCTGCTGCTCCTGCTCCACGAAGGTGGCCCTCGTGCCCCGCATCCGGGGGGAGGAAGCTTGCTAGACTCCCGGGTGGGCCGCCAGGGTGGCCCCCGGGGGTTGCTTCTTGTCCTCTGTAGCACTGAGCACAGCCCCTTGTCAGGGTCCTCGGGGCCCTTGCGGCGAGGTTCTTGCCTGCTGCTCTTGCACCTCCAAGGTGCCACTTGCGCCCTGGCTGCCTGGGGCTCTCTTGCCCATTGCAAGTTTGCAGTGGGAGCGAGCTCTGCTCTTCCCTTGGCTCCGTTTCCCCAGGGGTTCTTGCTTGTGCAAAACAGCCCGTGCTTGGCAGGGCTGCAGGCTTGCTGCGCCATCAGGAGCTGCCACTTTGCAGCTCTCCCTGCACGCGATACAAGCGCGGGGCAGGCACGAGAGTGCTTGTCATGCATCCCTGGCCAAGAAGCACAGCGCAGCAAGTTTGGGAAGGCAAGAAGGCTGCTTGTCATCGACATGGGTCCTGCTTTGGAAAATGCCCCACGCTACCACACACCTCTTCTTCTTCGTCTTCTTTTGTGTGCGGTTGGTGCTGATCCTCGTTCTTCAAGTCTTCACTCTTCAGGAGACAGGCACTGCTTGGCCTCTCTTCCCGCTGCTACTTTCTGTAGCTCTGTGACGTGCCTTTGCCACACTGCAAGTGATCTTTTTGCAGGCTGAACTGAAGAATGCATCAGCCTGCTCCTGGCTACACCTGCGCGTTGTGTTAATGCTTGTGAGCGGCGGCTCTGAAACACATTCCGAAAAACACCCTAAAATACCATCCCATACCAGGCAATGAGAGAAAAGGAGAGAAAATGAGAGAACAGGAAATAAAATCTCAACATAAACCCCTGCTTCCACTTGTAATCCTTCTGATTTGTGCCCTTGAAAGTGTTTTTGGAGCTGAAATCCCCCTGGCATTTCAGGCAAGTAAGAGTCTCACTGTTAGTCGACTCCCGGTGAGCGCCGGCAATAGAATAGAATAGCCTAGAACAGAACAGAATAGAACAGTTCTGCTCTGTTCTGCATCTAGTTCTGCATGACAAGCTATGACCTAGGTCTGAGGGGTCCATCCAGGAGAGCAGCTCTCTGCAGTGCAGGTCCCAGGCCCATGCAGGAGAGAGGGGCAGAGACGGGCACACCCACACCATTGCTCAGGCAGGAACCGAAGGCCCCCAGGCTGAGCTGAGACGCCACGTCCCCTGGGCCCTTGGCAGGAGACGGTGTGGGTGGGGATGCCAGGGGAGGCCGGTCCCAGCCCTTGAGGCCTGTGAGCACCCCCAGGACCCCGGCAGAAGTCGACCTGCACTGCTCATATGCTCTCCTTTAGACGTTGACGGTTGGCCACCTTGGAGACAGAGTATTGGGCCACATGGACCTTTGCTCTGACAGAGTCCTGTTGTTCTCTGGCTCTTTTGTTTTGGGATCTTTTTCCAAGGGAAACAGCTCAGGCATTTCTAAAAATGACTCCAGGGGGAAAACAAAAAAAAAAAAAAAGAAATCCACAGGGCAATGAACAGGTATTGCTCACAGCAAAGAGGCTTGCAACCATTTAACCCTAAAGCTAACCCTAACCCCTAAAGCTAACCCTAATGACCCTAACCCCTAAAGCTAACCCTAATGACGCTAACCCTAACCCAAACCGCCAACCCTAACCCTAATCCTAACCTCTAACCCTAACCCCTAACCCTAACCCGAACCCCTAGGGTTAACTCGAACCCCCGCCAACTCCCCACAGTTTATATCCTTAGTGTGACTCCATATGGTATGGAATAGCCCTTTGGCCAGTTTGGGGCAACTATCTTGGCTGTGCCCCCTCCCAGCTGCTTGTGCACCTGGCAGAGCACGGGAAGCTGAAAAGTCCTTGGCTAGTGTATACACTACTTAGCAACAACTCCAACATCAGTGTGTTATCAACTTTCTTCTCATCCTAAATCCAAAACACAGCACTGTACCAGCTACTAGGAAGAAAATTAACTCTGTCCCAGCCGAAAGCAGGACACTGGCCAAGTCAGCATCTCGTACATGTTGCACAGGCTGTCTTTCTTGACTGCTGGCAAGGAAAGGAGTGGGATAGGAGTGTTGGAATGCCGAGGAATGTGGATGCAAGTGATCACAGACTCATTTCTCAGTTTTCCGTGGGCTGTCTGTATACCCTATGTAACTCATCTTGCACTCGGAAAGAAGTGCCACCCTTTTGGCGCCAAGAAAGAAAGGTAGAGATTTCCAAGGAATAACATTGAATCGGTTTTGATGAGCAAGTAGGTTATCGGTGGCAGAGCTAGGACTTGGAGGGAGATTACCATGCTTAGAGTATTACCATGCCATACTCTACCAATCTAGAGTATGAAAAACATTTCCTTGAAACACTTTCCCAACATAACCAGACCTGACTTCTCTGAAAGAGCTCTTTTCCTAGGAGCTGCACCTGAGCTAAGCCAGATGAGAGAGTCTTGCCTGCTGTCCGTCACTGAGGCTGATGGCAGCTCAGCCAGCAGTTTTGGCGAGGACAGAACAAGATCGATACGTATGCGCCTGCGTGCTGATCGTCTTCAGGTTTTGCAGGCTGTAGGTCTGGCAGGACCTACCGTCTCATTCACGTGATGGTAATAGCAACACCTCCAGGCATCTGTGTAGGGCGTTTTGGATTGTCTATGATTTGCACGAGTACTTGAACAGTTTAATGTTCTGTTGAGGTACGGGTTAGGTTCTGTTGAGGTTCGTCTCTGGCCTCCCGTTCCCTTGCCAGGAATCTCTAGCCCGCTGAGCCACACCAGGGCCACGTTTGGGCACGTGCGCGGGCCTGTTGTCTCTTCACACTGAGCTGGCATGACAATGTTGAGATTCTTGAACGGATAGCCAGACGCTGGCAGCTTTCTGCACTAATCGCACCTGTTTTGCAAACGAGTTACCAAGTGTGTGCCAGAAGAGTGTTTGTTGTAGTTGCTTTAATCAATTTCAAACAACCCAAACAATGAAGTTCCTTTGTATGGGAATAACGTCATCACGAATTTCACCACGCCGACGTTCTCGGGTGGTTTCAGGCGGGCCTATAAAAGGCAAAATCCTGCGTCCTTCTTGGCAGCGGTCTTCCAGGCGCGTCGGGACTCTTAAAGAGAGGCACTTGCCTTTTAGTGTCGGATGGCCACCTGGCCAGCCAACTCCTTACCCACAGCGGCATGATCAGCAGCAACTGATCATTCCTCCTCCCTAAATGCCTGCAGTTTTGTATCCCGTCTAAACAGGGCCAACTGCGCAGCTGGGTTTCAGTGGGAAAAGGGGATGTGAGGGCGATAGCAGCAATGGGCTGTTTTGACAGTTTGGAAGAGTCGTCGTTTGCCTGCCTGTGCTTTGGGCACGGGGCCAAAGGTTCTAGGTCTGAAAATGAGCAGCCTTTCCAGCACACCGGTGTAACCTCCGCTCCGCCGTTTTTCAGAGCCTGTGTTCTTTCCGTGGTGGTCTCTTGGCACCGTCCATCCCAACCTCTGGCTCTGGTTGCACTTTGGCTTTCCCCCAGGCTGCGGCTGCTGAAGTCACCCCCGTTGCGCCCCCCGGAAAAGGGTTTGTGTTCAGCCAGGTCAAGTCCCTGGTCCTCCTCGCTGCGTGAGCTCGTGGCCGTTAGCTCTGGCGCAGAGAGGGGACGGCTAACGGGGGTGGTCTTCGGGCTGCAGGGTTGGTTTCTGCCGCAGCCTGAGAGAAGAGTAACGGCACTAGGTTTGTCCTTGGGAGCCGAGTGGCAGAGGACGCGTCAGGGACGCTCAGCAGCTGTGCCCAGTGCGTGGCCAGCAAGGACAAGGGACAGCCCCCCGGGCCCCCGGGGCACAGGGACTGCCTCGGGGCCAGCACCCCAAAGGCCTTCCTCCAAAGGATGCTGGGCAGAGGGGCGGCGGGCGGGGCTGCGCGGGGGGGGGGGGGGGGGGAGGGGGGAGTGTGTGCGGGGAGGGGGGGGGCGGTCACCCCCATGGCACAGTGCCACCGCCCGGCAACGCAGCAGTCACAATGCCCCGGGGCAGGATAAAAGGGGGCATCCTCCCGTCGCCACAGAGCTGGCCCGGGGACAGCCCGCAGACATCCGAGAGGAAGTCCTTGAAGAGCTGGCAGAATGCCTTGGAGGGGGCTGAGGGAGGAAGACCGGAGGCTGGACGAGGCTGCTGGAGATGAGAAGAACCAGCAAGAGCTGGCGGTGCCCGAGGCTATGGGGCCTTTTCAGCTGGCAAGTGGTGGCAAGAGCAAGGGAGTGTCTTCTTGAGGAGCACTGCAGAGCTCGCCGTCCTCATGCCCTGCGGAGCCAGTGGCAGCAGCCGTAAGAAATGGGATGCAGAGATGTTGCCCAGGGGTCCCAGTGCTTTGGAGCACGCACTGGTCTCCTGCCAGGCGCGGGAGGGATTCTTGCCCCCAAGGTCGATGGGGCCGGGGGCATTTGGCCACTCTGGGAAGCCCCGGAGGTGGCTGCAGGTTGAGGGAGAATAGGGCTTGGGCATCTCCTGGGAGGCGTGACCAGCCTGTGGGACGAGGAGGCAGGTCTTGCTCACATGCTCAGGGAATAGCCGATCGCCAGCTCTGGGGTCAGGAAGGAATTTTCCCCCGGGGCAGATTGGCACTGGTCCCCGGGGGTTTTTTGCCTTCCTCTGCAGCATTGAGCATGACCACTAGTCAGCGCAGGGCTCCTCTGGTCCTTTTTGGCTAGGTTACTGCCTGCTGCTCATGCACCACGAAGATGGCCTCTCGTGCCCTGCAGCTGGGGGGAGGAAGGCTTTTTTTTTCCCCCAAGGTGGGCTAGCAAGTGTCCCCGGGGGTTTTTTGCCTTCCTCTGCAGCACCGAGCACACGGCCCCTGCCAGGGCTTCTTTGGGCCGTTTTGGCTAGGTGCCTGCTGCTCCTGCTCCACGAAGGTGGCCCTCGTGCCCCGCATCCGGGGGGAGGAAGCTTGCTAGACTCCCGGGTGGGCCGCCAGGGTGGCCCCCGGGGGTTGCTTCTTGTCCTCTGTAGCACTGAGCACAGCCCCTTGTCAGGGTCCTCGGGGCCCTTGCGGCGAGGTTCTTGCCTGCTGCTCTTGCACCTCCAAGGTGCCACTTGCGCCCTGGCTGCCTGGGGCTCTCTTGCCCATTGCAAGTTTGCAGTGGGAGCGAGCTCTGCTCTTCCCTTGGCTCCGTTTCCCCAGGGGTTCTTGCTTGTGCAAAACAGCCCGTGCTTGGCAGGGCTGCAGGCTTGCTGCGCCATCAGGAGCTGCCACTTTGCAGCTCTCCCTGCACGCGATACAAGCGCGGGGCAGGCACGAGAGTGCTTGTCATGCATCCCTGGCCAAGAAGCACAGCGCAGCAAGTTTGGGAAGGCAAGAAGGCTGCTTGTCATCGACATGGGTCCTGCTTTGGAAAATGCCCCACGCTACCACACACCTCTTCTTCTTCGTCTTCTTTTGTGTGCGGTTGGTGCTGATCCTCGTTCTTCAAGTCTTCACTCTTCAGGAGACAGGCACTGCTTGGCCTCTCTTCCCGCTGCTACTTTCTGTAGCTCTGTGACGTGCCTTTGCCACACTGCAAGTGATCTTTTTGCAGGCTGAACTGAAGAATGCATCAGCCTGCTCCTGGCTACACCTGCGCGTTGTGTTAATGCTTGTGAGCGGCGGCTCTGAAACACATTCCGAAAAACACCCTAAAATACCATCCCATACCAGGCAATGAGAGAAAAGGAGAGAAAATGAGAGAACAGGAAATAAAATCTCAACATAAACCCCTGCTTCCACTTGTAATCCTTCTGATTTGTGCCCTTGAAAGTGTTTTTGGAGCTGAAATCCCCCTGGCATTTCAGGCAAGTAAGAGTCTCACTGTTAGTCGACTCCCGGTGAGCGCCGGCAATAGAATAGAATAGCCTAGAACAGAACAGAATAGAACAGTTCTGCTCTGTTCTGCATCTAGTTCTGCATGACAAGCTATGACCTAGGTCTGAGGGGTCCATCCAGGAGAGCAGCTCTCTGCAGTGCAGGTCCCAGGCCCATGCAGGAGAGAGGGGCAGAGACGGGCACACCCACACCATTGCTCAGGCAGGAACCGAAGGCCCCCAGGCTGAGCTGAGACGCCACGTCCCCTGGGCCCTTGGCAGGAGACGGTGTGGGTGGGGATGCCAGGGGAGGCCGGTCCCAGCCCTTGAGGCCTGTGAGCACCCCCAGGACCCCGGCAGAAGTCGACCTGCACTGCTCATATGCTCTCCTTTAGACGTTGACGGTTGGCCACCTTGGAGACAGAGTATTGGGCCACATGCACCTTTGCTCTGACAGAGTCCTGTTGTTCTCTGGCTCTTTTGTTTTGGGATCTTTTTCCAAGGGAAACAGCTCAGGCATTTCTAAAAATGACTCCAGGGGGAAAACAAAAAAAAAAAAAAAGAAATCCACAGGGCAATGAACAGGTATTGCTCACAGCAAAGAGGCTTGCAACCATTTAACCCTAAAGCTAACCCTAACCCCTAAAGCTAACCCTAATGACCCTAACCCCTAAAGCTAACCCTAATGACGCTAACCCTAACCCAAACCGCCAACCCTAACCCTAATCCTAACCTCTAACCCTAACCCCTAACCCTAACCCGAACCCCTAGGGTTAACTCGAACCCCCGCCAACTCCCCACAGTTTATATCCTTAGTGTGACTCCATATGGTATGGAATAGCCCTTTGGCCAGTTTGGGGCAACTATCTTGGCTGTGCCCCCTCCCAGCTGCTTGTGCACCTGGCAGAGCACGGGAAGCTGAAAAGTCCTTGGCTAGTGTATACACTACTTAGCAACAACTCCAACATCAGTGTGTTATCAACTTTCTTCTCATCCTAAATCCAAAACACAGCACTGTACCAGCTACTAGGAAGAAAATTAACTCTGTCCCAGCCGAAAGCAGGACACTGGCCAAGTCAGCATCTCGTACATGTTGCACAGGCTGTCTTTCTTGACTGCTGGCAAGGAAAGGAGTGGGATAGGAGTGTTGGAATGCCGAGGAATGTGGATGCAAGTGATCACAGACTCATTTCTCAGTTTTCCGTGGGCTGTCTGTATACCCTATGTAACTCATCTTGCACTCGGAAAGAAGTGCCACCCTTTTGGCGCCAAGAAAGAAAGGTAGAGATTTCCAAGGAATAACATTGAATCGGTTTTGATGAGCAAGTAGGTTATCGGTGGCAGAGCTAGGACTTGGAGGGAGATTACCATGCTTAGAGTATTACCATGCCATACTCTACCAATCTAGAGTATGAAAAACATTTCCTTGAAACACTTTCCCAACATAACCAGACCTGACTTCTCTGAAAGAGCTCTTTTCCTAGGAGCTGCACCTGAGCTAAGCCAGATGAGAGAGTCTTGCCTGCTGTCCGTCACTGAGGCTGATGGCAGCTCAGCCAGCAGTTTTGGCGAGGACAGAACAAGATCGATACGTATGCGCCTGCGTGCTGATCGTCTTCAGGTTTTGCAGGCTGTAGGTCTGGCAGGACCTACCGTCTCATTCACGTGATGGTAATAGCAACACCTCCAGGCATCTGTGTAGGGCGTTTTGGATTGTCTATGATTTGCACGAGTACTTGAACAGTTTAATGTTCTGTTGAGGTACGGGTTAGGTTCTGTTGAGGTTCGTCTCTGGCCTCCCGTTCCCTTGCCAGGAATCTCTAGCCCGCTGAGCCACACCAGGGCCACGTTTGGGCACGTGCGCGGGCCTGTTGTCTCTTCACACTGAGCTGGCATGACAATGTTGAGATTCTTGAACGGATAGCCAGACGCTGGCAGCTTTCTGCACTAATCGCACCTGTTTTGCAAACGAGTTACCAAGTGTGTGCCAGAAGAGTGTTTGTTGTAGTTGCTTTAATCAATTTCAAACAACCCAAACAATGAAGTTCCTTTGTATGGGAATAACGTCATCACGAATTTCACCACGCCGACGTTCTCGGGTGGTTTCAGGCGGGCCTATAAAAGGCAAAATCCTGCGTCCTTCTTGGCAGCGGTCTTCCAGGCGCGTCGGGACTCTTAAAGAGAGGCACTTGCCTTTTAGTGTCGGATGGCCACCTGGCCAGCCAACTCCTTACCCACAGCGGCATGATCAGCAGCAACTGATCATTCCTCCTCCCTAAATGCCTGCAGTTTTGTATCCCGTCTAAACAGGGCCAACTGCGCAGCTGGGTTTCAGTGGGAAAAGGGGATGTGAGGGCGATAGCAGCAATGGGCTGTTTTGACAGTTTGGAAGAGTCGTCGTTTGCCTGCCTGTGCTTTGGGCACGGGGCCAAAGGTTCTAGGTCTGAAAATGAGCAGCCTTTCCAGCACACCGGTGTAACCTCCGCTCCGCCGTTTTTCAGAGCCTGTGTTCTTTCCGTGGTGGTCTCTTGGCACCGTCCATCCCAACCTCTGGCTCTGGTTGCACTTTGGCTTTCCCCCAGGCTGCGGCTGCTGAAGTCACCCCCGTTGCGCCCCCCGGAAAAGGGTTTGTGTTCAGCCAGGTCAAGTCCCTGGTCCTCCTCGCTGCGTGAGCTCGTGGCCGTTAGCTCTGGCGCAGAGAGGGGACGGCTAACGGGGGTGGTCTTCGGGCTGCAGGGTTGGTTTCTGCCGCAGCCTGAGAGAAGAGTAACGGCACTAGGTTTGTCCTTGGGAGCCGAGTGGCAGAGGACGCGTCAGGGACGCTCAGCAGCTGTGCCCAGTGCGTGGCCAGCAAGGACAAGGGACAGCCCCCCGGGCCCCCGGGGCACAGGGACTGCCTCGGGGCCAGCACCCCAAAGGCCTTCCTCCAAAGGATGCTGGGCAGAGGGGCGGCGGGCGGGGCTGCGCGGGGGGGGGGGGGGGGGAGGGGGGAGTGTGTGCGGGGAGGGGGGGGGCGGTCACCCCCATGGCACAGTGCCACCGCCCGGCAACGCAGCAGTCACAATGCCCCGGGGCAGGATAAAAGGGGGCATCCTCCCGTCGCCACAGAGCTGGCCCGGGGACAGCCCGCAGACATCCGAGAGGAAGTCCTTGAAGAGCTGGCAGAATGCCTTGGAGGGGGCTGAGGGAGGAAGACCGGAGGCTGGACGAGGCTGCTGGAGATGAGAAGAACCAGCAAGAGCTGGCGGTGCCCGAGGCTATGGGGCCTTTTCAGCTGGCAAGTGGTGGCAAGAGCAAGGGAGTGTCTTCTTGAGGAGCACTGCAGAGCTCGCCGTCCTCATGCCCTGCGGAGCCAGTGGCAGCAGCCGTAAGAAATGGGATGCAGAGATGTTGCCCAGGGGTCCCAGTGCTTTGGAGCACGCACTGGTCTCCTGCCAGGCGCGGGAGGGATTCTTGCCCCCAAGGTCGATGGGGCCGGGGGCATTTGGCCACTCTGGGAAGCCCCGGAGGTGGCTGCAGGTTGAGGGAGAATAGGGCTTGGGCATCTCCTGGGAGGCGTGACCAGCCTGTGGGACGAGGAGGCAGGTCTTGCTCACATGCTCAGGGAATAGCCGATCGCCAGCTCTGGGGTCAGGAAGGAATTTTCCCCCGGGGCAGATTGGCACTGGTCCCCGGGGGTTTTTTGCCTTCCTCTGCAGCATTGAGCATGACCACTAGTCAGCGCAGGGCTCCTCTGGTCCTTTTTGGCTAGGTTACTGCCTGCTGCTCATGCACCACGAAGATGGCCTCTCGTGCCCTGCAGCTGGGGGGAGGAAGGCTTTTTTTTTCCCCCAAGGTGGGCTAGCAAGTGTCCCCGGGGGTTTTTTGCCTTCCTCTGCAGCACCGAGCACACGGCCCCTGCCAGGGCTTCTTTGGGCCGTTTTGGCTAGGTGCCTGCTGCTCCTGCTCCACGAAGGTGGCCCTCGTGCCCCGCATCCGGGGGGAGGAAGCTTGCTAGACTCCCGGGTGGGCCGCCAGGGTGGCCCCCGGGGGTTGCTTCTTGTCCTCTGTAGCACTGAGCACAGCCCCTTGTCAGGGTCCTCGGGGCCCTTGCGGCGAGGTTCTTGCCTGCTGCTCTTGCACCTCCAAGGTGCCACTTGCGCCCTGGCTGCCTGGGGCTCTCTTGCCCATTGCAAGTTTGCAGTGGGAGCGAGCTCTGCTCTTCCCTTGGCTCCGTTTCCCCAGGGGTTCTTGCTTGTGCAAAACAGCCCGTGCTTGGCAGGGCTGCAGGCTTGCTGCGCCATCAGGAGCTGCCACTTTGCAGCTCTCCCTGCACGCGATACAAGCGCGGGGCAGGCACGAGAGTGCTTGTCATGCATCCCTGGCCAAGAAGCACAGCGCAGCAAGTTTGGGAAGGCAAGAAGGCTGCTTGTCATCGACATGGGTCCTGCTTTGGAAAATGCCCCACGCTACCACACACCTCTTCTTCTTCGTCTTCTTTTGTGTGCGGTTGGTGCTGATCCTCGTTCTTCAAGTCTTCACTCTTCAGGAGACAGGCACTGCTTGGCCTCTCTTCCCGCTGCTACTTTCTGTAGCTCTGTGACGTGCCTTTGCCACACTGCAAGTGATCTTTTTGCAGGCTGAACTGAAGAATGCATCAGCCTGCTCCTGGCTACACCTGCGCGTTGTGTTAATGCTTGTGAGCGGCGGCTCTGAAACACATTCCGAAAAACACCCTAAAATACCATCCCATACCAGGCAATGAGAGAAAAGGAGAGAAAATGAGAGAACAGGAAATAAAATCTCAACATAAACCCCTGCTTCCACTTGTAATCCTTCTGATTTGTGCCCTTGAAAGTGTTTTTGGAGCTGAAATCCCCCTGGCATTTCAGGCAAGTAAGAGTCTCACTGTTAGTCGACTCCCGGTGAGCGCCGGCAATAGAATAGAATAGCCTAGAACAGAACAGAATAGAACAGTTCTGCTCTGTTCTGCATCTAGTTCTGCATGACAAGCTATGACCTAGGTCTGAGGGGTCCATCCAGGAGAGCAGCTCTCTGCAGTGCAGGTCCCAGGCCCATGCAGGAGAGAGGGGCAGAGACGGGCACACCCACACCATTGCTCAGGCAGGAACCGAAGGCCCCCAGGCTGAGCTGAGACGCCACGTCCCCTGGGCCCTTGGCAGGAGACGGTGTGGGTGGGGATGCCAGGGGAGGCCGGTCCCAGCCCTTGAGGCCTGTGAGCACCCCCAGGACCCCGGCAGAAGTCGACCTGCACTGCTCATATGCTCTCCTTTAGACGTTGACGGTTGGCCACCTTGGAGACAGAGTATTGGGCCACATGGACCTTTGCTCTGACAGAGTCCTGTTGTTCTCTGGCTCTTTTGTTTTGGGATCTTTTTCCAAGGGAAACAGCTCAGGCATTTCTAAAAATGACTCCAGGGGGAAAACAAAAAAAAAAAAAAAGAAATCCACAGGGCAATGAACAGGTATTGCTCACAGCAAAGAGGCTTGCAACCATTTAACCCTAAAGCTAACCCTAACCCCTAAAGCTAACCCTAATGACCCTAACCCCTAAAGCTAACCCTAATGACGCTAACCCTAACCCAAACCGCCAACCCTAACCCTAATCCTAACCTCTAACCCTAACCCCTAACCCTAACCCGAACCCCTAGGGTTAACTCGAACCCCCGCCAACTCCCCACAGTTTATATCCTTAGTGTGACTCCATATGGTATGGAATAGCCCTTTGGCCAGTTTGGGGCAACTATCTTGGCTGTGCCCCCTCCCAGCTGCTTGTGCACCTGGCAGAGCACGGGAAGCTGAAAAGTCCTTGGCTAGTGTATACACTACTTAGCAACAACTCCAACATCAGTGTGTTATCAACTTTCTTCTCATCCTAAATCCAAAACACAGCACTGTACCAGCTACTAGGAAGAAAATTAACTCTGTCCCAGCCGAAAGCAGGACACTGGCCAAGTCAGCATCTCGTACATGTTGCGCAGGCTGTCTTTCTTGACTGCTGGCAAGGAAAGGAGTGGGATAGGAGTGTTGGAATGCCGAGGAATGTGGATGCAAGTGATCACAGACTCATTTCTCAGTTTTCCGTGGGCTGTCTGTATACCCTATGTAACTCATCTTGCACTCGGAAAGAAGTGCCACCCTTTTGGCGCCAAGAAAGAAAGGTAGAGATTTCCAAGGAATAACATTGAATCGGTTTTGATGAGCAAGTAGGTTATCGGTGGCAGAGCTAGGACTTGGAGGGAGATTACCATGCTTAGAGTATTACCATGCCATACTCTACCAATCTAGAGTATGAAAAACATTTCCTTGAAACACTTTCCCAACATAACCAGACCTGACTTCTCTGAAAGAGCTCTTTTCCTAGGAGCTGCACCTGAGCTAAGCCAGATGAGAGAGTCTTGCCTGCTGTCCGTCACTGAGGCTGATGGCAGCTCAGCCAGCAGTTTTGGCGAGGACAGAACAAGATCGATACGTATGCGCCTGCGTGCTGATCGTCTTCAGGTTTTGCAGGCTGTAGGTCTGGCAGGACCTACCGTCTCATTCACGTGATGGTAATAGCAACACCTCCAGGCATCTGTGTAGGGCGTTTTGGATTGTCTATGATTTGCACGAGTACTTGAACAGTTTAATGTTCTGTTGAGGTACGGGTTAGGTTCTGTTGAGGTTCGTCTCTGGCCTCCCGTTCCCTTGCCAGGAATCTCTAGCCCGCTGAGCCACACCAGGGCCACGTTTGGGCACGTGCGCGGGCCTGTTGTCTCTTCACACTGAGCTGGCATGACAATGTTGAGATTCTTGAACGGATAGCCAGACGCTGGCAGCTTTCTGCACTAATCGCACCTGTTTTGCAAACGAGTTACCAAGTGTGTGCCAGAAGAGTGTTTGTTGTAGTTGCTTTAATCAATTTCAAACAACCCAAACAATGAAGTTCCTTTGTATGGGAATAACGTCATCACGAATTTCACCACGCCGACGTTCTCGGGTGGTTTCAGGCGGGCCTATAAAAGGCAAAATCCTGCGTCCTTCTTGGCAGCGGTCTTCCAGGCGCGTCGGGACTCTTAAAGAGAGGCACTTGCCTTTTAGTGTCGGATGGCCACCTGGCCAGCCAACTCCTTACCCACAGCGGCATGATCAGCAGCAACTGATCATTCCTCCTCCCTAAATGCCTGCAGTTTTGTATCCCGTCTAAACAGGGCCAACTGCGCAGCTGGGTTTCAGTGGGAAAAGGGGATGTGAGGGCGATAGCAGCAATGGGCTGTTTTGACAGTTTGGAAGAGTCGTCGTTTGCCTGCCTGTGCTTTGGGCACGGGGCCAAAGGTTCTAGGTCTGAAAATGAGCAGCCTTTCCAGCACACCGGTGTAACCTCCGCTCCGCCGTTTTTCAGAGCCTGTGTTCTTTCCGTGGTGGTCTCTTGGCACCGTCCATCCCAACCTCTGGCTCTGGTTGCACTTTGGCTTTCCCCCAGGCTGCGGCTGCTGAAGTCACCCCCGTTGCGCCCCCCGGAAAAGGGTTTGTGTTCAGCCAGGTCAAGTCCCTGGTCCTCCTCGCTGCGTGAGCTCGTGGCCGTTAGCTCTGGCGCAGAGAGGGGACGGCTAACGGGGGTGGTCTTCGGGCTGCAGGGTTGGTTTCTGCCGCAGCCTGAGAGAAGAGTAACGGCACTAGGTTTGTCCTTGGGAGCCGAGTGGCAGAGGACGCGTCAGGGACGCTCAGCAGCTGTGCCCAGTGCGTGGCCAGCAAGGACAAGGGACAGCCCCCCGGGCCCCCGGGGCACAGGGACTGCCTCGGGGCCAGCACCCCAAAGGCCTTCCTCCAAAGGATGCTGGGCAGAGGGGCGGCGGGCGGGGCTGCGCGGGGGGGGGGGGGGGGGAGGGGGGAGTGTGTGCGGGGAGGGGGGGGGCGGTCACCCCCATGGCACAGTGCCACCGCCCGGCAACGCAGCAGTCACAATGCCCCGGGGCAGGATAAAAGGGGGCATCCTCCCGTCGCCACAGAGCTGGCCCGGGGACAGCCCGCAGACATCCGAGAGGAAGTCCTTGAAGAGCTGGCAGAATGCCTTGGAGGGGGCTGAGGGAGGAAGACCGGAGGCTGGACGAGGCTGCTGGAGATGAGAAGAACCAGCAAGAGCTGGCGGTGCCCGAGGCTATGGGGCCTTTTCAGCTGGC
This sequence comes from Mycteria americana, assembly GCF_035582795.1. Lineage (NCBI taxonomy): Eukaryota > Metazoa > Chordata > Aves > Ciconiiformes > Ciconiidae > Mycteria > Mycteria americana. The sequence goes on from NW_027445623.1 coordinate 83,152, forward strand.
AAGTGGTGGCAAGAGCAAGGGAGTGTCTTCTTGAGGAGCACTGCAGAGCTCGCCGTCCTCATGCCCTGCGGAGCCAGTGGCAGCAGCCGTAAGAAATGGGATGCAGAGATGTTGCCCAGGGGTCCCAGTGCTTTGGAGCACGCACTGGTCTCCTGCCAGGCGCGGGAGGGATTCTTGCCCCCAAGGTCGATGGGGCCGGGGGCATTTGGCCACTCTGGGAAGCCCCGGAGGTGGCTGCAGGTTGAGGGAGAATAGGGCTTGGGCATCTCCTGGGAGGCGTGACCAGCCTGTGGGACGAGGAGGCAGGTCTTGCTCACATGCTCAGGGAATAGCCGATCGCCAGCTCTGGGGTCAGGAAGGAATTTTCCCCCGGGGCAGATTGGCACTGGTCCCCGGGGGTTTTTTGCCTTCCTCTGCAGCATTGAGCATGACCACTAGTCAGCGCAGGGCTCCTCTGGTCCTTTTTGGCTAGGTTACTGCCTGCTGCTCATGCACCACGAAGATGGCCTCTCGTGCCCTGCAGCTGGGGGGAGGAAGGCTTTTTTTTTCCCCCAAGGTGGGCTAGCAAGTGTCCCCGGGGGTTTTTTGCCTTCCTCTGCAGCACCGAGCACACGGCCCCTGCCAGGGCTTCTTTGGGCCGTTTTGGCTAGGTGCCTGCTGCTCCTGCTCCACGAAGGTGGCCCTCGTGCCCCGCATCCGGGGGGAGGAAGCTTGCTAGACTCCCGGGTGGGCCGCCAGGGTGGCCCCCGGGGGTTGCTTCTTGTCCTCTGTAGCACTGAGCACAGCCCCTTGTCAGGGTCCTCGGGGCCCTTGCGGCGAGGTTCTTGCCTGCTGCTCTTGCACCTCCAAGGTGCCACTTGCGCCCTGGCTGCCTGGGGCTCTCTTGCCCATTGCAAGTTTGCAGTGGGAGCGAGCTCTGCTCTTCCCTTGGCTCCGTTTCCCCAGGGGTTCTTGCTTGTGCAAAACAGCCCGTGCTTGGCAGGGCTGCAGGCTTGCTGCGCCATCAGGAGCTGCCACTTTGCAGCTCTCCCTGCACGCGATACAAGCGCGGGGCAGGCACGAGAGTGCTTGTCATGCATCCCTGGCCAAGAAGCACAGCGCAGCAAGTTTGGGAAGGCAAGAAGGCTGCTTGTCATCGACATGGGTCCTGCTTTGGAAAATGCCCCACGCTACCACACACCTCTTCTTCTTCGTCTTCTTTTGTGTGCGGTTGGTGCTGATCCTCGTTCTTCAAGTCTTCACTCTTCAGGAGACAGGCACTGCTTGGCCTCTCTTCCCGCTGCTACTTTCTGTAGCTCTGTGACGTGCCTTTGCCACACTGCAAGTGATCTTTTTGCAGGCTGAACTGAAGAATGCATCAGCCTGCTCCTGGCTACACCTGCGCGTTGTGTTAATGCTTGTGAGCGGCGGCTCTGAAACACATTCCGAAAAACACCCTAAAATACCATCCCATACCAGGCAATGAGAGAAAAGGAGAGAAAATGAGAGAACAGGAAATAAAATCTCAACATAAACCCCTGCTTCCACTTGTAATCCTTCTGATTTGTGCCCTTGAAAGTGTTTTTGGAGCTGAAATCCCCCTGGCATTTCAGGCAAGTAAGAGTCTCACTGTTAGTCGACTCCCGGTGAGCGCCGGCAATAGAATAGAATAGCCTAGAACAGAACAGAATAGAACAGTTCTGCTCTGTTCTGCATCTAGTTCTGCATGACAAGCTATGACCTAGGTCTGAGGGGTCCATCCAGGAGAGCAGCTCTCTGCAGTGCAGGTCCCAGGCCCATGCAGGAGAGAGGGGCAGAGACGGGCACACCCACACCATTGCTCAGGCAGGAACCGAAGGCCCCCAGGCTGAGCTGAGACGCCACGTCCCCTGGGCCCTTGGCAGGAGACGGTGTGGGTGGGGATGCCAGGGGAGGCCGGTCCCAGCCCTTGAGGCCTGTGAGCACCCCCAGGACCCCGGCAGAAGTCGACCTGCACTGCTCATATGCTCTCCTTTAGACGTTGACGGTTGGCCACCTTGGAGACAGAGTATTGGGCCACATGCACCTTTGCTCTGACAGAGTCCTGTTGTTCTCTGGCTCTTTTGTTTTGGGATCTTTTTCCAAGGGAAACAGCTCAGGCATTTCTAAAAATGACTCCAGGGGGAAAACAAAAAAAAAAAAAAAGAAATCCACAGGGCAATGAACAGGTATTGCTCACAGCAAAGAGGCTTGCAACCATTTAACCCTAAAGCTAACCCTAACCCCTAAAGCTAACCCTAATGACCCTAACCCCTAAAGCTAACCCTAATGACGCTAACCCTAACCCAAACCGCCAACCCTAACCCTAATCCTAACCTCTAACCCTAACCCCTAACCCTAACCCGAACCCCTAGGGTTAACTCGAACCCCCGCCAACTCCCCACAGTTTATATCCTTAGTGTGACTCCATATGGTATGGAATAGCCCTTTGGCCAGTTTGGGGCAACTATCTTGGCTGTGCCCCCTCCCAGCTGCTTGTGCACCTGGCAGAGCACGGGAAGCTGAAAAGTCCTTGGCTAGTGTATACACTACTTAGCAACAACTCCAACATCAGTGTGTTATCAACTTTCTTCTCATCCTAAATCCAAAACACAGCACTGTACCAGCTACTAGGAAGAAAATTAACTCTGTCCCAGCCGAAAGCAGGACACTGGCCAAGTCAGCATCTCGTACATGTTGCACAGGCTGTCTTTCTTGACTGCTGGCAAGGAAAGGAGTGGGATAGGAGTGTTGGAATGCCGAGGAATGTGGATGCAAGTGATCACAGACTCATTTCTCAGTTTTCCGTGGGCTGTCTGTATACCCTATGTAACTCATCTTGCACTCGGAAAGAAGTGCCACCCTTTTGGCGCCAAGAAAGAAAGGTAGAGATTTCCAAGGAATAACATTGAATCGGTTTTGATGAGCAAGTAGGTTATCGGTGGCAGAGCTAGGACTTGGAGGGAGATTACCATGCTTAGAGTATTACCATGCCATACTCTACCAATCTAGAGTATGAAAAACATTTCCTTGAAACACTTTCCCAACATAACCAGACCTGACTTCTCTGAAAGAGCTCTTTTCCTAGGAGCTGCACCTGAGCTAAGCCAGATGAGAGAGTCTTGCCTGCTGTCCGTCACTGAGGCTGATGGCAGCTCAGCCAGCAGTTTTGGCGAGGACAGAACAAGATCGATACGTATGCGCCTGCGTGCTGATCGTCTTCAGGTTTTGCAGGCTGTAGGTCTGGCAGGACCTACCGTCTCATTCACGTGATGGTAATAGCAACACCTCCAGGCATCTGTGTAGGGCGTTTTGGATTGTCTATGATTTGCACGAGTACTTGAACAGTTTAATGTTCTGTTGAGGTACGGGTTAGGTTCTGTTGAGGTTCGTCTCTGGCCTCCCGTTCCCTTGCCAGGAATCTCTAGCCCGCTGAGCCACACCAGGGCCACGTTTGGGCACGTGCGCAGGCCTGTTGTCTCTTCACACTGAGCTGGCATGACAATGTTGAGATTCTTGAACGGATAGCCAGACGCTGGCAGCTTTCTGCACAAATCGCTTTCGTGTGGGTGCAATCGCTCGATGTTTCGAACTTGGCAGCCGGGGTCTGCGAGAGTTACATAGGCATTGTTGCATCATAACCAACAAAAGCTTTAGCAGAGCACGAGTGTCTATGTGGCAGCGAATGCAGTTCCAAGGGACAGTGATAACCAGCTACAGCTTTCAGTGGAGGCAGCTTTCGTGTGGCCGCAATCGCTGGACGTTTCCAATTTGGCAGCCGAGCTCTGTCAGAGAGAGATACAGAGTGTTCCCCCTTTACGAAGTAAAGCTTCAGCAGAATGCAAATGTCTGTGTGGCAGCGAATGCAGTTCCAAAGGACAGTGAAAACCAGCTACAGCTTTCAGTGCTTGCAGCTTTCCTGTGGGCGCAATCTCTGGACATTTCCAATTTCACTGCCAGGCACTGGGAGAAAGTCATACAGAGTGTTGCCCTATTACAAAGCAATGCTTTAGCAGAGCGCGAATGTCTGTGTGGCAGCGAATGCAGTTCCAAGGGACAGTGAAAACCAGCTACAGCTTTCAGTGCTGGCAGCTTTCCTGTGGGCGCAATCTCTGGACGTTTCCAATTTCACTGCCGGGCTCTGCCAGAGAGAGATACAGAGTGTTGCCCCATTAGGAAGCAATGCTTTAGCAGAGCGCGAATGTCTGTGTGGCAGCGAATGCAGTTCCAAGGGACAGTGAAAACCAGCTAGAGATTTCAGTGCTGGCAGCTTTCCTGTGGGCGCAATCTCTGGATGTTTCCAATTTCACTGCCGGTCTCTGCCAGAGAGAGATACAGAGTTTTGCCCCATTACGAAGCAATGCTTTAGCAGAGCGCGAATGTCGGTGTGGCAGCGAGTGCAGTTCCAAGGTACAGTGAAAACCAGCTACAGCTTTCAGTGCTGGCAGCTTTCCTGTGGGCGCAATCTCTGGACGTTTCCAATTTCACTGCCGGGCTCTGCCAGAGAGATACAGAGTGTTGCCCCATTATGAAGCAAAGCTTTAGCACAGCGCGTATGTCTGTGTGGCAGCGAATGCAGTTCCAAGGGACAGTGAAAAGCAGCTACATCTTTCAGTGCTGGCAGCTTTCCTGTGGGCGCAATCTCTGGACGTTTCCAATTTGGCAGCCGGGCTCTGCCAGAGACAGATACAGAGTGTTGCCCCATTAGGAAGCAAAGCTTTAGCAGAGCGCGAATGTCTGTGTGGCAGCGAATGCAGTTCCAAGGGACAGTGAAAACCAGCTACAGCTTTCAGTGCTGGCAGCTTTCCTGTGGGCGCAATCTCTGGACGTTTCCAATTTGGCAGCCGGGCTCTGCCAGAGAGAGATACAGAGTGTTGCCCCATTAGGAAGCAAAGCTTTAGCAGAGCGCGAATGTCTGTGTGGCAGCGAATGCAGTTCCAAGGGACAGTGAAAACCAGCTACAGCTTTCAGTGCTGGCAGCTTTCCTGTGGGCGCAATCTCTGGACGTTTCCAATTTCACTGCCAGGCACTGGGAGAAAGTCATACAGAGTGTTGCCCCATTACGAAGCAGTCCTTTAGCAGAGCGCGAATGTCTGTGTGGCAGCGAATGCAGTTCCAAGGGACAGTGAAAACCAGCTACAGCTTTCAGTGCTGGCAGCTTTCCTATGAGCGCAATCTCTGGACGTTTCCAATTTCACTGCCAGGCGCTGCCAGAGAGAGATACGGAGTGTTGCCCCATTACGAAGCAAAGCTTTAGCAGAGCGCGAATGTCTGTGTGGCAGCGAATGCAGTTCCAAGGGACAGTGAAAACCAGCTACATCTTTCAGTGCTGGAAGCTTTCCTGTGGGCGCAATCTCTGGACGTTTCCAATTTCACTGCCGGGCTCTGCCAGAGAGAGATACAGGGTGTTGCCCCATTAGGAAGCAAAGCTTTAGCAGAGCGCGAATGTCTGTGTGGCAGCGAGTGCAGTTCCAGGGGACAGTGAAAACCAGCTACAGCTTTCAGTGCTGGCAGCTTTCCTGTGGGCGCAATCTCTGGACGTTTCCAATTTGGCAGCCGGGCTCTGCCAGAGAGAGATACAGAGTGTTGCCCCATTAGGAAGCAAAGCTTTAGCAGAGCGCGAATGTCTGTGTGGCAGCGAATGCAGTTCCAAGGGACACTGAAAACCAGCTACATCTTTCAGTGCTGGCAGCTTTCCTGTGGGCGCAATCTCTGGACGTTTCCAATTTCACTGCCAGGCACTGGGAGAAAGTCATACAGAGTTTTGCCCCATTACGAAGCAGTGCTTTAGCAGAGCGCGAATGTCTGTGTGGCAGCGAATGCAGTTCCAAGGGACAGTGAAAACCAGCTACAGCTTTCAGTGCTGGCAGCTTTCCTAACGGCGCAATCTCTGGACGTTTCCAATTTCACTGCCGGGCGCTGCCAGAGAGAGATACGGAGCGTTGCCCCATTACGAAGCAATGCTTTAGCAGAGCGCGAATGTCTGTGTAGCAGCGAATGCAGTTCCAAGGGACAGTGAAAACCAGCTACAGCTTTCAGTGCTGGCAGCTTTCCTGTGGGCGCAATCTCTGGACGTTTCCAATTTCACTGCCGGACTCTGCCAGAGAGAGATACGGAGTGTTGCCCCATTATGAAGCAAAGCTTTAGCAGAGCGCGAATGTCTGTGTGGCAGCGAATGCAGTTCCAAGGGACAGTGAAAACCAGCTACATCTTTCAGTGCTGGCAGCTTTCCTGTGGGCGCAATCTCTGGACGTTTCCAATTTGGCAGCCGGGCTCTGCCAGAGAGAGATACAGAGTGTTGCCCCATTACGAAGCAAAGCTTTAGCAGAGCGCGAATGTCTGTGTGGCAGCGAATGCAGTTCCAAGGGACAGTGAAAACCAGCTAGAGCTTTCAGTGCTGGCAGCTTTCCTGTGGGCGCAATCTCTGGACGTTTCCAATTTGGCAGCCGGGCTCTGCCAGAGAGAGATACAGAGTGTTGCCCCATTACGAAGCAATGCTTTAGCAGAGCGCGAATGTCTGTGTGGCAGCGAGTGCAGTTCCAGGGGACAGTGAAAACCAGCTACAGCTTTCAGTGCTGGCAGCTTTCCTGTGGGCGCAATCTCTGGACGTTTCCAATTTGGCAGCCGGGCTCTGCCAGAGAGAGATACAGAGTGTTGCCCCATTAGGAAGCAAAGCTTTAGCAGAGCGCGAATGTCTGTGTGGCAGCGAATGCAGTTCCAAGAGACAGTGAAAACCAGCTACAGCTTTCAGTGCTGGCAGCTTTCCTGTGGGCGCAATCTCTGGACGTTTCCAATTTCACTGCCGGACTCTGCCAGAGAGAGATACTGAGCGTTGCCCCATTACGAAGCAATGCTTTAGCAGAGCGCGAATGTCTGTGTGGCAGCGAATGCAGTTCCAAGGGACAGTGAAAACCAGCTACAGCTTTCAGTGCTGGCAGCTTTCCTGTGGGCGCAATCTCTGGACGTTTCCAATTTCACTGCCGGACTCTGCCAGAGAGAGATACAGAGCGTTGCCCCATTAGGAAGCAAAGCTTTAGCAGAGCGCGAATGTCTGTGTGGCAGCGAATGCAGTTCCAAGGGACAGTGAAAACCAGCTACATCTTTCAGTGCTGGCAGCTTTCCTGTGGGCGCAATCTCTGGACGTTTCCAATTTCACTGCTGGGCTCTGCCAGAGAGAGATACAGAGTGTTGCCTCATTAGGAAGCAAAGCTTTAGCAGAGCGCGAATGTCTGTGTGGCAGCGAATGCAGTTCCAAGGGACAGTGAAAACCAGCTACAGCTTTCAGTGCTGGCAGCTTTCCTGTGGGTGCAATCTCTGGACGTTTCCAATTTCACTGCCGGGCTCTGCCAGAGAGAGATACAGAGTGTTGCCCCATTAGGAAGCAAAGCTTTAGCAGAGCGCGAATGTCTGTGTGGCAGCGAGTGCAGTTCCAGGAGACAGTGAAAACCAGCTACAGCTTTCAGTGCTGGCAGCTTTCCTATGGGTGCAATCTCTGGACGTTTCCAATTTCACTGCCAGGCACTGGGAGAAAGTCATACAGAGTGTTGCCCCATTACGAAGCAATGCTTTAGCAGAGCGCGAATGTCTGTGTGGCAGCGAATGCAGTTCCAAGGGACAGTGATAACCAGCTACAGCTTTCAGTGGAGGCAGCTTTCGTGTGGCCGCAATCGCTGGACGTTTCCAATTTGGCAGCCGAGCTCTGCCAGAGAGAGATACAGAGTGTTCCCCCTTTACCAAGTAAAGCTTCAGCAGAATGCAAATGTCTGCGTGGCAGCGAATGCAGTTCCAAGGGACAGTGAAAACCAGCTACAGCTTTCAGTGCTGGCAGCTTTCCTGTGGGCGCAATCTCTGGACATTTCCAATTTCACTGCCAGGCACTGGGAGAAAGTCATACAGAGTGTTGCCCTAATACAAAGCAATGCTTTAGCAGAGCGCGAATGTCTGTGTGGCAGCGAATGCAGTTCCAAGGGACAGTGAAAACCAGCTACAGCTTTCAGTGCTGGCAGCTTTCCTGTGGGCGCAATCTCTGGACGTTTCCAATTTCACTGCCGGGCTCTGCCAGAGAGAGATACAGAGTGTTGCCCCATTAGGAAGCAATGCTTTAGCAGAGCGCGAATGTCTGTGTGGCAGCGAATGCAGTTCCAAGGGACAGTGAAAACCAGCTACAGCTTTCAGTGCTGGCAGCTTTCCTGTGGGCGCAATCTCTGGACGTTTCCAATTTCACTGCCAGGCACTGGGAGAAAGTCATACAGAGTGTTGCCCCATTACGAAGCAATGCTTTAGCAGAGCGCGAATGTCTGTGTAGCAGCGAATGCAGTTCCAAGGGACAGTGAAAACCACCTACATCTTTCAGTGCTGGCAGCTTTCCTGTGGGCGCAATCTCTGGACGTTTCCAATTTCACTGCCGGACTCTGCCAGAGAGAGATACGGAGTATTGCCCCATTATGAAGCAAAGCTTTAGCAGAGCGCGAATGTCTGTGTGGCAGCGAATGCAGTTCCAAGGGACAGTGAAAACCAGCTAGAGCTTTCAGTGCTGGCAGCTTTCCTGTGGTCGCAATCTCTGGACGTTTCCAATTTGGCAGCCGGGCTCTGCCAGAGAGAGATACAGAGTGTTGCCCCATTAGGAAGCAAAGCTTTAGCAGAGCGCGAATGTCTGTGTGGCAGCGAATGCAGTTCCAAGGGACAGTGAAAACCAGCTAGAGCTTTCAGTGCTGGCAGCTTTCCTGTGGGCGCAATCTCTGGACGTTTCCAATTTGGCAGCCGGGCTCTGCCAGAGAGAGATACAGAGTGTTGCCCCATTACGAAGCAATGCTTTAGCAGAGCGCGAATGTCTGTGTGGCAGCGAGTGCAGTTCCAGGGGACAGTGAAAACCAGCTACAGCTTTCAGTGCTGGCAGCTTTCCTGTGGGCGCAATCTCTGGACGTTTCCAATTTGGCAGCCGGGCTCTGCCAGAGAGAGATACAGAGTGTTGCCCCATTAGGAAGCAAAGCTTTAGCAGAGCGCGAATGTCTGTGTGGCAGCGAATGCAGTTCCAAGAGACAGTGAAAACCAGCTACAGCTTTCAGTGCTGGCAGCTTTCCTGTGGGCGCAATCTCTGGACGTTTCCAATTTCACTGCCGGACTCTGCCAGAGAGAGATACTGAGCGTTGCCCCATTACGAAGCAATGCTTTAGCAGAGCGCGAATGTCTGTGTGGCAGCGAGTGCAGTTCCAAGGGACAGTGAAAACCAGCTAGAGCTTTCAGTGCTGGCAGCTTTCCTGTGGGCGCAATCTCTGGACGTTTCCAATTTCACTGCCAGGCACTGGGAGAAAGTCATACAGAGTGTTGCCCCATTAGGAAGCAAAGCTTTAGCACAGCGCGAATGTCTGTGTGGCAGCGAATGCAGTTCCAAGGGACAGTGAAAACCAGCTACAGCTTTCAGTGCTGGCAGCTTTCCTGTGGGCGCAATCTCTGGACGTTTCCAATTTCACTGGCAGGCACTGGGAGAAAGTCACAGAGAGTGTTGCCCCATTAGGAAGCAAAGCTTTAGCAGAGCGCGAATGTCTGTGTGGCAGCGAATGCAGTTCCAAGGGACAGTGAAAACCAGCTACAGCTTTCAGTGCTGGCAGCTTTCCTGTGGGCGCAATCTCTGGACGTTTCCAATTTGGCAGCCGGGCTCTGCCAGAGAGAGATACAGAGTGTTGCCCCATTACGAAGCAATGCTTTAGCAGAGCGCGAATGTCTGTGTGGCAGCGAGTGCAGTTCCAAGGGACAGTGAAAACCAGCTACAGCTTTCAGTGCTGGCAGCTTTCCTGTGGGCGCAATCTCTGGACGTTTCCAATTTCACTGCCAGGCACTGGGAGAAAGTCATACAGAGTGTTGCCCCATTAGGAAGCAAAGCTTTAGCACAGCGCGAATGTCTGTGTGGCAGCGAATGCAGTTCCAAGGGACAGTGAAAACCAGCTACAGCTTTCAGTGCTGGCAGCTTTCCTGTGGGCGCAATCTCTGGACGTTTCTAATTTCACTGCCGGGCTCTGCCAGAGAGAGATACAGAGTGTTGCCCCATTAGGAAGCAATGCTTTAGCAGAGCGCGAATGTCTGTGTGGCAGCGAATGCAGTTCCAAGGGACAGTGAAAAGCAGCTACATCTTTCAGTGCTGGCAGCTTTCCTGTGGGCACAATCTGTGGACGTTTCCAATTTGGCAGCCGGGCTCTGCCAGAGAGAGATACAGAGTGTTGCCCAATTACGAAGCAATGCTTTAGCAGAGCGCGAATGTCTGTGTGGCACCGAATGCAGTTCCAAGGGACAGTGAAAACCAGCTACATCTTTCAGTGCTGGCAGCTTTCCTGTGGGTGCAATCTCTGGACGTTTCCAATTTCACTGGCAGGCACTGGGAGAAAGTCACAGAGAGTGTTGCCCCATTAGGAAGCAAAGCTTTAGCAGAGCGCGAATGTCTGTGTGGCAGCGAATGCAGTTCCAAGGGACAGTGAAAACCAGCTACAGCTTTCAGTGCTGGCAGCTTTCCTGTGGGCGCAATCTCTGGACGTTTCCAATTTCACTGCCGGGCTCTGCCAGAGAGAGATACAGAGTGTTGCCCCATTACGAAGCAATGCTTTAGCAGAGCGCGAATGTCTGTGTGGCAGCGAGTGCAGTTCCAAGGGACAGTGAAAACCAGCTACAGCTTTCAGTGCTGGCAGCTTTCCTGTGGGCGCAATCTCTGGACGTTTCCAATTTCACTGCCAGGCACTGGGAGAAAGTCATACAGAGTGTTGCCCCATTAGGAAGCAAAGCTTTAGCACAGCGCGAATGTCTGTGTGGCAGCGAATGCAGTTCCAAGGGACAGTGAAAACCAGCTACAGCTTTCAGTGCTGGCAGCTTTCCTGTGGGCGCAATCTCTGGACGTTTCTAATTTCACTGCCGGGCTCTGCCAGAGAGAGATACAGAGTGTTGCCCCATTACGAAGCAATGCTTTAGCAGAGCGCGAATGTCTGTGTGGCAGCGAATGCAGTTCCAAGGGACAGTGAAAAGCAGCTACATCTTTCAGTGCTGGCAGCTTTCCTGTGGGCGCAATCTGTGGACGTTTCCAATTTGGCAGCCGGGCTCTGCCAGAGAGAGATACAGAGTGTTGCCCAATTACGAAGCAATGCTTTAGCAGAGCGCGAATGTCTGTGTGGCACCGAATGCAGTTCCAAGGGACAGTGAAAACCAGCTACATCTTTCAGTGCTGGCAGCTTTCCTGTGGGTGCAATCTCTGGACGTTTCCAATTTCACTGGCAGGCACTGGGAGAAAGTCACAGAGAGTGTTGCCCCATTAGGAAGCAAAGCTTTAGCAGAGCGCGAATGTCTGTGTGGCAGCGAATGCAGTTCCAAGGGACAGTGAAAACCAGCTACAGCTTTCAGTGCTGGCAGCTTTCCTGTGGGCGCAATCTCTGGACGTTTCCAATTTCACTGCCGGGCTCTGCCAGAGAGAGATACAGAGTGTTGCCCCATTACGAAGCAATGCTTTAGCAGAGCGCGAATGTCTGTGTGGCAGCGAGTGCAGTTCCAGGGGACAGTGAAAACCAGCTAGAACTTTCAGTGCTGGCAGCTTTCCTGTGGGCGCAATCTCTGGACGTTTCCAATTTGGCAGCCGGGCTCTGCCAGAGAGAGATACAGAGTGTTGCCCCATTAGGAAGCAAAGCTTTAGTAGAGCGCGAATGTCTGTGTGGCAGCGAATGCAGTTCCAAGGGACAGTGAAAACCAGCTAGAGCTTTCAGTGCTGGCAGCTTTCCTGTGGGCGCAATCTCTGGACGTTTCCAATTTCACTGGCAGGCACTGGGAGATAGTCACAGAGAGTGTTGCCCCATTACGAAGCAAAGCTTTAGCAGAGCGCGAATGTCTGTGTGGCAGCGAATGCAGTTCCAAGGGACAGTGAAAACCAGCTACAGCTTTCAGTGCTGGCAGCTTTCCTGTGGGCGCAATCTCTGGACGTTTCCAATTTGGCAGCCGGGCTCTGCCAGAGAGAGATACAGAGTGTTGCCCCATTACGAAGCAATGCTTTAGCAGAGCGCGAATGTCTGTGTGGCACCGAATGCAGTTCCAAGGGACAGTGAAAACCAGCTACATCTTTCAGTGCTGGCAGCTTTCCTGTGGGTGGAATCTCTGGACGTTTCCAATTTCACTGGCAGGCACTGGGAGAAAGTCATACAGAGTGTTGCCCCATTAGGAAGCAAAGCTTTAGCAGAGCACGAATGTCTGTGTGGCAGCGAATGCAGTTCCAAGGGACAGTGAAAACCAGCTACAGCTTTCAGTGCTGGCAGCTTTCCTGTGGGCGCAATCTCTGGACGTTTCCAATTTGGCAGCCGGGCTCTGCCAGAGAGAGATACAGAGTGTTGCCCCATTACGAAGCAATGCTTTAGCAGAGCGCGAATGTCTGTGTGGCAGCGAGTGCAGTTCCAAGGGACAGTGAAAACCAGCTACAGCTTTCAGTGCTGGCAGCTTTCCTGTGGGCGCAATCTCTGGACGTTTCCAATTTCACTGCCAGGCACTGGGAGAAAGTCATACAGAGTGTTGCCCCATTAGGAAGCAAAGCTTTAGCACAGCGCGAATGTCTGTGTGGCAGCGAATGCAGTTCCAAGGGACAGTGAAAACCAGCTACAGCTTTCAGTGCTGGCAGCTTTCCTGTGGGCGCAATCTCTGGACGTTTCTAATTTCACTGCCGGGCTCTGCCAGAGAGAGATACAGAGTGCTGCCCCATTAGGAAGCAATGCTTTAGCAGAGCGCGAATGTCTGTGTGGCAGCGAATGCAGTTCCAAGGGACAGTGAAAAGCAGCTACATCTTTCAGTGCTGGCAGCTTTCCTGTGGGCGCAATCTGTGGACGTTTCCAATTTGGCAGCCGGGCTCTGCCAGAGAGAGATACAGAGTGTTGCCCAATTACGAAGCAATGCTTTAGCAGAGCGCGAATGTCTGTGTGGCACCGAATGCAGTTCCAAGGGCAGTGAAAACCAGCTACATCTTTCAGTGCTGGCAGCTTTCCTGTGGGTGCAATCTCTGGACGTTTCCAATTTCACTGGCAGGCACTGGGAGAAAGTCACAGAGAGTGTTGCCCCATTAGGAAGCAAAGCTTTAGCAGAGCGCGAATGTCTGTGTGGCAGCGAATGCAGTTCCAAGGGACAGTGAAAACCAGCTACAGCTTTCAGTGCTGGCAGCTTTCCTGTGGGCGCAATCTCTGGACGTTTCCAATTTCACTGCCGGGCTCTGCCAGAGAGAGATACAGTGTGTTGCCCCATTACGAAGCAATGCTTTAGCAGAGCGCTAATGTCTGTGTGGCAGCGAGTGCAGTTCCAGGGGACAGTGAAAACCAGCTAGAGCTTTCAGTGCTGGCAGCTTTCCTGTGGGCGCAATCTCTGGACGTTTCCAATTTGGCAGCCGGGCTCTGCCAGAGAGAGATACAGAGTGTTGCCCCATTAGGAAGCAAAGCTTTAGCAGAGCGCGAATGTCTGTGTGGCAGCGAATGCAGTTCCAGGGGACAGTGAAAACCAGCTACATCTTTCAGTGCTGGCAGCTTTCCTGTGGGCGCAATCTCTGGACGTTTCCAATTTCACTGGCAGGCACTGGGAGATAGTCACAGAGAGTGTTGCCCCATTACGAAGCAAAGCTTTAGCAGAGCGCGAATGTCTGTGTGGCAGCGAATGCAGTTCCAAGGGACAGTGAAAACCAGCTACAGCTTTCAGTGCTGGCAGCTTTCCTGTGGGCGCAATCTCTGGACGTTTCCAATTTCACTGCCGGGCTCTGCCAGAGAGAGATACAGAGTGTTGCCCCATTACGAAGCAATGCTTTAGCAGAGCGCGAATGTCTGTGTGGCAGCGAATGCAGTTCCAAGGGACAGTGAAAACCAGCTACATCTTTCAGTGCTGGCAGCTTTCCTGTGGGTGCAATCTCTGGACGTTTCCAATTTCACTGGCAGGCACTGGGAGAAAGTCACAGAGAGTGTTGCCCCATTAGGAAGCAAAGCTTTAGCAGAGCGCGAATGTCTGTGTGGCAGCGAATGCAGTTCCAAGGGACAGTGAAAACCAGCTACAGCTTTCAGTGCTGGCAGCTTTCCTGTGGGCGCAATCTCTGGACGTTTCCAATTTCACTGCCGGGCTCTGCCAGAGAGAGATACAGAGTGTTGCCCCATTACGAAGCAATGCTTTAGCAGAGCGCGAATGTCTGTGTGGCAGCGAGTGCAGTTCCAGGGGACAGTGAAAACCAGCTAGAGCTTTCAGTGCTGGCAGCTTTCCTGTGGGCGCAGTCTCTGGACGTTTCCAATTTGGCAGCCGGGCTCTGCCAGAGAGAGATACAGAGTGTTGCCCCATTAGGAAGCAAAGCTTTAGTAGAGCGCGAATGTCTGTGTGGCAGCGAATGCAGTTCCAAGGGACAGTGAAAACCAGCTAGAGCTTTCAGTGCTGGCAGCTTTCCTGTGGGCGCAATCTCTGGACGTTTCCAATTTCACTGGCAGGCACTGGGAGATAGTCACAGAGAGTGTTGCCCCATTACGAAGCAAAGCTTTAGCAGAGCGCGAATGTCTGTGTGGCAGCGAATGCAGTTCCAAGGGACAGTGAAAACCAGCTACAGCTTTCAGTGCTGGCAGCTTTCCTGTGGGCGCAATCTCTGGACGTTTCCAATTTCACTGCCGGGCTCTGCCAGAGAGAGATACAGAGTGTTGCCCCATTACGAAGCAATGCTTTAGCAGAGCGCGAATGTCTGTGTGGCACCGAATGCAGTTCCAAGGGACAGTGAAAACCAGCTACATCTTTCAGTGCTGGCAGCTTTCCTGTGGGTGCAATCTCTGGACGTTTCCAATTTCACTGGCAGGCACTGGGAGAAAGTCACAGAGAGTGTTGCCCCATTAGGAAGCAAAGCTTTAGCAGAGCACGAATGTCTGTGTGGCAGCGAATGCAGTTCCAAGGGACAGTGAAAACCAGCTACAGCTTTCAGTGCTGGCAGCTTTCCTGTGGGCGCAATCTCTGGACGTTTCCAATTTGGCAGCCGGGCTCTGCCAGAGAGAGATACAGAGTGTTGCCCCATTACGAAGCAATGCTTTAGCAGAGCGCGAATATCTGTGTGGCAGCGAGTGCAGTTCCAAGGGAAAGTGAAAACCAGCTACAGCTTTCAGTGCTGGCAGCTTTCCTGTGGGCGCAATCTCTGGACGTTTCCAATTTCACTGCCAGGCACTGGGAGAAAGTCATACAGAGTGTTGCCCCATTAGGAAGCAAAGCTTTAGCAGAGCGCGAATGTCTGTGTGGCAGCGAATGCAGTTCCAAGGGACAGTGAAAACCAGCTACAGCTTTCAGTGCTGGCAGCTTTCCTGTGGGCGCAATCTCTGGACGTTTCTAATTTCACTGCCGGGCTCTGCCAGAGAGAGATACAGAGTGCTGCCCCATTAGGAAGCAATGCTTTAGCAGAGCGCGAATGTCTGTGTGGCAGCGAATGCAGTTCCAAGGGACAGTGAAAAGCAGCTACATCTTTCAGTGCTGGCAGCTTTCCTGTGGGCGCAATCTGTGGACGTTTCCAATTTGGCAGCCGGGCTCTGCCAGAGAGAGATACAGAGTGTTGCCCAATTACGAAGCAATGCTTTAGCAGAGCGCGAATGTCTGTGTGGCACCGAATGCAGTTCCAAGGGCAGTGAAAACCAGCTACATCTTTCAGTGCTGGCAGCTTTCCTGTGGGCGCAATCTCTGGACGTTTCCAATTTCACTGGCAGGCACTGGGAGAAAGTCACAGAGAGTGTTGCCCCATTAGGAAGCAAAGCTTTAGCAGAGCGCGAATGTCTGTGTGGCAGCGAATGCAGTTCCAAGGGACAGTGAAAACCAGCTAGAGCTTTCAGTGCTGGCAGCTTTCCTGTGGGCGCAATCTCTGGACGTTTCCAATTTCACTGCCAGGCACTGGGAGAAAGTCATACAGAGTGTTGCCCCATTACGAAGCAGTGCTTTAGCAGAGCGCGAATGTCTGTGTGGCAGCGAATGCAGTTCCAAGGGACAGTGAAAACCAGCTACAGCTTTCAGTGCTGGCAGCTTTCCTAACGGCGCAATCTCTGGACGTTTCCAATTTCACTGCCGGGCGCTGCCAGAGAGAGATACGGAGCGTTGCCCCATTACGAAGCAATGCTTTAGCAGAGCGCGAATGTCTGTGTAGCAGCGAATGCAGTTCCAAGGGACAGTGAAAACCAGCTACAGCTTTCAGTGCTGGCAGCTTTCCTGTGGGCGCAATCTCTGGACGTTTCCAATTTCACTGCCGGACTCTGCCAGAGAGAGATACGGAGTGTTGCCCCATTATGAAGCAAAGCTTTAGCAGAGCGCGAATGTCTGTGTGGCAGCGAATGCAGTTCCAAGGGACAGTGAAAACCAGCTAGAGCTTTCAGTACTGGCAGCTTTCCTGTGGGCGCAATCTCTGGACGTTTCCAATTTGGCAGCCGGGCTCTGCCAGAGAGAGATACAGAGTGTTGCCCCATTACGAAGCAAAGCTTTAGCAGAGCGCGAATGTCTGTGTGGCAGCGAATGCAGTTCCAAGGGACAGTGAAAACCAGCTAGAGCTTTCAGTGCTGGCAGCTTTCCTGTGGGCGCAATCTCTGGACGTTTCCAATTTGGCAGCCGGGCTCTGCCAGAGAGAGATACAGAGTGTTGCCCCATTACGAAGCAATGCTTTAGCAGAGCGCGAATGTCTGTGTGGCAGCGAGTGCAGTTCCAGGGGACAGTGAAAACCAGCTACAGCTTTCAGTGCTGGCAGCTTTCCTGTGGGCGCAATCTCTGGACGTTTCCAATTTGGCAGCCGGGCTCTGCCAGAGAGAGATACAGAGTGTTGCCCCATTAGGAAGCAAAGCTTTAGCAGAGCGCGAATGTCTGTGTGGCAGCGAATGCAGTTCCAAGAGACAGTGAAAACCAGCTACAGCTTTCAGTGCTGGCAGCTTTCCTGTGGGCGCAATCTCTGGACGTTTCCAATTTCACTGCCGGGCTCTGCCAGAGAGAGATACAGAGTGTTGCCCCATTACGAAGCAATGCTTTAGCAGAGCGCGAATGTCTGTGTGGCAGCGAGTGCAGTTCCAGGGGACAGTGAAAACCAGCTAGAGCTTTCAGTGCTGGCAGCTTTCCTGTGGGCGCAATCTCTGGACGTTTCCAATTTGGCAGCCGGGCTCTGCCAGAGAGAGATACAGAGTGTTGCCCCATTAGGAAGCAAAGCTTTAGCAGAGCGCGAATGTCTGTGTGGCAGCGAATGCAGTTCCAGGGGACAGTGAAAACCAGCTACATCTTTCAGTGCTGGCAGCTTTCCTGTGGGCGCAATCTCTGGACGTTTCCAATTTCACTGGCAGGCACTGGGAGATAGTCACAGAGAGTGTTGCCCCATTACGAAGCAAAGCTTTAGCAGAGCGCGAATGTCTGTGTGGCAGCGAATGCAGTTCCAAGGGACAGTGAAAACCAGCTACAGCTTTCAGTGCTGGCAGCTTTCCTGTGGGCGCAATCTCTGGACGTTTCCAATTTCACTGCCGGGCTCTGCCAGAGAGAGATACAGAGTGTTGCCCCATTAGGAAGCAAAGCTTTAGCAGAGCGCGAATGTCTGTGTGGCAGCGAATGCAGTTCCAAGGGACAGTGAAAACCAGCTACATCTTTCAGTGCTGGCAGCTTTCCTGTGGGTGCAATCTCTGGACGTTTCCAATTTCACTGGCAGGCACTGGGAGAAAGTCACAGAGAGTGTTGCCCCATTAGGAAGCAAAGCTTTAGCAGAGCGCGAATGTCTGTGTGGCAGCGAATGCAGTTCCAAGGGACAGTGAAAACCAGCTACAGCTTTCAGTGCTGGCAGCTTTCCTGTGGGCGCAATCTCTGGACGTTTCCAATTTCACTGCCGGGCTCTGCCAGAGAGAGATACAGAGTGTTGCCCCATTACGAAGCAATGCTTTAGCAGAGCGCGAATGTCTGTGTGGCAGCGAGTGCAGTTCCAGGGGACAGTGAAAACCAGCTAGAGCTTTCAGTGCTGGCAGCTTTCCTGTGGGCGCAATCTCTGGACGTTTCCAATTTGGCAGCCGGGCTCTGCCAGAGAGAGATACAGAGTGTTGCCCCATTAGGAAGCAAAGCTTTAGTAGAGCGCGAATGTCTGTGTGGCAGCGAATGCAGTTCCAAGGGACAGTGAAAACCAGCTAGAGCTTTCAGTGCTGGCAGCTTTCCTGTGGGCGCAATCTCTGGACGTTTCCAATTTCACTGGCAGGCACTGGGAGATAGTCACAGAGAGTGTTGCCCCATTACGAAGCAAAGCTTTAGCAGAGCGCGAATGTCTGTGTGGCAGCGAATGCAGTTCCAAGGGACAGTGAAAACCAGCTACAGCTTTCAGTGCTGGCAGCTTTCCTGTGGGCGCAATCTCTGGACGTTTCCAATTTCACTGCCGGGCTCTGCCAGAGAGAGATACAGAGTGTTGCCCCATTACGAAGCAATGCTTTAGCAGAGCGCGAATGTCTGTGTGGCACCGAATGCAGTTCCAAGGGACAGTGAAAACCAGCTACATCTTTCAGTGCTGGCAGCTTTCCTGTGGGTGGAATCTCTGGACGTTTCCAATTTCACTGGCAGGCACTGGGAGAAAGTCACAGAGAGTGTTGCCCCATTAGGAAGCAAAGCTTTAGCAGAGCACGAATGTCTGTGTGGCAGCGAATGCAGTTCCAAGGGACAGTGAAAACCAGCTACAGCTTTCAGTGCTGGCAGCTTTCCTGTGGGCGCAATCTCTGGACGTTTCCAATTTGGCAGCCGGGCTCTGCCAGAGAGAGATACAGAGTGTTGCCCCATTACGAAGCAATGCTTTAGCAGAGCGCGAATATCTGTGTGGCAGCGAGTGCAGTTCCAAGGGAAAGTGAAAACCAGCTACAGCTTTCAGTGCTGGCAGCTTTCCTGTGGGCGCAATCTCTGGACGTTTCCAATTTCACTGCCAGGCACTGGGAGAAAGTCATACAGAGTGTTGCCCCATTAGGAAGCAAAGCTTTAGCAGAGCGCGAATGTCTGTGTGGCAGCGAATGCAGTTCCAAGGGACAGTGAAAACCAGCTACAGCTTTCAGTGCTGGCAGCTTTCCTGTGGGCGCAATCTCTGGACGTTTCTAATTTCACTGCCGGGCTCTGCCAGAGAGAGATACAGAGTGCTGCCCCATTAGGAAGCAATGCTTTAGCAGAGCGCGAATGTCTGTGTGGCAGCGAATGCAGTTCCAAGGGACAGTGAAAAGCAGCTACATCTTTCAGTGCTGGCAGCTTTCCTGTGGGCGCAATCTGTGGACGTTTCCAATTTGGCAGCCGGGCTCTGCCAGAGAGAGATACAGAGTGTTGCCCAATTACGAAGCAATGCTTTAGCAGAGCGCGAATGTCTGTGTGGCACCGAATGCAGTTCCAAGGGCAGTGAAAACCAGCTACATCTTTCAGTGCTGGCAGCTTTCCTGTGGGTGCAATCTCTGGACGTTTCCAATTTCACTGGCAGGCACTGGGAGAAAGTCACAGAGAGTGTTGCCCCATTAGGAAGCAAAGCTTTAGCAGAGCGCGAATGTCTGTGTGGCAGCGAATGCAGTTCCAAGGGACAGTGAAAACCAGCTAGAGCTTTCAGTGCTGGCAGCTTTCCTGTGGGCGCAATCTCTGGACGTTTCCAATTTCACTGCCAGGCACTGGGAGAAAGTCATACAGAGTGTTGCCCCATTACGAAGCAGTGCTTTAGCAGAGCGCGAATGTCTGTGTGGCAGCGAATGCAGTTCCAAGGGACAGTGAAAACCAGCTACAGCTTTCAGTGCTGGCAGCTTTCCTAACGGCGCAATCTCTGGACGTTTCCAATTTCACTGCCGGGCGCTGCCAGAGAGAGATACGGAGCGTTGCCCCATTACGAAGCAATGCTTTAGCAGAGCGCGAATGTCTGTGTAGCAGCGAATGCAGTTCCAAGGGACAGTGAAAACCAGCTACAGCTTTCAGTGCTGGCAGCTTTCCTGTGGGCGCAATCTCTGGACGTTTCCAATTTCACTGCCGGACTCTGCCAGAGAGAGATACGGAGTGTTGCCCCATTATGAAGCAAAGCTTTAGCAGAGCGCGAATGTCTGTGTGGCAGCGAATGCAGTTCCAAGGGACAGTGAAAACCAGCTAGAGCTTTCAGTACTGGCAGCTTTCCTGTGGGCGCAATCTCTGGACGTTTCCAATTTGGCAGCCGGGCTCTGCCAGAGAGAGATACAGAGTGTTGCCCCATTACGAAGCAAAGCTTTAGCAGAGCGCGAATGTCTGTGTGGCAGCGAATGCAGTTCCAAGGGACAGTGAAAACCAGCTAGAGCTTTCAGTGCTGGCAGCTTTCCTGTGGGCGCAATCTCTGGACGTTTCCAATTTGGCAGCCGGGCTCTGCCAGAGAGAGATACAGAGTGTTGCCCCATTACGAAGCAATGCTTTAGCAGAGCGCGAATGTCTGTGTGGCAGCGAGTGCAGTTCCAGGGGACAGTGAAAACCAGCTACAGCTTTCAGTGCTGGCAGCTTTCCTGTGGGCGCAATCTCTGGACGTTTCCAATTTGGCAGCCGGGCTCTGCCAGAGAGAGATACAGAGTGTTGCCCCATTAGGAAGCAAAGCTTTAGCAGAGCGCGAATGTCTGTGTGGCAGCGAATGCAGTTCCAAGAGACAGTGAAAACCAGCTACAGCTTTCAGTGCTGGCAGCTTTCCTGTGGGCGCAATCTCTGGACGTTTCCAATTTCACTGCCGGACTCTGCCAGAGAGAGATACTGAGCGTTGCCCCATTACGAAGCAATGCTTTAGCAGAGCGCGAATGTCTGTGTGGCAGCGAATGCAGTTCCAAGGGACAGTGAAAACCAGCTACAGCTTTCAGTGCTGGCAGCTTTCCTGTGGGCGCAATCTCTGGACGTTTCCAATTTCACTGCCGGACTCTGCCAGAGAGAGATACAGAGCGTTGCCCCATTAGGAAGCAAAGCTTTAGCAGAGCGCGAATGTCTGTGTGGCAGCGAATGCAGTTCCAAGGGACAGTGAAAACCAGCTACATCTTTCAGTGCTGGCAGCTTTCCTGTGGGCGCAATCTCTGGACGTTTCCAATTTCACTGCTGGGCTCTGCCAGAGAGAGATACAGAGTGTTGCCTCATTAGGAAGCAAAGCTTTAGCAGAGCGCGAATGTCTGTGTGGCAGCGAATGCAGTTCCAAGGGACAGTGAAAACCAGCTACAGCTTTCAGTGCTGGCAGCTTTCCTGTGGGTGCAATCTCTGGACGTTTCCAATTTCACTGCCGGGCTCTGCCAGAGAGAGATACAGAGTGTTGCCCCATTAGGAAGCAAAGCTTTAGCAGAGCGCGAATGTCTGTGTGGCAGCGAGTGCAGTTCCAGGAGACAGTGAAAACCAGCTACAGCTTTCAGTGCTGGCAGCTTTCCTATGGGCGCAATCTCTGGACGTTTCCAATTTCACTGCCAGGCACTGGGAGAAAGTCATACAGAGTGTTGCCCCATTACGAAGCAATGCTTTAGCAGAGCGCGAATGTCTGTGTGGCAGCGAATGCAGTTCCAAGGGACAGTGATAACCAGCTACAGCTTTCAGTGGAGGCAGCTTTCGTGTGGCCGCAATCGCTGGACGTTTCCAATTTGGCAGCCGAGCTCTGCCAGAGAGAGATACAGAGTGTTCCCCCTTTACCAAGTAAAGCTTCAGCAGAATGCAAATGTCTGCGTGGCAGCGAATGCAGTTCCAAGGGACAGTGAAAACCAGCTACAGCTTTCAGTGCTGGCAGCTTTCCTGTGGGCGCAATCTCTGGACATTTCCAATTTCACTGCCAGGCACTGGGAGAAAGTCATACAGAGTGTTGCCCTAATACAAAGCAATGCTTTAGCAGAGCGCGAATGTCTGTGTGGCAGCGAATGCAGTTCCAAGGGACAGTGAAAACCAGCTACAGCTTTCAGTGCTGGCAGCTTTCCTGTGGGCGCAATCTCTGGACGTTTCCAATTTCACTGCCGGGCTCTGCCAGAGAGAGATACAGAGTGTTGCCCCATTAGGAAGCAATGCTTTAGCAGAGCGCGAATGTCTGTGTGGCAGCGAATGCAGTTCCAAGGGACAGTGAAAACCAGCTAGAGATTTCAGTGCTGGCAGCTTTCCTGCGGGCGCAATCTCTGGATGTTTCCAATTTCACTGCCGGGCTCTGCCAGAGAGAGATACAGAGTTTTGCCCCATTACGAAGCAATGCTTTAGCAGAGCGCGAATGTCGGTGTGGCAGCGAGTGCAGTTCCAAGGTACAGTGAAAACCAGCTACAGCTTTCAGTGCTGGCAGCTTTCCTGTGGGCGCAATCTCTGGACGTTTCCAATTTCACTGCCGGGCTCTGCCAGACAGATACAGAGTGTTGCCCCATTATGAAGCAAAGCTTTAGCACAGCGCGTATGTCTGTGTGGCAGCGAATGCAGTTCCAAGGGACAGTGAAAAGCAGCTACATCTTTCAGTGCTGGCAGCTTTCCTGTGGGCGCAATCTCTGGACGTTTCCAATTTGGCAGCCGGGCTCTGCCAGAGAGAGATACAGAGTGTTGCCCCATTAGGAAGCAAAGCTTTAGCAGAGCGCGAATGTCTGTGTGGCAGCGAGTGCAGTTCCAGGGGACAGTGAAAACCAACTACAGCTTTCAGTGCTGGCAGCTTTCCTGTGGGCGCAATCTCTGGACGTTTCCAATTTGGCAGCCGGGCTCTGCCAGAGAGAGATACAGAGTGTTGCCCCATTAGGAAGCAAAGCTTTAGCAGAGCGCGAATGTCTGTGTGGCAGCGAATGCAGTTCCAAGGGACAGTGAAAACCAGCTACAGCTTTCAGTGCTGGCAGCTTTCCTGTGGGCGCAATCTCTGGACGTTTCCAATTTCAATGCCAGGCACTGGGAGAAAGTCATACAGAGTGTTGCCCCATTACGAAGCAGTGCTTTAGCAGAGCGCGAATGTCTGTGTGGCAGCGAATGCAGTTCCAAGGGACAGTGAAAACCAGCTACAGCTTTCAGTGCTGGCAGCTTTCCTAAGGGCGCAATCTCTGGACGTTTCCAATTTCACTGCCGGGCGCTGCCAGAGAGAGATACAGAGCGTTGCCCCATTACGAAGCAATGCTTTAGCAGAGCGCGAATGTCTGTGTAGCAGCGAATGCAGTTCCAAGGGACAGTGAAAACCACCTACATCTTTCAGTGCTGGCAGCTTTCCTGTGGGCGCAATCTCTGGACGTTTCCAATTTCACTGCCGGACTCTGCCAGAGAGAGATACGGAGTATTGCCCCATTATGAAGCAAAGCTTTAGCAGAGCGCGAATGTCTGTGTGGCAGCGAATGCAGTTCCAAGGGACAGTGAAAACCAGCTAGAGCTTTCAGTGCTGGCAGCTTTCCTGTGGTCGCAATCTCTGGACGTTTCCAATTTGGCAGCCGGGCTCTGCCAGAGAGAGATACAGAGTGTTGCCCCATTAGGAAGCAAAGCTTTAGCAGAGCGCGAATGTCTGTGTGGCAGCGAATGCAGTTCCAAGGGACAGTGAAAACCAGCTAGAGCTTTCAGTGCTGGCAGCTTTCCTGTGGGCGCAATCTCTGGACGTTTCCAATTTGGCAGCCGGGCTCTGCCAGAGAGAGATACAGAGTGTTGCCCCATTACGAAGCAATGCTTTAGCAGAGCGCGAATGTCTGTGTGGCAGCGAGTGCAGTTCCAGGGGACAGTGAAAACCAGCTACAGCTTTCAGTGCTGGCAGCTTTCCTGTGGGCGCAATCTCTGGACGTTTCCAATTTGGCAGCCGGGCTCTGCCAGAGAGAGATACAGAGTGTTGCCCCATTAGGAAGCAAAGCTTTAGCAGAGCGCGAATGTCTGTGTGGCAGCGAATGCAGTTCCAAGAGACAGTGAAAACCAGCTACAGCTTTCAGTGCTGGCAGCTTTCCTGTGGGCGCAATCTCTGGACGTTTCCAATTTCACTGCCGGACTCTGCCAGAGAGAGATACTGAGCGTTGCCCCATTACGAAGCAATGCTTTAGCAGAGCGCGAATGTCTGTGTGGCAGCGAGTGCAGTTCCAAGGGACAGTGAAAACCAGCTAGAGCTTTCAGTGCTGGCAGCTTTCCTGTGGGCGCAATCTCTGGACGTTTCCAATTTCACTGCCAGGCACTGGGAGAAAGTCATACAGAGTGTTGCCCCATTAGGAAGCAAAGCTTTAGCACAGCGCGAATGTCTGTGTGGCAGCGAATGCAGTTCCAAGGGACAGTGAAAACCAGCTACAGCTTTCAGTGCTGGCAGCTTTCCTGTGGGCGCAATCTCTGGACGTTTCCAATTTCACTGGCAGGCACTGGGAGAAAGTCACAGAGAGTGTTGCCCCATTAGGAAGCAAAGCTTTAGCAGAGCGCGAATGTCTGTGTGGCAGCGAATGCAGTTCCAAGGGACAGTGAAAACCAGCTACAGCTTTCAGTGCTGGCAGCTTTCCTGTGGGCGCAATCTCTGGACGTTTCCAATTTGGCAGCCGGGCTCTGCCAGAGAGAGATACAGAGTGTTGCCCCATTACGAAGCAATGCTTTAGCAGAGCGCGAATGTCTGTGTGGCAGCGAGTGCAGTTCCAAGGGACAGTGAAAACCAGCTACAGCTTTCAGTGCTGGCAGCTTTCCTGTGGGCGCAATCTCTGGACGTTTCCAATTTCACTGCCAGGCACTGGGAGAAAGTCATACAGAGTGTTGCCCCATTAGGAAGCAAAGCTTTAGCACAGCGCGAATGTCTGTGTGGCAGCGAATGCAGTTCCAAGGGACAGTGAAAACCAGCTACAGCTTTCAGTGCTGGCAGCTTTCCTGTGGGCGCAATCTCTGGACGTTTCTAATTTCACTGCCGGGCTCTGCCAGAGAGAGATACAGAGTGTTGCCCCATTAGGAAGCAATGCTTTAGCAGAGCGCGAATGTCTGTGTGGCAGCGAATGCAGTTCCAAGGGACAGTGAAAAGCAGCTACATCTTTCAGTGCTGGCAGCTTTCCTGTGGGCGCAATCTGTGGACGTTTCCAATTTGGCAGCCGGGCTCTGCCAGAGAGAGATACAGAGTGTTGCCCCATTACGAAGCAATGCTTTAGCAGAGCGCGAATGTCTGTGTGGCACCGAATGCAGTTCCAAGGGACAGTGAAAACCAGCTACATCTTTCAGTGCTGGCAGCTTTCCTGTGGGTGCAATCTCTGGACGTTTCCAATTTCACTGGCAGGCACTGGGAGAAAGTCACAGAGAGTGTTGCCCCATTAGGAAGCAAAGCTTTAGCAGAGCGCGAATGTCTGTGTGGCAGCGAATGCAGTTCCAAGGGACAGTGAAAACCAGCTACAGCTTTCAGTGCTGGCAGCTTTCCTGTGGGCGCAATCTCTGGACGTTTCCAATTTCACTGCCGGGCTCTGCCAGAGAGAGATACAGAGTGTTGCCCCATTACGAAGCAATGCTTTAGCAGAGCGCGAATGTCTGTGTGGCAGCGAGTGCAGTTCCAAGGGACAGTGAAAACCAGCTACAGCTTTCAGTGCTGGCAGCTTTCCTGTGGGCGCAATCTCTGGACGTTTCCAATTTCACTGCCAGGCACTGGGAGAAAGTCATATAGAGTGTTGCCCCATTAGGAAGCAAAGCTTTAGCACAGCGCGAATGTCTGTGTGGCAGCGAATGCAGTTCCAAGGGACAGTGAAAACCAGCTACAGCTTTCAGTGCTGGCAGCTTTCCTGTGGGCGCAATCTCTGGACGTTTCTAATTTCACTGCCGGGCTCTGCCAGAGAGAGATACAGAGTGTTGCCCCATTAGGAAGCAATGCTTTAGCAGAGCGCGAATGTCTGTGTGGCAGCGAATGCAGTTCCAAGGGACAGTGAAAAGCAGCTACATCTTTCAGTGCTGGCAGCTTTCCTGTGGGCGCAATCTGTGGACGTTTCCAATTTGGCAGCCGGGCTCTGCCAGAGAGAGATACAGAGTGTTGCCCCATTAGGAAGCAATGCTTTAGCAGAGCGCGAATGTCTGTGTGGCAGCGAATGCAGTTCCAAGAGACAGTGAAAACCAGCTACATCTTTCAGTGCTGGCAGCTTTCCTGTGGGTGCAATCTCTGGACGTTTCCAATTTCACTGGCAGGCACTGGGAGAAAGTCACAGAGAGTGTTGCCCCATTAGGAAGCAAAGCTTTAGCAGAGCGCGAATGTCTGTGTGGCAGCGAATGCAGTTCCAAGGGACAGTGAAAACCAGCTACAGCTTTCAGTGCTGGCAGCTTTCCTGTGGGCGCAATCTCTGGACGTTTCCAATTTCACTGCCGGGCTCTGCCAGAGAGAGATACAGAGTGTTGCCCCATTACGAAGCAATGCTTTAGCAGAGCGCGAATGTCTGTGTGGCAGCGAGTGCAGTTCCAGGGGACAGTGAAAACCAGCTAGAGCTTTCAGTGCTGGCAGCTTTCCTGTGGGCGCAATCTCTGGACGTTTCCAATTTGGCAGCCGGGCTCTGCCAGAGAGAGATACAGAGTGTTGCCCCATTAGGAAGCAAAGCTTTAGTAGAGCGCGAATGTCTGTGTGGCAGCGAATGCAGTTCCAGGGGACAGTGAAAACCAGCTACAGCTTTCAGTGCTGGCAGCTTTCCTGTGGGCGCAATCTCTGGACGTTTCCAATTTCACTGGCAGGCACTGGGAGATAGTCACAGAGAGTGTTGCCCCATTACGAAGCAAAGCTTTAGCAGAGCGCGAATGTCTGTGTGGCAGCGAATGCAGTTCCAAGGGACAGTGAAAACCAGCTACAGCTTTCAGTGCTGGCAGCTTTCCTGTGGGCGCAATCTCTGGACGTTTCCAATTTCACTGCCGGGCTCTGCCAGAGAGAGATACAGAGTGTTGCCCCATTACGAAGCAATGCTTTAGCAGAGCGCGAATGTCTGTGTGGCACCGAATGCAGTTCCAAGGGACAGTGAAAACCAGCTACATCTTTCAGTGCTGGCAGCTTTCCTGTGGGTGGAATCTCTGGACGTTTCCAATTTCACTGGCAGGCACTGGGAGAAAGTCACAGAGAGTGTTGCCCCATTAGGAAGCAAAGCTTTAGCAGAGCACGAATGTCTGTGTGGCAGCGAATGCAGTTCCAAGGGACAGTGAAAACCAGCTACAGCTTTCAGTGCTGGCAGCTTTCCTGTGGGCGCAATCTCTGGACGTTTCCAATTTGGCAGCCGGGCTCTGCCAGAGAGAGATACAGAGTGTTGCCCCATTACGAAGCAATGCTTTAGCAGAGCGCGAATGTCTGTGTGGCAGCGAGTGCAGTTCCAAGGGACAGTGAAAACCAGCTACAGCTTTCAGTGCTGGCAGCTTTCCTGTGGGCGCAATCTCTGGACGTTTCCAATTTCACTGCCAGGCACTGGGAGAAAGTCATACAGAGTGTTGCCCCATTAGGAAGCAAAGCTTTAGCACAGCGCGAATGTCTGTGTGGCAGCGAATGCAGTTCCAAGGGACAGTGAAAACCAGCTACAGCTTTCAGTGCTGGCAGCTTTCCTGTGGGCGCAATCTCTGGACGTTTCTAATTTCACTGCCGGGCTCTGCCAGAGAGAGATACAGAGTGCTGCCCCATTAGGAAGCAATGCTTTAGCAGAGCGCGAATGTCTGTGTGGCAGCGAATGCAGTTCCAGGGGACAGTGAAAACCAGCTACATCTTTCAGTGCTGGCAGCTTTCCTGTGGGCGCAATCTCTGGACGTTTCCAATTTGGCAGCCGGGCTCTGCCAGAGAGAGATACAGAGTGTTGCCCCATTACGAAGCAATGCTTTAGCAGAGCGCGAATGTCTGTGTGGCAGCGAATGCAGTTCCAAGGGACAGTGAAAAGCAGCTACATCTTTCAGTGCTGGCAGCTTTCCTGTGGGCGCAATCTGTGGACGTTTCCAATTTGGCAGCCGGGCTCTGCCAGAGAGAGATACAGAGTGTTGCCCAATTACGAAGCAATGCTTTAGCAGAGCGCGAATGTCTGTGTGGCACCGAATGCAGTTCCAAGGGCAGTGAAAACCAGCTACATCTTTCAGTGCTGGCAGCTTTCCTGTGGGTGCAATCTCTGGACGTTTCCAATTTCACTGGCAGGCACTGGGAGAAAGTCACAGAGAGTGTTGCCCCATTAGGAAGCAAAGCTTTAGCAGAGCGCGAATGTCTGTGTGGCAGCGAATGCAGTTCCAAGGGACAGTGAAAACCAGCTAGAGCTTTCAGTGCTGGCAGCTTTCCTGTGGGCGCAATCTCTGGACGTTTCCAATTTCACTGCCAGGCACTGGGAGAAAGTCATACAGAGTGTTGCCCCATTACGAAGCAGTGCTTTAGCAGAGCGCGAATGTCTGTGTGGCAGCGAATGCAGTTCCAAGGGACAGTGAAAACCAGCTACAGCTTTCAGTGCTGGCAGCTTTCCTAACGGCGCAATCTCTGGACGTTTCCAATTTCACTGCCGGGCGCTGCCAGAGAGAGATACGGAGCGTTGCCCCATTACGAAGCAATGCTTTAGCAGAGCGCGAATGTCTGTGTAGCAGCGAATGCAGTTCTAAGGGACAGTGAAAACCAGCTACAGCTTTCAGTGCTGGCAGCTTTCCTGTGGGCGCAATCTCTGGACGTTTCCAATTTCACTGCCGGACTCTGCCAGAGAGAGATACGGAGTGTTGCCCCATTATGAAGCAAAGCTTTAGCAGAGCGCGAATGTCTGTGTGGCAGCGAATGCAGTTCCAAGGGACAGTGAAAACCAGCTAGAGCTTTCAGTACTGGCAGCTTTCCTGTGGGCGCAATCTCTGGACGTTTCCAATTTGGCAGCCGGGCTCTGCCAGAGAGAGATACAGAGTGTTGCCCCATTACGAAGCAAAGCTTTAGCAGAGCGCGAATGTCTGTGTGGCAGCGAATGCAGTTCCAAGGGACAGTGAAAACCAGCTAGAGCTTTCAGTGCTGGCAGCTTTCCTGTGGGCGCAATCTCTGGACGTTTCCAATTTGGCAGCCGGGCTCTGCCAGAGAGAGATACAGAGTGTTGCCCCATTACGAAGCAATGCTTTAGCAGAGCGCGAATGTCTGTGTGGCAGCGAGTGCAGTTCCAGGGGACAGTGAAAACCAGCTACAGCTTTCAGTGCTGGCAGCTTTCCTGTGGGCGCAATCTCTGGACGTTTCCAATTTGGCAGCCGGGCTCTGCCAGAGAGAGATACAGAGTGTTGCCCCATTAGGAAGCAAAGCTTTAGCAGAGCGCGAATGTCTGTGTGGCAGCGAATGCAGTTCCAAGAGACAGTGAAAACCAGCTACAGCTTTCAGTGCTGGCAGCTTTCCTGTGGGCGCAATCTCTGGACGTTTCCAATTTCACTGCCGGACTCTGCCAGAGAGAGATACTGAGCGTTGCCCCATTACGAAGCAATGCTTTAGCAGAGCGCGAATGTCTGTGTGGCAGCGAATGCAGTTCCAAGGGACAGTGAAAACCAGCTACAGCTTTCAGTGCTGGCAGCTTTCCTGTGGGCGCAATCTCTGGACGTTTCCAATTTCACTGCCGGACTCTGCCAGAGAGAGATACAGAGCGTTGCCCCATTAGGAAGCAAAGCTTTAGCAGAGCGCGAATGTCTGTGTGGCAGCGAATGCAGTTCCAAGGGACAGTGAAAACCAGCTACATCTTTCAGTGCTGGCAGCTTTCCTGTGGGCGCAATCTCTGGACGTTTCCAATTTCACTGCTGGGCTCTGCCAGAGAGAGATACAGAGTGTTGCCTCATTAGGAAGCAAAGCTTTAGCAGAGCGCGAATGTCTGTGTGGCAGCGAATGCAGTTCCAAGTGACAGTGAAAACCAGCTACAGCTTTCAGTGCTGGCAGCTTTCCTGTGGGTGCAATCTCTGGACGTTTCCAATTTCACTGCCGGGCTCTGCCAGAGAGAGATACAGAGTGTTGCCCCATTAGGAAGCAAAGCTTTAGCAGAGCGCGAATGTCTGTGTGGCAGCGAGTGCAGTTCCAGGAGACAGTGAAAACCAGCTACAGCTTTCAGTGCTGGCAGCTTTCCTATGGGCGCAATCTCTGGACGTTTCCAATTTCACTGCCAGGCACTGGGAGAAAGTCATACAGAGTGTTGCCCCATTACGAAGCAATGCTTTAGCAGAGCGCGAATGTCTGTGTGGCAGCGAATGCAGTTCCAAGGGACAGTGATAACCAGCTACAGCTTTCAGTGGAGGCAGCTTTCGTGTGGCCGCAATCGCTGGACGTTTCCAATTTGGCAGCCGAGCTCTGCCAGAGAGAGATACAGAGTGTTCCCCCTTTACCAAGTAAAGCTTCAGCAGAATGCAAATGTCTGCGTGGCAGCGAATGCAGTTCCAAGGGACAGTGAAAACCAGCTACAGCTTTCAGTGCTGGCAGCTTTCCTGTGGGCGCAATCTCTGGACATTTCCAATTTCACTGCCAGGCACTGGGAGAAAGTCATACAGAGTGTTGCCCTAATACAAAGCAATGCTTTAGCAGAGCGCGAATGTCTGTGTGGCAGCGAATGCAGTTCCAAGGGACAGTGAAAACCAGCTACAGCTTTCAGTGCTGGCAGCTTTCCTGTGGGCGCAATCTCTGGACGTTTCCAATTTCACTGCCGGGCTCTGCCAGAGAGAGATACAGAGTGTTGCCCCATTAGGAAGCAATGCTTTAGCAGAGCGCGAATGTCTGTGTGGCAGCGAATGCAGTTCCAAGGGACAGTGAAAACCAGCTAGAGATTTCAGTGCTGGCAGCTTTCCTGCGGGCGCAATCTCTGGATGTTTCCAATTTCACTGCCGGGCTCTGCCAGAGAGAGATACAGAGTTTTGCCCCATTACGAAGCAATGCTTTAGCAGAGCGCGAATGTCGGTGTGGCAGCGAGTGCAGTTCCAAGGTACAGTGAAAACCAGCTACAGCTTTCAGTGCTGGCAGCTTTCCTGTGGGCGCAATCTCTGGACGTTTCCAATTTCACTGCCGGGCTCTGCCAGACAGATACAGAGTGTTGCCCCATTATGAAGCAAAGCTTTAGCACAGCGCGTATGTCTGTGTGGCAGCGAATGCAGTTCCAAGGGACAGTGAAAAGCAGCTACACCTTTCAGTGCTGGCAGCTTTCCTGTGGGCGCAATCTCTGGACGTTTCCAATTTGGCAGCCGGGCTCTGCCAGAGAGAGATACAGAGTGTTGCCCCATTAGGAAGCAAAGCTTTAGCAGAGCGCGAATGTCTGTGTGGCAGCGAGTGCAGTTCCAGGGGACAGTGAAAACCAACTACAGCTTTCAGTGCTGGCAGCTTTCCTGTGGGCGCAATCTCTGGACGTTTCCAATTTGGCAGCCGGGCTCTGCCAGAGAGAGATACAGAGTGTTGCCCCATTAGGAAGCAAAGCTTTAGCAGAGCGCGAATGTCTGTGTGGCAGCGAATGCAGTTCCAAGGGACAGTGAAAACCAGCTACAGCTTTCAGTGCTGGCAGCTTTCCTGTGGGCGCAATCTCTGGACGTTTCCAATTTCAATGCCAGGCACTGGGAGAAAGTCATACAGAGTGTTGCCCCTTTACGAAGCAGTGCTTTAGCAGAGCGCGAATGTCTGTGTGGCAGCGAATGCAGTTCCAAGGGACAGTGAAAACCAGCTACAGCTTTCAGTGCTGGCAGCTTTCCTAAGGGCGCAATCTCTGGACGTTTCCAATTTCACTGCCGGGCGCTGCCAGAGAGAGATACAGAGCGTTGCCCCATTACGAAGCAATGCTTTAGCAGAGCGCGAATGTCTGTGTAGCAGCGAATGCAGTTCCAAGGGACAGTGAAAACCACCTACATCTTTCAGTGCTGGCAGCTTTCCTGTGGGCGCAATCTCTGGACGTTTCCAATTTCACTGCCGGACTCTGCCAGAGAGAGATACGGAGTATTGCCCCATTATGAAGCAAAGCTTTAGCAGAGCGCGAATGTCTGTGTGGCAGCGAATGCAGTTCCAAGGGACAGTGAAAACCAGCTAGAGCTTTCAGTGCTGGCAGCTTTCCTGTGGGCGCAATCTCTGGACGTTTCCAATTTGGCAGCCGGGCTCTGCCAGAGAGAGATACAGAGTGTTGCCCCATTACGAAGCAATGCTTTAGCAGAGCGCGAATGTCTGTGTGGCAGCGAGTGCAGTTCCAGGGGACAGTGAAAACCAGCTACAGCTTTCAGTGCTGGCAGCTTTCCTGTGGGCGCAATCTCTGGACGTTTCCAATTTGGCAGCCGGGCTCTGCCAGAGAGAGATACAGAGTGTTGCCCCATTAGGAAGCAAAGCTTTAGCAGAGCGCGAATGTCTGTGTGGCAGCGAATGCAGTTCCAAGAGACAGTGAAAACCAGCTACAGCTTTCAGTGCTGGCAGCTTTCCTGTGGGCGCAATCTCTGGACGTTTCCAATTTCACTGCCGGACTCTGCCAGAGAGAGATACTGAGCGTTGCCCCATTACGAAGCAATGCTTTAGCAGAGCGCGAATGTCTGTGTGGCAGCGAGTGCAGTTCCAAGGGACAGTGAAAACCAGCTAGAGCTTTCAGTGCTGGCAGCTTTCCTGTGGGCGCAATCTCTGGACGTTTCCAATTTCACTGCCAGGCACTGGGAGAAAGTCATACAGAGTGTTGCCCCATTAGGAAGCAAAGCTTTAGCACAGCGCGAATGTCTGTGTGGCAGCGAATGCAGTTCCAAGGGACAGTGAAAACCAGCTACAGCTTTCAGTGCTGGCAGCTTTCCTGTGGGCGCAATCTCTGGACGTTTCCAATTTCACTGGCAGGCACTGGGAGAAAGTCACAGAGAGTGTTGCCCCATTAGGAAGCAAAGCTTTAGCAGAGCGCGAATGTCTGTGTGGCAGCGAATGCAGTTCCAAGGGACAGTGAAAACCAGCTACAGCTTTCAGTGCTGGCAGCTTTCCTGTGGGCGCAATCTCTGGACGTTTCCAATTTGGCAGCCGGGCTCTGCCAGAGAGAGATACAGAGTGTTGCCCCATTACGAAGCAATGCTTTAGCAGAGCGCGAATGTCTGTGTGGCAGCGAGTGCAGTTCCAGGGGACAGTGAAAACCAGCTACAGCTTTCAGTGCTGGCAGCTTTCCTGTGGGCGCAATCTCTGGACCTTTCCAATTTGGCAGCCGGGCTCTGCCAGAGAGAGATACAGAGTGTTGCCCCATTAGGAAGCAAAGCTTTAGCAGAGCGCGAATGTCTGTGTGGCAGCGAATGCAGTTCCAAGAGACAGTGAAAACCAGCTACAGCTTTCAGTGCTGGCAGCTTTCCTGTGGGCGCAATCTCTGGACGTTTCCAATTTCACTGCCGGACTCTGCCAGAGAGAGATACTGAGCGTTGCCCCATTACGAAGCAATGCTTTAGCAGAGCGCGAATGTCTGTGTGGCAGCGAGTGCAGTTCCAAGGGACAGTGAAAACCAGCTAGAGCTTTCAGTGCTGGCAGCTTTCCTGTGGGCGCAATCTCTGGACGTTTCCAATTTCACTGCCAGGCACTGGGAGAAAGTCATACAGAGTGTTGCCCCATTAGGAAGCAAAGCTTTAGCACAGCGCGAATGTCTGTGTGGCAGCGAATGCAGTTCCAAGGGACAGTGAAAACCAGCTACAGCTTTCAGTGCTGGCAGCTTTCCTGTGGGCGCAATCTCTGGACGTTTCCAATTTCACTGGCAGGCACTGGGAGAAAGTCACAGAGAGTGTTGCCCCATTAGGAAGCAAAGCTTTAGCAGAGCGCGAATGTCTGTGTGGCAGCGAATGCAGTTCCAAGGGACAGTGAAAACCAGCTACAGCTTTCAGTGCTGGCAGCTTTCCTGTGGGCGCAATCTCTGGACGTTTCCAATTTGGCAGCCGGGCTCTGCCAGAGAGAGATACAGAGTGTTGCCCCATTACGAAGCAATGCTTTAGCAGAGCGCGAATGTCTGTGTGGCAGCGAGTGCAGTTCCAAGGGACAGTGAAAACCAGCTACAGCTTTCAGTGCTGGCAGCTTTCCTGTGGGCGCAATCTCTGGACGTTTCCAATTTCACTGCCAGGCACTGGGAGAAAGTCATACAGAGTGTTGCCCCATTAGGAAGCAAAGCTTTAGCACAGCGCGAATGTCTGTGTGGCAGCGAATGCAGTTCCAAGGGACAGTGAAAACCAGCTACAGCTTTCAGTGCTGGCAGCTTTCCTGTGGGCGCAATCTCTGGACGTTTCTAATTTCACTGCCGGGCTCTGCCAGAGAGAGATACAGAGTGTTGCCCCATTAGGAAGCAATGCTTTAGCAGAGCGCGAATGTCTGTGTGGCAGCGAATGCAGTTCCAAGGGACAGTGAAAAGCAGCTACATCTTTCAGTGCTGGCAGCTTTCCTGTGGGCGCAATCTGTGGACGTTTCCAATTTGGCAGCCGGGCTCTGCCAGAGAGAGATACAGAGTGTTGCCCCATTACGAAGCAATGCTTTAGCAGAGCGCGAATGTCTGTGTGGCACCGAATGCAGTTCCAAGGGACAGTGAAAACCAGCTACATCTTTCAGTGCTGGCAGCTTTCCTGTGGGTGCAATCTCTGGACGTTTCCAATTTCACTGGCAGGCACTGGGAGAAAGTCACAGAGAGTGTTGCCCCATTAGGAAGCAAAGCTTTAGCAGAGCGCGAATGTCTGTGTGGCAGCGAATGCAGTTCCAAGGGACAGTGAAAACCAGCTACAGCTTTCAGTGCTGGCAGCTTTCCTGTGGGCGCAATCTCTGGACGTTTCCAATTTCACTGCCGGGCTCTGCCAGAGAGAGATACAGAGTGTTGCCCCATTAGGAAGCAAAGCTTTAGCAGAGCGCGAATGTCTGTGTGGCAGCGAATGCAGTTCCAAGGGACAGTGAAAACCAGCTACAGCTTTCAGTGCTGGCAGCTTTCCTGTGGGCGCAATCTCTGGACGTTTCCAATTTCAATGCCAGGCACTGGGAGAAAGTCATACAGAGTGTTGCCCCTTTACGAAGCAGTGCTTTAGCAGAGCGCGAATGTCTGTGTGGCAGCGAATGCAGTTCCAAGGGACAGTGAAAACCAGCTACAGCTTTCAGTGCTGGCAGCTTTCCTGTGGGCGCAATCTCTGGACGTTTCCAATTTCACTGCCGGACTCTGCCAGAGAGAGATACGGAGTATTGCCCCATTATGAAGCAAAGCTTTAGCAGAGCGCGAATGTCTGTGTGGCAGCGAATGCAGTTCCAAGGGACAGTGAAAACCAGCTAGAGCTTTCAGTGCTGGCAGCTTTCCTGTGGTCGCAATCTCTGGACGTTTCCAATTTGGCAGCCGGGCTCTGCCAGAGAGAGATACAGAGTGTTGCCCCATTAGGAAGCAAAGCTTTAGCAGAGCGCGAATGTCTGTGTGGCAGCGAATGCAGTTCCAAGGGACAGTGAAAACCAGCTAGAGCTTTCAGTGCTGGCAGCTTTCCTGTGGGCGCAATCTCTGGACGTTTCCAATTTGGCAGCCGGGCTCTGCCAGAGAGAGATACAGAGTGTTGCCCCATTACGAAGCAATGCTTTAGCAGAGCGCGAATGTCTGTGTGGCAGCGAGTGCAGTTCCAGGGGACAGTGAAAACCAGCTACAGCTTTCAGTGCTGGCAGCTTTCCTGTGGGCGCAATCTCTGGACGTTTCCAATTTGGCAGCCGGGCTCTGCCAGAGAGAGATACAGAGTGTTGCCCCATTAGGAAGCAAAGCTTTAGCAGAGCGCGAATGTCTGTGTGGCAGCGAATGCAGTTCCAAGAGACAGTGAAAACCAGCTACAGCTTTCAGTGCTGGCAGCTTTCCTGTGGGCGCAATCTCTGGACGTTTCCAATTTCACTGCCGGACTCTGCCAGAGAGAGATACTGAGCGTTGCCCCATTACGAAGCAATGCTTTAGCAGAGCGCGAATGTCTGTGTGGCAGCGAGTGCAGTTCCAAGGGACAGTGAAAACCAGCTAGAGCTTTCAGTGCTGGCAGCTTTCCTGTGGGCGCAATCTCTGGACGTTTCCAATTTCACTGCCAGGCACTGGGAGAAAGTCATACAGAGTGTTGCCCCATTAGGAAGCAAAGCTTTAGCACAGCGCGAATGTCTGTGTGGCAGCGAATGCAGTTCCAAGGGACAGTGAAAACCAGCTACAGCTTTCAGTGCTGGCAGCTTTCCTGTGGGCGCAATCTCTGGACGTTTCCAATTTCACTGGCAGGCACTGGGAGAAAGTCACAGAGAGTGTTGCCCCATTAGGAAGCAAAGCTTTAGCAGAGCGCGAATGTCTGTGTGGCAGCGAATGCAGTTCCAAGGGACAGTGAAAACCAGCTACAGCTTTCAGTGCTGGCAGCTTTCCTGTGGGCGCAATCTCTGGACGTTTCCAATTTGGCAGCCGGGCTCTGCCAGAGAGAGATACAGAGTGTTGCCCCATTACGAAGCAATGCTTTAGCAGAGCGCGAATGTCTGTGTGGCAGCGAGTGCAGTTCCAAGGGACAGTGAAAACCAGCTACAGCTTTCAGTGCTGGCAGCTTTCCTGTGGGCGCAATCTCTGGACGTTTCCAATTTCACTGCCAGGCACTGGGAGAAAGTCATACAGAGTGTTGCCCCATTAGGAAGCAAAGCTTTAGCACAGCGCGAATGTCTGTGTGGCAGCGAATGCAGTTCCAAGGGACAGTGAAAACCAGCTACAGCTTTCAGTGCTGGCAGCTTTCCTGTGGGCGCAATCTCTGGACGTTTCTAATTTCACTGCCGGGCTCTGCCAGAGAGAGATACAGAGTGTTGCCCCATTAGGAAGCAATGCTTTAGCAGAGCGCGAATGTCTGTGTGGCAGCGAATGCAGTTCCAAGGGACAGTGAAAAGCAGCTACATCTTTCAGTGCTGGCAGCTTTCCTGTGGGCGCAATCTGTGGACGTTTCCAATTTGGCAGCCGGGCTCTGCCAGAGAGAGATACAGAGTGTTGCCCCATTACGAAGCAATGCTTTAGCAGAGCGCGAATGTCTGTGTGGCACCGAATGCAGTTCCAAGGGACAGTGAAAACCAGCTACATCTTTCAGTGCTGGCAGCTTTCCTGTGGGTGCAATCTCTGGACGTTTCCAATTTCACTGGCAGGCACTGGGAGAAAGTCACAGAGAGTGTTGCCCCATTAGGAAGCAAAGCTTTAGCAGAGCGCGAATGTCTGTGTGGCAGCGAATGCAGTTCCAAGGGACAGTGAAAACCAGCTACAGCTTTCAGTGCTGGCAGCTTTCCTGTGGGCGCAATCTCTGGACGTTTCCAATTTCACTGCCGGGCTCTGCCAGAGAGAGATACAGAGTGTTGCCCCATTACGAAGCAATGCTTTAGCAGAGCGCGAATGTCTGTGTGGCAGCGAGTGCAGTTCCAAGGGACAGTGAAAACCAGCTACAGCTTTCAGTGCTGGCAGCTTTCCTGTGGGCGCAATCTCTGGACGTTTCCAATTTCACTGCCAGGCACTGGGAGAAAGTCATATAGAGTGTTGCCCCATTAGGAAGCAAAGCTTTAGCACAGCGCGAATGTCTGTGTGGCAGCGAATGCAGTTCCAAGGGACAGTGAAAACCAGCTACAGCTTTCAGTGCTGGCAGCTTTCCTGTGGGCGCAATCTCTGGACGTTTCTAATTTCACTGCCGGGCTCTGCCAGAGAGAGATACAGAGTGTTGCCCCATTAGGAAGCAATGCTTTAGCAGAGCGCGAATGTCTGTGTGGCAGCGAATGCAGTTCCAAGGGACAGTGAAAAGCAGCTACATCTTTCAGTGCTGGCAGCTTTCCTGTGGGCGCAATCTGTGGACGTTTCCAATTTGGCAGCCGGGCTCTGCCAGAGAGAGATACAGAGTGTTGCCCCATTAGGAAGCAATGCTTTAGCAGAGCGCGAATGTCTGTGTGGCAGCGAATGCAGTTCCAAGAGACAGTGAAAACCAGCTACATCTTTCAGTGCTGGCAGCTTTCCTGTGGGTGCAATCTCTGGACGTTTCCAATTTCACTGGCAGGCACTGGGAGAAAGTCACAGAGAGTGTTGCCCCATTAGGAAGCAAAGCTTTAGCAGAGCGCGAATGTCTGTGTGGCAGCGAATGCAGTTCCAAGGGACAGTGAAAACCAGCTACAGCTTTCAGTGCTGGCAGCTTTCCTGTGGGCGCAATCTCTGGACGTTTCCAATTTCACTGCCGGGCTCTGCCAGAGAGAGATACAGAGTGTTGCCCCATTACGAAGCAATGCTTTAGCAGAGCGCGAATGTCTGTGTGGCAGCGAGTGCAGTTCCAGGGGACAGTGAAAACCAGCTAGAGCTTTCAGTGCTGGCAGCTTTCCTGTGGGCGCAATCTCTGGACGTTTCCAATTTGGCAGCCGGGCTCTGCCAGAGAGAGATACAGAGTGTTGCCCCATTAGGAAGCAAAGCTTTAGTAGAGCGCGAATGTCTGTGTGGCAGCGAATGCAGTTCCAGGGGACAGTGAAAACCAGCTACAGCTTTCAGTGCTGGCAGCTTTCCTGTGGGCGCAATCTCTGGACGTTTCCAATTTCACTGGCAGGCACTGGGAGATAGTCACAGAGAGTGTTGCCCCATTACGAAGCAAAGCTTTAGCAGAGCGCGAATGTCTGTGTGGCAGCGAATGCAGTTCCAAGGGACAGTGAAAACCAGCTACAGCTTTCAGTGCTGGCAGCTTTCCTGTGGGCGCAATCTCTGGACGTTTCCAATTTCACTGCCGGGCTCTGCCAGAGAGAGATACAGAGTGTTGCCCCATTACGAAGCAATGCTTTAGCAGAGCGCGAATGTCTGTGTGGCACCGAATGCAGTTCCAAGGGACAGTGAAAACCAGCTACATCTTTCAGTGCTGGCAGCTTTCCTGTGGGTGGAATCTCTGGACGTTTCCAATTTCACTGGCAGGCACTGGGAGAAAGTCACAGAGAGTGTTGCCCCATTAGGAAGCAAAGCTTTAGCAGAGCACGAATGTCTGTGTGGCAGCGAATGCAGTTCCAAGGGACAGTGAAAACCAGCTACAGCTTTCAGTGCTGGCAGCTTTCCTGTGGGCGCAATCTCTGGACGTTTCCAATTTGGCAGCCGGGCTCTGCCAGAGAGAGATACAGAGTGTTGCCCCATTACGAAGCAATGCTTTAGCAGAGCGCGAATGTCTGTGTGGCAGCGAGTGCAGTTCCAAGGGACAGTGAAAACCAGCTACAGCTTTCAGTGCTGGCAGCTTTCCTGTGGGCGCAATCTCTGGACGTTTCCAATTTCACTGCCAGGCACTGGGAGAAAGTCATACAGAGTGTTGCCCCATTAGGAAGCAAAGCTTTAGCACAGCGCGAATGTCTGTGTGGCAGCGAATGCAGTTCCAAGGGACAGTGAAAACCAGCTACAGCTTTCAGTGCTGGCAGCTTTCCTGTGGGCGCAATCTCTGGACGTTTCTAATTTCACTGCCGGGCTCTGCCAGAGAGAGATACAGAGTGCTGCCCCATTAGGAAGCAATGCTTTAGCAGAGCGCGAATGTCTGTGTGGCAGCGAATGCAGTTCCAGGGGACAGTGAAAACCAGCTACATCTTTCAGTGCTGGCAGCTTTCCTGTGGGCGCAATCTGTGGACGTTTCCAATTTGGCAGCCGGGCTCTGCCAGAGAGAGATACAGAGTGTTGCCCCATTAGGAAGCAAAGCTTTAGCAGAGCGCGAATGTCTGTGTGGCAGCGAATGCAGTTCCAAGAGACAGTGAAAACCAGCTACAGCTTTCAGTGCTGGCAGCTTTCCTGTGGGCGCAATCTCTGGACGTTTCCAATTTCACTGCCGGACTCTGCCAGAGAGAGATACTGAGCGTTGCCCCATTACGAAGCAATGCTTTAGCAGAGCGCGAATGTCTGTGTGGCAGCGAGTGCAGTTCCAAGGGACAGTGAAAACCAGCTAGAGCTTTCAGTGCTGGCAGCTTTCCTGTGGGCGCAATCTCTGGACGTTTCCAATTTCACTGCCAGGCACTGGGAGAAAGTCATACAGAGTGTTGCCCCATTAGGAAGCAAAGCTTTAGCACAGCGCGAATGTCTGTGTGGCAGCGAATGCAGTTCCAAGGGACAGTGAAAACCAGCTACAGCTTTCAGTGCTGGCAGCTTTCCTGTGGGCGCAATCTCTGGACGTTTCCAATTTCACTGGCAGGCACTGGGAGAAAGTCACAGAGAGTGTTGCCCCATTAGGAAGCAAAGCTTTAGCAGAGCGCGAATGTCTGTGTG
This sequence comes from Mycteria americana, assembly GCF_035582795.1. NCBI lineage: Eukaryota > Metazoa > Chordata > Aves > Ciconiiformes > Ciconiidae > Mycteria > Mycteria americana. Next base: position 123,129 of record NW_027445623.1, read on the forward strand.
GCAGCGAATGCAGTTCCAAGGGACAGTGAAAACCAGCTACAGCTTTCAGTGCTGGCAGCTTTCCTGTGGGCGCAATCTCTGGACGTTTCCAATTTGGCAGCCGGGCTCTGCCAGAGAGAGATACAGAGTGTTGCCCCATTACGAAGCAATGCTTTAGCAGAGCGCGAATGTCTGTGTGGCAGCGAGTGCAGTTCCAAGGGACAGTGAAAACCAGCTACAGCTTTCAGTGCTGGCAGCTTTCCTGTGGGCGCAATCTCTGGACGTTTCCAATTTCACTGCCAGGCACTGGGAGAAAGTCATACAGAGTGTTGCCCCATTAGGAAGCAAAGCTTTAGCACAGCGCGAATGTCTGTGTGGCAGCGAATGCAGTTCCAAGGGACAGTGAAAACCAGCTACAGCTTTCAGTGCTGGCAGCTTTCCTGTGGGCGCAATCTCTGGACGTTTCTAATTTCACTGCCGGGCTCTGCCAGAGAGAGATACAGAGTGTTGCCCCATTAGGAAGCAATGCTTTAGCAGAGCGCGAATGTCTGTGTGGCAGCGAATGCAGTTCCAAGGGACAGTGAAAAGCAGCTACATCTTTCAGTGCTGGCAGCTTTCCTGTGGGCGCAATCTGTGGACGTTTCCAATTTGGCAGCCGGGCTCTGCCAGAGAGAGATACAGAGTGTTGCCCCATTACGAAGCAATGCTTTAGCAGAGCGCGAATGTCTGTGTGGCACCGAATGCAGTTCCAAGGGACAGTGAAAACCAGCTACATCTTTCAGTGCTGGCAGCTTTCCTGTGGGTGCAATCTCTGGACGTTTCCAATTTCACTGGCAGGCACTGGGAGAAAGTCACAGAGAGTGTTGCCCCATTAGGAAGCAAAGCTTTAGCAGAGCGCGAATGTCTGTGTGGCAGCGAATGCAGTTCCAAGGGACAGTGAAAACCAGCTACAGCTTTCAGTGCTGGCAGCTTTCCTGTGGGCGCAATCTCTGGACGTTTCCAATTTCACTGCCGGGCTCTGCCAGAGAGAGATACAGAGTGTTGCCCCATTAGGAAGCAAAGCTTTAGCAGAGCGCGAATGTCTGTGTGGCAGCGAATGCAGTTCCAAGGGACAGTGAAAACCAGCTACAGCTTTCAGTGCTGGCAGCTTTCCTGTGGGCGCAATCTCTGGACGTTTCCAATTTCAATGCCAGGCACTGGGAGAAAGTCATACAGAGTGTTGCCCCTTTACGAAGCAGTGCTTTAGCAGAGCGCGAATGTCTGTGTGGCAGCGAATGCAGTTCCAAGGGACAGTGAAAACCAGCTACAGCTTTCAGTGCTGGCAGCTTTCCTGTGGGCGCAATCTCTGGACGTTTCCAATTTCACTGCCGGACTCTGCCAGAGAGAGATACGGAGTATTGCCCCATTATGAAGCAAAGCTTTAGCAGAGCGCGAATGTCTGTGTGGCAGCGAATGCAGTTCCAAGGGACAGTGAAAACCAGCTAGAGCTTTCAGTGCTGGCAGCTTTCCTGTGGTCGCAATCTCTGGACGTTTCCAATTTGGCAGCCGGGCTCTGCCAGAGAGAGATACAGAGTGTTGCCCCATTAGGAAGCAAAGCTTTAGCAGAGCGCGAATGTCTGTGTGGCAGCGAATGCAGTTCCAAGGGACAGTGAAAACCAGCTAGAGCTTTCAGTGCTGGCAGCTTTCCTGTGGGCGCAATCTCTGGACGTTTCCAATTTGGCAGCCGGGCTCTGCCAGAGAGAGATACAGAGTGTTGCCCCATTACGAAGCAATGCTTTAGCAGAGCGCGAATGTCTGTGTGGCAGCGAGTGCAGTTCCAGGGGACAGTGAAAACCAGCTACAGCTTTCAGTGCTGGCAGCTTTCCTGTGGGCGCAATCTCTGGACGTTTCCAATTTGGCAGCCGGGCTCTGCCAGAGAGAGATACAGAGTGTTGCCCCATTAGGAAGCAAAGCTTTAGCAGAGCGCGAATGTCTGTGTGGCAGCGAATGCAGTTCCAAGAGACAGTGAAAACCAGCTACAGCTTTCAGTGCTGGCAGCTTTCCTGTGGGCGCAATCTCTGGACGTTTCCAATTTCACTGCCGGACTCTGCCAGAGAGAGATACTGAGCGTTGCCCCATTACGAAGCAATGCTTTAGCAGAGCGCGAATGTCTGTGTGGCAGCGAGTGCAGTTCCAAGGGACAGTGAAAACCAGCTAGAGCTTTCAGTGCTGGCAGCTTTCCTGTGGGCGCAATCTCTGGACGTTTCCAATTTCACTGCCAGGCACTGGGAGAAAGTCATACAGAGTGTTGCCCCATTAGGAAGCAAAGCTTTAGCACAGCGCGAATGTCTGTGTGGCAGCGAATGCAGTTCCAAGGGACAGTGAAAACCAGCTACAGCTTTCAGTGCTGGCAGCTTTCCTGTGGGCGCAATCTCTGGACGTTTCCAATTTCACTGGCAGGCACTGGGAGAAAGTCACAGAGAGTGTTGCCCCATTAGGAAGCAAAGCTTTAGCAGAGCGCGAATGTCTGTGTGGCAGCGAATGCAGTTCCAAGGGACAGTGAAAACCAGCTACAGCTTTCAGTGCTGGCAGCTTTCCTGTGGGCGCAATCTCTGGACGTTTCCAATTTGGCAGCCGGGCTCTGCCAGAGAGAGATACAGAGTGTTGCCCCATTACGAAGCAATGCTTTAGCAGAGCGCGAATGTCTGTGTGGCAGCGAGTGCAGTTCCAAGGGACAGTGAAAACCAGCTACAGCTTTCAGTGCTGGCAGCTTTCCTGTGGGCGCAATCTCTGGACGTTTCCAATTTCACTGCCAGGCACTGGGAGAAAGTCATACAGAGTGTTGCCCCATTAGGAAGCAAAGCTTTAGCACAGCGCGAATGTCTGTGTGGCAGCGAATGCAGTTCCAAGGGACAGTGAAAACCAGCTACAGCTTTCAGTGCTGGCAGCTTTCCTGTGGGCGCAATCTCTGGACGTTTCTAATTTCACTGCCGGGCTCTGCCAGAGAGAGATACAGAGTGTTGCCCCATTAGGAAGCAATGCTTTAGCAGAGCGCGAATGTCTGTGTGGCAGCGAATGCAGTTCCAAGGGACAGTGAAAAGCAGCTACATCTTTCAGTGCTGGCAGCTTTCCTGTGGGCGCAATCTGTGGACGTTTCCAATTTGGCAGCCGGGCTCTGCCAGAGAGAGATACAGAGTGTTGCCCCATTACGAAGCAATGCTTTAGCAGAGCGCGAATGTCTGTGTGGCACCGAATGCAGTTCCAAGGGACAGTGAAAACCAGCTACATCTTTCAGTGCTGGCAGCTTTCCTGTGGGTGCAATCTCTGGACGTTTCCAATTTCACTGGCAGGCACTGGGAGAAAGTCACAGAGAGTGTTGCCCCATTAGGAAGCAAAGCTTTAGCAGAGCGCGAATGTCTGTGTGGCAGCGAATGCAGTTCCAAGGGACAGTGAAAACCAGCTACAGCTTTCAGTGCTGGCAGCTTTCCTGTGGGCGCAATCTCTGGACGTTTCCAATTTCACTGCCGGGCTCTGCCAGAGAGAGATACAGAGTGTTGCCCCATTACGAAGCAATGCTTTAGCAGAGCGCGAATGTCTGTGTGGCAGCGAGTGCAGTTCCAAGGGACAGTGAAAACCAGCTACAGCTTTCAGTGCTGGCAGCTTTCCTGTGGGCGCAATCTCTGGACGTTTCCAATTTCACTGCCAGGCACTGGGAGAAAGTCATATAGAGTGTTGCCCCATTAGGAAGCAAAGCTTTAGCACAGCGCGAATGTCTGTGTGGCAGCGAATGCAGTTCCAAGGGACAGTGAAAACCAGCTACAGCTTTCAGTGCTGGCAGCTTTCCTGTGGGCGCAATCTCTGGACGTTTCTAATTTCACTGCCGGGCTCTGCCAGAGAGAGATACAGAGTGTTGCCCCATTAGGAAGCAATGCTTTAGCAGAGCGCGAATGTCTGTGTGGCAGCGAATGCAGTTCCAAGGGACAGTGAAAAGCAGCTACATCTTTCAGTGCTGGCAGCTTTCCTGTGGGCGCAATCTGTGGACGTTTCCAATTTGGCAGCCGGGCTCTGCCAGAGAGAGATACAGAGTGTTGCCCCATTAGGAAGCAATGCTTTAGCAGAGCGCGAATGTCTGTGTGGCAGCGAATGCAGTTCCAAGAGACAGTGAAAACCAGCTACATCTTTCAGTGCTGGCAGCTTTCCTGTGGGTGCAATCTCTGGACGTTTCCAATTTCACTGGCAGGCACTGGGAGAAAGTCACAGAGAGTGTTGCCCCATTAGGAAGCAAAGCTTTAGCAGAGCGCGAATGTCTGTGTGGCAGCGAATGCAGTTCCAAGGGACAGTGAAAACCAGCTACAGCTTTCAGTGCTGGCAGCTTTCCTGTGGGCGCAATCTCTGGACGTTTCCAATTTCACTGCCGGGCTCTGCCAGAGAGAGATACAGAGTGTTGCCCCATTACGAAGCAATGCTTTAGCAGAGCGCGAATGTCTGTGTGGCAGCGAGTGCAGTTCCAGGGGACAGTGAAAACCAGCTAGAGCTTTCAGTGCTGGCAGCTTTCCTGTGGGCGCAATCTCTGGACGTTTCCAATTTGGCAGCCGGGCTCTGCCAGAGAGAGATACAGAGTGTTGCCCCATTAGGAAGCAAAGCTTTAGTAGAGCGCGAATGTCTGTGTGGCAGCGAATGCAGTTCCAGGGGACAGTGAAAACCAGCTACAGCTTTCAGTGCTGGCAGCTTTCCTGTGGGCGCAATCTCTGGACGTTTCCAATTTCACTGGCAGGCACTGGGAGATAGTCACAGAGAGTGTTGCCCCATTACGAAGCAAAGCTTTAGCAGAGCGCGAATGTCTGTGTGGCAGCGAATGCAGTTCCAAGGGACAGTGAAAACCAGCTACAGCTTTCAGTGCTGGCAGCTTTCCTGTGGGCGCAATCTCTGGACGTTTCCAATTTCACTGCCGGGCTCTGCCAGAGAGAGATACAGAGTGTTGCCCCATTACGAAGCAATGCTTTAGCAGAGCGCGAATGTCTGTGTGGCACCGAATGCAGTTCCAAGGGACAGTGAAAACCAGCTACATCTTTCAGTGCTGGCAGCTTTCCTGTGGGTGGAATCTCTGGACGTTTCCAATTTCACTGGCAGGCACTGGGAGAAAGTCACAGAGAGTGTTGCCCCATTAGGAAGCAAAGCTTTAGCAGAGCACGAATGTCTGTGTGGCAGCGAATGCAGTTCCAAGGGACAGTGAAAACCAGCTACAGCTTTCAGTGCTGGCAGCTTTCCTGTGGGCGCAATCTCTGGACGTTTCCAATTTGGCAGCCGGGCTCTGCCAGAGAGAGATACAGAGTGTTGCCCCATTACGAAGCAATGCTTTAGCAGAGCGCGAATGTCTGTGTGGCAGCGAGTGCAGTTCCAAGGGACAGTGAAAACCAGCTACAGCTTTCAGTGCTGGCAGCTTTCCTGTGGGCGCAATCTCTGGACGTTTCCAATTTCACTGCCAGGCACTGGGAGAAAGTCATACAGAGTGTTGCCCCATTAGGAAGCAAAGCTTTAGCACAGCGCGAATGTCTGTGTGGCAGCGAATGCAGTTCCAAGGGACAGTGAAAACCAGCTACAGCTTTCAGTGCTGGCAGCTTTCCTGTGGGCGCAATCTCTGGACGTTTCTAATTTCACTGCCGGGCTCTGCCAGAGAGAGATACAGAGTGCTGCCCCATTAGGAAGCAATGCTTTAGCAGAGCGCGAATGTCTGTGTGGCAGCGAATGCAGTTCCAGGGGACAGTGAAAACCAGCTACATCTTTCAGTGCTGGCAGCTTTCCTGTGGGCGCAATCTGTGGACGTTTCCAATTTCACTGCCAGGCACTGGGAGAAAGTCACAGAGAGTGTTGCCCCATTAGGAAGCAAAGCTTTAGCAGAGCGCGAATGTCTGTGTGGCAGCGAATGCAGTTCCAAGGGACAGTGAAAACCAGCTACAGCTTTCAGTGCTGGCAGCTTTCCTGTGGGCGCAATCTCTGGACGTTTCCAATTTGGCAGCCGGGCTCTGCCAGAGAGAGATACAGAGTGTTGCCCCATTACGAAGCAATGCTTTAGCAGAGCGCGAATGTCTGTGTGGCAGCGAATGCAGTTCCAAGGGACAGTGAAAAGCAGCTACATCTTTCAGTGCTGGCAGCTTTCCTGTGGGCGCAATCTGTGGACGTTTCCAATTTGGCAGCCGGGCTCTGCCAGAGAGAGATACAGAGTGTTGCCCAATTACGAAGCAATGCTTTAGCAGAGCGCGAATGTCTGTGTGGCACCGAATGCAGTTCCAAGGGCAGTGAAAACCAGCTACATCTTTCAGTGCTGGCAGCTTTCCTGTGGGTGCAATCTCTGGACGTTTCCAATTTCACTGGCAGGCACTGGGAGAAAGTCACAGAGAGTGTTGCCCCATTAGGAAGCAAAGCTTTAGCAGAGCGCGAATGTCTGTGTGGCAGCGAATGCAGTTCCAAGGGACAGTGAAAACCAGCTAGAGCTTTCAGTGCTGGCAGCTTTCCTGTGGGCGCAATCTCTGGACGTTTCCAATTTCACTGCCAGGCACTGGGAGAAAGTCATACAGAGTGTTGCCCCATTACGAAGCAGTGCTTTAGCAGAGCGCGAATGTCTGTGTGGCAGCGAATGCAGTTCCAAGGGACAGTGAAAACCAGCTACAGCTTTCAGTGCTGGCAGCTTTCCTAACGGCGCAATCTCTGGACGTTTCCAATTTCACTGCCGGGCGCTGCCAGAGAGAGATACGGAGCGTTGCCCCATTACGAAGCAATGCTTTAGCAGAGCGCGAATGTCTGTGTAGCAGCGAATGCAGTTCTAAGGGACAGTGAAAACCAGCTACAGCTTTCAGTGCTGGCAGCTTTCCTGTGGGCGCAATCTCTGGACGTTTCCAATTTCACTGCCGGACTCTGCCAGAGAGAGATACGGAGTGTTGCCCCATTATGAAGCAAAGCTTTAGCAGAGCGCGAATGTCTGTGTGGCAGCGAATGCAGTTCCAAGGGACAGTGAAAACCAGCTAGAGCTTTCAGTACTGGCAGCTTTCCTGTGGGCGCAATCTCTGGACGTTTCCAATTTGGCAGCCGGGCTCTGCCAGAGAGAGATACAGAGTGTTGCCCCATTACGAAGCAAAGCTTTAGCAGAGCGCGAATGTCTGTGTGGCAGCGAATGCAGTTCCAAGGGACAGTGAAAACCAGCTAGAGCTTTCAGTGCTGGCAGCTTTCCTGTGGGCGCAATCTCTGGACGTTTCCAATTTGGCAGCCGGGCTCTGCCAGAGAGAGATACAGAGTGTTGCCCCATTACGAAGCAATGCTTTAGCAGAGCGCGAATGTCTGTGTGGCAGCGAGTGCAGTTCCAGGGGACAGTGAAAACCAGCTACAGCTTTCAGTGCTGGCAGCTTTCCTGTGGGCGCAATCTCTGGACGTTTCCAATTTGGCAGCCGGGCTCTGCCAGAGAGAGATACAGAGTGTTGCCCCATTAGGAAGCAAAGCTTTAGCAGAGCGCGAATGTCTGTGTGGCAGCGAATGCAGTTCCAAGAGACAGTGAAAACCAGCTACAGCTTTCAGTGCTGGCAGCTTTCCTGTGGGCGCAATCTCTGGACGTTTCCAATTTCACTGCCGGACTCTGCCAGAGAGAGATACTGAGCGTTGCCCCATTACGAAGCAATGCTTTAGCAGAGCGCGAATGTCTGTGTGGCAGCGAATGCAGTTCCAAGGGACAGTGAAAACCAGCTACAGCTTTCAGTGCTGGCAGCTTTCCTGTGGGCGCAATCTCTGGACGTTTCCAATTTCACTGCCGGACTCTGCCAGAGAGAGATACAGAGCGTTGCCCCATTAGGAAGCAAAGCTTTAGCAGAGCGCGAATGTCTGTGTGGCAGCGAATGCAGTTCCAAGGGACAGTGAAAACCAGCTACATCTTTCAGTGCTGGCAGCTTTCCTGTGGGCGCAATCTCTGGACGTTTCCAATTTCACTGCTGGGCTCTGCCAGAGAGAGATACAGAGTGTTGCCTCATTAGGAAGCAAAGCTTTAGCAGAGCGCGAATGTCTGTGTGGCAGCGAATGCAGTTCCAAGTGACAGTGAAAACCAGCTACAGCTTTCAGTGCTGGCAGCTTTCCTGTGGGTGCAATCTCTGGACGTTTCCAATTTCACTGCCGGGCTCTGCCAGAGAGAGATACAGAGTGTTGCCCCATTAGGAAGCAAAGCTTTAGCAGAGCGCGAATGTCTGTGTGGCAGCGAGTGCAGTTCCAGGAGACAGTGAAAACCAGCTACAGCTTTCAGTGCTGGCAGCTTTCCTATGGGCGCAATCTCTGGACGTTTCCAATTTCACTGCCAGGCACTGGGAGAAAGTCATACAGAGTGTTGCCCCATTACGAAGCAATGCTTTAGCAGAGCGCGAATGTCTGTGTGGCAGCGAATGCAGTTCCAAGGGACAGTGATAACCAGCTACAGCTTTCAGTGGAGGCAGCTTTCGTGTGGCCGCAATCGCTGGACGTTTCCAATTTGGCAGCCGAGCTCTGCCAGAGAGAGATACAGAGTGTTCCCCCTTTACCAAGTAAAGCTTCAGCAGAATGCAAATGTCTGCGTGGCAGCGAATGCAGTTCCAAGGGACAGTGAAAACCAGCTACAGCTTTCAGTGCTGGCAGCTTTCCTGTGGGCGCAATCTCTGGACATTTCCAATTTCACTGCCAGGCACTGGGAGAAAGTCATACAGAGTGTTGCCCTAATACAAAGCAATGCTTTAGCAGAGCGCGAATGTCTGTGTGGCAGCGAATGCAGTTCCAAGGGACAGTGAAAACCAGCTACAGCTTTCAGTGCTGGCAGCTTTCCTGTGGGCGCAATCTCTGGACGTTTCCAATTTCACTGCCGGGCTCTGCCAGAGAGAGATACAGAGTGTTGCCCCATTAGGAAGCAATGCTTTAGCAGAGCGCGAATGTCTGTGTGGCAGCGAATGCAGTTCCAAGGGACAGTGAAAACCAGCTAGAGATTTCAGTGCTGGCAGCTTTCCTGCGGGCGCAATCTCTGGATGTTTCCAATTTCACTGCCGGGCTCTGCCAGAGAGAGATACAGAGTTTTGCCCCATTACGAAGCAATGCTTTAGCAGAGCGCGAATGTCGGTGTGGCAGCGAGTGCAGTTCCAAGGTACAGTGAAAACCAGCTACAGCTTTCAGTGCTGGCAGCTTTCCTGTGGGCGCAATCTCTGGACGTTTCCAATTTCACTGCCGGGCTCTGCCAGACAGATACAGAGTGTTGCCCCATTATGAAGCAAAGCTTTAGCACAGCGCGTATGTCTGTGTGGCAGCGAATGCAGTTCCAAGGGACAGTGAAAAGCAGCTACATCTTTCAGTGCTGGCAGCTTTCCTGTGGGCGCAATCTCTGGACGTTTCCAATTTGGCAGCCGGGCTCTGCCAGAGAGAGATACAGAGTGTTGCCCCATTAGGAAGCAAAGCTTTAGCAGAGCGCGAATGTCTGTGTGGCAGCGAGTGCAGTTCCAGGGGACAGTGAAAACCAACTACAGCTTTCAGTGCTGGCAGCTTTCCTGTGGGCGCAATCTCTGGACGTTTCCAATTTGGCAGCCGGGCTCTGCCAGAGAGAGATACAGAGTGTTGCCCCATTAGGAAGCAAAGCTTTAGCAGAGCGCGAATGTCTGTGTGGCAGCGAATGCAGTTCCAAGGGACAGTGAAAACCAGCTACAGCTTTCAGTGCTGGCAGCTTTCCTGTGGGCGCAATCTCTGGACGTTTCCAATTTCAATGCCAGGCACTGGGAGAAAGTCATACAGAGTGTTGCCCCTTTACGAAGCAGTGCTTTAGCAGAGCGCGAATGTCTGTGTGGCAGCGAATGCAGTTCCAAGGGACAGTGAAAACCAGCTACAGCTTTCAGTGCTGGCAGCTTTCCTAAGGGCGCAATCTCTGGACGTTTCCAATTTCACTGCCGGGCGCTGCCAGAGAGAGATACAGAGCGTTGCCCCATTACGAAGCAATGCTTTAGCAGAGCGCGAATGTCTGTGTAGCAGCGAATGCAGTTCCAAGGGACAGTGAAAACCACCTACATCTTTCAGTGCTGGCAGCTTTCCTGTGGGCGCAATCTCTGGACGTTTCCAATTTCACTGCCGGACTCTGCCAGAGAGAGATACGGAGTATTGCCCCATTATGAAGCAAAGCTTTAGCAGAGCGCGAATGTCTGTGTGGCAGCGAATGCAGTTCCAAGGGACAGTGAAAACCAGCTAGAGCTTTCAGTGCTGGCAGCTTTCCTGTGGGCGCAATCTCTGGACGTTTCCAATTTGGCAGCCGGGCTCTGCCAGAGAGAGATACAGAGTGTTGCCCCATTACGAAGCAATGCTTTAGCAGAGCGCGAATGTCTGTGTGGCAGCGAGTGCAGTTCCAGGGGACAGTGAAAACCAGCTACAGCTTTCAGTGCTGGCAGCTTTCCTGTGGGCGCAATCTCTGGACGTTTCCAATTTGGCAGCCGGGCTCTGCCAGAGAGAGATACAGAGTGTTGCCCCATTAGGAAGCAAAGCTTTAGCAGAGCGCGAATGTCTGTGTGGCAGCGAATGCAGTTCCAAGAGACAGTGAAAACCAGCTACAGCTTTCAGTGCTGGCAGCTTTCCTGTGGGCGCAATCTCTGGACGTTTCCAATTTCACTGCCGGACTCTGCCAGAGAGAGATACTGAGCGTTGCCCCATTACGAAGCAATGCTTTAGCAGAGCGCGAATGTCTGTGTGGCAGCGAGTGCAGTTCCAAGGGACAGTGAAAACCAGCTAGAGCTTTCAGTGCTGGCAGCTTTCCTGTGGGCGCAATCTCTGGACGTTTCCAATTTCACTGCCAGGCACTGGGAGAAAGTCATACAGAGTGTTGCCCCATTAGGAAGCAAAGCTTTAGCACAGCGCGAATGTCTGTGTGGCAGCGAATGCAGTTCCAAGGGACAGTGAAAACCAGCTACAGCTTTCAGTGCTGGCAGCTTTCCTGTGGGCGCAATCTCTGGACGTTTCCAATTTCACTGGCAGGCACTGGGAGAAAGTCACAGAGAGTGTTGCCCCATTAGGAAGCAAAGCTTTAGCAGAGCGCGAATGTCTGTGTGGCAGCGAATGCAGTTCCAAGGGACAGTGAAAACCAGCTACAGCTTTCAGTGCTGGCAGCTTTCCTGTGGGCGCAATCTCTGGACGTTTCCAATTTGGCAGCCGGGCTCTGCCAGAGAGAGATACAGAGTGTTGCCCCATTACGAAGCAATGCTTTAGCAGAGCGCGAATGTCTGTGTGGCAGCGAGTGCAGTTCCAAGGGACAGTGAAAACCAGCTACAGCTTTCAGTGCTGGCAGCTTTCCTGTGGGCGCAATCTCTGGACGTTTCCAATTTCACTGCCAGGCACTGGGAGAAAGTCATACAGAGTGTTGCCCCATTAGGAAGCAAAGCTTTAGCACAGCGCGAATGTCTGTGTGGCAGCGAATGCAGTTCCAAGGGACAGTGAAAACCAGCTACAGCTTTCAGTGCTGGCAGCTTTCCTGTGGGCGCAATCTCTGGACGTTTCTAATTTCACTGCCGGGCTCTGCCAGAGAGAGATACAGAGTGTTGCCCCATTAGGAAGCAATGCTTTAGCAGAGCGCGAATGTCTGTGTGGCAGCGAATGCAGTTCCAAGGGACAGTGAAAAGCAGCTACATCTTTCAGTGCTGGCAGCTTTCCTGTGGGCGCAATCTGTGGACGTTTCCAATTTGGCAGCCGGGCTCTGCCAGAGAGAGATACAGAGTGTTGCCCCATTACGAAGCAATGCTTTAGCAGAGCGCGAATGTCTGTGTGGCACCGAATGCAGTTCCAAGGGACAGTGAAAACCAGCTACATCTTTCAGTGCTGGCAGCTTTCCTGTGGGTGCAATCTCTGGACGTTTCCAATTTCACTGGCAGGCACTGGGAGAAAGTCACAGAGAGTGTTGCCCCATTAGGAAGCAAAGCTTTAGCAGAGCGCGAATGTCTGTGTGGCAGCGAATGCAGTTCCAAGGGACAGTGAAAACCAGCTACAGCTTTCAGTGCTGGCAGCTTTCCTGTGGGCGCAATCTCTGGACGTTTCCAATTTCACTGCCGGGCTCTGCCAGAGAGAGATACAGAGTGTTGCCCCATTACGAAGCAATGCTTTAGCAGAGCGCGAATGTCTGTGTGGCAGCGAGTGCAGTTCCAAGGGACAGTGAAAACCAGCTACAGCTTTCAGTGCTGGCAGCTTTCCTGTGGGCGCAATCTCTGGACGTTTCCAATTTCACTGCCAGGCACTGGGAGAAAGTCATATAGAGTGTTGCCCCATTAGGAAGCAAAGCTTTAGCACAGCGCGAATGTCTGTGTGGCAGCGAATGCAGTTCCAAGGGACAGTGAAAACCAGCTACAGCTTTCAGTGCTGGCAGCTTTCCTGTGGGCGCAATCTCTGGACGTTTCTAATTTCACTGCCGGGCTCTGCCAGAGAGAGATACAGAGTGTTGCCCCATTAGGAAGCAATGCTTTAGCAGAGCGCGAATGTCTGTGTGGCAGCGAATGCAGTTCCAAGGGACAGTGAAAAGCAGCTACATCTTTCAGTGCTGGCAGCTTTCCTGTGGGCGCAATCTGTGGACGTTTCCAATTTGGCAGCCGGGCTCTGCCAGAGAGAGATACAGAGTGTTGCCCAATTACGAAGCAATGCTTTAGCAGAGCGCGAATGTCTGTGTGGCACCGAATGCAGTTCCAAGGGACAGTGAAAACCAGCTACATCTTTCAGTGCTGGCAGCTTTCCTGTGGGTGCAATCTCTGGACGTTTCCAATTTCACTGGCAGGCACTGGGAGAAAGTCACAGAGAGTGTTGCCCCATTAGGAAGCAAAGCTTTAGCAGAGCGCGAATGTCTGTGTGGCAGCGAATGCAGTTCCAAGGGACAGTGAAAACCAGCTACAGCTTTCAGTGCTGGCAGCTTTCCTGTGGGCGCAATCTCTGGACGTTTCCAATTTCACTGCCAGGCACTGGGAGAAAGTCATACAGAGTGTTGCCCCATTACGAAGCAGTGCTTTAGCAGAGCGCGAATGTCTGTGTGGCAGCGAATGCAGTTCCAAGGGACAGTGAAAACCAGCTACAGCTTTCAGTGCTGGCAGCTTTCCTAAGGGCGCAATCTCTGGACGTTTCCAATTTCACTGCCGGGCGCTGCCAGAGAGAGATACAGAGCGTTGCCCCATTACGAAGCAATGCTTTAGCAGAGCGCGAATGTCTGTGTAGCAGCGAATGCAGTTCCAAGGGACAGTGAAAACCACCTACATCTTTCAGTGCTGGCAGCTTTCCTGTGGGCGCAATCTCTGGACGTTTCCAATTTCACTGCCGGACTCTGCCAGAGAGAGATACGGAGTATTGCCCCATTATGAAGCAAAGCTTTAGCAGAGCGCGAATGTCTGTGTGGCAGCGAATGCAGTTCCAAGGGACAGTGAAAACCAGCTAGAGCTTTCAGTGCTGGCAGCTTTCCTGTGGTCGCAATCTCTGGACGTTTCCAATTTGGCAGCCGGGCTCTGCCAGAGAGAGATACAGAGTGTTGCCCCATTAGGAAGCAAAGCTTTAGCAGAGCGCGAATGTCTGTGTGGCAGCGAATGCAGTTCCAAGGGACAGTGAAAACCAGCTAGAGCTTTCAGTGCTGGCAGCTTTCCTGTGGGCGCAATCTCTGGACGTTTCCAATTTGGCAGCCGGGCTCTGCCAGAGAGAGATACAGAGTGTTGCCCCATTACGAAGCAATGCTTTAGCAGAGCGCGAATGTCTGTGTGGCAGCGAGTGCAGTTCCAGGGGACAGTGAAAACCAGCTACAGCTTTCAGTGCTGGCAGCTTTCCTGTGGGCGCAATCTCTGGACGTTTCCAATTTGGCAGCCGGGCTCTGCCAGAGAGAGATACAGAGTGTTGCCCCATTAGGAAGCAAAGCTTTAGCAGAGCGCGAATGTCTGTGTGGCAGCGAATGCAGTTCCAAGAGACAGTGAAAACCAGCTACAGCTTTCAGTGCTGGCAGCTTTCCTGTGGGCGCAATCTCTGGACGTTTCCAATTTCACTGCCGGACTCTGCCAGAGAGAGATACTGAGCGTTGCCCCATTACGAAGCAATGCTTTAGCAGAGCGCGAATGTCTGTGTGGCAGCGAGTGCAGTTCCAAGGGACAGTGAAAACCAGCTAGAGCTTTCAGTGCTGGCAGCTTTCCTGTGGGCGCAATCTCTGGACGTTTCCAATTTCACTGCCAGGCACTGGGAGAAAGTCATACAGAGTGTTGCCCCATTAGGAAGCAAAGCTTTAGCACAGCGCGAATGTCTGTGTGGCAGCGAATGCAGTTCCAAGGGACAGTGAAAACCAGCTACAGCTTTCAGTGCTGGCAGCTTTCCTGTGGGCGCAATCTCTGGACGTTTCCAATTTCACTGGCAGGCACTGGGAGAAAGTCACAGAGAGTGTTGCCCCATTAGGAAGCAAAGCTTTAGCAGAGCGCGAATGTCTGTGTGGCAGCGAATGCAGTTCCAAGGGACAGTGAAAACCAGCTACAGCTTTCAGTGCTGGCAGCTTTCCTGTGGGCGCAATCTCTGGACGTTTCCAATTTGGCAGCCGGGCTCTGCCAGAGAGAGATACAGAGTGTTGCCCCATTACGAAGCAATGCTTTAGCAGAGCGCGAATGTCTGTGTGGCAGCGAGTGCAGTTCCAAGGGACAGTGAAAACCAGCTACAGCTTTCAGTGCTGGCAGCTTTCCTGTGGGCGCAATCTCTGGACGTTTCCAATTTCACTGCCAGGCACTGGGAGAAAGTCATACAGAGTGTTGCCCCATTAGGAAGCAAAGCTTTAGCACAGCGCGAATGTCTGTGTGGCAGCGAATGCAGTTCCAAGGGACAGTGAAAACCAGCTACAGCTTTCAGTGCTGGCAGCTTTCCTGTGGGCGCAATCTCTGGACGTTTCTAATTTCACTGCCGGGCTCTGCCAGAGAGAGATACAGAGTGTTGCCCCATTAGGAAGCAATGCTTTAGCAGAGCGCGAATGTCTGTGTGGCAGCGAATGCAGTTCCAAGGGACAGTGAAAAGCAGCTACATCTTTCAGTGCTGGCAGCTTTCCTGTGGGCGCAATCTGTGGACGTTTCCAATTTGGCAGCCGGGCTCTGCCAGAGAGAGATACAGAGTGTTGCCCCATTACGAAGCAATGCTTTAGCAGAGCGCGAATGTCTGTGTGGCACCGAATGCAGTTCCAAGGGACAGTGAAAACCAGCTACATCTTTCAGTGCTGGCAGCTTTCCTGTGGGTGCAATCTCTGGACGTTTCCAATTTCACTGGCAGGCACTGGGAGAAAGTCACAGAGAGTGTTGCCCCATTAGGAAGCAAAGCTTTAGCAGAGCGCGAATGTCTGTGTGGCAGCGAATGCAGTTCCAAGGGACAGTGAAAACCAGCTACAGCTTTCAGTGCTGGCAGCTTTCCTGTGGGCGCAATCTCTGGACGTTTCCAATTTCACTGCCGGGCTCTGCCAGAGAGAGATACAGAGTGTTGCCCCATTAGGAAGCAAAGCTTTAGCAGAGCGCGAATGTCTGTGTGGCAGCGAATGCAGTTCCAAGGGACAGTGAAAACCAGCTACAGCTTTCAGTGCTGGCAGCTTTCCTGTGGGCGCAATCTCTGGACGTTTCCAATTTCAATGCCAGGCACTGGGAGAAAGTCATACAGAGTGTTGCCCCTTTACGAAGCAGTGCTTTAGCAGAGCGCGAATGTCTGTGTGGCAGCGAATGCAGTTCCAAGGGACAGTGAAAACCAGCTACAGCTTTCAGTGCTGGCAGCTTTCCTAAGGGCGCAATCTCTGGACGTTTCCAATTTCACTGCCGGGCGCTGCCAGAGAGAGATACAGAGCGTTGCCCCATTACGAAGCAATGCTTTAGCAGAGCGCGAATGTCTGTGTAGCAGCGAATGCAGTTCCAAGGGACAGTGAAAACCACCTACATCTTTCAGTGCTGGCAGCTTTCCTGTGGGCGCAATCTCTGGACGTTTCCAATTTCACTGCCGGACTCTGCCAGAGAGAGATACGGAGTATTGCCCCATTATGAAGCAAAGCTTTAGCAGAGCGCGAATGTCTGTGTGGCAGCGAATGCAGTTCCAAGGGACAGTGAAAACCAGCTAGAGCTTTCAGTGCTGGCAGCTTTCCTGTGGTCGCAATCTCTGGACGTTTCCAATTTGGCAGCCGGGCTCTGCCAGAGAGAGATACAGAGTGTTGCCCCATTAGGAAGCAAAGCTTTAGCAGAGCGCGAATGTCTGTGTGGCAGCGAATGCAGTTCCAAGGGACAGTGAAAACCAGCTAGAGCTTTCAGTGCTGGCAGCTTTCCTGTGGGCGCAATCTCTGGACGTTTCCAATTTGGCAGCCGGGCTCTGCCAGAGAGAGATACAGAGTGTTGCCCCATTACGAAGCAATGCTTTAGCAGAGCGCGAATGTCTGTGTGGCAGCGAGTGCAGTTCCAGGGGACAGTGAAAACCAGCTACAGCTTTCAGTGCTGGCAGCTTTCCTGTGGGCGCAATCTCTGGACGTTTCCAATTTGGCAGCCGGGCTCTGCCAGAGAGAGATACAGAGTGTTGCCCCATTAGGAAGCAAAGCTTTAGCAGAGCGCGAATGTCTGTGTGGCAGCGAATGCAGTTCCAAGAGACAGTGAAAACCAGCTACAGCTTTCAGTGCTGGCAGCTTTCCTGTGGGCGCAATCTCTGGACGTTTCCAATTTCACTGCCGGACTCTGCCAGAGAGAGATACTGAGCGTTGCCCCATTACGAAGCAATGCTTTAGCAGAGCGCGAATGTCTGTGTGGCAGCGAGTGCAGTTCCAAGGGACAGTGAAAACCAGCTAGAGCTTTCAGTGCTGGCAGCTTTCCTGTGGGCGCAATCTCTGGACGTTTCCAATTTCACTGCCAGGCACTGGGAGAAAGTCATACAGAGTGTTGCCCCATTAGGAAGCAAAGCTTTAGCACAGCGCGAATGTCTGTGTGGCAGCGAATGCAGTTCCAAGGGACAGTGAAAACCAGCTACAGCTTTCAGTGCTGGCAGCTTTCCTGTGGGCGCAATCTCTGGACGTTTCCAATTTCACTGGCAGGCACTGGGAGAAAGTCACAGAGAGTGTTGCCCCATTAGGAAGCAAAGCTTTAGCAGAGCGCGAATGTCTGTGTGGCAGCGAATGCAGTTCCAAGGGACAGTGAAAACCAGCTACAGCTTTCAGTGCTGGCAGCTTTCCTGTGGGCGCAATCTCTGGACGTTTCCAATTTGGCAGCCGGGCTCTGCCAGAGAGAGATACAGAGTGTTGCCCCATTACGAAGCAATGCTTTAGCAGAGCGCGAATGTCTGTGTGGCAGCGAGTGCAGTTCCAAGGGACAGTGAAAACCAGCTACAGCTTTCAGTGCTGGCAGCTTTCCTGTGGGCGCAATCTCTGGACGTTTCCAATTTCACTGCCAGGCACTGGGAGAAAGTCATACAGAGTGTTGCCCCATTAGGAAGCAAAGCTTTAGCACAGCGCGAATGTCTGTGTGGCAGCGAATGCAGTTCCAAGGGACAGTGAAAACCAGCTACAGCTTTCAGTGCTGGCAGCTTTCCTGTGGGCGCAATCTCTGGACGTTTCTAATTTCACTGCCGGGCTCTGCCAGAGAGAGATACAGAGTGTTGCCCCATTAGGAAGCAATGCTTTAGCAGAGCGCGAATGTCTGTGTGGCAGCGAATGCAGTTCCAAGGGACAGTGAAAAGCAGCTACATCTTTCAGTGCTGGCAGCTTTCCTGTGGGCGCAATCTGTGGACGTTTCCAATTTGGCAGCCGGGCTCTGCCAGAGAGAGATACAGAGTGTTGCCCCATTACGAAGCAATGCTTTAGCAGAGCGCGAATGTCTGTGTGGCACCGAATGCAGTTCCAAGGGACAGTGAAAACCAGCTACATCTTTCAGTGCTGGCAGCTTTCCTGTGGGTGCAATCTCTGGACGTTTCCAATTTCACTGGCAGGCACTGGGAGAAAGTCACAGAGAGTGTTGCCCCATTAGGAAGCAAAGCTTTAGCAGAGCGCGAATGTCTGTGTGGCAGCGAATGCAGTTCCAAGGGACAGTGAAAACCAGCTACAGCTTTCAGTGCTGGCAGCTTTCCTGTGGGCGCAATCTCTGGACGTTTCCAATTTCACTGCCGGGCTCTGCCAGAGAGAGATACAGAGTGTTGCCCCATTACGAAGCAATGCTTTAGCAGAGCGCGAATGTCTGTGTGGCAGCGAGTGCAGTTCCAAGGGACAGTGAAAACCAGCTACAGCTTTCAGTGCTGGCAGCTTTCCTGTGGGCGCAATCTCTGGACGTTTCCAATTTCACTGCCAGGCACTGGGAGAAAGTCATATAGAGTGTTGCCCCATTAGGAAGCAAAGCTTTAGCACAGCGCGAATGTCTGTGTGGCAGCGAATGCAGTTCCAAGGGACAGTGAAAACCAGCTACAGCTTTCAGTGCTGGCAGCTTTCCTGTGGGCGCAATCTCTGGACGTTTCTAATTTCACTGCCGGGCTCTGCCAGAGAGAGATACAGAGTGTTGCCCCATTAGGAAGCAATGCTTTAGCAGAGCGCGAATGTCTGTGTGGCAGCGAATGCAGTTCCAAGGGACAGTGAAAAGCAGCTACATCTTTCAGTGCTGGCAGCTTTCCTGTGGGCGCAATCTGTGGACGTTTCCAATTTGGCAGCCGGGCTCTGCCAGAGAGAGATACAGAGTGTTGCCCAATTACGAAGCAATGCTTTAGCAGAGCGCGAATGTCTGTGTGGCACCGAATGCAGTTCCAAGGGACAGTGAAAACCAGCTACATCTTTCAGTGCTGGCAGCTTTCCTGTGGGTGCAATCTCTGGACGTTTCCAATTTCACTGGCAGGCACTGGGAGAAAGTCACAGAGAGTGTTGCCCCATTAGGAAGCAAAGCTTTAGCAGAGCGCGAATGTCTGTGTGGCAGCGAATGCAGTTCCAAGGGACAGTGAAAACCAGCTACAGCTTTCAGTGCTGGCAGCTTTCCTGTGGGCGCAATCTCTGGACGTTTCCAATTTCACTGCCAGGCACTGGGAGAAAGTCATACAGAGTGTTGCCCCATTACGAAGCAGTGCTTTAGCAGAGCGCGAATGTCTGTGTGGCAGCGAATGCAGTTCCAAGGGACAGTGAAAACCAGCTACAGCTTTCAGTGCTGGCAGCTTTCCTAAGGGCGCAATCTCTGGACGTTTCCAATTTCACTGCCGGGCGCTGCCAGAGAGAGATACAGAGCGTTGCCCCATTACGAAGCAATGCTTTAGCAGAGCGCGAATGTCTGTGTAGCAGCGAATGCAGTTCCAAGGGACAGTGAAAACCACCTACATCTTTCAGTGCTGGCAGCTTTCCTGTGGGCGCAATCTCTGGACGTTTCCAATTTCACTGCCGGACTCTGCCAGAGAGAGATACGGAGTATTGCCCCATTATGAAGCAAAGCTTTAGCAGAGCGCGAATGTCTGTGTGGCAGCGAATGCAGTTCCAAGGGACAGTGAAAACCAGCTAGAGCTTTCAGTGCTGGCAGCTTTCCTGTGGTCGCAATCTCTGGACGTTTCCAATTTGGCAGCCGGGCTCTGCCAGAGAGAGATACAGAGTGTTGCCCCATTAGGAAGCAAAGCTTTAGCAGAGCGCGAATGTCTGTGTGGCAGCGAATGCAGTTCCAAGGGACAGTGAAAACCAGCTAGAGCTTTCAGTGCTGGCAGCTTTCCTGTGGGCGCAATCTCTGGACGTTTCCAATTTGGCAGCCGGGCTCTGCCAGAGAGAGATACAGAGTGTTGCCCCATTACGAAGCAATGCTTTAGCAGAGCGCGAATGTCTGTGTGGCAGCGAGTGCAGTTCCAGGGGACAGTGAAAACCAGCTACAGCTTTCAGTGCTGGCAGCTTTCCTGTGGGCGCAATCTCTGGACGTTTCCAATTTGGCAGCCGGGCTCTGCCAGAGAGAGATACAGAGTGTTGCCCCATTAGGAAGCAAAGCTTTAGCAGAGCGCGAATGTCTGTGTGGCAGCGAATGCAGTTCCAAGGGACAGTGAAAACCAGCTACAGCTTTCAGTGCTGGCAGCTTTCCTGTGGGCGCAATCTCTGGACGTTTCCAATTTCACTGCCAGGCACTGGGAGAAAGTCATACAGAGTGTTGCCCTAATACAAAGCAATGCTTTAGCAGAGCGCGAATGTCTGTGTGGCAGCGAATGCAGTTCCAAGGGACAGTGAAAACCAGCTACAGCTTTCAGTGCTGGCAGCTTTCCTGTGGGCGCAATCTCTGGACGTTTCCAATTTCACTGCCGGGCTCTGCCAGAGAGAGATACAGAGTGTTGCCCCATTAGGAAGCAATGCTTTAGCAGAGCGCGAATGTCTGTGTGGCAGCGAATGCAGTTCCAAGGGACAGTGAAAACCAGCTAGAGATTTCAGTGCTGGCAGCTTTCCTGCGGGCGCAATCTCTGGATGTTTCCAATTTCACTGCCGGGCTCTGCCAGAGAGAGATACAGAGTTTTGCCCCATTACGAAGCAATGCTTTAGCAGAGCGCGAATGTCGGTGTGGCAGCGAGTGCAGTTCCAAGGTACAGTGAAAACCAGCTACAGCTTTCAGTGCTGGCAGCTTTCCTGTGGGCGCAATCTCTGGACGTTTCCAATTTCACTGCCGGGCTCTGCCAGACAGATACAGAGTGTTGCCCCATTATGAAGCAAAGCTTTAGCACAGCGCGTATGTCTGTGTGGCAGCGAATGCAGTTCCAAGGGACAGTGAAAAGCAGCTACATCTTTCAGTGCTGGCAGCTTTCCTGTGGGCGCAATCTCTGGACGTTTCCAATTTGGCAGCCGGGCTCTGCCAGAGAGAGATACAGAGTGTTGCCCCATTAGGAAGCAAAGCTTTAGCAGAGCGCGAATGTCTGTGTGGCAGCGAGTGCAGTTCCAGGGGACAGTGAAAACCAACTACAGCTTTCAGTGCTGGCAGCTTTCCTGTGGGCGCAATCTCTGGACGTTTCCAATTTGGCAGCCGGGCTCTGCCAGAGAGAGATACAGAGTGTTGCCCCATTAGGAAGCAAAGCTTTAGCAGAGCGCGAATGTCTGTGTGGCAGCGAATGCAGTTCCAAGGGACAGTGAAAACCAGCTACATCTTTCAGTGCTGGCAGCTTTCCTGTGGGTGCAATCTCTGGACGTTTCCAATTTCACTGGCAGGCACTGGGAGAAAGTCACAGAGAGTGTTGCCCCATTAGGAAGCAAAGCTTTAGCAGAGCGCGAATGTCTGTGTGGCAGCGAATGCAGTTCCAAGGGACAGTGAAAACCAGCTACAGCTTTCAGTGCTGGCAGCTTTCCTGTGGGCGCAATCTCTGGACGTTTCCAATTTCACTGCCGGGCTCTGCCAGAGAGAGATACAGAGTGTTGCCCCATTACGAAGCAATGCTTTAGCAGAGCGCGAATGTCTGTGTGGCAGCGAGTGCAGTTCCAAGGGACAGTGAAAACCAGCTACAGCTTTCAGTGCTGGCAGCTTTCCTGTGGGCGCAATCTCTGGACGTTTCCAATTTCACTGCCAGGCACTGGGAGAAAGTCATATAGAGTGTTGCCCCATTAGGAAGCAAAGCTTTAGCACAGCGCGAATGTCTGTGTGGCAGCGAATGCAGTTCCAAGGGACAGTGAAAACCAGCTACAGCTTTCAGTGCTGGCAGCTTTCCTGTGGGCGCAATCTCTGGACGTTTCTAATTTCACTGCCGGGCTCTGCCAGAGAGAGATACAGAGTGTTGCCCCATTAGGAAGCAATGCTTTAGCAGAGCGCGAATGTCTGTGTGGCAGCGAATGCAGTTCCAAGGGACAGTGAAAAGCAGCTACATCTTTCAGTGCTGGCAGCTTTCCTGTGGGCGCAATCTGTGGACGTTTCCAATTTGGCAGCCGGGCTCTGCCAGAGAGAGATACAGAGTGTTGCCCAATTACGAAGCAATGCTTTAGCAGAGCGCGAATGTCTGTGTGGCACCGAATGCAGTTCCAAGGGACAGTGAAAACCAGCTACATCTTTCAGTGCTGGCAGCTTTCCTGTGGGTGCAATCTCTGGACGTTTCCAATTTCACTGGCAGGCACTGGGAGAAAGTCACAGAGAGTGTTGCCCCATTAGGAAGCAAAGCTTTAGCAGAGCGCGAATGTCTGTGTGGCAGCGAATGCAGTTCCAAGGGACAGTGAAAACCAGCTACAGCTTTCAGTGCTGGCAGCTTTCCTGTGGGCGCAATCTCTGGACGTTTCCAATTTCACTGCCAGGCACTGGGAGAAAGTCATACAGAGTGTTGCCCCATTACGAAGCAGTGCTTTAGCAGAGCGCGAATGTCTGTGTGGCAGCGAATGCAGTTCCAAGGGACAGTGAAAACCAGCTACAGCTTTCAGTGCTGGCAGCTTTCCTAAGGGCGCAATCTCTGGACGTTTCCAATTTCACTGCCGGGCGCTGCCAGAGAGAGATACAGAGCGTTGCCCCATTACGAAGCAATGCTTTAGCAGAGCGCGAATGTCTGTGTAGCAGCGAATGCAGTTCCAAGGGACAGTGAAAACCACCTACATCTTTCAGTGCTGGCAGCTTTCCTGTGGGCGCAATCTCTGGACGTTTCCAATTTCACTGCCGGACTCTGCCAGAGAGAGATACGGAGTATTGCCCCATTATGAAGCAAAGCTTTAGCAGAGCGCGAATGTCTGTGTGGCAGCGAATGCAGTTCCAAGGGACAGTGAAAACCAGCTAGAGCTTTCAGTGCTGGCAGCTTTCCTGTGGTCGCAATCTCTGGACGTTTCCAATTTGGCAGCCGGGCTCTGCCAGAGAGAGATACAGAGTGTTGCCCCATTAGGAAGCAAAGCTTTAGCAGAGCGCGAATGTCTGTGTGGCAGCGAATGCAGTTCCAAGGGACAGTGAAAACCAGCTAGAGCTTTCAGTGCTGGCAGCTTTCCTGTGGGCGCAATCTCTGGACGTTTCCAATTTGGCAGCCGGGCTCTGCCAGAGAGAGATACAGAGTGTTGCCCCATTACGAAGCAATGCTTTAGCAGAGCGCGAATGTCTGTGTGGCAGCGAGTGCAGTTCCAGGGGACAGTGAAAACCAGCTACAGCTTTCAGTGCTGGCAGCTTTCCTGTGGGCGCAATCTCTGGACGTTTCCAATTTGGCAGCCGGGCTCTGCCAGAGAGAGATACAGAGTGTTGCCCCATTAGGAAGCAAAGCTTTAGCAGAGCGCGAATGTCTGTGTGGCAGCGAATGCAGTTCCAAGGGACAGTGAAAACCAGCTACAGCTTTCAGTGCTGGCAGCTTTCCTGTGGGCGCAATCTCTGGACGTTTCCAATTTCACTGCCAGGCACTGGGAGAAAGTCATACAGAGTGTTGCCCTAATACAAAGCAATGCTTTAGCAGAGCGCGAATGTCTGTGTGGCAGCGAATGCAGTTCCAAGGGACAGTGAAAACCAGCTACAGCTTTCAGTGCTGGCAGCTTTCCTGTGGGCGCAATCTCTGGACGTTTCCAATTTCACTGCCGGGCTCTGCCAGAGAGAGATACAGAGTGTTGCCCCATTAGGAAGCAATGCTTTAGCAGAGCGCGAATGTCTGTGTGGCAGCGAATGCAGTTCCAAGGGACAGTGAAAACCAGCTAGAGATTTCAGTGCTGGCAGCTTTCCTGCGGGCGCAATCTCTGGATGTTTCCAATTTCACTGCCGGGCTCTGCCAGAGAGAGATACAGAGTTTTGCCCCATTACGAAGCAATGCTTTAGCAGAGCGCGAATGTCGGTGTGGCAGCGAGTGCAGTTCCAAGGTACAGTGAAAACCAGCTACAGCTTTCAGTGCTGGCAGCTTTCCTGTGGGCGCAATCTCTGGACGTTTCCAATTTCACTGCCGGGCTCTGCCAGACAGATACAGAG
Source organism: Mycteria americana (assembly GCF_035582795.1). NCBI lineage: Eukaryota > Metazoa > Chordata > Aves > Ciconiiformes > Ciconiidae > Mycteria > Mycteria americana. The sequence continues at coordinate 146,924 of NW_027445623.1, forward strand.
TGTTGCCCCATTATGAAGCAAAGCTTTAGCACAGCGCGTATGTCTGTGTGGCAGCGAATGCAGTTCCAAGGGACAGTGAAAAGCAGCTACATCTTTCAGTGCTGGCAGCTTTCCTGTGGGCGCAATCTCTGGACGTTTCCAATTTGGCAGCCGGGCTCTGCCAGAGAGAGATACAGAGTGTTGCCCCATTAGGAAGCAAAGCTTTAGCAGAGCGCGAATGTCTGTGTGGCAGCGAGTGCAGTTCCAGGGGACAGTGAAAACCAACTACAGCTTTCAGTGCTGGCAGCTTTCCTGTGGGCGCAATCTCTGGACGTTTCCAATTTGGCAGCCGGGCTCTGCCAGAGAGAGATACAGAGTGTTGCCCCATTAGGAAGCAAAGCTTTAGCAGAGCGCGAATGTCTGTGTGGCAGCGAATGCAGTTCCAAGGGACAGTGAAAACCAGCTACAGCTTTCAGTGCTGGCAGCTTTCCTGTGGGCGCAATCTCTGGACGTTTCCAATTTCAATGCCAGGCACTGGGAGAAAGTCATACAGAGTGTTGCCCCTTTACGAAGCAGTGCTTTAGCAGAGCGCGAATGTCTGTGTGGCAGCGAATGCAGTTCCAAGGGACAGTGAAAACCAGCTACAGCTTTCAGTGCTGGCAGCTTTCCTAAGGGCGCAATCTCTGGACGTTTCCAATTTCACTGCCGGGCGCTGCCAGAGAGAGATACAGAGCGTTGCCCCATTACGAAGCAATGCTTTAGCAGAGCGCGAATGTCTGTGTAGCAGCGAATGCAGTTCCAAGGGACAGTGAAAACCACCTACATCTTTCAGTGCTGGCAGCTTTCCTGTGGGCGCAATCTCTGGACGTTTCCAATTTCACTGCCGGACTCTGCCAGAGAGAGATACGGAGTATTGCCCCATTATGAAGCAAAGCTTTAGCAGAGCGCGAATGTCTGTGTGGCAGCGAATGCAGTTCCAAGGGACAGTGAAAACCAGCTAGAGCTTTCAGTGCTGGCAGCTTTCCTGTGGGCGCAATCTCTGGACGTTTCCAATTTGGCAGCCGGGCTCTGCCAGAGAGAGATACAGAGTGTTGCCCCATTACGAAGCAATGCTTTAGCAGAGCGCGAATGTCTGTGTGGCAGCGAGTGCAGTTCCAGGGGACAGTGAAAACCAGCTACAGCTTTCAGTGCTGGCAGCTTTCCTGTGGGCGCAATCTCTGGACGTTTCCAATTTGGCAGCCGGGCTCTGCCAGAGAGAGATACAGAGTGTTGCCCCATTAGGAAGCAAAGCTTTAGCAGAGCGCGAATGTCTGTGTGGCAGCGAATGCAGTTCCAAGAGACAGTGAAAACCAGCTACAGCTTTCAGTGCTGGCAGCTTTCCTGTGGGCGCAATCTCTGGACGTTTCCAATTTCACTGCCGGACTCTGCCAGAGAGAGATACTGAGCGTTGCCCCATTACGAAGCAATGCTTTAGCAGAGCGCGAATGTCTGTGTGGCAGCGAGTGCAGTTCCAAGGGACAGTGAAAACCAGCTAGAGCTTTCAGTGCTGGCAGCTTTCCTGTGGGCGCAATCTCTGGACGTTTCCAATTTCACTGCCAGGCACTGGGAGAAAGTCATACAGAGTGTTGCCCCATTAGGAAGCAAAGCTTTAGCACAGCGCGAATGTCTGTGTGGCAGCGAATGCAGTTCCAAGGGACAGTGAAAACCAGCTACAGCTTTCAGTGCTGGCAGCTTTCCTGTGGGCGCAATCTCTGGACGTTTCCAATTTCACTGGCAGGCACTGGGAGAAAGTCACAGAGAGTGTTGCCCCATTAGGAAGCAAAGCTTTAGCAGAGCGCGAATGTCTGTGTGGCAGCGAATGCAGTTCCAAGGGACAGTGAAAACCAGCTACAGCTTTCAGTGCTGGCAGCTTTCCTGTGGGCGCAATCTCTGGACGTTTCCAATTTGGCAGCCGGGCTCTGCCAGAGAGAGATACAGAGTGTTGCCCCATTACGAAGCAATGCTTTAGCAGAGCGCGAATGTCTGTGTGGCAGCGAGTGCAGTTCCAAGGGACAGTGAAAACCAGCTACAGCTTTCAGTGCTGGCAGCTTTCCTGTGGGCGCAATCTCTGGACGTTTCCAATTTCACTGCCAGGCACTGGGAGAAAGTCATACAGAGTGTTGCCCCATTAGGAAGCAAAGCTTTAGCACAGCGCGAATGTCTGTGTGGCAGCGAATGCAGTTCCAAGGGACAGTGAAAACCAGCTACAGCTTTCAGTGCTGGCAGCTTTCCTGTGGGCGCAATCTCTGGACGTTTCTAATTTCACTGCCGGGCTCTGCCAGAGAGAGATACAGAGTGTTGCCCCATTAGGAAGCAATGCTTTAGCAGAGCGCGAATGTCTGTGTGGCAGCGAATGCAGTTCCAAGGGACAGTGAAAAGCAGCTACATCTTTCAGTGCTGGCAGCTTTCCTGTGGGCGCAATCTGTGGACGTTTCCAATTTGGCAGCCGGGCTCTGCCAGAGAGAGATACAGAGTGTTGCCCCATTACGAAGCAATGCTTTAGCAGAGCGCGAATGTCTGTGTGGCACCGAATGCAGTTCCAAGGGACAGTGAAAACCAGCTACATCTTTCAGTGCTGGCAGCTTTCCTGTGGGTGCAATCTCTGGACGTTTCCAATTTCACTGGCAGGCACTGGGAGAAAGTCACAGAGAGTGTTGCCCCATTAGGAAGCAAAGCTTTAGCAGAGCGCGAATGTCTGTGTGGCAGCGAATGCAGTTCCAAGGGACAGTGAAAACCAGCTACAGCTTTCAGTGCTGGCAGCTTTCCTGTGGGCGCAATCTCTGGACGTTTCCAATTTCACTGCCGGGCTCTGCCAGAGAGAGATACAGAGTGTTGCCCCATTACGAAGCAATGCTTTAGCAGAGCGCGAATGTCTGTGTGGCAGCGAGTGCAGTTCCAAGGGACAGTGAAAACCAGCTACAGCTTTCAGTGCTGGCAGCTTTCCTGTGGGCGCAATCTCTGGACGTTTCCAATTTCACTGCCAGGCACTGGGAGAAAGTCATATAGAGTGTTGCCCCATTAGGAAGCAAAGCTTTAGCACAGCGCGAATGTCTGTGTGGCAGCGAATGCAGTTCCAAGGGACAGTGAAAACCAGCTACAGCTTTCAGTGCTGGCAGCTTTCCTGTGGGCGCAATCTCTGGACGTTTCTAATTTCACTGCCGGGCTCTGCCAGAGAGAGATACAGAGTGTTGCCCCATTAGGAAGCAATGCTTTAGCAGAGCGCGAATGTCTGTGTGGCAGCGAATGCAGTTCCAAGGGACAGTGAAAAGCAGCTACATCTTTCAGTGCTGGCAGCTTTCCTGTGGGCGCAATCTGTGGACGTTTCCAATTTGGCAGCCGGGCTCTGCCAGAGAGAGATACAGAGTGTTGCCCAATTACGAAGCAATGCTTTAGCAGAGCGCGAATGTCTGTGTGGCACCGAATGCAGTTCCAAGGGACAGTGAAAACCAGCTACATCTTTCAGTGCTGGCAGCTTTCCTGTGGGTGCAATCTCTGGACGTTTCCAATTTCACTGGCAGGCACTGGGAGAAAGTCACAGAGAGTGTTGCCCCATTAGGAAGCAAAGCTTTAGCAGAGCGCGAATGTCTGTGTGGCAGCGAATGCAGTTCCAAGGGACAGTGAAAACCAGCTACAGCTTTCAGTGCTGGCAGCTTTCCTGTGGGCGCAATCTCTGGACGTTTCCAATTTCACTGCCAGGCACTGGGAGAAAGTCATACAGAGTGTTGCCCCATTACGAAGCAGTGCTTTAGCAGAGCGCGAATGTCTGTGTGGCAGCGAATGCAGTTCCAAGGGACAGTGAAAACCAGCTACAGCTTTCAGTGCTGGCAGCTTTCCTAAGGGCGCAATCTCTGGACGTTTCCAATTTCACTGCCGGGCGCTGCCAGAGAGAGATACAGAGCGTTGCCCCATTACGAAGCAATGCTTTAGCAGAGCGCGAATGTCTGTGTAGCAGCGAATGCAGTTCCAAGGGACAGTGAAAACCACCTACATCTTTCAGTGCTGGCAGCTTTCCTGTGGGCGCAATCTCTGGACGTTTCCAATTTCACTGCCGGACTCTGCCAGAGAGAGATACGGAGTATTGCCCCATTATGAAGCAAAGCTTTAGCAGAGCGCGAATGTCTGTGTGGCAGCGAATGCAGTTCCAAGGGACAGTGAAAACCAGCTAGAGCTTTCAGTGCTGGCAGCTTTCCTGTGGTCGCAATCTCTGGACGTTTCCAATTTGGCAGCCGGGCTCTGCCAGAGAGAGATACAGAGTGTTGCCCCATTAGGAAGCAAAGCTTTAGCAGAGCGCGAATGTCTGTGTGGCAGCGAATGCAGTTCCAAGGGACAGTGAAAACCAGCTAGAGCTTTCAGTGCTGGCAGCTTTCCTGTGGGCGCAATCTCTGGACGTTTCCAATTTGGCAGCCGGGCTCTGCCAGAGAGAGATACAGAGTGTTGCCCCATTACGAAGCAATGCTTTAGCAGAGCGCGAATGTCTGTGTGGCAGCGAGTGCAGTTCCAGGGGACAGTGAAAACCAGCTACAGCTTTCAGTGCTGGCAGCTTTCCTGTGGGCGCAATCTCTGGACGTTTCCAATTTGGCAGCCGGGCTCTGCCAGAGAGAGATACAGAGTGTTGCCCCATTAGGAAGCAAAGCTTTAGCAGAGCGCGAATGTCTGTGTGGCAGCGAATGCAGTTCCAAGAGACAGTGAAAACCAGCTACAGCTTTCAGTGCTGGCAGCTTTCCTGTGGGCGCAATCTCTGGACGTTTCCAATTTCACTGCCGGACTCTGCCAGAGAGAGATACTGAGCGTTGCCCCATTACGAAGCAATGCTTTAGCAGAGCGCGAATGTCTGTGTGGCAGCGAGTGCAGTTCCAAGGGACAGTGAAAACCAGCTAGAGCTTTCAGTGCTGGCAGCTTTCCTGTGGGCGCAATCTCTGGACGTTTCCAATTTCACTGCCAGGCACTGGGAGAAAGTCATACAGAGTGTTGCCCCATTAGGAAGCAAAGCTTTAGCACAGCGCGAATGTCTGTGTGGCAGCGAATGCAGTTCCAAGGGACAGTGAAAACCAGCTACAGCTTTCAGTGCTGGCAGCTTTCCTGTGGGCGCAATCTCTGGACGTTTCCAATTTCACTGGCAGGCACTGGGAGAAAGTCACAGAGAGTGTTGCCCCATTAGGAAGCAAAGCTTTAGCAGAGCGCGAATGTCTGTGTGGCAGCGAATGCAGTTCCAAGGGACAGTGAAAACCAGCTACAGCTTTCAGTGCTGGCAGCTTTCCTGTGGGCGCAATCTCTGGACGTTTCCAATTTGGCAGCCGGGCTCTGCCAGAGAGAGATACAGAGTGTTGCCCCATTACGAAGCAATGCTTTAGCAGAGCGCGAATGTCTGTGTGGCAGCGAGTGCAGTTCCAAGGGACAGTGAAAACCAGCTACAGCTTTCAGTGCTGGCAGCTTTCCTGTGGGCGCAATCTCTGGACGTTTCCAATTTCACTGCCAGGCACTGGGAGAAAGTCATACAGAGTGTTGCCCCATTAGGAAGCAAAGCTTTAGCACAGCGCGAATGTCTGTGTGGCAGCGAATGCAGTTCCAAGGGACAGTGAAAACCAGCTACAGCTTTCAGTGCTGGCAGCTTTCCTGTGGGCGCAATCTCTGGACGTTTCTAATTTCACTGCCGGGCTCTGCCAGAGAGAGATACAGAGTGTTGCCCCATTAGGAAGCAATGCTTTAGCAGAGCGCGAATGTCTGTGTGGCAGCGAATGCAGTTCCAAGGGACAGTGAAAACCAGCTAGAGCTTTCAGTGCTGGCAGCTTTCCTGTGGGCGCAATCTGTGGACGTTTCCAATTTGGCAGCCGGGCTCTGCCAGAGAGAGATACAGAGTGTTGCCCCATTACGAAGCAATGCTTTAGCAGAGCGCGAATGTCTGTGTGGCACCGAATGCAGTTCCAAGGGACAGTGAAAACCAGCTACATCTTTCAGTGCTGGCAGCTTTCCTAAGGGCGCAATCTCTGGACGTTTCCAATTTCAATGCCAGGCACTGGGAGAAGTCATACAGAGTGTTGCCCCTTTACGAAGCAGTGCTTTAGCAGAGCGCGAATGTCTGTGTGGCAGCGAATGCAGTTCCAAGGGACAGTGAAAACCAGCTACAGCTTTCAGTGCTGGCAGCTTTCCTAAGGGCGCAATCTCTGGACGTTTCCAATTTCACTGCCGGGCGCTGCCAGAGAGAGATACAGAGCGTTGCCCCATTACGAAGCAATGCTTTAGCAGAGCGCGAATGTCTGTGTAGCAGCGAATGCAGTTCCAAGGGACAGTGAAAACCACCTACATCTTTCAGTGCTGGCAGCTTTCCTGTGGGCGCAATCTCTGGACGTTTCCAATTTCACTGCCGGACTCTGCCAGAGAGAGATATGGAGTATTGCCCCATTATGAAGCAAAGCTTTAGCAGAGCGCGAATGTCTGTGTGGCAGCGAATGCAGTTCCAAGGGACAGTGAAAACCAGCTAGAGCTTTCAGTGCTGGCAGCTTTCCTGTGGTCGCAATCTCTGGACGTTTCCAATTTGGCAGCCGGGCTCTGCCAGAGAGAGATACAGAGTGTTGCCCCATTAGGAAGCAAAGCTTTAGCAGAGCGCGAATGTCTGTGTGGCAGCGAATGCAGTTCCAAGGGACAGTGAAAACCAGCTAGAGCTTTCAGTGCTGGCAGCTTTCCTGTGGGCGCAATCTCTGGACGTTTCCAATTTGGCAGCCGGGCTCTGCCAGAGAGAGATACAGAGTGTTGCCCCATTACGAAGCAATGCTTTAGCAGAGCGCGAATGTCTGTGTGGCAGCGAGTGCAGTTCCAGGGGACAGTGAAAACCAGCTACAGCTTTCAGTGCTGGCAGCTTTCCTGTGGGCGCAATCTCTGGACGTTTCCAATTTGGCAGCCGGGCTCTGCCAGAGAGAGATACAGAGTGTTGCCCCATTAGGAAGCAAAGCTTTAGCAGAGCGCGAATGTCTGTGTGGCAGCGAATGCAGTTCCAAGAGACAGTGAAAACCAGCTACAGCTTTCAGTGCTGGCAGCTTTCCTGTGGGCGCAATCTCTGGACGTTTCCAATTTCACTGCCGGACTCTGCCAGAGAGAGATACTGAGCGTTGCCCCATTACGAAGCAATGCTTTAGCAGAGCGCGAATGTCTGTGTGGCAGCGAGTGCAGTTCCAAGGGACAGTGAAAACCAGCTAGAGCTTTCAGTGCTGGCAGCTTTCCTGTGGGCGCAATCTCTGGACGTTTCCAATTTCACTGCCAGGCACTGGGAGAAAGTCATACAGAGTGTTGCCCCATTAGGAAGCAAAGCTTTAGCACAGCGCGAATGTCTGTGTGGCAGCGAATGCAGTTCCAAGGGACAGTGAAAACCAGCTACAGCTTTCAGTGCTGGCAGCTTTCCTGTGGGCGCAATCTCTGGACGTTTCCAATTTCACTGGCAGGCACTGGGAGAAAGTCACAGAGAGTGTTGCCCCATTAGGAAGCAAAGCTTTAGCAGAGCGCGAATGTCTGTGTGGCAGCGAATGCAGTTCCAAGGGACAGTGAAAACCAGCTACAGCTTTCAGTGCTGGCAGCTTTCCTGTGGGCGCAATCTCTGGACGTTTCCAATTTGGCAGCCGGGCTCTGCCAGAGAGAGATACAGAGTGTTGCCCCATTACGAAGCAATGCTTTAGCAGAGCGCGAATGTCTGTGTGGCAGCGAGTGCAGTTCCAAGGGACAGTGAAAACCAGCTACAGCTTTCAGTGCTGGCAGCTTTCCTGTGGGCGCAATCTCTGGACGTTTCCAATTTCACTGCCAGGCACTGGGAGAAAGTCATACAGAGTGTTGCCCCATTAGGAAGCAAAGCTTTAGCACAGCGCGAATGTCTGTGTGGCAGCGAATGCAGTTCCAAGGGACAGTGAAAACCAGCTACAGCTTTCAGTGCTGGCAGCTTTCCTGTGGGCGCAATCTCTGGACGTTTCTAATTTCACTGCCGGGCTCTGCCAGAGAGAGATACAGAGTGTTGCCCCATTAGGAAGCAATGCTTTAGCAGAGCGCGAATGTCTGTGTGGCAGCGAATGCAGTTCCAAGGGACAGTGAAAAGCAGCTACATCTTTCAGTGCTGGCAGCTTTCCTGTGGGCGCAATCTGTGGACGTTTCCAATTTGGCAGCCGGGCTCTGCCAGAGAGAGATACAGAGTGTTGCCCCATTACGAAGCAATGCTTTAGCAGAGCGCGAATGTCTGTGTGGCACCGAATGCAGTTCCAAGGGACAGTGAAAACCAGCTACATCTTTCAGTGCTGGCAGCTTTCCTGTGGGTGCAATCTCTGGACGTTTCCAATTTCACTGGCAGGCACTGGGAGAAAGTCACAGAGAGTGTTGCCCCATTAGGAAGCAAAGCTTTAGCAGAGCGCGAATGTCTGTGTGGCAGCGAATGCAGTTCCAAGGGACAGTGAAAACCAGCTACAGCTTTCAGTGCTGGCAGCTTTCCTGTGGGCGCAATCTCTGGACGTTTCCAATTTCACTGCCGGGCTCTGCCAGAGAGAGATACAGAGTGTTGCCCCATTACGAAGCAATGCTTTAGCAGAGCGCGAATGTCTGTGTGGCAGCGAGTGCAGTTCCAAGGGACAGTGAAAACCAGCTACAGCTTTCAGTGCTGGCAGCTTTCCTGTGGGCGCAATCTCTGGACGTTTCCAATTTCACTGCCAGGCACTGGGAGAAAGTCATATAGAGTGTTGCCCCATTAGGAAGCAAAGCTTTAGCACAGCGCGAATGTCTGTGTGGCAGCGAATGCAGTTCCAAGGGACAGTGAAAACCAGCTACAGCTTTCAGTGCTGGCAGCTTTCCTGTGGGCGCAATCTCTGGACGTTTCTAATTTCACTGCCGGGCTCTGCCAGAGAGAGATACAGAGTGTTGCCCCATTAGGAAGCAATGCTTTAGCAGAGCGCGAATGTCTGTGTGGCAGCGAATGCAGTTCCAAGGGACAGTGAAAAGCAGCTACATCTTTCAGTGCTGGCAGCTTTCCTGTGGGCGCAATCTGTGGACGTTTCCAATTTGGCAGCCGGGCTCTGCCAGAGAGAGATACAGAGTGTTGCCCAATTACGAAGCAATGCTTTAGCAGAGCGCGAATGTCTGTGTGGCACCGAATGCAGTTCCAAGGGACAGTGAAAACCAGCTACATCTTTCAGTGCTGGCAGCTTTCCTGTGGGTGCAATCTCTGGACGTTTCCAATTTCACTGGCAGGCACTGGGAGAAAGTCACAGAGAGTGTTGCCCCATTAGGAAGCAAAGCTTTAGCAGAGCGCGAATGTTTGTGTGGCAGCGAATGCAGTTCCAAGGGACAGTGAAAACCAGCTACAGCTTTCAGTGCTGGCAGCTTTCCTGTGGGCGCAATCTCTGGACGTTTCCAATTTCACTGCCAGGCACTGGGAGAAAGTCATACAGAGTGTTGCCCCATTACGAAGCAGTGCTTTAGCAGAGCGCGAATGTCTGTGTGGCAGCGAATGCAGTTCCAAGGGACAGTGAAAACCAGCTACAGCTTTCAGTGCTGGCAGCTTTCCTAAGGGCGCAATCTCTGGACGTTTCCAATTTCACTGCCGGGCGCTGCCAGAGAGAGATACAGAGCGTTGCCCCATTACGAAGCAATGCTTTAGCAGAGCGCGAATGTCTGTGTAGCAGCGAATGCAGTTCCAAGGGACAGTGAAAACCACCTACATCTTTCAGTGCTGGCAGCTTTCCTGTGGGCGCAATCTCTGGACGTTTCCAATTTCACTGCCGGACTCTGCCAGAGAGAGATACGGAGTATTGCCCCATTATGAAGCAAAGCTTTAGCAGAGCGCGAATGTCTGTGTGGCAGCGAATGCAGTTCCAAGGGACAGTGAAAACCAGCTAGAGCTTTCAGTGCTGGCAGCTTTCCTGTGGTCGCAATCTCTGGACGTTTCCAATTTGGCAGCCGGGCTCTGCCAGAGAGAGATACAGAGTGTTGCCCCATTAGGAAGCAAAGCTTTAGCAGAGCGCGAATGTCTGTGTGGCAGCGAATGCAGTTCCAAGGGACAGTGAAAACCAGCTAGAGCTTTCAGTGCTGGCAGCTTTCCTGTGGGCGCAATCTCTGGACGTTTCCAATTTGGCAGCCGGGCTCTGCCAGAGAGAGATACAGAGTGTTGCCCCATTACGAAGCAATGCTTTAGCAGAGCGCGAATGTCTGTGTGGCAGCGAGTGCAGTTCCAGGGGACAGTGAAAACCAGCTACAGCTTTCAGTGCTGGCAGCTTTCCTGTGGGCGCAATCTCTGGACGTTTCCAATTTGGCAGCCGGGCTCTGCCAGAGAGAGATACAGAGTGTTGCCCCATTAGGAAGCAAAGCTTTAGCAGAGCGCGAATGTCTGTGTGGCAGCGAATGCAGTTCCAAGGGACAGTGAAAACCAGCTACAGCTTTCAGTGCTGGCAGCTTTCCTGTGGGCGCAATCTCTGGACGTTTCCAATTTCACTGCCGGACTCTGCCAGAGAGAGATACTGAGCGTTGCCCCATTACGAAGCAATGCTTTAGCAGAGCGCGAATGTCTGTGTGGCAGCGAGTGCAGTTCCAAGGGACAGTGAAAACCAGCTAGAGCTTTCAGTGCTGGCAGCTTTCCTGTGGGCGCAATCTCTGGACGTTTCCAATTTCACTGCCAGGCACTGGGAGAAAGTCATACAGAGTGTTGCCCCATTAGGAAGCAAAGCTTTAGCACAGCGCGAATGTCTGTGTGGCAGCGAATGCAGTTCCAAGGGACAGTGAAAACCAGCTACAGCTTTCAGTGCTGGCAGCTTTCCTGTGGGCGCAATCTCTGGACGTTTCCAATTTCACTGGCAGGCACTGGGAGAAAGTCACAGAGAGTGTTGCCCCATTAGGAAGCAAAGCTTTAGCAGAGCGCGAATGTCTGTGTGGCAGCGAATGCAGTTCCAAGGGACAGTGAAAACCAGCTACAGCTTTCAGTGCTGGCAGCTTTCCTGTGGGCGCAATCTCTGGACGTTTCCAATTTGGCAGCCGGGCTCTGCCAGAGAGAGATACAGAGTGTTGCCCCATTACGAAGCAATGCTTTAGCAGAGCGCGAATGTCTGTGTGGCAGCGAGTGCAGTTCCAAGGGACAGTGAAAACCAGCTACAGCTTTCAGTGCTGGCAGCTTTCCTGTGGGCGCAATCTCTGGACGTTTCCAATTTCACTGCCAGGCACTGGGAGAAAGTCATACAGAGTGTTGCCCCATTAGGAAGCAAAGCTTTAGCACAGCGCGAATGTCTGTGTGGCAGCGAATGCAGTTCCAAGGGACAGTGAAAACCAGCTACAGCTTTCAGTGCTGGCAGCTTTCCTGTGGGCGCAATCTCTGGACGTTTCTAATTTCACTGCCGGGCTCTGCCAGAGAGAGATACAGAGTGTTGCCCCATTAGGAAGCAATGCTTTAGCAGAGCGCGAATGTCTGTGTGGCAGCGAATGCAGTTCCAAGGGACAGTGAAAAGCAGCTACATCTTTCAGTGCTGGCAGCTTTCCTGTGGGCGCAATCTGTGGACGTTTCCAATTTGGCAGCCGGGCTCTGCCAGAGAGAGATACAGAGTGTTGCCCCATTACGAAGCAATGCTTTAGCAGAGCGCGAATGTCTGTGTGGCACCGAATGCAGTTCCAAGGGACAGTGAAAACCAGCTACATCTTTCAGTGCTGGCAGCTTTCCTGTGGGTGCAATCTCTGGACGTTTCCAATTTCACTGGCAGGCACTGGGAGAAAGTCACAGAGAGTGTTGCCCCATTAGGAAGCAAAGCTTTAGCAGAGCGCGAATGTCTGTGTGGCAGCGAATGCAGTTCCAAGGGACAGTGAAAACCAGCTACAGCTTTCAGTGCTGGCAGCTTTCCTGTGGGCGCAATCTCTGGACGTTTCCAATTTCACTGCCGGGCTCTGCCAGAGAGAGATACAGAGTGTTGCCCCATTAGGAAGCAATGCTTTAGCAGAGCGCGAATGTCTGTGTGGCAGCGAGTGCAGTTCCAAGGGACAGTGAAAACCAGCTACAGCTTTCAGTGCTGGCAGCTTTCTTGTGGGCGCAATCTCTGGACGTTTCCAATTTCACTGCCAGGCACTGGGAGAAAGTCATATAGAGTGTTGCCCCATTAGGAAGCAAAGCTTTAGCACAGCGCGAATGTCTGTGTGGCAGCGAATGCAGTTCCAAGGGACAGTGAAAACCAGCTACAGCTTTCAGTGCTGGCAGCTTTCCTGTGGGCGCAATCTCTGGACCTTTCTAATTTCACTGCCGGGCTCTGCCAGAGAGAGATACAGAGTGTTGCCCCATTAGGAAGCAATGCTTTAGCAGAGCGCGAATGTCTGTGTGGCAGCGAATGCAGTTCCAAGGGACAGTGAAAAGCAGCTACATCTTTCAGTGCTGGCAGCTTTCCTGTGGGCGCAATCTGTGGACGTTTCCAATTTGGCAGCCGGGCTCTGCCAGAGAGAGATACAGAGTGTTGCCCCATTAGGAAGCAATGCTTTAGCAGAGCGCGAATGTCTGTGTGGCACCGAATGCAGTTCCAAGGGACAGTGAAAACCAGCTACATCTTTCAGTGCTGGCAGCTTTCCTGTGGGTGCAATCTCTGGACGTTTCCAATTTCACTGGCAGGCACTGGGAGAAAGTCACAGAGAGTGTTGCCCCATTAGGAAGCAAAGCTTTAGCAGAGCGCGAATGTCTGTGTGGCAGCGAATGCAGTTCCAAGGGACAGTGAAAACCAGCTACAGCTTTCAGTGCTGGCAGCTTTCCTGTGGGCGCAATCTCTGGACGTTTCCAATTTCACTGCCGGGCTCTGCCAGAGAGAGATACAGAGTGTTGCCCCATTACGAAGCAATGCTTTAGCAGAGCGCGAATGTCTGTGTGGCAGCGAGTGCAGTTCCAGGGGACAGTGAAAACCAGCTAGAGCTTTCAGTGCTGGCAGCTTTCCTGTGGGCGCAATCTCTGGACGTTTCCAATTTGGCAGCCGGGCTCTGCCAGAGAGAGATACAGAGTGTTGCCCCATTAGGAAGCAAAGCTTTAGTAGAGCGCGAATGTCTGTGTGGCAGCGAATGCAGTTCCAAGGGACAGTGAAAACCAGCTAGAGCTTTCAGTGCTGGCAGCTTTCCTGTGGGCGCAATCTCTGGACGTTTCCAATTTCACTGGCAGGCACTGGGAGATAGTCACAGAGAGTGTTGCCCCATTACGAAGCAAAGCTTTAGCAGAGCGCGAATGTCTGTGTGGCAGCGAATGCAGTTCCAAGGGACAGTGAAAACCAGCTACAGCTTTCAGTGCTGGCAGCTTTCCTGTGGGCGCAATCTCTGGATGTTTCTAATTTCACTGCCGGGCTCTGCCAGAGAGAGATACAGAGTGCTGCCCCATTAGGAAGCAATGCTTTAGCAGAGCGCGAATGTCTGTGTGGCAGCGAATGCAGTTCCAGGGGACAGTGAAAACCAGCTACATCTTTCAGTGCTGGCAGCTTTCCTGTGGGCGCAATCTGTGGACGTTTCCAATTTCACTGGCAGGCACTGGGAGAAAGTCACAGAGAGTGTTGCCCCATTAGGAAGCAAAGCTTTAGCAGAGCGCGAATGTCTGTGTGGCAGCGAATGCAGTTCCAAGGGACAGTGAAAACCAGCTACATCTTTCAGTGCTGGCAGCTTTCCTGTGGGCGCAATCTCTGGACGTTTCCAATTTGGCAGCCGGGCTCTGCCAGAGAGAGATACAGAGTGTTGCCCCATTACGAAGCAATGCTTTAGCAGAGCGCGAATGTCTGTGTGGCAGCGAATGCAGTTCCAAGGGACAGTGAAAACCAGCTACATCTTTCAGTGCTGGCAGCTTTCCTGTGGGTGCAATCTCTGGACGTTTCCAATTTCACTGGCAGGCACTGGGAGAAAGTCACAGAGAGTGTTGCCCCATTAGGAAGCAAAGCTTTAGCAGAGCGCGAATGTCTGTGTGGCAGCGAATGCAGTTCCAAGGGACAGTGAAAACCAGCTACAGCTTTCAGTGCTGGCAGCTTTCCTGTGGGCGCAATCTCTGGACGTTTCCAATTTCACTGCCGGGCTCTGCCAGAGAGAGATACAGAGTGTTGCCCCATTACGAAGCAATGCTTTAGCAGAGCGCGAATGTCTGTGTGGCAGCGAGTGCAGTTCCAGGGGACAGTGAAAACCAGCTAGAGCTTTCAGTGCTGGCAGCTTTCCTGTGGGCGCAATCTCTGGACGTTTCCAATTTGGCAGCCGGGCTCTGCCAGAGAGAGATACAGAGTGTTGCCCCATTAGGAAGCAAAGCTTTAGTAGAGCGCGAATGTCTGTGTGGCAGCGAATGCAGTTCCAAGGGACAGTGAAAACCAGCTAGAGCTTTCAGTGCTGGCAGCTTTCCTGTGGGCGCAATCTCTGGACGTTTCCAATTTCACTGGCAGGCACTGGGAGACAGTCACAGAGAGTGTTGCCCCATTAGGAAGCAAAGCTTTAGCAGAGCGCGAATGTCTGTGTGGCAGCGAATGCAGTTCCAAGGGACAGTGAAAACCAGCTACAGCTTTCAGTGCTGGCAGCTTTCCTGTGGGCGCAATCTCTGGACGTTTCCAATTTCACTGCCGGGCTCTGCCAGAGAGAGATACAGAGTGTTGCCCCATTACGAAGCAATGCTTTAGCAGAGCGCGAATGTCTGTGTGGCACCGAATGCAGTTCCAAGGGACAGTGAAAACCAGCTACATCTTTCAGTGCTGGCAGCTTTCCTGTGGGTGGAATCTCTGGACGTTTCCAATTTCACTGGGAGGCACTGGGAGAAAGTCACAGAGAGTGTTGCCCCATTAGGAAGCAAAGCTTTAGCAGAGCACGAATGTCTGTGTGGCAGCGAATGCAGTTCCAAGGGACAGTGAAAACCAGCTACAGCTTTCAGTGCTGGCAGCTTTCCTGTGGGCGCAATCTCTGGACGTTTCCAATTTGTCAGCCGGGCTCTGCCAGAGAGAGATACAGAGTGTTGCCCCATTACGAAGCAATGCTTTAGCAGAGCGCGAATGTCTGTGTGGCAGCGAGTGCAGTTCCAAGGGACAGTGAAAACCAGCTACAGCTTTCAGTGCTGGCAGCTTTCCTGTGGGCGCAATCTCTGGACGTTTCCAATTTCACTGGCAGGCACTGGGAGAAAGTCACAGAGAGTGTTGCCCCATTAGGAAGCAAAGCTTTAGCACAGCGCGAATGTCTGTGTGGCAGCGAATGCAGTTCCAAGGGACAGTGAAAACCAGCTACAGCTTTCAGTGCTGGCAGCTTTCCTGTGGGCGCAATCTCTGGACGTTTCTAATTTCACTGCCGGGCTCTGCCAGAGAGAGATACAGAGTGCTGCCCCATTAGGAAGCAATGCTTTAGCAGAGCGCGAATGTCTGTGTGGCAGCGAATGCAGTTCCAAGGGACAGTGAAAAGCAGCTACATCTTTCAGTGCTGGCAGCTTTCCTGTGGGCGCAATCTGTGGACGTTTCCAATTTGGCAGCCGGGCTCTGCCAGAGAGAGATACAGAGTGTTGCCCAATTACGAAGCAATGCTTTAGCAGAGCGCGAATGTCTGTGTGGCACCGAATGCAGTTCCAAGGGCAGTGAAAACCAGCTACATCTTTCAGTGCTGGCAGCTTTCCTGTGGGTGCAATCTCTGGACGTTTCCAATTTCACTGGCAGGCACTGGGAGAAAGTCACAGAGAGTGTTGCCCCATTAGGAAGCAAAGCTTTAGCAGAGCGCGAATGTCTGTGTGGCAGCGAATGCAGTTCCAAGGGACAGTGAAAACCAGCTACAGCTTTCAGTGCTGGCAGCTTTCCTGTGGGCGCAATCTCTGGACGTTTCCAATTTCACTGCCAGGCTCTGCCAGAGAGAGATACAGAGTGTTGCCCCATTACGAAGCAATGCTTTAGCAGAGCGCGAATGTCTGTGTGGCAGCGAGTGCAGTTCCAGGGGACAGTGAAAACCAGCTAGAGCTTTCAGTGCTGGCAGCTTTCCTGTGGGCGCAATCTCTGGACGTTTCCAATTTGGCAGCCGGGCTCTGCCAGAGAGAGATACAGAGTGTTGCCCCATTAGGAAGCAAAGCTTTAGCAGAGCGCGAATGTCTGTGTGGCAGCGAATGCAGTTCCAGGGGACAGTGAAAACCAGCTACAGCTTTCAGTGCTGGCAGCTTTCCTGTGGGCGCAATCTCTGGACGTTTCCAATTTCACTGCCGGGCTCTGCCAGAGAGAGATACAGAGTGTTGCCCCATTACGAAGCAATGCTTTAGCAGAGCGCGAATGTCTGTGTGGCAGCGAATGCAGTTCCAAGGGACAGTGAAAACCAGCTACATCTTTCAGTGCTGGCAGCTTTCCTGTGGGTGCAATCTCTGGACGTTTCCAATTTCACTGGCAGGCACTGGGAGAAAGTCACAGAGAGTGTTGCCCCATTAGGAAGCAAAGCTTTAGCAGAGCGCGAATGTCTGTGTGGCAGCGAATGCAGTTCCAAGGGACAGTGAAGACCAGCTACAGCTTTCAGTGCTGGCAGCTTTCCTGTGGGCGCAATCTCTGGACGTTTCCAATTTCACTGCCGGGCTCTGCCAGAGAGAGATACAGAGTGTTGCCCCATTACGAAGCAATGCTTTAGCAGAGCGCGAATGTCTGTGTGGCAGCGAGTGCAGTTCCAGGAGACAGTGAAAACCAGCTAGAGCTTTCAGTGCTGGCAGCTTTCCTGTGGGCGCAATCTCTGGACGTTTCCAATTTGGCAGCCGGGCTCTGCCAGAGAGAGATACAGAGTGTTGCCCCATTAGGAAGCAAAGCTTTAGCAGAGCGCGAATGTCTGTGTGGCAGCGAATGCAGTTCCAAGGGACAGTGAAAACCAGCTACATCTTTCAGTGCTGGCAGCTTTCCTGTGGGCGCAATCTCTGGACGTTTCCAATTTCAATGCCGGACACTGCCAGAGAGAGATACAGAGCGTTGCCCCATTAGGAAGCAAAGCTTTAGCAGAACGCGAATGTCTGTGTGGCAGCGAATGCAGTTCCAAGGGACAGTGAAAACCAGCTACAGCTTTCAGTGCTGGCAGCTTTCCTGTGGGCGCAATCTCTGGACGTTTCCAATTTCACTGCCGGGCTCTGCCAGAGAGAGATACAGAGTGTTGCCCCATTAGGAAGCAATGCTTTAGCAGAGCGCGAATGTCTGTGTGGCAGCGAATGCAGTTCCAAGGGACAGTGAAAACCAGCTACATCTTTCAGTGCTGGCAGCTTTCCTGTGGGTGCAATCTCTGGACGTTTCCAATTTCACTGGCAGGCACTGGGAGAAAGTCACAGAGAGTGTTGCCCCATTAGGAAGCAAAGCTTTAGCAGAGCGCGAATGTCTGTGTGGCAGCGAATGCAGTTCCAAGGGACAGTGAAAACCAGCTACAGCTTTCAGTGCTGGCAGCTTTCCTGTGGGCGCAATCTCTGGACGTTTCCAATTTCACTGCCGGGCTCTGCCAGAGAGAGATACAGAGTGTTGCCCCATTACGAAGCAATGCTTTAGCAGAGCGCGAATGTCTGTGTGGCAGCGAGTGCAGTTCCAGGGGACAGTGAAAACCAGCTACAGCTTTCAGTGCTGGCAGCTTTCCTGTGGGTGCAATCTCTGGACGTTTCCAATTTCACTGCCGGGCTCTGCCAGAGAGAGATACAGAGTGTTGCCCCATTACGAAGCAATGCTTTAGCAGAGCGCGAATGTCTGTGTGGCAGCGAGTGCAGTTCCAGGGGACAGTGAAAACCAGCTAGAGCTTTCAGTGCTGGCAGCTTTCCTGTGGTCGCAATCTCTGGACGTTTCCAATTTGGCAGCCGGGCTCTGCCAGAGAGAGATACAGAGTGTTGCCCCATTAGGAAGCAAAGCTTTAGCAGAGCGCGAATGACTGTGTGGCAGCGAGTGCAGTTCCAGGGGACAGTGAAAACCAGCTACAGCTTTCAGTGCTGGCAGCTTTCCTGTGGGCGCAATCTCTGGACGTTTCCAATTTCACTGCCAGGCACTGGGAGAAAGTCATACAGAGTGTTGCCCCATTAGGAAGCAAAGCTTTAGCACACCGCGAATGTCTGTGTGGCAGCGAATGCAGTTCCAAGGGACAGTGAAAACCAGCTACAGCTTTCAGTGCTGGCAGCTTTCCTGTGGGCGCAATCTCTGGACGTTTCCAATTTGGCAGCCGGGCTCTGCCAGAGAGAGATACAGAGTGTTGCCCCATTACGAAGCAATGCTTTAGCAGAGCGCGAATGTCTGTGTGGCAGCGAATGCAGTTCCAAGGGACAGTGAAAACCAGCTACAGCTTTCAGTGCTGGCAGCTTTCCTGTGGGCGCAATCTCTGGACGTTTTCAATTTGGCAGCCGGGCTCTGCCAGAGAGAGATACAGAGTGTTGCCCCATTAGGAAGCAAAGCTTTAGCAGAGCGCGAATGTCTGTGTGGCAGTGAATGCAGTTCCAAGGGACAGTGAAAACCAGCTACAGCTTTCAGTGCTGGCAGCTTTCTTGTGGGCGCAATCTCTGGACGTTTCCAATTTCACTGCCAGGCACTGGGAGAAAGTCATACAGAGTGTTGCCCCATTACGAAGCAATGCTTTAGCAGAGCGCGAATGTCTGTGTGGCAGCGAATGCAGTTCGAAGGGACAGTGAAAAGCAGCTACATCTTTCAGTGCTGGCAGCTTTCCTGTGGGCGCAATCTCTGGACGTTTCCAATTTGGCAGCCGGGCTCTGCCAGAGAGAGATACAGAGTGTTGCCCAATTACGAAGCAATGCTTTAGCAGAGCGCGAATGTCTGTGTGGCAGCGAATGCAGTTCCAAGGGACAGTGAAAACCAGCTACATCTTTCAGTGCTGGCAGCTTTCCTGTGGGTGGAATCTCTGGACGTTTCCAATTTCACTTGCAGGCACTGGGAGAAAGTCACAGAGAGTGTTGCCCCATTAGGAAGCAAAGCTTTAACAGAGCGCGAATGTCTGTGTGGCAGCGAATGCAGTTCCAAGGGACAGTGTAAACCAGCTACAGCTTTCAGTGCTGGCAGCTTTCCTATGAGCGCAATCTCTGGACGTTTCCAATTTCACTGCCAGGCGCTGCCAGAGAGAGATACGGAGTGTTGCCCCATTATGAAGCAAAGCTTTAGCAGAGCGCGAATGTCTGTGTGGCAGGGAATGCAGTTCCAAGGGACAGTGAAAACCAGCTACATCTTTCAGTGCTGGAAGCTTTCCTGTGGGCACAATCTCTGGACGTTTCCAATTTCACTGCCGGGCTCTGCCAGAGAGAGATACAGGGTGTTGCCCCATTAGGAAGCAAAGCTTTAGCAGAGCGCGAATGTCTGTGTGGCAGCGAGTGCAGTTCCAGGGGACAGTGAAAACCAGCTACAGCTTTCAGTGCTGGCAGCTTTCCTGTGGGCGCAATCTCTGGACGTTTCCAATTTGGCAGCCGGGCTCTGCCAGAGAGAGATACAGAGTGTTGCCCCATTAGGAAGCAAAGCTTTAGCAGAGCGCGAATGTCTGTGTGGCAGCGAATGCAGTTCCAAGGGACACTGAAAACCAGCTACATCTTTCAGTGCTGGCAGCTTTCCTGTGGGCGCAATCTCTGGACGTTTCCAATTTCACTGCCAGGCACTGGGAGAAAGTCATACAGAGTGTTGCCCCATTACGAAGCAGTGCTTTAGCAGAGCGCGAATGTCTGTGTGGCAGCGAATGCAGTTCCAAGGGACAGTGAAAACCAGCTACAGCTTTCAGTGCTGGCAGCTTTCCTAAGGGCGCAATCTCTGGACGTTTCCAATTTCACTGCCGGGCGCTGCCAGAGAGAGATACAGAGCGTTGCCCCATTACGAAGCAATGCTTTAGCAGAGCGCGAATGTCTGTGTAGCAGCGAATGCAGTTCCAAGGGACAGTGAAAACCAGCTACAGCTTTCAGTGCTGGCAGCTTTCCTGTGGGCGCAATCTCTGGACGTTTCCAATTTCACTGCCGGACTCTGCCAGAGAGAGATACAGAGTATTGCCCCATTACGAAGCAAAGCTTTAGCAGAGCGTGAATGTCTGTGTGGCAGCGAATGCAGTTCCAAGGGACAGTGAAAACCAGCTAGAGCTTTCAGTGCTGGCAGCTTTCCTGTGGGCGCAATCTCTGGACGTTTCCAATTTGGCAGCCGGGCTCTGCCAGAGAGAGATACAGAGTGTTGCCCCATTACGAAGCAATGCTTTAGCAGAGCGCGAATGTCTGTGTGGCAGCGAGTGCAGTTCCAGGGGACAGTGAAAACCAGCTACATCTTTCAGTGCTGGCAGCTTTCCTGTGGGCGCAATCTCTGGACGTTTCCAATTTGGCAGCCGGGCTCTGCCAGAGAGAGATACAGAGTGTTGCCCCATTAGGAAGCAAAGCTTTAGCAGAGCGCGAATGTCTGTGTGGCAGCGAATGCAGTTCCAAGAGACAGTGAAAACCAGCTACAGCTTTCAGTGCTGGCAGCTTTCCTGTGGGCGCAATCTCTGGACGTTTCCAATTTCACTGCCAGGCACTGGGAGAAAGTCATACAGAGTGTTGCCCCATTACGAAGCAATGCTTTAGCAGAGCGCGAATGTCTGTGTGGCAGCGAATGCAGTTCGAAGGGACAGTGAAAAGCAGCTACATCTTTCAGTGCTGGCAGCTTTCCTGTGGGCGCAATCTCTGGACGTTTCCAATTTGGCAGCCGGGCTCTGCCAGAGAGAGATACAGAGTGTTGCCCAATTACGAAGCAATGCTTTAGCAGAGCGCGAATGTCTGTGTGGCAGCGAATGCAGTTCCAAGGGACAGTGAAAACCAGCTACATCTTTCAGTGCTGGCAGCTTTCCTGTGGGCACAATCTCTGGACGTTTCCAATTTCACTGCCGGGCTCTGCCAGAGAGAGATACAGGGTGTTGCCCCATTAGGAAGCAAAGCTTTAGCAGAGCGCGAATGTCTGTGTGGCAGCGAGTGCAGTTCCAGGGGACAGTGAAAACCAGCTACAGCTTTCAGTGCTGGCAGCTTTCCTGTGGGCGCAATCTCTGGACGTTTCCAATTTGGCAGCCGGGCTCTGCCAGAGAGAGATACAGAGTGTTGCCCCATTAGGAAGCAAAGCTTTAGCAGAGCGCGAATGTCTGTGTGGCAGCGAATGCAGTTCCAAGGGACACTGAAAACCAGCTACATCTTTCAGTGCTGGCAGCTTTCCTGTGGGCGCAATCTCTGGACGTTTCCAATTTCACTGCCAGGCACTGGGAGAAAGTCATACAGAGTGTTGCCCCATTACGAAGCAGTGCTTTAGCAGAGCGCGAATGTCTGTGTGGCAGCGAATGCAGTTCCAAGGGACAGTGAAAACCAGCTACAGCTTTCAGTGCTGGCAGCTTTCCTAAGGGCGCAATCTCTGGACGTTTCCAATTTCACTGCCGGGCGCTGCCAGAGAGAGATACAGAGCGTTGCCCCATTACGAAGCAATGCTTTAGCAGAGCGCGAATGTCTGTGTAGCAGCGAATGCAGTTCCAAGGGACAGTGAAAACCAGCTACAGCTTTCAGTGCTGGCAGCTTTCCTGTGGGCGCAATCTCTGGACGTTTCCAATTTCACTGCCGGACTCTGCCAGAGAGAGATACAGAGTGTTGCCCCATTACGAAGCAAAGCTTTAGCAGAGCGTGAATGTCTGTGTGGCAGCGAATGCAGTTCCAAGGGACAGTGAAAACCAGCTAGAGCTTTCAGTGCTGGCAGCTTTCCTGTGGGCGCAATCTCTGGACGTTTCCAATTTGGCAGCCGGGCTCTGCCAGAGAGAGATACAGAGTGTTGCCCCATTACGAAGCAATGCTTTAGCAGAGCGCGAATGTCTGTGTGGCAGCGAGTGCAGTTCCAGGGGACAGTGAAAACCAGCTACAGCTTTCAGTGCTGGCAGCTTTCCTGTGGGCGCAATCTCTGGACGTTTCCAATTTGGCAGCCGGGCTCTGCCAGAGAGAGATACAGAGTGTTGCCCCATTAGGAAGCAAAGCTTTAGCAGAGCGCGAATGTCTGTGTGGCAGCGAATGCAGTTCCAAGAGACAGTGAAAACCAGCTACAGCTTTCAGTGCTGGCAGCTTTCCTGTGGGCGCAATCTCTGGACGTTTCCAATTTCACTGCCGGACTCTGCCAGAGAGAGATACAGAGCGTTGCCCCATTAGGAAGCAAAGCTTTAGCAGAGCGCGAATGTCTGTGTGGCAGCGAATGCAGTTCCAAGGGACAGTGAAAACCAGCTACATCTTTCAGTGCTGGCAGCTTTCCTGTGGGCGCAATCTCTGGACGTTTCCAATTTCACTGCTGGGCTCTGCCAGAGAGAGATACAGAGTGTTGCCTCATTAGGAACCAAAGCTTTAGCAGAGCGCGAATGTCTGTGTGGCAGCGAATGCAGTTCCAAGGGACAGTGAAAACCAGCTACAGCTTTCAGTGGAGGCAGCTTTCGTGTGGCCGCAATCGCTGGACGTTTCCAATTTGGCAGCCGAGCTCTGCCAGAGAGAGATACAGAGTGTTCCCCCTTTACCAAGTAAAGCTTCAGCAGAATGCAAATGTCTGCGTGGCAGCGAATGCAGTTCCAAGGGACAGTGAAAACCAGCTACAGCTTTCAGTGCTGGCAGCTTTCCTGTGGGCGCAATCTCTGGACATTTCCAATTTCACTGCCAGGCACTGGGAGAAAGTCATACAGAGTGTTGCCCTATTACAAAGCAATGCTTTAGCAGAGCGCGAATGTCTGTGTGGCAGTGAATGCAGTTCCAAGGGACAGTGAAAACCAGCTACATCTTTCAGTGCTGGCAGCTTTCCTGTGGGTGCAATCTCTGGACGTTTCCAATTTCACTGCCGGGCTCTGCCAGACAGATACAGAGTGTTGCCCCATTATGAAGCAAAGCTTTAGCACAGCGCGTATGTCTGTGTGGCAGCGAATGCAGTTCCAAGGGACAGTGAAAAGCAGCTACATCTTTCAGTGCTGGCAGCTTTCCTGTGGGCGCAATCTCTGGACGTTTCCAATTTGGCAGCTGGGCTCTGCCAGAGAGAGATACAGAGTGTTGCCCCATTAGGAAGCAAAGCTTTAGCAGAGCGCGAATGTCTGTGTGGCAGCGAGTGCAGTTCCAGGGGACAGTGAAAACCAGCTACAGCTTTCAGTGCTGGCAGCTTTCCTGTGGGCGCAATCTCTGGACGTTTCCAATTTGGCAGCCGGGCTCTGCCAGAGAGAGATACAGAGTGTTGCCCCATTAGGAAGCAAAGCTTTAGCAGAGCGCGAATGTCTGTGTGGCAGCGAATGCAGTTCCAAGGGACAGTGAAAACCAGCTACAGCTTTCAGTGCTGGCAGCTTTCCTGTGGGCGCAATCTCTGGACGTTTCCAATTTCACTGCCAGGCACTGGGAGAAAGTCATAAAGAGTGTTGCCCCATTACGAAGCAGTGCTTTAGCAGAGCGCGAATGTCTGTGTGGCAGCGAATGCAGTTCCAAGGGACAGTGAAAACCAGCTACAGCTTTCAGTGCTGGCAGCTTTCCTATGGGCGCAATCTCTGGATGTTTCCAATTTCACTGCCAGGCGCTGCCAGAGAGAGATACGGAGTGTTGCCCCATTATGAAGCAAAGCTTTAGCACAGCGCGAATGTCTGTGTGGCAGCGAGTGCAGTTCCAGGGGACAGTGAAAACCAGCTACATCTTTCAGTGCTGGCAGCTTTCCTGTGGGCGCAATCTCTGGACGTTTCCAATTTGGCAGCCGGGCTCTGCCAGAGAGAGATACAGAGTGTTGCCCCATTAGGAAGCAAAGCTTTAGCAGAGCGCGAATGTCTGTGTGGCAGCGAATGCAGTTCCAAGGGACACTGAAAACCAGCTACATCTTTCCGTGCTGGCAGCTTTCCTGTGGGCGCAATCTCTGGACGTTTCCAATTTCACTGCCGGGCGCTGCCAGAGAGAGATACAGAGCGTTGCCCCATTACGAAGCAATGTTTTAGCAGAGCGCGAATGTCTGTGTGGCAGCGAATGCAGTTCCAAGGGACAGTGAAAACCAGCTAGAGCTTTCAGTGCTGGCAGCTTTCCTGTGGGCGCAATCTCTGGACGTTTCCAATTTCACTGCCGGACTCTGCCAGAGAGAGATACAGAGTGTTGCCCCATTATGAAGCAAAGCTTTAGCAGAGCGCGAATGTCTGTGTGGCAGCGAATGCAGTTCCAAGGGACAGTGAAAACCAGCTAGAGCTTTCAGTGCTGGCAGCTTTCCTGTGGTCGCAATTTCTGGACGTTTCCAATTTGGCAGCCGGGCTCTGCCAGAGAGAGATACAGAGTGTTGCCCCATTAGGAAGCAAAGCTTTAGCAGAGCGCGAATGTCTGTGTGGCAGCGAATGCAGTTCCAAGGGACAGTGAAAACCAGCTAGAGCTTTCAGTGCTGGCAGCTTTCCTGTGGGCGCAATCTCTGGACGTTTCCAATTTGGCAGCCGGGCTCTGCCAGAGAGAGATACAGAGTGTTGCCCCATTACGAAGCAATGCTTTAGCAGAGCGCGAATGTCTGTGTGGCAGCGAGTGCATTTCCAGGGGACAGTGAAAACCAGCTACAGCTTTCAGTGCTGGCAGCTTTCCTGTGGGCGCAATCTCTGGACGTTTCCAATTTGGCAGCCGGGCTCTGCCAGAGAGAGATACAGAGTGTTGCCCCATTAGGAAGCAAAGCTTTAGCAGAGCGCGAATGTCTGTGTGGCAGCGAATGCAGTTCCAAGAGACAGTGAAAACCAGCTACAGCTTTCAGTGCTGGCAGCTTTCCTGTGGGCGCAATCTCTGGACGTTTCCAATTTCACTGCCGGACTCTGCTAGAGAGAGATACTGAGCGTTGCCCCATTACGAAGCAAAGTTTTAGCAGAGGGCGAATGTCTGTGTGGCAGCGAATGCAGTTCCAAGGGACAGTGAAAACCAGCTACAGCTTTCAGTGGTGGCAGCTTTCCTGTGGGCGCAATCTCTGGACCTTTCCAATTTCACTGCCGGACTCTGCCAGAGAGAGATACAGAGCGTTGCCCCATTAGGAAGCAAAGCTTTAGCAGAGCGCGAATGTCTGTGTGGCAGCGAATGCAGTTCCAAGGGACAGTGAAAACCAGCTACATCTTTCAGTGCTGGCAGCTTTCCTATGGGCGCAATCTCTGGACGTTTCCAATTTCACTGCCGGGCTCTGCCAGAGAGAGATACAGAGTGTTGCCCCATTAGGAAGCAAAGCTTTAGCAGAGCGCGAATGTCTGAGTGGCAGCGAGTGCAGTTCCAGGAGACAGTGAAAACCAGCTACAGCTTTCAGTGCTGGCAGCTTTCCTATGGGCGCAATCTCTGGACGTTTCCAATTTCACTGCCAGGCACTGGGAGAAAGTCATACAGAGTGTTGCCCCATTACGAAGCAATGCTTTAGCAGAGCGCGAATGTCTGTGTGGCAGCGAATGCAGTTCCAAGGGACAGTGATAACCAGCTACAGCTTTCAGTGGAGGCAGCTTTCGTGTGGCCGCAATCGCTGGACGTTTCCAATTTGGCAGCCGAGCTCTGCCAGAGAGAGATACAGAGTGTTCCCCCTTTACCAAGTAAAGCTTCAGCAGAATGCAAATGTCTGTGTGGCAGCGAATGCAGTTCCAAGGGACAGTGAAAACCACGTAGAGCTTTCAGTGCTGGCAGCTTTCCTCTGGGCGCAATCTCTGGACGTTTCCAATTTGGCAGCCAGGCTCTGCCAGAGAGAGATACAGAGTGTTGCCCCATTACGAAGCAAAGCTTTAGCAGAGCGCGAATGTCTGTGTGGCAGCGAATGCAGTTCCAAGGGACAGTGAAAACCAGCTACAGCTTTCAGTGCTGGCAGCTTTCCTGTGGGCGCAATCTCTGGACGTTTCCAATTTCACTGCCGGGCTCTGCCAGAGAGAGATACAGAGTGTTGCCCCATTAGGAAGCAAAGCTTTAGCAGAGCGCGAATGTCTGTGTGGCAGCGAATGCAGTTCCAAGGGACAGTGAAAAGCAGCTACAGCTTTCAGTGCTGGCAGCTTTCCTGTGGGCGCAATCTCTGGACGTTTCCAATTTCACTGCCGGGCTCTGCCAGAGAGAGATACAGAGTGTTGCCCCATTACGAAGCAATGCTTTAGCAGAGCGCGAATGTCTGTGTGGCAGCGAATGCAGTTCCAAGGGACAGTGAAAACCAGCTACATCTTTCAGTGCTGGCAGCTTTCCTGTGGGTGCAATCTCTGGACGTTTCCAATTTCACTGGCAGGCACTGGGAGAAAGTCACAGAGTGTGTTGCCCCATTAGGAAGCAAAGCTTTAGCAGAGCGCGAATGTCTGTGTGGCAGCGAATGCAGTTCCAAGGGACAGTGAAAACCAGCTACAGCTTTCAGTGCTGGCAGCTTTCCTGTGGGCGCAATCTCTGGACGTTTCCAATTTCACTGCCGGGCTCTGCCAGAGAGAGATACAGAGTGTTGCCCCATTACGAAGCAATGCTTTAGCAGAGCGCGAATGTCTGTGTGGCAGCGAGTGCAGTTCCAGGGGACAGTGAAAACCAGCTACAGCTTTCAGTGCTGGCAGCTTTCCTGTGGGTGCAATCTCTGGACGTTTCCAATTTCACTGCCGGGCTCTGCCAGAGAGAGATACAGAGTGTTGCCCCATTACGAAGCAATGCTTTAGCAGAGCGCGAATGTCTGTGTGGCAGCGAGTGCAGTTCCAGGGGACAGTGAAAACCAGCTAGAGCTTTCAGTGCTGGCAGCTTTCCTGTGGTCGCAATCTCTGGACGTTTCCAATTTGGCAGCCGGGCTCTGCCAGAGAGAGATACAGAGTGTTGCCCCATTAGGAAGCAAAGCTTTAGCAGAGCGCGAATGACTGTGTGGCAGCGAGTGCAGTTCCAGGGGACAGTGAAAACCAGCTACAGCTTTCAGTGCTGGCAGCTTTCCTGTGGGCGCAATCTCTGGACGTTTCCAATTTCACTGCCAGGCACTGGGAGAAAGTCATACAGAGTGTTGCCCCATTAGGAAGCAAAGCTTTAGCACAGCGCGAATGTCTGTGTGGCAGCGAATGCAGTTCCAAGGGACAGTGAAAACCAGCTACAGCTTTCAGTGCTGGCAGCTTTCCTGTGGGCGCAATCTCTGAACGTTTCCAATTTCACTGCCGGGCTCTGCCAGAGAGAGATACAGAGTGTTGCCCCATTACGAAGCAATGCTTTAGCAGAGCGCGAATGTCTGTGTGGCAGCGAATGCAGGTCCAAGGGACAGTGAAAACCAGCTACAGCTTTCAGTGCTGGCAGCTTTCGTGTGGCCGCAATCTCTGGTCATTTCCAATTTCACTGCCAGGCACTGGGAGAGAGTCATACAGAGTGTTGCCCCATTAGGAAGCAAAGCTTTAGCAGAGCGCGAATGTCTGTGTGGCAGCGAATGCAGTTCCAAGGGACAGTGAAAACCAGCTACAGCTTTCAGTGCTGGCAGCTTTCCTGTGGGCGCAATCTCTGGACGTTTCCAATTTGGCAGCCGGGCTCTGCCAGAGAGAGATACAGAGTGTTGCCCCATTACGAAGCAATGCTTTAGCAGAGCGCGAATGTCTGTGTGGCAGCGAATGCAGTTCCAAGGGACAGTGAAAACCATCTACAGCTTTCAGTGCTGGCAGCTTTCCTGTGGGCGCAATCTCTGGACGTTTTCAATTTGGCAGCCGGGCTCTGCCAGAGAGAGATACAGAGTGTTGCCCCATTAGGAAGCAAAGCTTTAGCAGAGCGCGAATGTCTGTGTGGCAGTGAATGCAGTTCCAAGGGACAGTGAAAACCAGCTACAGCTTTCAGTGCTGGCAGCTTTCTTGTGGGCGCAATCTCTGGACGTTTCCAATTTCACTGCCAGGCACTGGGAGAAAGTCATACAGAGTGTTGCCCCATTACGAAGCAATGCTTTAGCAGAGCGCGAATGTCTGTGTGGCAGCGAATGCAGTTCCAAGGGACAGTGAAAAGCAGCTACATCTTTCAGTGCTGGCAGCTTTCCTGTGGGCGCAATCTCTGGACGTTTCCAATTTGGCAGCCGGGCTCTGCCAGAGAGAGATACAGAGTGTTGCCCAATTACGAAGCAATGCTTTAGCAGAGCGCGAATGTCTGTGTGGCAGCGAATGCAGTTCCAAGGGACAGTGAAAACCAGCTACATCTTTCAGTGCTGGCAGCTTTCCTGTGGGTGCAATCTCTGGACGTTTCCAATTTCACTGGCAGGCACTGGGAGAAAGTCACAGAGAGTGTTGCCCCATTAGGAAGCAAAGCTTTAGCAGAGCGCGAATGTCTGTGTGGCAGCAAATGCAGTTCCAAGGGACAGTGAAAACCAGCTACAGCATTCAGTGCTGGCAGCTTTCCTGTGGGCGCAATCTCTGGACGTTTCCAATTTCACTGCCGGGCTCTGCCAGAGAGAGATACAGAGTGTTGCCCCATTACGAAGCAATGCTTTAGCAGAGCGCGAATGTCTGTGTGGCAGCGAGTGCAGTTCCAGGGGACAGTGAAAACCAGCTAGAGCTTTCAGTGCTGGCAGCTTTCCTGTGGGCGCAATCTCTGGACGTTTCCAATTTGGCAGCCGGGCTCTGCCAGAGAGAGATACAGAGTGTTGCCCCCTTAGGAAGCAAAGCTTTAGCAGAGCGCGAATGTCTGTGTGGCAGCGAATGCAGTTCCAAGGGACAGTGAAAACCAGCTACAGCTTTCAGTGCTGGCAGCTTTCCTGTGGGCGCAATCTCTGGACGTTTCCAATTTCACTGCCGGACTCTGCCAGAGAGAGATACAGAGCGTTGCCCCATTAGGAAGCAAAGCTTTAGCAGAATGCGAATGTCTGTGTGGCAGCGAATGCAGATCCAAGGGACAGTGAAAACCAGCTAGAGCTTTCAGTGCTGGCAGCTTTCCTGTGGGCGCAATCTCTGGACGTTTCCAATTTCACTGCCGTGCTCTGCCAGAGAGAGATACAGAGTGTTGCCCCATTAGGAAGCAAAGCTTTAGCAGAGCGCGAATGTCTGTGTGGCAGCGAATGCAGTTCCAGGGGACAGTGAAAACCAGCTACATCTTTCAGTGCTGGCAGCTTTCCTGTGGGCGCAATCTCTGGACGTTTCCAATTTGGCAGCCGGGCTCTGCCAGAGAGAGATACAGAGTGTTGCCCCATTAGGAAGCAAAGCTTTAGCAGAGCGCGAATGTCTGTGTGGCAGCGAATGCAGTTCCAAGGGACACTGAAAACCAGCTACATCTTTCAGTGCTGGCAGCTTTCCTGTGGTCGCAATCTCTGGACGTTTCCAATTTCACTGCCAGGCACTGGGAGAAAGTCATACAGAGTGTTGCCCCATTACGAAGCAGTGCTTTAGCAGAGCGCGAATGTCTGTGTGGCAGCGAATGCAGTTCCAAGGGACAGTGAAAACCAGCTACAGCTTTCAGTGCTGGCAGCTTTCCTATGGGCGCAATCTCTGGACGTTTCCAATTTCACTGCCAGGCGCTGCCAGAGAGAGATACGGAGTGTTGCCCCATTATGAAGCAAAGCTTTAGCACAGCGCGAATGTCTGTGTGGCAGCGAGTGCAGTTCCAGGGGACAGTGAAAACCAGCTACAGCTTTCAGTGCTGGCAGCTTTCCTATGGGCGCAATCTCTGGACGTTTCCAATTTCACTGCCAGGCACTGGGAGAAAGTCATACAGAGTGTTGCCCCATTAGGAAGCAATGCTTTAGCAGAGCGCGAATGTCTGTGTGGCAGCGAATGCAGTTCCAAGGGACCGTGATAACCAGCTACAGCTTTCAGTGGAGGCAGCTTTCGTGTGGCCGCAGTCGCTGGACGTTTCCAATTTCGCAGCCGAGCTCTGCCAGAGAGAGATACAGAGTGTTCCCCCTTTACCAAGTAAAGCTTCAGCAGAATGCAAATGTCTGCGTGGCAGCGAATGCAGTTCCAAGGGACAGTGAAAACCAGCTACAGCTTTCAGTGCTGGCAGCTTTCCTGTGGGCGCAATCTCTGGACATTTCCAATTTCACTGCCAGGCACTGGGAGAAACTCATACAGAGTGTTGCCCTATTACAAAGCAATGCTTTAGCAGAGCGCGAATGTCTGTGTGGCAGCGAATGCAGTTCCAAGGGACAGTGAAAACCAGCTACAGCTTTCAGTGCTGGCAGCTTTCCTGTGGGCGCAATCTCTGGACGTTTCCAATTTCACTGCCGGGCTCTGCCAGAGAGAGATACAGAGTGTTGCCCCATTAGGATGCAATGCTTTAGCAGAGCGCGAATGTCTGTGTGGCAGCGAATGCAGTTCCAAGGGACAGTGAAAACCAGCTAGAGATTTCAGTGCTGGCAGCTTTCCTGTGGGCGCAATCTCTGGATGTTTCCAATTTCACTGCCGGGCTCTGCCAGAGAGAAATACAGAGTTTTGCCCCATTACGAAGCAATGCTTTAGCAGAGCGCGAATGTCGGTGTGGCAGCGAGTGCAGTTCCAAGGTACAGTGAAAACCAGCTACAGCTTTCAGTGCTGGCAGCTTTCCTGTGGGCGCAATCTCTGGACGTTTCCAATTTCACTGCCGGGCTCTGCCAGACAGATACAGAGTGTTGCCCCATTATGAAGCAAAGCTTTAGCACAGCGCGTATGTCTGTGTGGCAGCGAATGCAGTTCCAAGGGACAGTGAAAAGCAGCTACAGCTTTCAGTGCTGGCAGCTTTCCTGTGGGCGCAATCTCTGGACGTTTCCAATTTGGCAGCCGGGCTCTGCCAGAGAGAGATACAGAGTGTTGCCCCATTAGGAAGCAAAGCTTTAGCAGAGCGCGAATGTCTGTGTGGCAGCGAATGCAGTTCCAAGGGACAGTGAAAACCAGCTAGAGCTTTCAGTGCTGGCAGCTTTCCTGTGGGCGCAATCTCTGGACGTTTCCAATTTCACTGCCAGGCACTGGGAGAAAGTCATACAGAGTGTTGCCCCATTACGAAGCAGTGCTTTAGCAGAGCGCGAATGTCTGTGTGGCAGCGAATGCAGTTCCAAGGGACAGTGAAAACCAGCTACAGCTTTCAGTGCTGGCAGCTTTCCTATGGGCGCAATCTCTGGACGTTTCCAATTTCACTGCCAGGCGCTGCCAGAGAGAGATACAGAGTGTTGCCCCATTATGAAGCAAAGCTTTAGCACAGCGCGAATGTCTGTGTGGCAGCGAGTGCAGTTCCAGGGGACAGTGAAAACCAGCTACAGCTTTCAGTGCTGGCAGCTTTCCTGTGGGCGCAATCTCTGGACGTTTCCAATTTGGCAGCCGGGCTCTGCCAGAGAGAGATACAGAGTGTTGCCCCATTAGGAAGCAAAGCTTTAGCAGAGCGCGAATGTCTGTGTGGCAGCGAATGCAGTTCCAAGGGACACTGAAAACCAGCTACATCTTTCCGTGCTGGCAGCTTTCCTGTGGGCGCAATCTCTGGACGTTTCCAATTTGGCAGCCGGGCGCTGCCAGAGAGAGATACAGAGCGTTGCCCCATTACGAAGCAATGCGTTAGCAGAGCGCGAATGTCTGTGTAGCAGCGAATGCAGTTCCAAGGGACAGTGAAAACCAGCTACAGCTTTCAGTGCTGGCAGCTTTCCTGTGGGCGCAATCTCTGGACGTTTCCAATTTCACTGCCGGACTCTGCCAGAGAGAGATACGGAGTGTTGCCCCATTATGAAGCAAAGCTTTAGCAGAGCGCGAATGTCTGTGTGGCAGCGAATGCAGTTCCAAGGGACAGTGAAAACCAGCTAGATCTTTCAGTGCTGGCAGCTTTCCTATGGGCGCAATCTCTGGACGTTTCCAATTTCACTGCCAGGCACTGGGAGAAAGTCATACAGAGTGTTGCCCCATTACGAAGCAATGCTTTAGCAGAGCGCGAATGTCTGTGTGGCAGCGAATGCAGTTCCAAGGGACAGTGATAACCAGCTACAGCTTTCAGTGGAGGCAGCTTTCGTGTGGCCGCAATCGCTGGACGTTTCCAATTTGGCAGCCGAGCTCTGCCAGAGAGAGATACAGAGTGTTCCCCCTTTACCAAGTAAAGCTTCAGCAGAATGCAAATGTCTGTGTGGCAGCGAATGCAGTTCCAAGGGACAGTGAAAACCACGTAGAGCTTTCAGTGCTGGCAGCTTTCCTCTGGGCGCAATCTCTGGACGTTTCCAATTTGGCAGCCAGGCTCTGCCAGAGAGAGATACAGAGTGTTGCCCCATTACGAAGCAAAGCTTTAGCAGAGCGCGAATGTCTGTGTGCAGCGAATGCAGTTCCAAGGGACAGTGAAAACCAGCTACAGCTTTCAGTGCTGGCAGCTTTCCTGTGGGCGCAATCTCTGGACGTTTCCAATTTCACTGCCGGGCTCTGCCAGAGAGAGATACAGAGTGTTGCCCCATTAGGAAGCAAAGCTTTAGCAGAGCGCGAATGTCTGTGTGGCAGCGAATGCAGTTCCAAGGGACAGTGAAAACCAGCTACAGCTTTCAGTGCTGGCAGCTTTCCTGTGGGCGCAATCTCTGGACGTTTCCAATTTCACTGCCGGGCTCTGCCAGAGAGAGATACAGAGTGTTGCCCCATTACGAAGCAATGCTTTAGCAGAGCGCGAATGTCTGTGTGGCAGCGAATGCAGTTCCAAGGGACAGTGAAAACCAGCTACATCTTTCAGTGCTGGCAGCTTTCCTGTGGGTGCAATCTCTGGACGTTTCCAATTTCACTGGCAGGCACTGGGAGATAGTCACAGAGAGTGTTGCCCCATTAGGAAGCAAAGCTTTAGCAGAGCGCGAATGTCTGTGTGGCATCGAATGCAGTTCCAAGGGACAGTGAAAACCAGCTACAGCTTTCAGTGCTGGCAGCTTTCCTGTGGGCGCAATCTCTGGACGTTTCCAATTTCACTGCCGGGCTCTGCCAGAGAGAGATACAGAGTGTTGCCCCATTACGAAGCAATGCTTTAGCAGAGCGCAAATGTCTGTGTGGCAGCGAATGCAGTTCCAAGGGACAGTGAAAACCAGCTACAGCTTTCAGTGCTGGCAGTTTTCCTGTGGGCACAATCTCTGGACGTTTCTAATTTCACTGCCGGGCTCTGCCAGAGAGAGATACAGAATGTTGCCCCATTAGGAAGCAAAGCTTTAGCAGAGCGCGAATGTCTGTGTGGCAGCGAATGCAGTTCCAAGGGACAGTGAAAACCAGCTACAGCTTTCAGTGCTGACAGCTTTCCTGTGGGCGCAATCTCTGGACTTTTCCAATTTCACTGCCGGGCTGTGCCAGAGAGAGATACGGAGTGTTGCCCCATTATGAAGCACTGCTTTAGCAGAGCGCGAATGTCTGTATGGCAGCGAATGCAGTTCCAAGGGACAGTGAAAACCAGCTACAGCTTTCAGTGCTGGCAGCTTTCCTGTGGGCGCAATCTCTGGACGTTTCCAATTTGGCAGCCGGGCTCTGCCAGAGAGAGATACAGAGTGTTGCCCCATTACGAAGCAATGCTTTAGCAGAGCGCGAATGTCTGTGTGGCAGCGAATGCAGGTCCAAGGGACAGTGAAAACCAGCTACAGCTTTCAGTGCTGGCAGCTTTCCTGTGGGCGCAATCTCTGGACGTTTCCAATTTGGCAGCCGGGCTCTGCCAGAGAGAGATACAGAGTGTTGCCCCATTACGAAGCAATGCTTTAGCAGAGCGCGAATGTCTGTGTGGCAGCGAATGCAGTTCCAAGGGACAGTGAAAAGCAGCTACATCTTTCAGTGCTGGCAGCTTTCCTGTGGGCGCAATCTGTGGACGTTTCCAATTTGGCAGCCGGGCTCTGCCAGAGAGAGATACAGAGTGTTGCCCAATTACGAAGCAATGCTTTAGCAGAGCGCGAATGTCTGTGTGGCACCGAATGCAGTTCCAAGGGACAGTGAAAACCAGCTACATCTTTCAGTGCTGGCAGCTTTCCTGTGGGTGGAATCTCTGGACGTTTCCAATTTCACTGGCAGGCACTGGGAGAAAGTCACAGAGAGTGTTGCCCCATTAGGAAGCAAAGCTTTAGCAGAGCGCGAATGTCTGTGTGGCAGCGAATGCAGTTCCAAGGGACAGTGAAAACCAGCTACAGCTTTCAGTGCTGGCAGCTTTCCTGTGGGCGCAATCTCTGGACGTTTCCAATTTCACTGCCGGGCTCTGCCAGAGAGAGATACAGAGTGTTGCCCCATTACGAAGCAATGCTTTAGCAGAGCGCGAATGTCTGTGTGGCAGCGAGTGCAGTTCCAAGGGACAGTGAAAACCAGCTACAGCTTTCAGTGCTGGCAGCTTTCCTGTGGGCGCAATCTCTGGACGTTTCCAATTTCACTGCCAGGCACTGGGAGAAAGTCATACAGAGTGTTGCCCCATTAGGAAGCAAAGCTTTAGCACAGCGCGAATGTCTGTGTGGCAGCGAATGCAGTTCCAAGGGACAGTGAAAACCAGCTACAGCTTTCAGTGCTGGCAGCTTTCCTGTGGGCGCAATCTCTGGACGTTTCTAATTTCACTGCCGGGCTCTGCCAGAGAGAGATACAGAGTGTTGCCCCATTAGGAAGCAATGCTTTAGCAGAGCGCGAATGTCTGTGTGGCAGCGAATGCAGTTCCAAGGGACAGTGAAAAGCAGCTACATCTTTCAGTGCTGGCAGCTTTCCTGTGGGCGCAATCTGTGGACGTTTCCAATTTGGCAGCCGGGCTCTGCCAGAGAGAGATACAGAGTGTTGCCCAATTACGAAGCAATGCTTTAGCAGAGCGCGAATGTCTGTGTGGCACCGAATGCAGTTCCAAGGGACAGTGAAAACCAGCTACATCTTTCAGTGCTGGCAGCTTTCCTGTGGGTGCAATCTCTGGACGTTTCCAATTTCACTGGCAGGCACTGGGAGAAAGTCACAGAGAGTGTTGCCCCATTAGGAAGCAAAGCTTTAGCAGAGCGCGAATGTCTGTGTGGCAGCGAATGCAGTTCCAAGGGACAGTGAAAACCAGCTACAGCTTTCAGTGCTGGCAGCTTTCCTGTGGGCGCAATCTCTGGGCGTTTCCAATTTGGCAGCCGGGCTCTGCCAGAGAGAGATACAGAGTGTTGCCCCATTAGGAAGCAAAGCTTTAGCAGAGCGCGAATGTCTGTGTGGCAGCGAATGCAGTTCCAAGGGACAGTGAAAACCAGCTACAGCTTTCAGTGCTGGCAGCTTTCCTGTGGGCGCAATCTCTGGACGTTTCCAATTTCACTGCCGGGCTCTGCCAGAGAGAGATACAGAGTGTTGCCCCATTAGGAAGCAAAGCTTTAGCAGAGCGCGAATGTCTGTGTGGCAGCGAATGCAGTTCCAGGGGACAGTGAAAACCAGCTACATCTTTCAGTGCTGGCAGCTTTCCTGTGGGCGCAATCTCTGGACGTTTCCAATTTCACTGGCAGGCACTGGGAGATAGTCACAGAGAGTGTTGCCCCATTACGAAGCAAAGCTTTAGCAGAGCGCGAATGTCTGTGTGGCAGCGAATGCAGTTCCAAGGGACAGTGAAAACCAGCTACAGCTTTCAGTGCTGGCAGCTTTCCTGTGGGCGCAATCTCTGGACGTTTCCAATTTCACTGCCGGGCTCTGCCAGAGAGAGATACAGAGTGTTGCCCCATTAGGAAGCAAAGCTTTAGCAGATCGCGAATGTCTGTGTGGCAGCGAATGCAGTTCCAAGGGACAGTGAAAACCAGCTACATCTTTCAGTGCTGGCAGCTTTCCTGTGGGTGCAATCTCTGGACGTTTCCAATTTCACTGGCAGGCACTGGGAGAAAGTCACAGAGAGTGTTGCCCCATTAGGACGCAAAGCTTTAGCAGAGCGCGAATGTCTGTGTGGCAGCGAATGCAGTTCCAAGGGACAGTGAAAACCAGCTACAGCTTTCAGTGCTGGCAGCTTTCCTGTGGGCGCAATCTCTGGACGTTTCCAATTTCACTGCCGGGCTCTGCCAGAGAGAGATACAGAGTGTTGCCCCATTACGAAGCAATGCTTTAGCAGAGCGCGAATGTCTGTGTGGCAGCGAGTGCAGTTCCAGGAGACAGTGAAAACCAGCTAGAGCTTTCAGTGCTGGCAGCTTTCCTGTGGGCGCAATCTCTGGACGTTTCCAATTTGGCAGCCGGGCTCTGCCAGAGAGAGATACAGAGTGTTGCCCCATTAGGAAGCAAAGCTTTAGCAGAGCGCGAATGTCTGTGTGGCAGTGAATGCAGTTCCAAGGGACAGTGAAAACCAACTACATCTTTCAGTGCTGGCAGCTTTCCTGTGGGCGCAATCTCTGGACGTTTCCAATTTCAATGCCGGACTCTGCCAGAGAGAGATACAGAGCATTGCCCCATTAGGAAGCAAAGCTTTAGCAGAACGCAAATGTCTGTGTGGCAGCGAATGCAGTTCCAAGGGACAGTGAAAACCAGCTACAGCTTTCAGTGCTGGCAGCTTTCCTGTGGGTGCAATCTCTGGACGTTTCCAATTTCACTGGCAGGCACTGGGAGAAAGTCACAGAGAGAGTTGCCCCATTAGGAAGCAAAGCTTTAGCAGAGCGCGAATGTCTGTGTGGCAGCGAATGCAGTTCCAAGGGACAGTGAAAACCAGCTACAGCTTTCAGTGCTGGCAGCTTTCCTGTAGGCGCAATCTCTGGACGTTTCCAATTTCACTGCCGGGCTCTGCCAGAGAGAGATACAGAGTGTTGCCCCATTACGAAGCAATGCTTTAGCAGAGCGCAAATGTCTGTGTGGCAGCGAGTGCAGTTCCAGGAGACAGTGAAAACCAGCTAGAGCTTTCAGTGCTGGCAGCTTTCCTGTGGGCGCAATCTCTGGACGTTTCCAATTTGGCAGCCGGGCTCTGCCAGAGAGAGATACAGAGTGTTGCCCCATTAGGAAGCAAAGCTTTAGCAGAGCGCGAATGTCTGTGTGGCAGCGAATGCAGTTCCAAGGGACAGTGAAAACCAGCTACATCTTTCAGTGCTGGCAGCTTTCCTGTGGGCGCAATCTCTGGACGTTTCCAATTTCAATGCCGGACTCTGCCAGAGAGAGATACAGAGCGTTGCCCCATTAGGAAGCAAAGCTTTAGCAGAACGCGAATGTCTGTGTGGCAGCGAATGCAGTTCCAAGGGACAGTGAAAACCAGCTACAGCTTTCAGTGCTGGCAGCTTTCCTGTGGGCGCAATCTCTGGACGTTTCCAATTTCACTGCCGGGCTCTGCCAGAGAGAGATACAGAGTGTTGCCCCATTAGGAAGCAAAGCTTTAGCAGAGCGCGAATGTCTGTGTGGCAGCGAATGCAGTTCCAAGGGACAGTGAAAACCAGCTACAGCTTTCAGTGCTGGCAGCTTTCCTGTGGGTGCAATCTCTGGACGTTTCCAATTTCACTGGCAGGCACTGGGAGAAAGTCACAGAGAGTGTTGCCCCATTAGGAAGCAAAGCTTTAGCAGAGCGCGAATGTCTGTGTGGCAGCGAATGCAGTTCCAAGGGACAGTGAAAACCAGCTACAGCTTTCAGTGCTGGCAGCTTTCCTGTGGGCGCAATCTCTGGACGTTTCCAATTTCACTGCCGGGCTCTGCCAGAGAGAGATACAGAGTGTTGCCCCATTACGAAGCAATGCTTTAGCAGAGCGCGAATGTCTGTGTGGCAGCGAGTGCAGTTCCAGTGGACAGTGAAAACCAGCTACAGCTTTCAGTGCTGGCAGCTTTCCTGTGGGTGCAATCTGTGGACGTTTCCAATTTGGCAGCCGGGCTCTGCCAGAGAGAGATACAGAGTGTTGCCCCATTACGAAGCAATGCTTTAGCAGAGCGCGAATGTCTGTGTGGCAGCGAGTGCAGTTCCAGGGGACAGTGAAAACCAGCTAGAGCTTTCAGTGCTGGCAGCTTTCCTGTGGTCGCAATCTCTGGACGTTTCCAATTTGGCAGCCGGGCTCTGCCAGAGAGAGATACAGAGTGTTGCCCCATTAGGAAGCAATGCTTTAGCACAGAGCGAATGTCTGTGTGGCAGCGAATGCAGTTCCAAGGGACAGTGAAAACCAGCTACAGCTTTCAGTGCTGGCAGCTTTCCTGTGGGCGCAATCTCTGAACGTTTCCAATTTCACTGCCGGGCTCTGCCAGAGAGAGATACAGAGTGTTGCCCCATTAGGAAGCAAAGCTTTAGCAGAGCGCGAATGTCTGTGTGGCAGCGAATGCAGGTCCAAGGGACAGTGAAAACCAGCTACAGCTTTCAGTGCTGGCAGCTTTCGTGTGGCCGCAATCTCTGGACATTTCCAATTTCACTGCCAGGCACTGGGAGAAAGTCATACAGAGTGTTGCCCCATTACGAAGCAATGCTTTAGCAGAGCGCGAATGTCTGTGTGGCAGCGAATGCAGTTCCAAGGGACAGTGAAAAGCAGCTACATCTTTCAGTGCTGGCAGCTTTCCTGTGGGCGCAATCTCTGGACGTTTCCAATTTGGCAGCCGGGCTCTGCCAGAGAGAGATACAGAGTGTTGCCCAATTACGAAGCAATGCTTTAGCAGAGCGCGAATGTCTGTGTGGCAGCGAATGCAGTTCCAAGGGACAGTGAAAACCAGCTACATCTTTCAGTGCTGGCAGCTTTCCTGTGGGTGGAATCTCTGGACGTTTCCAATTTCACTGCCAGGCACTGGGAGAAAGTCACAGAGAGTGTTGCCCCATTAGGAAGCAAAGCTTTAGCAGAGCGCGAATGTCTGTGTGGCAGCGAATGCAGTTCCAAGGGACAGTGAAAACCAGCTACAGCTTTCAGTGCTGGCAGCTTTCCTGTGTGCGCAATCTCTGGACGTTTCCAATTTCACTGCCGGGCTCTGCCAGAGAGAGATACAGAGTGTTGCCCCATTACGAAGCAAAGCTTTAGCAGAGCACGAATGTCTGTGTGGCAGCGAGTGCAGTTCCAGGGGACAGTGAAAACCAGCTAGAGCTTTCAGTGCTGGCAGCTTTCCTGTGGGCGCAATCTCTGGACGTTTCCAATTTGGCAGCCGGGCTCTGCCAGAGAGAGATACAGAGTGTTGCCCCATTAGGAAGAAAGCTTTAGCAGAGCGCGAATGTCTGTGTGGCAGCGAATGCAGTTCCAAGGGACAGTGAAAACCAGCTACAGCTTTCAGTGCTGGCAGCTTTCCTGTGGGCGCAATCTCTGGACGTTTCCAATTTCACTGCCGGACTCTGCCAGAGAGATATACAGAGCGTTGCCCCATTAGGAAGCAAAGCTTTAGCAGAATGCGAATGTCTGTGTGGCAGCGAATGCAGATCCAAGGGACAGTGAAAACCAGCTAGAGCTTTCAGTGCTGGCAGCTTTCCTGTGGGCGCAATCTCTGGACGTTTCCAATTTCACTGCCGTGCTCTGCCAGAGAGAGATACAGAGTGTTGCCCCATTAGGAAGCAAAGCTTTAGCAGAGCGCGAATGTCTGTGTGGCAGCGAATGCAGTTCCAGGGGACAGTGAAAACCAGCTACATCTTTCAGTGCTGGCAGCTTTCCTGTGGGCGCAATCTCTGGACGTTTCCAATTTCACTGGCAGGCACTGGGAGAAAGTCACAGAGAGTGTTGCCCCATTACGAAGCAAAGCTTTAGCAGAGCGCGAATGTCTGTGTGGCAGCGAATGCAGTTCCAAGGGACAGTGAAAACCAGCTACAGCTTTCAGTGCTGGCAGCTTTCCTGTGGGCGCAATCTCTGGACGTTTCCAATTTCACTGCCGGGCTCTGCCAGAGAGAGATACAGAGTGTTGCCCAATTACGAAGCAATGCTTTAGCAGAGCGCGAATGTCTGTGTGGCAGCGAATGCAGTTCCAAGGGACAGTGAAAACCAGCTACATCTTTCAGTGCTGGCAGCTTTCCTGTGGGTGGAATCTCTGGACGTTTCCAATTTCACTGGCAGGCACTGGGAGAAAGTCACAGAGAGTGTTGCCCCATTAGGAAGCAAAGCTTTACCAGAGCGCGAATGTCTGTGTGGCAGCGAATGCAGTTCCAAGGGACAGTGAAAACCAGCTACAGCTTTCAGTGCTGGCAGCTTTCCTGTGGGCGCAATCTCTGGACGTTTCCAATTTCACTGCCGGGCTCTGCCAGAGAGAGATACAGAGTGTTGCCCCATTACGAAGCAATGCTTTAGCAGAGCGCGAATGTCTGTGTGGCAGCGAGTGCAGTTCCAGGGGACAGTGAAAACCAGCTAGAGCTTTCAGTGCTGGCAGCTTTCCTGTGGGCGCAATCTCTGGACGTTTCCAATTTGGCAGCCGGGCTCTGCCAGAGAGAGATACAGAGTGTTGCCCCATTAGGAAGCAAAGCTTTAGCAGAGCGCGAATGTCTGTGTGGCAGCGAATGCAGTTCCAAGGGACAGTGAAAACCAGCTACAGCTTTCAGTGCTGGCAGCTTTCCTGTGGGCGCAATCTCTGGACGTTTCCAATTTCACTGCCGGGCTCTGCCAGAGAGAGATACAGAGTGTTGCCCCATTAGGAAGCAAAGCTTTAGCAGAGCGCGAATGTCTGTGTGGCAGCGAATGCAGTTCCAGGGGACAGTGAAAACCAGCTACATCTTTCAGTGCTGGCAGCTTTCCTGTGGGCGCAATCTCTGGACGTTTCCAATTTCACTGGCAGGCACTGGGAGAAAGTCACAGAGAGTGTTGCCCCATTACGAAGCAAAGCTTTAGCAGAGCGCGAATGTCTGTGTGGCAGCGAATGCAGTTCCAAGGGACAGTGAAAACCAGCTACAGCTTTCAGTGCTGGCAGCTTTCCTGTGGGCGCAATCTCTGGACGTTTCCAATTTCACTGCCGGGCTCTGCCAGAGAGAGATATAGAGTGTTGCCCCATTACGAAGCAATGCTTTAGCAGAGCGCGAATGTCTGTGTGGCAGCGAATGCAGTTCCAAGGGACAGTGAAAACCAGCTACATCTTTCAGTGCTGGCAGCTTTCCTGTGGGTGGAATCTCTGGACGTTTCCAATTTCACTGGCAGGCACTGGGAGAAAGTCACAGAGAGTGTTGCCCCATTAGGAAGC
This sequence comes from Mycteria americana, assembly GCF_035582795.1. Classification (NCBI taxonomy): domain Eukaryota; kingdom Metazoa; phylum Chordata; class Aves; order Ciconiiformes; family Ciconiidae; genus Mycteria; species Mycteria americana. The sequence continues at coordinate 187,697 of NW_027445623.1, forward strand.
AAAGCTTTAGCAGAGCGCGAATGTCTGTGTGGCAGCGAATGCAGTTCCAAGGGACAGTGAAAACCAGCTACAGCTTTCAGTGCTGGCAGCTTTCCTGTGGGCGCAATCTCTGGACGTTTCCAATTTCACTGCCGGGCTCTGCCAGAGAGAGATACAGAGTGTTGCCCCATTACGAAGCAATGCTTTAGCAGAGCGCGAATGTCTGTGTGGCAGCGAGTGCAGTTCCAGGGGACAGTGAAAACCAGCTAGAGCTTTCAGTGCTGGCAGCTTTCCTGTGGGCGCAATCTCTGGACGTTTCCAATTTGGCAGCCGGGCTCTGCCAGAGAGAGATACAGAGTGTTGCCCCATTAGGAAGCAAAGCTTTAGCAGAGCGCGAATGTCTGTGTGGCAGCGAATGCAGTTCCAAGGGACAGTGAAAACCAGCTACAGCTTTCAGTGCTGGCAGCTTTCCTGTGGGCGCAATCTCTGGACGTTTCCAATTTCACTGCCGGACTCTGCCAGACAGAGATACAGAGCGTTGCCCCATTAGGAAGCAAAGCTTTAGCAGAGCGCGAATGTCTGTGTGGCAGCGAATGCAGTTCCAGGGGACAGTGAAAACCAGCTACATCTTTCAGTGCTGGCAGCTTTCCTGTGGGCGCAATCTCTGGACGTTTCCAATTTCACTGCCGGGCTCTGCCAGAGAGAGATACAGAGTGTTGCCCCATTACGAAGCAATGCTTTAGCAGAGCGCGAATGTCTGTGTGGCAGCGAGTGCAGTTCCAGGGGACAGTGAAAACCAGCTAGAGCTTTCAGTGCTGGCAGTTTTCCTGTGGGCGCAATCTCTGGACGTTTCCAATTTGGCAGCCGGGCTCTGCCAGAGAGAGATACAGAGTTGTTGCCCCATTAGGAAGCAAAGCTTTAGCAGAGCGCGAATGTCTGTGTGGCAGCGAATGCAGTTCCAAGGGACAGTGAAAAACAGCTACATCTTTCAGTGCTGGCAGCTTTCCTGTGGGTGCAATCTCTGGACGTTTCCAATTTCACTGCCGGACTCTGCCAGAAAGAGATACAGAGCGTTGCCCCATTAGGAAGCAAAGCTTCAGCAGAACGCGAATGTCTGTGTGGCTGCGAATGCAGTTCCAAGGGACAGTGAAAAACAGCTACATCTTTCAGTGCTGGCAGCTTTCCTGTGGGCGCAATCTCTGGACGTTTCCAATTTCACTGCCGGGCTCTGCCAGAGAGAGATACAGAGTGTTGCCCCATTAGGAAGCAAAGCTTTAGCAGAGCGCGAATGTCTGTGTGGCAGCGAATGCAGTTCCAGGGGACAGTGAAAACCAGCTACAGCTTTCAGTGCTGGCAGCTTTCCTGTGGGTGCAATCTCTGGACGTTTCCAATTTCACTGCCGGGCTCTGCCAGAGAGAGATACAGAGTGTTGCCCCATTACGAAGCAATGCTTTAGCAGAGCGCGAATGTCTGTGTGGCAGCGAATGCAGTTCCAAGGGACAGTGAAAACCAGCTACAGCTTTCAGTGCTGGCAGCTTTCCTGTGGGTGCAATCTCTGGACGTTTCCAATTTCACTGGCAGGCACTGGGAGAAAGTCACAGAGAGTGTTGCCCCATTAGGAAGCAAAGCTTTAGCAGAGCGCGAATGTCTGTGTGGCAGCGAATGCAGTTCCAAGGGACAGTGAAAACCAGCTACAGCTTTCAGTGCTGGCAGCTTTCCTGTGGGCGCAATCTCTGGACGTTTCCAATTTCACTGCCGGGCTCTGCCAGAGAGAGATACAGAGTGTTGCCCCATTACGAAGCAATGCTTTAGCAGAGCGCGAATGTCTGTGTGGCAGCGAGTGCAGTTCCAGGGGACAGTGAAAACCAGCTAGAGCTTTCAGTGCTGGCAGCTTTCCTGTGGGCGCAATCTCTGGACCTTTCCAATTTCACTGCCAGGCACTGGGAGAAAGTCATACAGAGTGTTGCCCCATTAGGAAGCAAAGCTTTAGCACAGCGCGAATGTCTGTGTGGCAGCGAATGCAGTTCCAAGGGACAGTGAAAACCAGCTACATCTTTCAGTGCTGGCAGCTTTCCTGTGGGCGCAATCTCTGGACGTTTCCAATTTCACTGCCGGGCTCTGCCAGAGAGAGATACAGAGTGTTGCCCCATTACGAAGCAATGCTTTAGCAGAGCGCGAATGTCTGTGTGGCAGCGAATGCAGTTCCAAGGGACAGTGAAAACCAGCTACAGCTTTCAGTGCTGGCAGCTTTCCTGTGGGCGCAATGTCTGGACATTTCCAATTTCACTGCCAGGCACTGGGAGAGAGTCATACAGAGTTTTGCCCCATTACCAAGCAATGCTTTTGTAGAGCGCGAATGTCTGTGTGGCAGCGAATGCAGTTCCAAGGGACAGTGAAAACCAGCTACAGCTTTCAGTGCTGGCAGCTTTCCTGTGGGCGCAATCTCTGGACGTTTCCAATTTCACTGCCGGGCTCTGCCAGAAAGAGATACAGAGTGTTGCCCCATTACGAAGCAATGCTTTAGCAGAGCGCGAATGTCTGTGTGGCAGCGAGTGCAGTTCCAGGGGACAGTGAAAACCAGCTAGAGCTTTCAGTGCTGGCAGCTTTCCTGTGGGCGCAATCTCTGGACGTTTCCAATTTGGCAGCCGGGCTCTGCCAGAGAGAGATACAGAGTGTTGCCCCATTAGGAAGCAAAGCTTTAGCAGAGCGCGAATGTCTGTGTGGCAGCGAATGCAGTTCCAAGGGACAGTGAAAACCAGCTACAGCTTTCAGTGCTGGCAGCTTTCCTGTGGGCGCAATCTCTGTACGTTTCCAATTTCACTGCCGGACTCTGCCAGAGAGAGATACAGAGCGTTGCCCCATTAGGAAGCAAAGCTTTAGCAGAACGCGAATGTCTGTGTGGCAGCGAATGCAGATCCAAGGGACAGTGAAAACCAGCTACAGCTTTCAGTGCTGGCAGCTTTCCTGTGGGCGCAATCTCTGGACGTTTCCAATTTCACTGCCGGGCTCTGCCAGAGAGAGATACAGAGTGTTGCCCCATTAGGAAGCAAAGCTTTAGCAGTGCGCGAATGTCTGTGTGGCAGTGAATGCAGTTCCAGGGGACAGTGAAAACCAGCTACATCTTTCAGTGCTGGCAGCTTTCCTGTGGGCGCAATTTCTGGACGTTTCCAATTTCACTGGCAGGCACTGGGAGAAAGTCACAGAGAGTGTTGCCCCATTACGAAGCAAAGCTTTAGCAGAGCGCGAATGTCTGTGTGGCAGCGAATGCAGGTCCAAGGGACAGTGAAAACCAGCTACAGCTTTCAGTGCTGGCAGCTTTCCTGTGGGCGCAATCTCTGGACGTTTCCAATTTCACTGCCGGGCTCTGCCAGAGAGAGATACAGAGTGTTGCCCCATTACGAAGCAATGCTTTAGCAGAGCGCGAATGTCTGTGTGGCAGCGAATGCAGTTCCAAGGGACAGTGAAAACCAGCTACATCTTTCAGTGCTGGCAGCTTTCCTGTGGGTGCAATCTCTGGACGTTTCCAATTTCACTGGCAGGCACTGGGAGAAAGTCACAGAGAGTGTTGCCCCATTAGGAAGCAAAGCTTTAGCAGAGCGCGAATGTCTGTGTGGCAGCGAATGCAGTTCCAAGGGACAGTGAAAACCAGCTACAGCTTTCAGTGCTGGCAGCTTTCCTGTGGGCGCAATCTCTGGACGTTTCCAGTTTGGCAGCCGGGCTCTGCCAGAGAGAGATACAGAGTGTTGCCCCATTAGGAAGCAAAGCTTTAGCAGAGCGCGAATGTCTGTGTGGCAGCGAGTGCAGTTCCAGGGGACAGTGAAAACCAGCTACAGCTTTCAGTGCTGGCAGCTTTCCTGTGGGCGCAATCTCTGGACGTTTCCAATTTCACTGCCAGGCACTGGGAGAAAGTCATACAGAGTGTTGCCCCATTAGGAAGCAAAGCTTTAGCACAGCGCGAATGTCTGTGTGGCAGCGAATGCAGTTCCAAGGGACAGTGAAAACCAGCTACAGCTTTCAGTGCTGGCAGCTTTCCTGTGGGCGCAATCTCTGGACGTTTCCAATTTCACTGCCGGGCTCTGCCAGAGAGAGATACAGAGTGTTGCCCCATTACGAAGCAATGCTTTAGCAGAGCGCGAATGTCTGTGTGGCAGCGAATGCAGTTCCAAGGGACAGTGAAAACCAGCTACATCTTTCAGTGCTGGCAGCTTTCCTGTGGGTGCAATCTCTGGACGTTTCCAATTTCACTGGCAGGCACTGGGAGAAAGTCACAGAGAGTGTTGCCCCATTAGGAAGCAAAGCTTTAGCAGAGCGCGAATGTCTGTGTGGCAGCGAATGCAGTTCCAAGGGACAGTGAAAACCAGCTACAGCTTTCAGTGCTGGCAGCTTTCCTGTGGGCGCAATCTCTGGACGTTTCCAGTTTGGCAGCCGGGCTCTGCCAGAGAGAGATACAGAGTGTTGCCCCATTAGGAAGCAAAGCTTTAGCAGAGCGCGAATGTCTGTGTGGCAGCGAGTGCAGTTCCAGGGGACAGTGAAAACCAGCTACAGCTTTCAGTGCTGGCAGCTTTCCTGTGGGCGCAATCTCTGGACGTTTCCAATTTCACTGCCAGGCACTGGGAGAAAGTCATACAGAGTGTTGCCCCATTAGGAAGCAAAGCTTTAGCACAGCGCGAATGTCTGTGTGGCAGCGAATGCAGTTCCAAGGGACAGTGAAAACCAGCTACAGCTTTCAGTGCTGGCAGCTTTCCTGTGGGCGCAATCTCTGGACGTTTCCAATTTCACTGCCGGGCTCTGCCAGAGAGAGATACAGAGTGTTGCCCCATTACGAAGCAATGCTTTAGCAGAGCGCGAATGTCTGTGTGGCAGCGAATGCAGGTCCAAGGGACAGTGAAAACCAGCTACAGCTTTCAGTGCTGGCAGCTTTCGTGTGGCCGCAATCTCTGGACATTTCCAATTTCACTGGCAGGCACTGGGAGAGAGTCATACAGAGTTTTGCCCCATTAGGAAGCAATGCTTTTGTAGAGCGCGAATGTCTGTGTGGCAGCGAATGCAGTTCCAAGGGACAGTGAAAACCAGCTACAGCTTTCAGTGCTGGCAGCTTTCCTGTGGGCGCAATCTCTGGACGTTTCCAATTTCACTGCCGGGCTCTGCCAGAGAGAGATACAGAGTGTTGCCCCATTACGAAGCAATGCTTTAGCAGAGCGCGAATGTCTGTGTGGTAGCGAGTGCAGTTCCAGGGGACAGAGAAAACCAGCTAGAGCTTTCAGTGCTGGCAGTTTTCCTGTGGGCGCAATCTCTGGACGTTTCCAATTTCACTGCCGGACTCTGCCAGAGAGAGATACAGAGTGTTGCCCCATTAGGAAGCAAAGCTTTAGCAGAGCGCGAATGTCTGTGTGGCAGCGAATGCAGTTCCAAGGGACAGTGAAAAACAGCTACATCTTTCAGTGCTGGCAGCTTTCCTGTGGGCACAATCTCTGGACGTTTCCAATTTCACTGCCGGACTCTGCCAGAGAGAGATACAGAGCGTTGCCCCATTAGGAAGCAAAGCTTCAGCAGAACGCGAATGTCTGTGTGGCTGCGAATGCAGTTCCAAGGGACAGTGAAAACCAGCTACATCTTTCAGTGCTGGCAGCTTTCCTGTGGGCGCAATCTCTGGACGTTTCCAATTTCACTGCCGGGCTCTGCCAGAGAGAGATACAGAGTGTTGCCCCATTAGGAAGCAAAGCTTTAGCAGAGCGCGAATGTCTGTGTGGCAGCGAATGCAGTTCCAGGGGACAGTGAAAACCAGCTACAGCTTTCAGTGCTGGCAGCTTTCCTGTGGGTGCAATCTCTGGACGTTTCCAATTTCACTGCCGGGCTCTGCCAGAGAGAGATACAGAGTGTTGCCCCATTACGAAGCAATGCTTTAGCAGAGCGCGAATGTCTGTGTGGCAGCGAGTGCAGTTCCAGGGGACAGTGAAAACCAGCTAGAGCTTTCAGTGCTGGCAGCTTTCCTGTGGGCGCAATCTCTGGACCTTTCCAATTTCACTGCCAGGCACTGGGAGAAAGTCATACAGAGTGTTGCCCCATTAGGAAGCAAAGCTTTAGCAGAGCGCGAATGTCTGTGTGGCAGCGAATGCAGTTCCAAGGGACAGTGAAAACCAGCTACAGCTTTCAGTGCTGGCAGCTTTCGTGTGGCCGCAATCTCTGGACGTTTTCAATTTGGCAGCCGGGCTCTGCCAGAGAGAGATAGAGAGTGTTGCCCCATTAGGAAGCAAAGCTTTAGCAGAGCGCGAATGTCTGTGTGGCAGTGAATGCAGTTCCAAGGGACAGTGAAAACCAGCTACAGCTTTCAGTGCTGGCAGCTTTCCTGTGGGCGCAATCTCTGGACGTTTCCAATTTCACTGCCAGGCACTGGGAGAAAGTCATACAGAGTGTTGCCCCATTACGAAGCAATGCTTTAGCAGAGCGCGAATGTCTGTGTGGCAGCGAATGCAGTTCCAAGGGACAGTGAAAACCAGCTACATCTTTCAGTGCTGGCAGCTTTCCTGTGGGTGGAATCTATGGACGTTTCCAATTTCACTGGCAGGCACTGGGAGAAAGTCACAGAGAGTGTTGCCCCATTAGGAAGCAAAGATTTAGCAGAACGCGAATGTCTGTGTGGCAGCGAATGCAGTTCCAAGGGACAGTGAAAACCAGCTAGAGCTTTCAGTGCTGGCAGCTTTCCTGTGGGCGCAATCTCTGGACGTTTCCAATTTCACTGCCGGGCTCTGCCAGAGAGAGATACAGAGTGTTGCCCCATTACGAAGCAATGCTTTAGCAGAGCGCGAATGTCTGTGTGGCAGCGAGTGCAGTTCCAGGGGACAGTGAAAACCAGCTAGAGCTTTCAGTGCTGGCAGCTTTCCTGTGGGCGCAATCTCTGGACGTTTCCAATTTGGCAGCCGGGCTCTGCCAGAGAGAGATACAGAGTGTTGCCCCATTAGGAAGCAAAGCTTTAGCAGAGCGCGAATGTCTGTGTGGCAGCGAATGCAGTTCCAAGGGACATTGAAAACCAGCTACAGCTTTCAGTGCTGGCAGCTTTCCTGTGGGCGCAATCTCTGGACGTTTCCAATTTCACTGCCGGACTCTGCCAGAGAGAGATACAGAGCGTTCCCCATTAGGAAGCAAAGCTTTAGCAGAACGCGAATGTCTGTGTGGCAGCGAATGCAGATCCAAGGGACAGTGAAAACCAGCTACAGCTTACAGTGCTGGCAGCTTTCCTGTGGGCGCAATCTCTGGACGTTTCCAATTTCACTGCCGGGCTCTGCCAGAGAGAGATACAGAGTGTTGCCCCATTAGGAAGCAAAGCTTTAGCAGAGCGCGAATGTCTGTGTGGCAGCGAATGCAGTTCCAGGGGACAGTGAAAACCAGCTACATCTTTCAGTGCTGGCAGCTTTCCTGTGGGCGCAATCTCTGGACGTTTCCAATTTCACTGGCAGGCACTGGGAGAAAGTCACAGAGAGTGTTGCCCCATTACGAAGCAAAGCTTTAGCAGAGCGCGAATGTCTGTGTGGCAGCGAATGCAGTTCCAAGGGACAGTGAAAACCAGCTACAGCTTTCAGTGCTGGCAGCTTTCCTGTGGGCGCAATCTCTGGACGTTTCCAATTTCACTGCCGGGCTCTGCCAGAGAGAGATACAGAGTGTTGCCCCATTACGAAGCAATGCTTTAGCAGAGCGCGAATGTCTGTGTGGCAGCGAATGCAGTTCCAAGGGACAGTGAAAACCAGCTACATCTTTCAGTGCTGGCAGCTTTCCTGTGGGTGCAATCTCTGGACGTTTCCAATTTCACTGGCAGGCACTGGGAGAAAGTCACAGAGAGTGTTGCCCCATTAGGAAGCAAAGCTTTAGCAGAGCGTGAATGTCTGTGTGGCAGCGAATGCAGTTCCAAGGGACAGTGAAAACCAGCTACAGCTTTCAGTGCTGGCAGCTTTCCTGTGGGCGCAATCTCTGGACGTTTCCAGTTTGGCAGCCGGGCTCTGCCAGAGAGAGATACAGAGTGTTGCCCCATTAGGAAGCAAAGCTTTAGCAGAGCGCGAATGTCTGTGTGGCAGCGAGTGTAGTTCCAGGGGACAGTGAAAACCAGCTACAGCTTTCAGTGCTGGCAGCTTTCCTGTGGGCGCAATCTCTGGACGTTTCCAATTTCACTGCCAGGCACTGGGAGAAAGTCATACAGAGTGTTGCCCCATTAGGAAGCAAAGCTTTAGCACAGCGCGAATGTCTGTGTGGCAGCGAATGCAGTTCCAAGGGACAGTGAAAACCAGCTACAGCTTTCAGTGCTGGCAGCTTTCCTGTGGGCGCAATCTCTGGACGTTTCCAATTTCACTGCCGGGCTCTGCCAGAGAGAGATACAGAGTGTTGCCCCATTACGAAGCAAAGCTTTAGCAGAGCGCGAATGTCTGTGTGGCAGCGAATGCAGGTCCAAGGGACAGTGAAAACCAGCTACAGCTTTCAGTGCTGGCAGCTTTCGTGTGGCCGCAATCTCTGGACATTTCCAATTTCACTGCCAGGCACTGGGAGAGAGTCATACAGAGTTTTGCCCCATTACCAAGCAATGCTTTTGTAGAGCGCGAATGTCTGTGTGGCAGCGAATGCAGTTCCAAGGGACAGTGAAAACCAGCTACAGCTTTCAGTGCTGGCAGCTTTCCTGTGGGCGCAATCTCTGGACGTTTCCAATTTCACTGCCGGGCTCTGCCAGAGAGAGATACAGAGTGTTGCCCCATTACGAAGCAATGCTTTAGCAGAGCGCGAATGTCTGTGTGGCAGCGAGTGCAGTTCCAGGGGACAGAGAAAACCAGCTAGAGCTTTCAGTGCTGGCAGTTTTCCTGTGGGCGCAATCTCTGGACGTTTCCAATTTGGCAGCCGGGCTCTGCCAGAGAGAGATACAGAGTGTTGCCCCATTAGGAAGCAAAGCTTTAGCAGAGCGCGAATGTCTGTGTGGCAGCGAATGCAGTTCCAAGGGACAGTGAAAACCAGCTACATCTTTCAGTGCTGGCAGCTTTCCTGTGGGCGCAATCTCTGGACGTTTCCAATTTCACTGCCGGACTCTGCCAGAGAGAGATACAGAGTGTTGCCCCATTACGAAGCAATGCTTTAGCAGAGCGCGAATGTCTGTGTGGCAGCGAATGCAGTTCCAAGGGACAGTGAAAACCAGCTACATCTTTCAGTGCTGGCAGCTTTCCTGTGGGTGTAATCTCTGGACGTTTCCAATTTCACTGGCAGGCACTGGGAGAAAGTCACAGAGAGTGTTGCCCCATTAGGAAGCAAAGCTTTAGCAGAGCGCGAATGTCTGTGTGGCAGCGAATGCAGTTCCAAGGGACAGTGAAAACCAGCTACAGCTTTCAGTGCTGGCAGCTTTCCTGTGGGCGCAATCTCTGGACGTTTCCAATTTGGCAGCCGGGCTCTGCCAGAGAGAGATACAGAGTGTTGCCCCATTAGGAAGCAAAGCTTTAGCAGAGCGCGAATGTCTGTGTGGCAGCGAGTGCAGTTCCAGGGGACAGTGAAAACCAGCTACAGCTTTCAGTGCTGGCAGCTTTCCTGTGGGCGCAATCTCTGGACGTTTCCAATTTCACTGCCAGGCACTGGGAGAAAGTCATACAGAGTGTTGCCCCATTAGGAAGCAAAGCTTTAGCACAGCGCGAATGTCTGTGTGGCAGCGAATGCAGTTCCAAGGGACAGTGAAAACCAGCTACAGCTTTCAGTGCTGGCAGCTTTCCTGTGGGTGCAATCTCTGGACGTTTCCAATTTCACTGCCGGGCTCTGCCAGAGAGAGATACAGAGTGTTGCCCCATAACGAAGCAATGCTTTAGCAGAGCGCGAATGTCTGTGTGGCAGCGAATGCAGTTCCAAGGGACAGTGAAAACCAGCTACAGCTTTCAGTGCTGGCAGCTTTCCTGTGGGCGCAATCTCTGGACGTTTCCAATTTCACTGCCGGGCTCTGCCAGAGAGAGATACAGAGTGTTGCCCCATTACGAAGCAATGCTTTAGCAGAGCGCGAATGTCTGTGTGGCAGCGAATGCAGTTCCAAGGGACAGTGAAAACCAGCTACATCTTTCAGTGCTGGCAGCTTTCCTGTGGGTGCAATCTCTGGACGTTTCCAATTTCACTGGCAGGCACTGGGAGATAGTCACAGAGAGTGTTGCCCCATTAGGAAGCAAAGCTTTAGCAGAGCGCGAATGTCTGTGTGGCAGCGAATGCAGTTCCAAGGGACAGTGAAAACCAGCTAGAGCTTTCAGTGCTGGCAGCTTTCCTGTGGGCGCAATCTCTGGACGTTTCCAATTTGGCAGCCGGGCTCTGCCAGAGAGAGATACAGAGTGTTGCCCCATTAGGAAGCAATGCTTTAGCAGAGCGCGAATGTCTGTGTGGCAGCGAGTGCAGTTCCAGGGGACAGTGAAAACCAGCTACAGCTTTCAGTGCTGGCAGCTTTCCTGTGGGCGCAATCTCTGAACGTTTCCAATTTGGCAGCTGGGCTCTGCCAGAGAGAGCTACAGAGCGTTGCCCCATTAGGAAGCAAAGCTTTAGCAGAGCGCGAATGTCTGTGTGGCAGCGAATGCAGTTCCAAGGGACAGTGAAAACCAGCCACATCTTTCAGTGCTGGCAGCTTTCCTGTGGGCGCAATCTCTGGACATTTCCAATTTCACTGCCGGGCTCTGCCAGAGAGAGATACAGAGTGTTGCCCCATTACGAAGCAAAGCTTTAGCAGAGCGCGAATGTCTGTGTGGCAGCGAATGCAGTTCCAGGGGACAGTGAAAACCAGCTACATCTTTCAGTGCTGGCAGCTTTCCTGTGGGCGCAATCTCTGGACGTTTCCAATTTGGCAGCCGGGCTCTGCCAGAGAGAGATACAGAGTGTTGCCCCATTAGGAAGCAAAGCTTTAGCAGAGCGCGAATGTCTGTGTGGCAGCGAATGCAGGTCCAAGGGACAGTGAAAACCAGCTACAGCTTTCAGTGCTGGCAGCTTTCGTGTGGCCGCAATCTCTGGACATTTCCAATTTCACTGCCAGGCACTGGGAGAGAGTCATACAGAGTTTTGCCCCATTACCAAGCAATGCTTTTGTAGAGCGCGAATGTCTGTGTGGCAGCGAATGCAGTTCCAAGGGACAGTGAAAACCAGCTACAGCTTTCAGTGCTGGCAGCTTTCCTGTGGGCGCAATCTCTGGACGTTTCCAATTTGGCAGCCGGGCTCTGCCAGAGAGAGATACAGAGTGTTGCCCCATTACGAAGCAATGCTTTAGCAGAGCGCAAATGTCTGTGTGGCAGCGAATGCAGTTCCAAGGGACAGTGAAAACCAGCTACAGCTTTCAGTGCTGGCAGCTTTCCTGTGGGTGCAATCTCTGGACGTTTCCAATTTCACTGGCAGGCACTGGGAGATAGTCACAGAGAGTGTTGCCCCATTAGGAAGCAAAGCTTTAGCAGAGCGCGAATGTCTGTGTGGCAGCGAGTGCAGTTCCAGGGGACAGTGAAAACCAGCTACAGCTTTCAGTGCTGGCAGCTTTCCTGTGGGCGCAATCTCTGGACGTTTCCAATTTGGCAGCTGGGCTCTGCCAGAGAGAGATACAGAGCGTTGCCCCATTAGGAAGCAAAGCTTTAGCAGAGCGCAAATGTCTGTGTGGCAGCGAATGCAGTTCCAAGGGACAGTGAAAACCAGCTACAGCTTTCAGTGCTGGCAGCTTTCCTGTGGGCGCAATCTCTGGACGTTTCCAATTTCACTGCTGGGCTCTGCCAGAGAGAGATACAGAGTGTTGCCTCATTAGGAAGCAAAGCTTTAGCAGAGCGCGAATGTCTGTGTGGCAGCGAATGCAGTTCCAAGGGACAGTGAAAACCAGCCACATCTTTCAGTGCTGGCAGCTTTCCTGTGGGCGCAATCTCTGGACGTTTCCAATTTCACTGCCGGGCTCTGCCAGAGAGAGATACAGAGTGTTGCCCCATTACGAAGCAAAGCTTTAGCAGAGCGCGAATGTCTGTGTGGCAGCGAATGCAGTTCCAGGGGACAGTGAAAACCAGCTACAGCTTTCAGTGCTGGCAGCTTTCCTGTGGGCGCAATCTCTGGACGTTTCCAATTTGGCAGCCGGGCTCTGCCAGAGAGAGATACAGAGTGTTGCCCCATTACGAAGCAATGCTTTAGCAGAGCGCGAATGTCTGTGTGGCAGTGAATGCAGTTCCAAGGGACAGTGAAAACCAGCTACAGCTTTCAGTGCTGGCAGCTTTCCTGTGGGCGCAATCTCTGGACGTTTCCAATTTCACTGCCGGACTCTGCCAGAGAGAGATACAGTGTTGCCCCATTAGGAAGCAAAGCTTTAGCAGAGCGCGAATGTCTGTGTGGCAGCGAATGCAGTTCCAAGGGACAGTGAAAACCAGCTACAGCTTTCAGTGCTGGCAGCTTTCCTGTGGGCGCAATCTCTGGACGTTTCCAATTTCACTGCCGGGCTCTGCCAGAGAGAGATACAGAGTGTTGCCCCATTAGGAAGCAAAGCTTTAGCAGAGCGCGAATGTCTGTGTGGCAGCGAATGCAGTTCCAGGGGACAGTGAAAACCAGCTACATCTTTCAGTGCTGGCAGCTTTCCTGTGGGCGCAATCTCTGGACGTTTCCAATTTCACTGCCAGGCACTGGGAGAAAGTCACAGAGAGTGTTGCCCCATTACGAAGCAAAGCTTTAGCAGAGCGCGAATGTCTGTGTGGCAGCGAATGCAGTTCCAAGGGACAGTGAAAACCAGCTACAGCTTTCAGTGCTGGCAGCTTTCCTGTGGGTGCAATCTCTGGACGTTTCCAATTTCACTGCCGGGCTCTGCCAGAGAGAGATACAGAGTGTTGCCCCATAACGAAGCAATGCTTTAGCAGAGCGCGAATGTCTGTGTGGCAGCGAATGCAGTTCCAAGGGACAGTGAAAACCAGCTACAGCTTTCAGTGCTGGCAGCTTTCCTGTGGGCGCAATCTCTGGATGTTTCCAATTTCACGGCCGGGCTCTGCCAGAGAGAGATACAGAGTGTTGCCCCATTACGAAGCAATGCTTTAGCAGAGCGCGAATGTCTGTGTGGCAGCGAATGCAGTTCCAAGGGACAGTGAAAACCAGCTACATCTTTCAGTGCTGGCAGCTTTCCTGTGGGTGCAATCTCTGGACGTTTCCAATTTCACTGGCAGGCACTGGGAGATAGTCACAGAGAGTGTTGCCCCATTAGGAAGCAAAGCTTTAGCAGAGCGCGAATGTCTGTGTGGCAGCGAATGCAGTTCCAAGGGACAGTGAAAACCAGCTAGAGCTTTCAGTGCTGGCAGCTTTCCTGTGGGCGCAATCTCTGGACGTTTCCAATTTGGCAGCCGGGCTCTGCCAGAGAGAGATACAGAGTGTTGCCCCATTAGGAAGCAATGCTTTAGCAGAGCGCGAATGTCTGTGTGGCAGCGAGTGCAGTTCCAGGGGACAGTGAAAACCAGCTACAGCTTTCAGTGCTGGCAGCTTTCCTGTGGGCGCAATCTCTGGACGTTTCCAATTTGGCAGCTGGGCTCTGCCAGAGAGAGCTACAGAGCGTTGCCCCATTAGGAAGCAAAGCTTTAGCAGAGCGCGAATGTCTGTGTGGCAGCGAATGCAGTTCCAAGGGACAGTGAAAACCAGCCACATCTTTCAGTGCTGGCAGCTTTCCTGTGGGCGCAATCTCTGGACATTTCCAATTTCACTGCCGGGCTCTGCCAGAGAGAGATACAGAGTGTTGCCCCATTACGAAGCAAAGCTTTAGCAGAGCGCGAATGTCTGTGTGGCAGCGAATGCAGTTCCAGGGGACAGTGAAAACCAGCTACATCTTTCAGTGCTGGCAGCTTTCCTGTGGGTGGAATCTATGGACGTTTCCAATTTCACTGGCAGGCACTGGGAGAAAGTCACAGAGAGTGTTGCCCCATTAGGAAGCAAAGATTTAGCAGAACGCGAATGTCTGTGTGGCAGCGAATGCAGTTCCAAGGGACAGTGAAAACCAGCTAGAGCTTTCAGTGCTGGCAGCTTTCCTGTGGGCGCAATCTCTGGACGTTTCCAATTTCACTGCCGGGCTCTGCCAGAGAGAGATACAGAGTGTTGCCCCATTACGAAGCAATGCTTTAGCAGAGCGCGAATGTCTGTGTGGCAGCGAGTGCAGTTCCAGGGGACAGTGAAAACCAGCTAGAGCTTTCAGTGCTGGCAGCTTTCCTGTGGGCGCAATCTCTGGACGTTTCCAATTTGGCAGCCGGGCTCTGCCAGAGAGAGATACAGAGTGTTGCCCCATTAGGAAGCAAAGCTTTAGCAGAGCGCGAATGTCTGTGTGGCAGCGAATGCAGTTCCAAGGGACATTGAAAACCAGCTACAGCTTTCAGTGCTGGCAGCTTTCCTGTGGGCGCAATCTCTGGACGTTTCCAATTTCACTGCCGGACTCTGCCAGAGAGAGATACAGAGCGTTCCCCATTAGGAAGCAAAGCTTTAGCAGAACGCGAATGTCTGTGTGGCAGCGAATGCAGATCCAAGGGACAGTGAAAACCAGCTACAGCTTACAGTGCTGGCAGCTTTCCTGTGGGCGCAATCTCTGGACGTTTCCAATTTCACTGCCGGGCTCTGCCAGAGAGAGATACAGAGTGTTGCCCCATTAGGAAGCAAAGCTTTAGCAGAGCGCGAATGTCTGTGTGGCAGCGAATGCAGTTCCAGGGGACAGTGAAAACCAGCTACATCTTTCAGTGCTGGCAGCTTTCCTGTGGGCGCAATCTCTGGACGTTTCCAATTTCACTGGCAGGCACTGGGAGAAAGTCACAGAGAGTGTTGCCCCATTACGAAGCAAAGCTTTAGCAGAGCGCGAATGTCTGTGTGGCAGCGAATGCAGTTCCAAGGGACAGTGAAAACCAGCTACAGCTTTCAGTGCTGGCAGCTTTCCTGTGGGCGCAATCTCTGGACGTTTCCAATTTCACTGCCGGGCTCTGCCAGAGAGAGATACAGAGTGTTGCCCCATTACGAAGCAATGCTTTAGCAGAGCGCGAATGTCTGTGTGGCAGCGAATGCAGTTCCAAGGGACAGTGAAAACCAGCTACATCTTTCAGTGCTGGCAGCTTTCCTGTGGGTGCAATCTCTGGACGTTTCCAATTTCACTGGCAGGCACTGGGAGAAAGTCACAGAGAGTGTTGCCCCATTAGGAAGCAAAGCTTTAGCAGAGCGTGAATGTCTGTGTGGCAGCGAATGCAGTTCCAAGGGACAGTGAAAACCAGCTACAGCTTTCAGTGCTGGCAGCTTTCCTGTGGGCGCAATCTCTGGACGTTTCCAGTTTGGCAGCCGGGCTCTGCCAGAGAGAGATACAGAGTGTTGCCCCATTAGGAAGCAAAGCTTTAGCAGAGCGCGAATGTCTGTGTGGCAGCGAGTGTAGTTCCAGGGGACAGTGAAAACCAGCTACAGCTTTCAGTGCTGGCAGCTTTCCTGTGGGCGCAATCTCTGGACGTTTCCAATTTCACTGCCAGGCACTGGGAGAAAGTCATACACAGTGTTGCCCCATTAGGAAGCAAAGCTTTAGCACAGCGCGAATGTCTGTGTGGCAGCGAATGCAGTTCCAAGGGACAGTGAAAACCAGCTACAGCTTTCAGTGCTGGCAGCTTTCCTGTGGGCGCAATCTCTGGACGTTTCCAATTTCACTGCCGGGCTCTGCCAGAGAGAGATACAGAGTGTTGCCCCATTACGAAGCAAAGCTTTAGCAGAGCGCGAATGTCTGTGTGGCAGCGAATGCAGGTCCAAGGGACAGTGAAAACCAGCTACAGCTTTCAGTGCTGGCAGCTTTCGTGTGGCCGCAATCTCTGGACATTTCCAATTTCACTGCCAGGCACTGGGAGAGAGTCATACAGAGTTTTGCCCCATTACCAAGCAATGCTTTTGTAGAGCGCGAATGTCTGTGTGGCAGCGAATGCAGTTCCAAGGGACAGTGAAAACCAGCTACAGCTTTCAGTGCTGGCAGCTTTCCTGTGGGCGCAATCTCTGGACGTTTCCAATTTCACTGCCGGGCTCTGCCAGAGAGAGATACAGAGTGTTGCCCCATTACGAAGCAATGCTTTAGCAGAGCGCGAATGTCTGTGTGGCAGCGAGTGCAGTTCCAGGGGACAGAGAAAACCAGCTAGAGCTTTCAGTGCTGGCAGTTTTCCTGTGGGCGCAATCTCTGGACGTTTCCAATTTGGCAGCCGGGCTCTGCCAGAGAGAGATACAGAGTGTTGCCCCATTAGGAAGCAAAGCTTTAGCAGAGCGCGAATGTCTGTGTGGCAGCGAATGCAGTTCCAAGGGACAGTGAAAACCAGCTACATCTTTCAGTGCTGGCAGCTTTCCTGTGGGCGCAATCTCTGGACGTTTCCAATTTCACTGCCGGACTCTGCCAGAGAGAGATACAGAGTGTTGCCCCATTACGAAGCAATGCTTTAGCAGAGCGCGAATGTCTGTGTGGCAGCGAATGCAGTTCCAAGGGACAGTGAAAACCAGCTACATCTTTCAGTGCTGGCAGCTTTCCTGTGGGTGTAATCTCTGGACGTTTCCAATTTCACTGGCAGGCACTGGGAGAAAGTCACAGAGAGTGTTGCCCCATTAGGAAGCAAAGCTTTAGCAGAGCGCGAATGTCTGTGTGGCAGCGAATGCAGTTCCAAGGGACAGTGAAAACCAGCTACAGCTTTCAGTGCTGGCAGCTTTCCTGTGGGCGCAATCTCTGGACGTTTCCAATTTGGCAGCCGGGCTCTGCCAGAGAGAGATACAGAGTGTTGCCCCATTAGGAAGCAAAGCTTTAGCAGAGCGCGAATGTCTGTGTGGCAGCGAGTGCAGTTCCAGGGGACAGTGAAAACCAGCTACAGCTTTCAGTGCTGGCAGCTTTCCTGTGGGCGCAATCTCTGGACGTTTCCAATTTCACTGCCAGGCACTGGGAGAAAGTCATACAGAGTGTTGCCCCATTAGGAAGCAAAGCTTTAGCACAGCGCGAATGTCTGTGTGGCAGCGAATGCAGTTCCAAGGGACAGTGAAAACCAGCTACAGCTTTCAGTGCTGGCAGCTTTCCTGTGGGCGCAATCTCTGGACGTTTCCAATTTCACTGCCGGGCTCTGCCAGAGAGAGATACAGAGTGTTGCCCCATTACGAAGCAATGCTTTAGCAGAGCGCGAATGTCTGTGTGGCAGCGAATGCAGGTCCAAGGGACAGTGAAAACCAGCTACAGCTTTCAGTGCTGGCAGCTTTCGTGTGGCCGCAATCTCTGGACATTTCCAATTTCACTGCCAGGCACTGGGAGAGAGTCATACAGAGTTTTGCCCCATTACCAAGCAATGCTTTTGTAGAGCGCGAATGTCTGTGTGGCAGCGAATGCAGTTCCAAGGGACAGTGAAAACCAGCTACAGCTTTCAGTGCTGGCAGCTTTCCTGTGGGCGCAATCTCTGGACGTTTCCAATTTCACTGCCGGGCTCTGCCAGAGAGAGATACAGAGTGTTGCCCCATTACGAAGCAATGCTTTAGCAGAGCGCGAATGTCTGTGTGGCAGCGAGTGCAGTTCCAGGGGACAGAGAAAACCAGCTAGAGCTTTCAGTGCTGGCAGTTTTCCTGTGGGCGCAATCTCTGGACGTTTCCAATTTGGCAGCCGGGCTCTGCCAGAGAGAGATACAGAGTGTTGCCCCATTAGGAAGCAAAGCTTTAGCAGAGCGCGAATGTCTGTGTGGCAGCGAATGCAGTTCCAAGGGACAGTGAAAACCAGCTACATCTTTCAGTGCTGGCAGCTTTCCTGTGGGCGCAATCTCTGGACGTTTCCAATTTCACTGCCGGACTCTGCCAGAGAGAGATACAGAGTGTTGCCCCATTACGAAGCAATGCTTTAGCAGAGCGCGAATGTCTGTGTGGCAGCGAATGCAGTTCCAAGGGACAGTGAAAACCAGCTACATCTTTCAGTGCTGGCAGCTTTCCTGTGGGTGTAATCTCTGGACGTTTCCAATTTCACTGGCAGGCACTGGGAGAAAGTCACAGAGAGTGTTGCCCCATTAGGAAGCAAAGCTTTAGCAGAGCGCGAATGTCTGTGTGGCAGCGAATGCAGTTCCAAGGGACAGTGAAAACCAGCTACAGCTTTCAGTGCTGGCAGCTTTCCTGTGGGCGCAATCTCTGGACGTTTCCAATTTGGCAGCCGGGCTCTGCCAGAGAGAGATACAGAGTGTTGCCCCATTAGGAAGCAAAGCTTTAGCAGAGCGCGAATGTCTGTGTGGCAGCGAGTGCAGTTCCAGGGGACAGTGAAAACCAGCTACAGCTTTCAGTGCTGGCAGCTTTCCTGTGGGCGCAATCTCTGGACGTTTCCAATTTCACTGCCAGGCACTGGGAGAAAGTCATACAGAGTGTTGCCCCATTAGGAAGCAAAGCTTTAGCACAGCGCGAATGTCTGTGTGGCAGCGAATGCAGTTCCAAGGGACAGTGAAAACCAGCTACAGCTTTCAGTGCTGGCAGCTTTCCTGTGGGTGCAATCTCTGGACGTTTCCAATTTCACTGCCGGGCTCTGCCAGAGAGAGATACAGAGTGTTGCCCCATAACGAAGCAATGCTTTAGCAGAGCGCGAATGTCTGTGTGGCAGCGAATGCAGTTCCAAGGGACAGTGAAAACCAGCTACAGCTTTCAGTGCTGGCAGCTTTCCTGTGGGCGCAATCTCTGGACGTTTCCAATTTCACTGCCGGGCTCTGCCAGAGAGAGATACAGAGTGTTGCCCCATTACGAAGCAATGCTTTAGCAGAGCGCGAATGTCTGTGTGGCAGCGAATGCAGTTCCAAGGGACAGTGAAAACCAGCTACATCTTTCAGTGCTGGCAGCTTTCCTGTGGGTGCAATCTCTGGACGTTTCCAATTTCACTGGCAGGCACTGGGAGATAGTCACAGAGAGTGTTGCCCCATTAGGAAGCAAAGCTTTAGCAGAGCGCGAATGTCTGTGTGGCAGCGAATGCAGTTCCAAGGGACAGTGAAAACCAGCTAGAGCTTTCAGTGCTGGCAGCTTTCCTGTGGGCGCAATCTCTGGACGTTTCCAATTTGGCAGCCGGGCTCTGCCAGAGAGAGATACAGAGTGTTGCCCCATTAGGAAGCAATGCTTTAGCAGAGCGCGAATGTCTGTGTGGCAGCGAGTGCAGTTCCAGGGGACAGTGAAAACCAGCTACAGCTTTCAGTGCTGGCAGCTTTCCTGTGGGCGCAATCTCTGGACGTTTCCAATTTGGCAGCTGGGCTCTGCCAGAGAGAGCTACAGAGCGTTGCCCCATTAGGAAGCAAAGCTTTAGCAGAGCGCGAATGTCTGTGTGGCAGCGAATGCAGTTCCAAGGGACAGTGAAAACCAGCCACATCTTTCAGTGCTGGCAGCTTTCCTGTGGGCGCAATCTCTGGACATTTCCAATTTCACTGCCGGGCTCTGCCAGGGAGAGATACAGAGTGTTGCCCCATTACGAAGCAAAGCTTTAGCAGAGCGCGAATGTCTGTGTGGCAGCGAATGCAGTTCCAGGGGACAGTGAAAACCAGCTACATCTTTCAGTGCTGGCAGCTTTCCTGTGGGCGCAATCTCTGGACGTTTCCAATTTGGCAGCCGGGCTCTGCCAGAGAGAGATACAGAGTGTTGCCCCATTAGGAAGCAAAGCTTTAGCAGAGCGCGAATGTCTGTGTGGCAGCGAATGCAGGTCCAAGGGACAGTGAAAACCAGCTACAGCTTTCAGTGCTGGCAGCTTTCGTGTGGCCGCAATCTCTGGACATTTCCAATTTCACTGCCAGGCACTGGGAGAGAGTCATACAGAGTTTTGCCCCATTACCAAGCAATGCTTTTGTAGAGCGCGAATGTCTGTGTGGCAGCGAATGCAGTTCCAAGGGACAGTGAAAACCAGCTACAGCTTTCAGTGCTGGCAGCTTTCCTGTGGGCGCAATCTCTGGACGTTTCCAATTTGGCAGCCGGGCTCTGCCAGAGAGAGATACAGAGTGTTGCCCCATTACGAAGCAATGCTTTAGCAGAGCGCAAATGTCTGTGTGGCAGCGAATGCAGTTCCAAGGGACAGTGAAAACCAGCTACAGCTTTCAGTGCTGGCAGCTTTCCTGTGGGTGCAATCTCTGGACGTTTCCAATTTCACTGGCAGGCACTGGGAGATAGTCACAGAGAGTGTTGCCCCATTAGGAAGCAAAGCTTTAGCAGAGCGCGAATGTCTGTGTGGCAGCGAGTGCAGTTCCAGGGGACAGTGAAAACCAGCTACAGCTTTCAGTGCTGGCAGCTTTCCTGTGGGCGCAATCTCTGGACGTTTCCAATTTGGCAGCTGGGCTCTGCCAGAGAGAGATACAGAGCGTTGCCCCATTAGGAAGCAAAGCTTTAGCAGAGCGCAAATGTCTGTGTGGCAGCGAATGCAGTTCCAAGGGACAGTGAAAACCAGCTACAGCTTTCAGTGCTGGCAGCTTTCCTGTGGGCGCAATCTCTGGACGTTTCCAATTTCACTGCTGGGCTCTGCCAGAGAGAGATACAGAGTGTTGCCTCATTAGGAAGCAAAGCTTTAGCAGAGCGCGAATGTCTGTGTGGCAGCGAATGCAGTTCCAAGGGACAGTGAAAACCAGCCACATCTTTCAGTGCTGGCAGCTTTCCTGTGGGCGCAATCTCTGGACGTTTCCAATTTCACTGCCGGGCTCTGCCAGAGAGAGATACAGAGTGTTGCCCCATTACGAAGCAAAGCTTTAGCAGAGCGCGAATGTCTGTGTGGCAGCGAATGCAGTTCCAGGGGACAGTGAAAACCAGCTACAGCTTTCAGTGCTGGCAGCTTTCCTGTGGGCGCAATCTCTGGACGTTTCCAATTTGGCAGCCGGGCTCTGCCAGAGAGAGATACAGAGTGTTGCCCCATTACGAAGCAATGCTTTAGCAGAGCGCGAATGTCTGTGTGGCAGTGAATGCAGTTCCAAGGGACAGTGAAAACCAGCTACAGCTTTCAGTGCTGGCAGCTTTCCTGTGGGCGCAATCTCTGGACGTTTCCAATTTCACTGCCGGACTCTGCCAGAGAGAGATACAGAGTGTTGCCCCATTAGGAAGCAAAGCTTTAGCAGAGCGCGAATGTCTGTGTGGCAGCGAATGCAGTTCCAAGGGACAGTGAAAACCAGCTACAGCTTTCAGTGCTGGCAGCTTTCCTGTGGGCGCAATCTCTGGACGTTTCCAATTTCACTGCCGGGCTCTGCCAGAGAGAGATACAGAGTGTTGCCCCATTAGGAAGCAAAGCTTTAGCAGAGCGCGAATGTCTGTGTGGCAGCGAATGCAGTTCCAGGGGACAGTGAAAACCAGCTACATCTTTCAGTGCTGGCAGCTTTCCTGTGGGCGCAATCTCTGGACGTTTCCAATTTCACTGCCAGGCACTGGGAGAAAGTCACAGAGAGTGTTGCCCCATTACGAAGCAAAGCTTTAGCAGAGCGCGAATGTCTGTGTGGCAGCGAATGCAGTTCCAAGGGACAGTGAAAACCAGCTACAGCTTTCAGTGCTGGCAGCTTTCCTGTGGGCGCAATCTCTGGACGTTTCCAATTTGGCAGCCGGACTCTGCCAGAGAGAGATACAGAGTGTTGCCCCATTAGGAAGCAAAGCTTTAGCAGAGCGCGAATGTCTGTGTGGCAGCGAGTGCAGTTCCAGGGGACAGTGAAAACCAGCTACAGCTTTCAGTGCTGGCAGCTTTCCTGTGGGCGCAATCTCTGGACGTTTCCAATTTGGCAGCTGGGCTCTGCCAGAGAGAGCTACAGAGCGTTGCCCCATTAGGAAGCAATGCTTTAGCAGAGCGCGAATGTCTGTGTGGCAGCGAATGCAGTTCCAAGGGACAGTGAAAACCAGCCACATCTTTCAGTGCTGGCAGCTTTCCTGTGGGCGCAATCTCTGGACATTTCCAATTTCACTGCCGGGCTCTGCCAGAGAGAGATACAGAGTGTTGCCCCATTACGAAGCAAAGCTTTAGCAGAGCGCGAATGTCTGTGTGGCAGCGAATGCAGTTCCAGGGGACAGTGAAAACCAGCTACATCTTTCAGTGCTGGCAGCTTTCCTGTGGGCGCAATCTCTGGACGTTTCCAATTTGGCAGCCGGGCTCTGCCAGAGAGAGATACAGAGTGTTGCCCCATTAGGAAGCAAAGCTTTAGCAGAGCGCGAATGTCTGTGTGGCAGCGAATGCAGGTCCAAGGGACAGTGAAAACCAGCTACAGCTTTCAGTGCTGGCAGCTTTCGTGTGGCCGCAATCTCTGGACATTTCCAATTTCACTGCCAGGCACTGGGAGAGAGTCATACAGAGTTTTGCCCCATTACCAAGCAATGCTTTTGTAGAGCGCGAATGTCTGTGTGGCAGCGAATGCAGTTCCAAGGGACAGTGAAAACCAGCTACAGCTTTCAGTGCTGGCAGCTTTCCTGTGGGCGCAATCTCTGGACGTTTCCAATTTGGCAGCCGGGCTCTGCCAGAGAGAGATACAGAGTGTTGCCCCATTACGAAGCAAAGCTTTAGCAGAGCGCGAATGTCTGTGTGGCAGCGAATGCAGTTCCAAGGGACAGTGAAAACCAGCTACAGCTTTCAGTGCTGGCAGCTTTCCTGTGGGTGCAATCTCTGGACGTTTCCAATTTCACTGGCAGGCACTGGGAGATAGTCACAGAGAGTGTTGCCCCATTAGGAAGCAAAGCTTTAGCAGAGCGCGAATGTCTGTGTGGCAGCGAGTGCAGTTCCAGGGGACAGTGAAAACCAGCTACAGCTTTCAGTGCTGGCAGCTTTCCTGTGGGCGCAATCTCTGGACGTTTCCAATTTGGCAGCTGGGCTCTGCCAGAGAGAGATACAGAGTGTTGCCCCATTACGAAGCAAAGCTTTAGCAGAGCGCGAATGTCTGTGTGGCAGCGAATGCAGTTCCAGGGGACAGTGAAAACCAGCTACAGCTTTCAGTGCTGGCAGCTTTCCTGTGGGCGCAATCTCTGGACGTTTCCAATTTGGCAGCCGGGCTCTGCCAGAGAGAGATACAGAGTGTTGCCCCATTACGAAGCAATGCTTTAGCAGAGCGCGAATGTCTGTGTGGCAGTGAATGCAGTTCCAAGGGACAGTGAAAACCAGCTACAGCTTTCAGTGCTGGCAGCTTTCCTGTGGGCGCAATCTCTGGACGTTTCCAATTTCACTGCCGGGCTCTGCCAGAGAGAGATACAGAGTGTTGCCCCATTAGGAAGCAAAGCTTTAGCAGAGCGCGAATGTCTGTGTGGCAGCGAATGCAGTTCCAAGGGACAGTGAAAACCAGCTACAGCTTTCAGTGCTGGCAGCTTTCCTGTGGGCGCAATCTCTGGACGTTTCCAATTTCACTGCCGGGCTCTGCCAGAGAGAGATACAGAGTGTTGCCCCATTACGAAGCAAAGCTTTAGCAGAGCGCGAATGTCTGTGTGGCAGCGAATGCAGTTCCAGGGGACAGTGAAAACCAGCTACATCTTTCAGTGCTGGCAGCTTTCCTGTGGGCGCAATCTCTGGACGTTTCCAATTTCACTGCCAGGCACTGGGAGAAAGTCACAGAGAGTGTTGCCCCATTACGAAGCAAAGCTTTAGCAGAGCGCGAATGTCTGTGTGGCAGCGAATGCAGTTCCAAGGGACAGTGAAAACCAGCTACAGCTTTCAGTGCTGGCAGCTTTCCTGTGGGCGCAATCTCTGGACGTTTCCAATTTGGCAGCCGGGCTCTGCCAGAGAGAGATACAGAGTGTTGCCCCATTAGGAAGCAATGCTTTAGCAGAGCGCGAATGTCTGTGTGGCAGCGAATGCAGTTCCAAGGGACAGTGAAAACCAGCTACATCTTTCAGTGCTGGCAGCTTTCCTGTGGGCGCAATCTCTGGACGTTTCCAATTTCACTGCCGGGCTCTGCCAGAGAGAGATACAGAGTGTTGCCCCATTACGAAGCAATGCTTTAGCAGAGCGCGAATGTCTGTGTGGCAGCGAATGCAGTTCCAAGGGACAGTGAAAAGCAGCTACATCTTTCAGTGCTGGCAGCTTTCCTGTGGGCGCAATCTGTGGACGTTTCCAATTTGGCAGCCGGGCTCTGCCAGAGAGAGATACAGAGTGTTGCCCCATTACGAAGCAATGCTTTAGCAGAGCGCGAATGTCTGTGTGGCAGCGAATGCAGTTCCAAGGGACAGTGAAAACCAGCTACATCTTTCAGTGCTGGCAGCTTTCCTGTGGGCGCAATCTCTGGACGTTTCCAATTTCACTGCCGGGCTCTGCCAGAGAGAGATACAGAGTGTTGCCCCATTACGAAGCAATGCTTTAGCAGAGCGCGAATGTCTGTGTGGCACCGAATGCAGTTCCAAGGGACAGTGAAAACCAGCTACATCTTTCAGTGCTGGCAGCTTTCCTGTGGGTGGAATCTCTGGACGTTTCCAATTTCACTGGCAGGCACTGGGAGAAAGTCACAGAGAGTGTTGCCCCATTACGAAGCAAAGCTTTAGCAGAGCGCGAATGTCTGTGTGGCAGCGAATGCAGTTCCAAGGGACAGTGAAAACCAGCTAGAGATTTCAGTGCTGGCAGCTTTCCTGTGGGCGCAATCTCTGGACGTTTCCAATTTCACTGCCGGGCTCTGCCAGAGAGAGATACAGAGTGTTGCCCCATTACGAAGCAATGCTTTAGCAGAGCGCGAATGTCTGTGTGGCAGCGAATGCAGTTCCAGGGGACAGTGAAAACCAGCTAGAGCTTTCAGTGCTGGCAGCTTTCCTGTGGGCTCAGTCTCTGGATATTTCCAATTTGGCAGCCGGGCTCTGCCAGAGAGAGATATAGAGTGTTGCCCCATTAGGAAGCAAAGCTTTAGCAGAGCGCGAATGTCTGTGTGGCAGCGAATGCAGTTCCAAGGGACAGTGAAAACCAGCCACATCTTTCAGTGCTGGCAGCTTTCCTGTGAGCGCAATCTCTGGACGTTTCCAATTTCACTGCCGGGCTCTGCCAGAGAGAGATACAGAGTGTTGCCCCATTACGAAGCAAAGCTTTAGCAGAGCGCGAATGTCTGTGTGGCAGCGAATGCAGTTCCAGGGGACAGTGAAAACCAGCTACATCTTTCAGTGCTGGCAGCTTTCCTGTGGGCGCAATCTCTGGACGTTTCCAATTTGGCAGCCGGGCTCTGCCAGAGAGAGATACAGAGTGTTGCCCCATTACGAAGCAATGCTTTAGCAGAGCGCGAATGTCTGTGTGGCAGCGAATGCAGGTCCAAGGGACAGTGAAAACCAGCTACAGCTTTCAGTGCTGGCAGCTTTCGTGTGGCCGCAATCTCTGGACATTTCCAATTTCACTGCCAGGCACTGGGAGAGAGTCATACAGAGTTTTGCCCCATTACCAAGCAATGCTTTTGTAGAGCGCGAATGTCTGTGTGGCAGCGAATGCAGTTCCAAGGGACAGTGAAAACCAGCTACAGCTTTCAGTGCTGGCAGCTTTCCTGTGGGCGCAATCTCTGGACGTTTCCAATTTGGCAGCCGGGCTCTGCCAGAGAGAGATACAGAGTGTTGCCCCATTACGAAGCAATGCTTTAGCAGAGCGCGAATGTCTGTGTGGCAGCGAATGCAGTTCCAAGGGACAGTGAAAACCAGCTACAGCTTTCAGTGCTGGCAGCTTTCCTGTGGGCGCAATCTCTGGACGTTTCCAATTTCACTGCCGGGCTCTGCCAGAGAGAGATACAGAGTGTTGCCCCATTACGAAGCAATGCTTTAGCAGAGCGCGAATGTCTGTGTGGCAGCGAATGCAGTTCCAAGGGACAGTGAAAACCAGCTACAGCTTTCAGTGCTGGCAGCTTTCCTGTGGGTGCAATCTCTGGACGTTTCCAATTTCACTGGCAGGCACTGGGAGATAGTCACAGAGAGTGTTGCCCCATTAGGAAGCAAAGCTTTAGCAGAGCGCGAATGTCTGTGTGGCAGCGAGTGCAGTTCCAGGGGACAGTGAAAACCAGCTACAGCTTTCAGTGCTGGCAGCTTTCCTGTGGGCGCAATCTCTGGACGTTTCCAATTTGGCAGCTGGGCTCTGCCAGAGAGAGATACAGAGCGTTGCCCCATTAGGAAGCAAAGCTTTAGCAGAGCGCAAATGTCTGTGTGGCAGCGAATGCAGTTCCAAGGGACAGTGAAAACCAGCTACAGCTTTCAGTGCTGGCAGCTTTCCTGTGGGCGCAATCTCTGGACGTTTCCAATTTCACTGCTGGGCTCTGCCAGAGAGTGATACAGATTGTTGCCTCATTAGGAAGCAAAGCTTTAGCAGAGCGCGAATGTCTGTGTGGCAGCGAATGCAGTTCCAAGGGACAGTGAAAACCAGCCACATCTTTCAGTGCTGGCAGCTTTCCTGTGGGCGCAATCTCTGGACGTTTCCAATTTCACTGCCGGGCTCTGCCAGAGAGAGATACAGAGTGTTGCCCCATTACGAAGCAAAGCTTTAGCAGAGCGCGAATGTCTGTGTGGCAGCGAATGCAGTTCCAGGGGACAGTGAAAACCAGCTAGAGCTTTCAGTGCTGGCAGCTTTCCTGTGGGCGCAATCTCTGGATGTTTCCAATTTGGCAGCCGGGCTCTGCCAGAGAGAGATACAGAGTGTTGCCCCATTAGGAAGCAAAGCTTTAGCAGAGCGCGAATGTCTGTGTGGCAGCGAATGCAGTTCCAAGGGACAGTGAAAACCAGCCACATCTTTCAGTGCTGGCAGCTTTCCTGTGGGCGCAATCTCTGGACGTTTCCAATTTCACTGCCGGGCTCTGCCAGAGAGAGATACAGAGTGTTGCCCCATTACGAAGCAAAGCTTTAGCAGAGCGCGAATGTCTGTGTGGCAGCGAATGCAGTTCCAGGGGACAGTGAAAACCAGCTACATCTTTCAGTGCTGGCAGCTTTCCTGTGGGCGCAATCTCTGGACGTTTCCAATTTGGCAGCCGGGCTCTGCCAGAGAGAGATACAGAGTGTTGCCCCATTAGGAAGCAAAGCTTTAGCAGAGCGCGAATGTCTGTGTGGCAGCGAATGCAGGTCCAAGGGACAGTGAAAACCAGCTACAGCTTTCAGTGCTGGCAGCTTTCGTGTGGCCGCAATCTCTGGACATTTCCAATTTCACTGCCAGGCACTGGGAGAGAGTCATACAGAGTTTTGCCCCATTACCAAGCAATGCTTTTGTAGAGCGCGAATGTCTGTGTGGCAGCGAATGCAGTTCCAAGGGACAGTGAAAACCAGCTACAGCTTTCAGTGCTGGCAGCTTTCCTGTGGGCGCAATCTCTGGACGTTTCCAATTTGGCAGCCGGGCTCTGCCAGAGAGAGATACAGAGTGTTGCCCCATTACGAAGCAATGCTTTAGCAGAGCGCGAATGTCTGTGTGGCAGTGAATGCAGTTCCAAGGGACAGTGAAAACCAGCTACAGCTTTCAGTGCTGGCAGCTTTCCTGTGGGCGCAATCTCTGGACGTTTCCAATTTCACTGCCGGGCTCTGCCAGAGAGAGATACAGAGTGTTGCCCCATTAGGAAGCAAAGCTTTAGCAGAGCGCGAATGTCTGTGTGGCAGCGAATGCAGTTCCAAGGGACAGTGAAAACCAGCTACAGCTTTCAGTGCTGGCAGCTTTCCTGTGGGCGCAATCTCTGGACGTTTCCAATTTCACTGCCGGGCTCTGCCAGAGAGAGATACAGAGTGTTGCCCCATTACGAAGCAAAGCTTTAGCAGAGCGCGAATGTCTGTGTGGCAGCGAATGCAGTTCCAGGGGACAGTGAAAACCAGCTACATCTTTCAGTGCTGGCAGCTTTCCTGTGGGCGCAATCTCTGGACGTTTCCAATTTGGCAGCCGGGCTCTGCCAGAGAGAGATACAGAGTGTTGCCCCATTAGGAAGCAAAGCTTTAGCAGAGCGCGAATGTCTGTGTGGCAGCGAATGCAGGTCCAAGGGACAGTGAAAACCAGCTACAGCTTTCAGTGCTGGCAGCTTTCGTGTGGCCGCAATCTCTGGACATTTCCAATTTCACTGCCAGGCACTGGGAGAGAGTCATACAGAGTTTTGCCCCATTACCAAGCAATGCTTTTGTAGAGCGCGAATGTCTGTGTGGCAGCGAATGCAGTTCCAAGGGACAGTGAAAACCAGCTACAGCTTTCAGTGCTGGCAGCTTTCCTGTGGGCGCAATCTCTGGACGTTTCCAATTTGGCAGCCGGGCTCTGCCAGAGAGAGATACAGAGTGTTGCCCCATTACGAAGCAATGCTTTAGCAGAGCGCGAATGTCTGTGTGGCAGTGAATGCAGTTCCAAGGGACAGTGAAAACCAGCTACAGCTTTCAGTGCTGGCAGCTTTCCTGTGGGCGCAATCTCTGGACGTTTCCAATTTCACTGCCGGGCTCTGCCAGAGAGAGATACAGAGTGTTGCCCCATTAGGAAGCAAAGCTTTAGCAGAGCGCGAATGTCTGTGTGGCAGCGAATGCAGTTCCAAGGGACAGTGAAAACCAGCTACAGCTTTCAGTGCTGGCAGCTTTCCTGTGGGCGCAATCTCTGGACGTTTCCAATTTCACTGCCGGGCTCTGCCAGAGAGAGATACAGAGTGTTGCCCCATTACGAAGCAAAGCTTTAGCAGAGCGCGAATGTCTGTGTGGCAGCGAATGCAGTTCCAGGGGACAGTGAAAACCAGCTACATCTTTCAGTGCTGGCAGCTTTCCTGTGGGCGCAATCTCTGGACGTTTCCAATTTCACTGCCAGGCACTGGGAGAAAGTCACAGAGAGTGTTGCCCCATTAGGAAGCAAAGCTTTAGCAGAGCGCGAATGTCTGTGTGGCAGCGAATGCAGTTCCAAGGGACAGTGAAAACCAGCTACAGCTTTCAGTGCTGGCAGCTTTCCTGTGGGCGCAATCTCTGGACGTTTCCAATTTGGCAGCCGGGCTCTGCCAGAGAGAGATACAGAGTGTTGCCCCATTAGGAAGCAATGCTTTAGCAGAGCGCGAATGTCTGTGTGGCAGCGAATGCAGTTCCAAGGGACAGTGAAAACCAGCTACATCTTTCAGTGCTGGCAGCTTTCCTGTGGGCGCAATCTCTGGACGTTTCCAATTTCACTGCCGGGCTCTGCCAGAGAGAGATACAGAGTGTTGCCCCATTACGAAGCAATGCTTTAGCAGAGCGCGAATGTCTGTGTGGCAGCGAATGCAGTTCCAAGGGACAGTGAAAAGCAGCTACATCTTTCAGTGCTGGCAGCTTTCCTGTGGGCGCAATCTGTGGACGTTTCCAATTTGGCAGCCGGGCTCTGCCAGAGAGAGATACAGAGTGTTGCCCCATTACGAAGCAATGCTTTAGCAGAGCGCGAATGTCTGTGTGGCAGCGAATGCAGTTCCAAGGGACAGTGAAAACCAGCTACATCTTTCAGTGCTGGCAGCTTTCCTGTGGGCGCAATCTCTGGACGTTTCCAATTTCACTGCCGGGCTCTGCCAGAGAGAGATACAGAGTGTTGCCCCATTACGAAGCAATGCTTTAGCAGAGCGCGAATGTCTGTGTGGCACCGAATGCAGTTCCAAGGGACAGTGAAAACCAGCTACATCTTTCAGTGCTGGCAGCTTTCCTGTGGGTGGAATCTCTGGACGTTTCCAATTTCACTGGCAGGCACTGGGAGAAAGTCACAGAGAGTGTTGCCCCATTACGAAGCAAAGCTTTAGCAGAGCGCGAATGTCTGTGTGGCAGCGAATGCAGTTCCAAGGGACAGTGAAAACCAGCTACAGCTTTCAGTGCTGGCAGCTTTCCTGTGGGCGCAATCTCTGGACGTTTCCAATTTCACTGCCGGGCTCTGCCAGAGAGAGATACAGAGTGTTGCCCCATTACGAAGCAATGCTTTAGCAGAGCGCGAATGTCTGTGTGGCAGCGAATGCAGTTCCAGGGGACAGTGAAAACCAGCTAGAGCTTTCAGTGCTGGCAGCTTTCCTGTGGGCTCAGTCTCTGGATGTTTCCAATTTGGCAGCCGGGCTCTGCCAGAGAGAGATATAGAGTGTTGCCCCATTAGGAAGCAAAGCTTTAGCAGAGCGCGAATGTCTGTGTGGCAGCGAATGCAGTTCCAAGGGACAGTGAAAACCAGCCACATCTTTCAGTGCTGGCAGCTTTCCTGTGGGCGCAATCTCTGGACGTTTCCAATTTCACTGCCGGGCTCTGCCAGAGAGAGATACAGAGTGTTGCCCCATTACGAAGCAAAGCTTTAGCAGAGCGCGAATGTCTGTGTGGCAGCGAATGCAGTTCCAGGGGACAGTGAAAACCAGCTACATCTTTCAGTGCTGGCAGCTTTCCTGTGGGCGCAATCTCTGGACGTTTCCAATTTGGCAGCCGGGCTCTGCCAGAGAGAGATACAGAGTGTTGCCCCATTACGAAGCAATGCTTTAGCAGAGCGCGAATGTCTGTGTGGCAGCGAATGCAGGTCCAAGGGACAGTGAAAACCAGCTACAGCTTTCAGTGCTGGCAGCTTTCGTGTGGCCGCAATCTCTGGACATTTCCAATTTCACTGCCAGGCACTGGGAGAGAGTCATACAGAGTTTTGCCCCATTACCAAGCAATGCTTTTGTAGAGCGCGAATGTCTGTGTGGCAGCGAATGCAGTTCCAAGGGACAGTGAAAACCAGCTACAGCTTTCAGTGCTGGCAGCTTTCCTGTGGGCGCAATCTCTGGACGTTTCCAATTTGGCAGCCGGGCTCTGCCAGAGAGAGATACAGAGTGTTGCCCCATTACGAAGCAATGCTTTAGCAGAGCGCGAATGTCTGTGTGGCAGCGAATGCAGTTCCAAGGGACAGTGAAAACCAGCTACAGCTTTCAGTGCTGGCAGCTTTCCTGTGGGCGCAATCTCTGGACGTTTCCAATTTCACTGCCGGGCTCTGCCAGAGAGAGATACAGAGTGTTGCCCCATTACGAAGCAATGCTTTAGCAGAGCGCGAATGTCTGTGTGGCAGCGAATGCAGTTCCAAGGGACAGTGAAAACCAGCTACAGCTTTCAGTGCTGGCAGCTTTCCTGTGGGTGCAATCTCTGGACGTTTCCAATTTCACTGGCAGGCACTGGTAGATAGTCACAGAGAGTGTTGCCCCATTAGGAAGCAAAGCTTTAGCAGAGCGCGAATGTCTGTGTGGCAGCGAGTGCAGTTCCAGGGGACAGTGAAAACCAGCTACAGCTTTCAGTGCTGGCAGCTTTCCTGTGGGCGCAATCTCTGGACGTTTCCAATTTGGCAGCTGGGCTCTGCCAGAGAGAGATACAGAGCGTTGCCCCATTAGGAAGCAAAGCTTTAGCAGAGCGCAAATGTCTGTGTGGCAGCGAATGCAGTTCCAAGGGACAGTGAAAACCAGCTACAGCTTTCAGTGCTGGCAGCTTTCCTGTGGGCGCAATCTCTGGACGTTTCCAATTTCACTGCTGGGCTCTGCCAGAGAGTGATACAGATTGTTGCCTCATTAGGAAGCAAAGCTTTAGCAGAGCGCGAATGTCTGTGTGGCAGCGAATGCAGTTCCAAGGGACAGTGAAAACCAGCCACATCTTTCAGTGCTGGCAGCTTTCCTGTGGGCGCAATCTCTGGACGTTTCCAATTTCACTGCCGGGCTCTGCCAGAGAGAGATACAGAGTGTTGCCCCATTACGAAGCAAAGCTTTAGCAGAGCGCGAATGTCTGTGTGGCAGCGAATGCAGTTCCAGGGGACAGTGAAAACCAGCTAGAGCTTTCAGTGCTGGCAGCTTTCCTGTGGGCGCAATCTCTGGATGTTTCCAATTTGGCAGCCGGGCTCTGCCAGAGAGAGATACAGAGTGTTGCCCCATTAGGAAGCAAAGCTTTAGCAGAGCGCGAATGTCTGTGTGGCAGCGAATGCAGTTCCAAGGGACAGTGAAAACCAGCCACATCTTTCAGTGCTGGCAGCTTTCCTGTGGGCGCAATCTCTGGACGTTTCCAATTTCACTGCCGGGCTCTGCCAGAGAGAGATACAGAGTGTTGCCCCATTACGAAGCAAAGCTTTAGCAGAGCGCGAATGTCTGTGTGGCAGCGAATGCAGTTCCAGGGGACAGTGAAAACCAGCTACATCTTTCAGTGCTGGCAGCTTTCCTGTGGGCGCAATCTCTGGACGTTTCCAATTTGGCAGCCGGGCTCTGCCAGAGAGAGATACAGAGTGTTGCCCCATTAGGAAGCAAAGCTTTAGCAGAGCGCGAATGTCTGTGTGGCAGCGAATGCAGGTCCAAGGGACAGTGAAAACCAGCTACAGCTTTCAGTGCTGGCAGCTTTCGTGTGGCCGCAATCTCTGGACATTTCCAATTTCACTGCCAGGCACTGGGAGAGAGTCATACAGAGTTTTGCCCCATTACCAAGCAATGCTTTTGTAGAGCGCGAATGTCTGTGTGGCAGCGAATGCAGTTCCAAGGGACAGTGAAAACCAGCTACAGCTTTCAGTGCTGGCAGCTTTCCTGTGGGCGCAATCTCTGGACGTTTCCAATTTGGCAGCCGGGCTCTGCCAGAGAGAGATACAGAGTGTTGCCCCATTACGAAGCAATGCTTTAGCAGAGCGCGAATGTCTGTGTGGCAGCGAATGCAGTTCCAAGGGACAGTGAAAACCAGCTACAGCTTTCAGTGCTGGCAGCTTTCCTGTGGGCGCAATCTCTGGACGTTTCCAATTTCACTGCCGGGCTCTGCCAGAGAGAGATACAGAGTGTTGCCCCATTACGAAGCAATGCTTTAGCAGAGCGCGAATGTCTGTGTGGCAGCGAATGCAGTTCCAAGGGACAGTGAAAACCAGCTACAGCTTTCAGTGCTGGCAGCTTTCCTGTGGGTGCAATCTCTGGACGTTTCCAATTTCACTGGCAGGCACTGGGAGATAGTCACAGAGAGTGTTGCCCCATTAGGAAGCAAAGCTTTAGCAGAGCGCGAATGTCTGTGTGGCAGCGAGTGCAGTTCCAGGGGACAGTGAAAACCAGCTACAGCTTTCAGTGCTGGCAGCTTTCCTGTGGGCGCAATCTCTGGACGTTTCCAATTTGGCAGCTGGGCTCTGCCAGAGAGAGATACAGAGCGTTGCCCCATTAGGAAGCAAAGCTTTAGCAGAGCGCAAATGTCTGTGTGGCAGCGAATGCAGTTCCAAGGGACAGTGAAAACCAGCTACAGCTTTCAGTGCTGGCAGCTTTCCTGTGGGCGCAATCTCTGGACGTTTCCAATTTCACTGCCGGGCTCTGCCAGAGAGAGATACAGAGTGTTGCCTCATTAGGAAGCAAAGCTTTAGCAGAGCGCGAATGTCTGTGTGGCAGCGAATGCAGTTCCAAGGGACAGTGAAAACCAGCCACATCTTTCAGTGCTGGCAGCTTTCCTGTGGGCGCAATCTCTGGACGTTTCCAATTTCACTGCCGGGCTCTGCCAGAGAGAGATACAGAGTGTTGCCCCATTACGAAGCAAAGCTTTAGCAGAGCGCGAATGTCTGTGTGGCAGCGAATGCAGTTCCAGGGGACAGTGAAAACCAGCTACAGCTTTCAGTGCTGGCAGCTTTCCTGTGGGCGCAATCTCTGGACGTTTCCAATTTGGCAGCCGGGCTCTGCCAGAGAGAGATACAGAGTGTTGCCCCATTACGAAGCAATGCTTTAGCAGAGCGCGAATGTCTGTGTGGCAGTGAATGCAGTTCCAAGGGACAGTGAAAACCAGCTACAGCTTTCAGTGCTGGCAGCTTTCCTGTGGGCGCAATCTCTGGACGTTTCCAATTTCACTGCCAGGCTCTGCCAGAGAGAGATACAGAGTGTTGCCCCATTAGGAAGCAAAGCTTTAGCAGAGCGCGAATGTCTGTGTGGCAGCGAATGCAGTTCCAGGGGACAGTGAAAACCAGCTACATCTTTCAGTGCTGGCAGCTTTCCTGTGGGCGCAATCTCTGGACGTTTCCAATTTCACTGCCGGGCTCTGCCAGAGAGAGATACAGAGTGTTGCCCCATTACGAAGCAATGCTTTAGCAGAGCGCGAATGTCTGTGTGGCAGCGAGTGCAGTTCCAGGGGACAGTGAAAACCAGCTAGAGCTTTCAGTGCTGGCAGTTTTCCTGTGGGCGCAATCTCTGGACGTTTCCAATTTGGCAGCCGGGCTCTGCCAGAGAGGGATACAGAGTTGTTGCCCCATTAGGAAGCAAAGCTTTAGCAGAGCGCGAATGTCTGTGTGGCAGCGAATGCAGTTCCAAGGGACAGTGAAAAACAGCTACATCTTTCAGTGCTGGCAGCTTTCCTGTGGGCGCAATCTCTGGACGTTTCCAATTTCACTGCCGGACTCTGCCAGAGAGAGATACAGAGCGTTGCCCCATTAGGAAGCAAAGCTTCAGCAGAACGCGAATGTCTGTGTGGCTGCGAATGCAGTTCCAAGGGACAGTGAAAACCAGCTACATCTTTCAGTGCTGGCAGCTTTCCTGTGGGCGCAATCTCTGGACGTTTCCAATTTCACTGCCGGGCTCTGCCAGAGAGAGATACAGAGTGTTGCCCCATTAGGAAGCAAAGCTTTAGCAGAGCGCGAATGTCTGTGTGGCAGTGAATGCAGATCCAGGGGACAGTGAAAACCAGCTACAGCTTTCAGTGCTGGCAGCTTTCCTGTGGGTGCAATCTCTGGACGTTTCCAATTTCACTGCCGGGCTCTGCCAGAGAGAGATACAGAGTGTTGCCCCATTACGAAGCAATGCTTTAGCAGAGCGCGAATGTCTGTGTGGCAGCGAATGCAGTTCCAAGGGACAGTGAAAACCAGCTACAGCTTTCAGTGCTGGCAGCTTTCCTGTGGGTGCAATCTCTGGACGTTTCCAATTTCACTGGCAGGCACTGGGAGAAAGTCACAGAGAGTGTTGCCCCATTAGGAAGCAAAGCTTTAGCAGAGCGCGAATGTCTGTGTGGCAGCGAATGCAGTTCCAAGGGACAGTGAAAACCAGCTACAGCTTTCAGTGCTGGCAGCTTTCCTGTGGGCGCAATCTCTGGACGTTTCCAATTTCACTGCCGGGCTCTGCCAGAGAGAGATACAGAGTGTTGCCCCATTACGAAGCAATGCTTTAGCAGAGCGCGAATGTCTGTGTGGCAGCGAGTGCAGTTCCAGGGGACAGTGAAAACCAGCTACAGCTTTCAGTGCTGGCAGCTTTCCTGTGGGCGCAATCTCTGGACCTTTCCAATTTCACTGCCAGGCACTGGGAGAAAGTCATACAGAGTGTTGCCCCATTAGGAAGCAAAGCTTTAGCACAGCGCGAATGTCTGTGTGGCAGCGAATGCAGTTCCAAGGGACAGTGAAAACCAGCTACATCTTTCAGTGCTGGCAGCTTTCCTGTGGGCGCAATCTCTGGACGTTTCCAATTTCACTGCCGGGCTCTGCCAGAGAGAGATACAGAGTGTTGCCCCATTACGAAGCAATGCTTTAGCAGAGCGCGAATGTCTGTGTGGCAGCGAATGCAGTTCCAAGGGACAGTGAAAACCAGCTACAGCTTTCAGTGCTGGCAGCTTTCCTGTGGGCGCAATCTCTGGACATTTCCAATTTCACTGCCAGGCACTGGGAGAGAGTCATACAGAGTTTTGCCCCATTACCAAGCAATGCTTTTGTAGAGCGCGAATGTCTGTGTGGCAGCGAATGCAATTCCAAGGGACAGTGAAAACCAGCTACAGCTTTCAGTGCTGGCAGCTTTCCTGTCGGCGCAATCTCTGGACGTTTTCAATTTGGCAGCCGGGCTCTGCCAGAGAGAGATACAGAGTGTTGCCCCATTAGGAAGCAAAGCTTTAGCAGAGCGCGAATGTCTGTGTGGCAGTGAATGCAGTTCCAAGGGACAGTGAAAACCAGCTACAGCTTTCAGTGCTGGCAGCTTTCCTGTGGGCGCAATCTCTGGACGTTTCCAATTTCACTGCCAGGCACTGGGAGAAAGTCATACAGAGTGTTGCCCCATTACGAAGCAATGCTTTAGCAGAGCGCGAATGTCTGTGTGGCAGCGAATGCAGTTCCAAGGGACAGTGAAAAGCAGCTACATCTTTCAGTGCTGGCAGCTTTCCTGTGGGCGCAATCTCTGGACGTTTCCAATTTGGCAGCCGGGCTCTGCCAGAGAGAGATACAGAGTGTTGCCCCGTTAGGAAGCAAAGCTTTAGCAGAGCGCGAATGTCTGTGTGGCAGCGAATGCAGTTCCAAGGGACAGTGAAAACCAGCTACATCTTTCAGTGCTGGCAGCTTTCCTGTGGGTGGAATCTCTGGACGTTTCCAATTTCACTGGCAGGCACTGGGAGAAAGTCACAGAGAGTGTTGCCCCATTAGGAAGCAAAGCTTTAGCAGAGCGCGAATGTCTGTGTGGCAGCGAATGCAGTTCCAAGGGACAGTGAAAACCAGCTAGAGCTTTCAGTGCTGGCAGCTTTCCTGTGGGCGCAATCTCTGGACGTTTCCAATTTGGCAGCCGGGCTCTGCCAGAGAGAGATACAGAGTGTTGCCCCATTAGGAAGCAAAGCTTTAGCAGAGCGCGAATGTCTGTGTGGCAGCGAGTGCAGTTCCAGGGGACAGTGAAAACCAGCTAGAGCTTTCAGTGCTGGCAGCTTTCCTGTGGGCGCAATCTCTGGACGTTTCCAATTTGGCAGCCGGGCTCTGCCAGAGAGAGATACAGAGTGTTGCCCCATTAGGAAGCAAAGCTTTAGCAGAGCGCGTATGTCTGTGTGGCAGTGAATGCAGTTCCAAGGGACAGTGAAAACCAGCTACAGCTTTCAGTGCTGGCAGCTTTCCTGTGGGCGCAATCTCTGTACGTTTCCAATTTCACTGCCGGACTCTGCCAGAGAGAGATACAGAGCGTTGCCCCATTAGGAAGCAAAGCTTTAGCAGAACGCGAATGTCTGTGTGGCAGCAAATGCAGATCCAAGGGACAGTGAAAACCAGCTACAGCTTTCAGTGCTGGCAGCTTTCCTGTGGGCGCAATCTCTGGACGTTTCCAATTTCACTGCCGTGCTCTGCCAGAGAGAGAAACAGAGTGTTGCCCCATTAGGAAGCAAAGCTTTAGCAGAGCGCGAATGTCTGTGTGGCAGTGAATGCAGTTCCAGGGGACAGTGAAAACCAGCTACATCTTTCAGTGCTGGCAGCTTTCCTGTGGGCGCAATCTCTGGACGTTTCCAATTTCACTGGCAGGCACTGGGAGAAAGTCACAGAGAGTGTTGCCCCATTACGAAGCAAAGCTTTAGCAGAGCGCGAATGTCTGTGTGGCAGCGAATGCAGTTCCAAGGGACAGTGAAAACCAGCTACAGCTTTCAGTGCTGGCAGCTTTCCTGTGGGCGCAATCTCTGGACGTTTCCAATTTCACTGCCGGGCTCTGCCAGAGAGAGATACAGAGTGTTGCCCCATTACGAAGCAATGCTTTAGCAGAGCGCGAATGTCTGTGTGGCAGCGAATGCAGTTCCAAGGGACAGTGAAAACCAGCTACATCTTTCAGTGCTGGCAGCTTTCCTGTGGGTGCAATCTCTGGACGTTTCCAATTTCACTGGCAGGCACTGGGAGAAAGTCATACAGAGTGTTGCCCCATTACGAAGCAATGCTTTAGCAGAGCGCGAATGTCTGTGTGGCAGCGAATGCAGTTCCAAGGGACAGTGAAAAGCAGCTACATCTTTCAGTGCTGGCAGCTTTCCTGTGGGCGCAATCTCTGGACGTTTCCAATTTGGCAGCCGGGCTCTGCCAGAGAGAGATACAGAGTGTTGCCCCGTTAGGAAGCAAAGCTTTAGCAGAGCGCGAATGTCTGTGTGGCAGCGAATGCAGTTCCAAGGGACAGTGAAAACCAGCTACATCTTTCAGTGCTGGCAGCTTTCCTGTGGGTGGAATCTCTGGACGTTTCCAATTTCACTGGCAGGCACTGGGAGAAAGTCACAGAGAGTGTTGCCCCATTAGGAAGCAAAGCTTTAGCAGAGCGCGAATGTCTGTGTGGCAGCGAATGCAGTTCCAAGGGACAGTGAAAACCAGCTAGAGCTTTCAGTGCTGGCAGCTTTCCTGTGGGCGCAATCTCTGGACGTTTCCAATTTGGCAGCCGGGCTCTGCCAGAGAGAGATACAGAGTGTTGCCCCATTAGGAAGCAAAGCTTTAGCAGAGCGCGAATGTCTGTGTGGCAGCGAGTGCAGTTCCAGGGGACAGTGAAAACCAGCTAGAGCTTTCAGTGCTGGCAGCTTTCCTGTGGGCGCAATCTCTGGACGTTTCCAATTTGGCAGCCGGGCTCTGCCAGAGAGAGATACAGAGTGTTGCCCCATTAGGAAGCAAAGCTTTAGCAGAGCGCGAATGTCTGTGTGGCAGTGAATGCAGTTCCAAGGGACAGTGAAAACCAGCTACAGCTTTCAGTGCTGGCAGCTTTCCTGTGGGCGCAATCTCTGTACGTTTCCAATTTCACTGCCGGACTCTGCCAGAGAGAGATACAGAGCGTTGCCCCATTAGGAAGCAAAGCTTTAGCAGAGCGCGAATGTCTGTGTGGCAGCAAATGCAGATCCAAGGGACAGTGAAAACCAGCTACAGCTTTCAGTGCTGGCAGCTTTCCTGTGGGCGCAATCTCTGGACGTTTCCAATTTCACTGCCGTGCTCTGCCAGAGAGAGAAACAGAGTGTTGCCCCATTAGGAAGCAAAGCTTTAGCAGAGCGCGAATGTCTGTGTGGCAGTGAATGCAGTTCCAGGGGACAGTGAAAACCAGCTACATCTTTCAGTGCTGGCAGCTTTCCTGTGGGCGCAATCTCTGGACGTTTCCAATTTCACTGGCAGGCACTGGGAGAAAGTCACAGAGAGTGTTGCCCCATTACGAAGCAAAGCTTTAGCAGAGCGCGAATGTCTGTGTGGCAGCGAATGCAGTTCCAAGGGACAGTGAAAACCAGCTACAGCTTTCAGTGCTGGCAGCTTTCCTGTGGGCGCAATCTCTGGACGTTTCCAATTTCACTGCCGGGCTCTGCCAGAGAGAGATACAGAGTGTTGCCCCATTACGAAGCAATGCTTTAGCAGAGCGCGAATGTCTGTGTGGCAGCGAATGCAGTTCCAAGGGACAGTGAAAACCAGCTACATCTTTCAGTGCTGGCAGCTTTCCTGTTGGTGCAATCTCTGGACGTTTCCAATTTCACTGGCAGGCACTGGGAGAAAGTCACAGAGAGTGTTGCCCCATTAGGAAGCAAAGCTTTAGCAGAGCGCGAATGTCTGTGTGGCAGCGAATGCAGTTCCAAGGGACAGTGAAAACCAGCTACAGCTTTCAGTGCTGGCAGCTTTCCTGTGGGCGCAATCTCTGGACGTTTCCAGTTTGGCAGCCGGGCTCTGCCAGAGAGAGATACAGAGTGTTGCCCCATTAGGAAGCAAAGCTTTAGCAGAGCGCGAATGTCTGTGTGGCAGCGAGTGCAGTTCCAGGGGACAGTGAAAACCAGCTACAGCTTTCAGTGCTGGCAGCTTTCCTGTGGGCGCAATCTCTGGACATTTCCAATTTCACTGCCAGGCACTGGGAGAAAGTCATACAGAGTGTTGCCCCATTAGGAAGCAAAGCTTTAGCAGAGCGCGAATGTCTGTGTGGCAGCGAATGCAGTTCCAAGGGACAGTGAAAACCAGCTACAGCTTTCAGTGCTGGCAGCTTTCCTGTGGGCGCAATCTCTGGACGTTTCCAATTTCGCTGCCGGGCTCTGCCAGAGAGAGATACAGAGTGTTGCCCCATTACGAAGCAATGCTTTAGCAGAGCGCGAATGTCTGTGTGGCAGCGAATGCAGGTCCAAGGGACAGTGAAAACCAGCTACAGCTTTCAGTGCTGGCAGCTTTCGTGTGGCCGCAATCTCTGGACATTTCCAATTTCACTGCCAGGCACTGGGAGAGAGTCATACAGAGTTTTGCCCCATTACCAAGCAATGCTTTTGTAGAGCGCGAATGTCTGTGTGGCAGCGAATGCAGTTCCAAGGGACAGTGAAAACCAGCTACAGCTTTCAGTGCTGGCAGCTTTCCTGTGGGCGCAATCTCTGGACGTTTCCAATTTCACTGCCGGGCTCTGCCAGAGAGAGATACAGAGTGTTGCCCCATTACGAAGCAATGCTTTAGCAGAGCGCGAATGTCTGTGTGGCAGCGAGTGCAGTTCCAGGGGACAGAGAAAACCAGCTAGAGCTTTCAGTGCTGGCAGTTTTCCTGTGGGCGCAATCTCTGGACGTTTCCAATTTGGCAGCCGGGCTCTGCCAGAGAGAGATACAGAGTGTTGCCCCATTAGGAAGCAAAGCTTTAGCAGAGCGCGAATGTCTGTGTGGCAGCGAATGCAGTTCCAAGGGACAGTGAAAACCAGCTACAGCTTTCAGTGCTGGCAGCTTTCCTGTGGGCGCAATCTCTGGACGTTTCCAATTTCACTGCCGGACTCTGCCAGAGAGAGATACAGAGCGTTGCCCCATTAGGAAGCAAAGCTTCAGCAGAACGCGAATGTCTGTGTGGCTGCGAATGCAGTTCCAAGGGACAGTGAAAACCAGCTACATCTTTCAGTGCTGGCAGCTTTCCTGTGGGCGCAATCTCTGGACGTTTCCAATTTCACTGCCGGGCTCTGCCAGAGAGAGATACAGAGTGTTGCCCCATTAGGAAGCAAAGCTTTAGCAGAGCGCGAATGTCTGTGTGGCAGCGAATGCAGTTCCAGGGGACAGTGAAAACCAGCTACAGCTTTCAGTGCTGGCAGCTTTCCTGTGGGTGCAATCTCTGGACGTTTCCAATTTCACTGCCGGGCTCTGCCAGAGAGAGATACAGAGTGTTGCCCCATTACGAAGCAATGCTTTAGCAGAGCGCGAATGTCTGTGTGGCAGCGAATGCAGTTCCAAGGGACAGTGAAAACCACCTACAGCTTTCAGTGCTGGCAGCTTTCCTGTGGGTGCAATCTCTGGACGTTTCCAATTTCACTGGCAGGCACTGGGAGAAAGTCACAGAGAGTGTTGCCCCATTAGGAAGCAAAGCTTTAGCAGAGCGCGAATGTCTGTGTGGCAGCGAATGCAGTTCCAAGGGACAGTGAAAACCAGCTACAGCTTTCAGTGCTGGCAGCTTTCCTGTGGGCGCAATCTCTGGACGTTTCCAATTTCACTGCCGGGCTCTGCCAGAGAGAGATACAGAGTGTTGCCCCATTACGAAGCAATGCTTTAGCAGAGCGCGAATGTCTGTGTGGCAGCGAGTGCAGTTCCAGGGGACAGTGAAAACCAGCTAGAGCTTTCAGTGCTGGCAGCTTTCCTGTGGGCGCAATCTCTGGACCTTTCCAATTTCACTGCCAGGCACTGGGAGAAAGTCATACAGAGTGTTGCCCCATTAGGAAGCAAAGCTTTAGCAGAGCGCGAATGTCTGTGTGGCAGCGAATGCAGTTCCAAGGGACAGTGAAAACCAGCTACATCTTTCAGTGCTGGCAGCTTTCCTGTGGGCGCAATCTCTGGACGTTTCCAATTTCACTGCCGGGCTCTGCCAGAGAGAGATACAGAGTGTTGCCCCATTACGAAGCAATGCTTTAGCAGAGCGCGAATGTCTGTGTGGCAGCGAATGCAGGTCCAAGGGACAGTGAAAACCAGCTACAGCTTTCAGTGCTGGCAGCTTTCGTGTGGCCGCAATCTCTGGACGTTTTCAATTTGGCAGCCGGGCTCTGCCAGAGAGAGATACAGAGTGTTGCCCCATTAGGAAGCAATGCTTTAGCAGAGCGCGAATGTCTGTGTGGCAGCGAATGCAGTTCCAAGGGACAGTGAAAACCAGCTACAGCTTTCAGTGCTGGCAGCTTTCCTGTGGGCGCAATCTCTGGACGTTTCCAATTTCACTGCCGGGCTCTGCCAGAGAGAGATACACAGTGTTGCCCCATTACGAAGCAATGCTTTAGCATAGCGCGAATGTCTGTGTGGCAGCGAGTGCAGTTCCAGGGGACAGTGAAAACCAGCTAGAGCTTTCAGTGCTGGCAGCTTTCCTGTGGGCGCAATCTCTGGACGTTTCCAATTTCACTGTCGGACTCTGCCAGAGAGAGATACAGAGCGTTCCCCATTAGGAAGCAAAGCTTTAGCAGAACGCGAATGTCTGTGTGGCAGAGAATGCAGATCCAAGGGACAGTGAAAACCAGCTAGAGCTTTCAGTGCTGGCAGCTTTCCTGTGGGCGCAATCTCTGGACGTTTCCAATTTCACTGGCAGGCACTGGGAGAAAGTCACAGAGAGTGTTGCCCCATTACGAAGCAAAGCTTTAGCAGAGCGCGAATGTCTGTGTGGCAGCGAATGCAGTTCCAGGGGACAGTGAAAACCAGCTACAGCTTTCAGTGCTGGCAGCTTTCCTGTGGGCGCAATCTCTGGACGTTTCCAATTTGGCAGCCGGGCTCTGCCAGAGAGAGATACAGAGTGTTGCCCCATTAGGAAGCAAAGCTTTAGCAGAGCGCGAATGTCTGTGTGGCAGCGAATGCAGTTCCAGGGGACAGTGAAAACCAGCTACATCTTTCAGTGCTGGCAGCTTTCCTGTGGGCGCAATCTCTGGACGTTTCCAATTTCACTGGCAGGCACTGGGAGAAAGTCACAGAGAGTGTTGCCCCATTACGAAGCAAAGCTTTAGCAGAGCGCGAATGTCTGTGTGGCAGCGAATGCAGTTCCAAGGGACAGTGAAAACCAGCTAGAGCTTTCAGTGCTGGCAGCTTTCCTGTGGGCGCAATCTCTGGACGTTTCCAATTTGGCAGCCGGGCTCTGCCAGAGAGAGATACAGAGTGTTGCCCCATTACGAAGCAATGCTTTAGCAGAGCGCGAATGTCTGTGTGGCAGCGAATGCAGTTCCAAGGGACAGTGAAAACCAGCTACATCTTTCAGTGCTGGCAGCTTTCCTGTGGGTGCAATCTCTGGACGTTTCCAATTTCACTGGCAGGCACTGGGAGAAAGTCACAGAGAGTGTTGCCCCATTAGGAAGCAAAGCTTTAGCAGAGCGCGAATGTCTGTGTGGCAGCGAATGCAGTTCCAAGGGACAGTGAAAACCAGCTACAGCTTTCAGTGCTGGCAGCTTTCCTGTGGGCGCAATCTCTGGACGTTTCCAGTTTGGCAGCCGGGCTCTGCCAGAGAGAGATACAGAGTGTTGCCCCATTAGGAAGCAAAGCTTTAGCAGAGCGCGAATGTCTGTGTGGCAGCGAGTGCAGTTCCAGGGGACAGTGAAAACCAGCTACAGCTTTCAGTGCTGGCAGCTTTCCTGTGGGCGCAATCTCTGGACGTTTCCAATTTCACTGCCAGGCACTGGGAGAAAGTCATACAGAGTGTTGCCCCATTAGGAAGCAAAGCTTTAGCACAGCGCGAATGTCTGTGTGGCAGCGAATGCAGTTCCAAGGGACAGTGAAAACCAGCTACAGCTTTCAGTGCTGGCAGCTTTCCTGTGGGCGCAATCTCTGGACGTTTCCAATTTCACTGCCGGGCTCTGCCAGAGAGAGATACAGAGTGTTGCCCCATTACGAAGCAATGCTTTAGCAGAGCGCGAATGTCTGTGTGGCACCGAATGCAGGTCCAAGGGACAGTGAAAACCAGCTACAGCTTTCAGTGCTGGCAGCTTTCGTGTGGCCGCAATCTCTGGACATTTCCAATTTCACTGCCAGGCACTTGGAGAGAGTCATACAGAGTTTTGCCCCATTACCAAGCAATGCTTTTGTAGAGCGCGAATGTCTGTGTGGCAGCGAATGCAGTTCCAAGGGACAGTGAAAACCAGCTACAGCTTTCAGTGCTGGCAGCTTTCCTGTGGGCGCAATCTCTGGACGTTTCCAATTTCACTGCCGGGCTCTGCCAGAGAGAGATACAGAGTGTTGCCCCATTACGAAGCAATGCTTTAGCAGAGCGCGAATGTCTGTGTGGCAGCGAGTGCAGTTCCAGGGGACAGAGAAAACCAGCTAGAGCTTTCAGTGCTGGCAGTTTTCCTGTGGGCGCAATCTCTGGACGTTTCCAATTTGGCAGCCGGGCTCTGCCAGAGAGAGATACAGAGTGTTGCCCCATTACGAAGCAAAGCTTTAGCAGAGCGCGAATGTCTGTGTGGCAGCGAATGCAGTTCCAAGGGACAGTGAAAACCAGCTACATCTTTCAGTGCTGGCAGCTTTCCTGTGGGCGCAATCTCTGGACGTTTCCAATTTCACTGCCGGACTCTGCCAGAGAGAGATACAGAGCGTTGCCCCATTAGGAAGCAAAGCTTTAGCAGAACGCGAATGTCTGTGTGGCAGCGAATGCAGTTCCAAGGGACAGTGAAAACCAGCTACAGCTTTCAGTGCTGGCAGCTTTCCTGTGGGCGCAATCTCTGGACGTTTCCAATTTCACTGCCGGGCTCTGCCAGAGAGAGATACAGAGTGTTGCCCCATTACGAAGCAAAGCTTTAGCAGAGCGCGAATGTCTGTGTGGCAGTGAATGCAGTTCCAGGGGACAGTGAAAACCAGCTACATCTTTCAGTGCTGGCAGCTTTCCTGTGGGCGCAATCTCTGGACGTTTCCAATTTCACTGGCAGGCACTGGGAGAAAGTCACAGAGAGTGTTGCCCCATTACGAAGCAAAGCTTTAGCAGAGCGCAAATGTCTGTGTGGCAGCGAATGCAGTTCCAAGGGACAGTGAAAACCAGCTACATCTTTCAGTGCTGGCAGCTTTCCTGTGGGTGTAATCTCTGGACGTTTCCAATTTCACTGGCAGGCACTGGGAGAAAGTCACAGAGAGTGTTGCCCCATTAGGAAGCAAA
Source organism: Mycteria americana (assembly GCF_035582795.1). Taxonomy (NCBI): domain Eukaryota; kingdom Metazoa; phylum Chordata; class Aves; order Ciconiiformes; family Ciconiidae; genus Mycteria; species Mycteria americana. The sequence goes on from NW_027445623.1 coordinate 232,197, forward strand.
GCTTTAGCAGAGCGCGAATGTCTGTGTGGCAGCGAATGCAGTTCCAAGGGACAGTGAAAACCAGCTACAGCTTTCAGTGCTGGCAGCTTTCCTGTGGGCGCAATCTCTGGACGTTTCCAATTTGGCAGCCGGGCTCTGCCAGAGAGAGATACAGAGTGTTGCCCCATTAGGAAGCAAAGCTTTAGCAGAGCGCGAATGTCTGTGTGGCAGCGAGTGCAGTTCCAGGGGACAGTGAAAACCAGCTACAGCTTTCAGTGCTGGCAGCTTTCCTGTGGGCGCAATCTCTGGACCTTTCCAATTTCACTGCCAGGCACTGGGAGAAAGTCATACAGAGTGTTGCCCCATTAGGAAGCAAAGCTTTAGCACAGCGCGAATGTCTGTGTGGCAGCGAATGCAGTTCCAAGGGACAGTGAAAACCAGCTACAGCTTTCAGTGCTGGCAGCTTTCCTGTGGGTGCAATCTCTGGACGTTTCCAATTTCACTGCCGGGCTCTGCCAGAGAGAGATACAGAGTGTTGCCCCATTAGGAAGCAAAGCTTTAGCAGAGCGCGAATGTCTGTGTGGCAGCGAATGCAGTTCCAGGGGACAGTGAAAACCAGCTACAGCTTTCAGTGCTGGCAGCTTTCCTGTGGGTGCAATCTCTGGACGTTTCCAATTTCACTGCCGGGCTCTGCCAGAGAGAGATACAGAGTGTTGCCCCATTACGAAGCAATGCTTTAGCAGAGCGCGAATGTCTGTGTGGCAGCGAATGCAGTTCCAAGGGACAGTGAAAACCAGCTACAGCTTTCAGTGCTGGCAGCTTTCCTGTGGGTGCAATCTCTGGACGTTTCCAATTTCACTGGCAGGCACTGGGAGAAAGTCACAGAGAGTGTTGCCCCATTAGGAAGCAAAGCTTTAGCAGAGCGCGAATGTCTGTGTGGCAGCGAATGCAGTTCCAAGGGACAGTGAAAACCAGCTACAGCTTTCAGTGCTGGCAGCTTTCCTGTGGGCGCAATCTCTGGACGTTTCCAATTTCACTGCCGGGCTCTGCCAGAGAGAGATACAGAGTGTTGCCCCATTACGAAGCAATGCTTTAGCAGAGCGCGAATGTCTGTGTGGCAGCGAGTGCAGTTCCAGGGGACAGTGAAAACCAGCTAGAGCTTTCAGTGCTGGCAGCTTTCCTGTGGGCGCAATCTCTGGACCTTTCCAATTTCACTGCCAGGCACTGGGAGAAAGTCATACAGAGTGTTGCCCCATTAGGAAGCAAAGCTTTAGCAGAGCGCGAATGTCTGTGTGGCAGCGAATGCAGTTCCAAGGGACAGTGAAAACCAGCTACATCTTTCAGTGCTGGCAGCTTTCCTGTGGGCGCAATCTCTGGACGTTTCCAATTTCACTGCCGGGCTCTGCCAGAGAGAGATACAGAGTGTTGCCCCATTACGAAGCAATGCTTTAGCAGAGCGCGAATGTCTGTGTGGCAGCGAATGCAGGTCCAAGGGACAGTGAAAACCAGCTACAGCTTTCAGTGCTGGCAGCTTTCGTGTGGCCGCAATCTCTGGACGTTTTCAATTTGGCAGCCGGGCTCTGCCAGAGAGAGATACAGAGTGTTGCCCCATTAGGAAGCAATGCTTTAGCAGAGCGCGAATGTCTGTGTGGCAGCGAATGCAGTTCCAAGGGACAGTGAAAACCAGCTACATCTTTCAGTGCTGGCAGCTTTCCTGTGGGTGGAATCTCTGGACGTTTCCAATTTCACTGGCAGGCACTGGGAGAAAGTCACAGAGAGTGTTGCCCCATTAGGAAGCAAAGATTTAGCAGAGCGCGAATGTCTGTGTGGCAGCGAATGCAGTTCCAAGGGACAGTGAAAACCAGCTACAGCTTTCAGTGCTGGCAGCTTTCCTGTGGGCGCAATCTCTGGACGTTTCCAATTTCACTGCCGGGCTCTGCCAGAGAGAGATACACAGTGTTGCCCCATTACGAAGCAATGCTTTAGCATAGCGCGAATGTCTGTGTGGCAGCGAGTGCAGTTCCAGGGGACAGTGAAAACCAGCTAGAGCTTTCAGTGCTGGCAGCTTTCCTGTGGGCGCAATCTCTGGACGTTTCCAATTTCACTGCCGGACTCTGCCAGAGAGAGATACAGAGCGTTCCCCATTAGGAAGCAAAGCTTTAGCAGAACGCGAATGTCTGTGTGGCAGCGAATGCAGATCCAAGGGACAGTGAAAACCAGCTAGAGCTTTCAGTGCTGGCAGCTTTCCTGTGGGCGCAATCTCTGGACGTTTCCAATTTCACTGGCAGGCACTGGGAGAAAGTCACAGAGAGTGTTGCCCCATTACGAAGCAAAGCTTTAGCAGAGCGCGAATGTCTGTGTGGCAGCGAATGCAGTTCCAAGGGACAGTGAAAACCAGCTACAGCTTTCAGTGCTGGCAGCTTTCCTGTGGGCGCAATCTCTGGACGTTTCCAATTTGGCAGCCGGGCTCTGCCAGAGAGAGATACACAGTGTTGCCCCATTAGGAAGCAAAGCTTTAGCAGAGCGCGAATGTCTGTGTGGCAGCGAATGCAGTTCCAGGGGACAGTGAAAACCAGCTACATCTTTCAGTGCTGGCAGCTTTCCTGTGGGCGCAATCTCTGGACGTTTCCAATTTCACTGGCAGGCACTGGGAGAAAGTCACAGAGAGTGTTGCCCCATTACGAAGCAAAGCTTTAGCAGAGCGCGAATGTCTGTGTGGCAGCGAATGCAGTTCCAAGGGACAGTGAAAACCAGCTACAGCTTTCAGTGCTGGCAGCTTTCCTGTGGGCGCAATCTCTGGACGTTTCCAATTTGGCAGCCGGGCTCTGCCAGAGAGAGATACAGAGTGTTGCCCCATTACGAAGCAATGCTTTAGCAGAGCGCGAATGTCTGTGTGGCAGCGAATGCAGTTCCAAGGGACAGTGAAAACCAGCTACATCTTTCAGTGCTGGCAGCTTTCCTGTGGGTGCAATCTCTGGACGTTTCCAATTTCACTGGCAGGCACTGGGAGAAAGTCACAGAGAGTGTTGCCCCATTAGGAAGCAAAGCTTTAGCAGAGCGCGAATGTCTGTGTGGCAGCGAATGCAGTTCCAAGGGACAGTGAAAACCAGCTACAGCTTTCAGTGCTGGCAGCTTTCCTGTGGGCGCAATCTCTGGACGTTTCCAGTTTGGCAGCCGGGCTCTGCCAGAGAGAGATACAGAGTGTTGCCCCATTAGGAAGCAAAGCTTTAGCAGAGCGCGAATGTCTGTGTGGCAGCGAGTGCAGTTCCAGGGGACAGTGAAAACCAGCTACAGCTTTCAGTGCTGGCAGCTTTCCTGTGGGCGCAATCTCTGGACGTTTCCAATTTCACTGCCAGGCACTGGGAGAAAGTCATACAGAGTGTTGCCCCATTAGGAAGCAAAGCTTTAGCACAGCGCGAATGTCTGTGTGGCAGCGAATGCAGTTCCAAGGGACAGTGAAAACCAGCTACAGCTTTCAGTGCTGGCAGCTTTCCTGTGGGCGCAATCTCTGGACGTTTCCAATTTCACTGCCGGGCTCTGCCAGAGAGAGATACAGAGTGTTGCCCCATTACGAAGCAATGCTTTAGCAGAGCGCGAATGTCTGTGTGGCACCGAATGCAGGTCCAAGGGACAGTGAAAACCAGCTACAGCTTTCAGTGCTGGCAGCTTTCGTGTGGCCGCAATCTCTGGACATTTCCAATTTCACTGCCAGGCACTGGGAGAGAGTCATACAGAGTTTTGCCCCATTACCAAGCAATGCTTTTGTAGAGCGCGAATGTCTGTGTGGCAGCGAATGCAGTTCCAAGGGACAGTGAAAACCAGCTACAGCTTTCAGTGCTGGCAGCTTTCCTGTGGGCGCAATCTCTGGACGTTTCCAATTTCACTGCCGGGCTCTGCCAGAGAGAGATACAGAGTGTTGCCCCATTACGAAGCAATGCTTTAGCAGAGCGCGAATGTCTGTGTGGCAGCGAGTGCAGTTCCAGGGGACAGAGAAAACCAGCTAGAGCTTTCAGTGCTGGCAGTTTTCCTGTGGGCGCAATCTCTGGACGTTTCCAATTTGGCAGCCGGGCTCTGCCAGAGAGAGATACAGAGTGTTGCCCCATTAGGAAGCAAAGCTTTAGCAGAGCGCGAATGTCTGTGTGGCAGCGAATGCAGTTCCAAGGGACAGTGAAAACCAGCTACATCTTTCAGTGCTGGCAGCTTTCCTGTGGGCGCAATCTCTGGACGTTTCCAATTTCACTGCCGGACTCTGCCAGAGAGAGATACAGAGCGTTGCCCCATTAGGAAGCAAAGCTTTAGCAGAACGCGAATGTCTGTGTGGCAGCGAATGCAGTTCCAAGGGACAGTGAAAACCAGCTACAGCTTTCAGTGCTGGCAGCTTTCCTGTGGGCGCAATCTCTGGACGTTTCCAATTTCACTGCCGGGCTCTGCCAGAGAGAGATACAGAGTGTTGCCCCATTACGAAGCAAAGCTTTAGCAGAGCGCGAATGTCTGTGTGGCAGTGAATGCAGTTCCAGGGGACAGTGAAAACCAGCTACATCTTTCAGTGCTGGCAGCTTTCCTGTGGGCGCAATCTCTGGACGTTTCCAATTTCACTGGCAGGCACTGGGAGAAAGTCACAGAGAGTGTTGCCCCATTACGAAGCAAAGCTTTAGCAGAGCGCAAATGTCTGTGTGGCAGCGAATGCAGTTCCAAGGGACAGTGAAAACCAGCTACATCTTTCAGTGCTGGCAGCTTTCCTGTGGGTGTAATCTCTGGACGTTTCCAATTTCACTGGCAGGCACTGGGAGAAAGTCACAGAGAGTGTTGCCCCATTAGGAAGCAAAGCTTTAGCAGAGCGCGAATGTCTGTGTGGCAGCGAATGCAGTTCCAAGGGACAGTGAAAACCAGCTACAGCTTTCAGTGCTGGCAGCTTTCCTGTGGGCGCAATCTCTGGACGTTTCCAATTTGGCAGCCGGGCTCTGCCAGAGAGAGATACAGAGTGTTGCCCCATTAGGAAGCAAAGCTTTAGCAGAGCGCGAATGTCTGTGTGGCAGCGAGTGCAGTTCCAGGGGACAGTGAAAACCAGCTACAGCTTTCAGTGCTGGCAGCTTTCCTGTGGGCGCAATCTCTGGACCTTTCCAATTTCACTGCCAGGCACTGGGAGAAAGTCATACAGAGTGTTGCCCCATTAGGAAGCAAAGCTTTAGCACAGCGCGAATGTCTGTGTGGCAGCGAATGCAGTTCCAAGGGACAGTGAAAACCAGCTACAGCTTTCAGTGCTGGCAGCTTTCCTGTGGGCGCAATCTCTGGACGTTTCCAATTTCACTGCCGGGCTCTGCCAGAGAGAGATACAGAGTGTTGCCCCATTAGGAAGCAAAGTTTTAGCAGAGGGCGAATGTCTGTGTGGCAGCGAATGCAGTTCCAAGGGACAGTGAAAACCAGCTACATCTTTCAGTGCTGGCAGCTTTCCTGTGGGTGCAATCTCTGGACGTTTCCAATTTCACTGCCGGGCTCTGCCAGAGAGAGATACAGAGTGTTGCCCCATAACGAAGCAATGCTTTAGCAGAGCGCGAATGTCTGTGTGGCAGCGAATGCAGTTCCAAGGGACAGTGAAAACCAGCTACAGCTTTCAGTGCTGGCAGCTTTCCTGTGGGCGCAATCTCTGGACGTTTCCAATTTCACTGCCGGGCTCTGCCAGAGAGAGATACAGAGTGTTGCCCCATTACGAAGCAATGCTTTAGCAGAGCGCGAATGTCTGTGTGGCAGCGAATGCAGTTCCAAGGGACAGTGAAAACCAGCTACATCTTTCAGTGCTGGCAGCTTTCCTGTGGGTGCAATCTCTGGACGTTTCCAATTTCACTGGCAGGCACTGGGAGATAGTCACAGAGAGTGTTGCCCCATTAGGAAGCAAAGCTTTAGCAGAGCGCGAATGTCTGTGTGGCAGCGAATGCAGTTCCAAGGGACAGTGAAAACCAGCTACAGCTTTCAGTGCTGGCAGCTTTCCTGTGGGCGCAATCTCTGGACGTTTCCAATTTGGCAGCCGGGCTCTGCCAGAGAGAGATACAGAGTGTTGCCCCATTAGGAAGCAATGCTTTAGCAGAGCGCGAATGTCTGTGTGGCAGCGAGTGCAGTTCCAGGGGACAGTGAAAACCAGCTACAGCTTTCAGTGCTGGCAGCTTTCCTGTGGGCGCAATCTCTGGACGTTTCCAATTTGGCAGCTGGGCTCTGCCAGAGAGAGCTACAGAGCGTTGCCCCATTAGGAAGCAAAGCTTTAGCAGAGCGCGAATGTCTGTGTGGCAGCGAATGCAGTTCCAAGGGACAGTGAAAACCAGCAACATCTTTCAGTGCTGGCAGCTTTCCTGTGGGCGCAATCTCTGGACGTTTCCAATTTCACTGCCGGGCTCTGCCAGAGAGAGATACAGAGTGTTGCCCCATTAGGAAGCAAAGCTTTAGCAGAGCGCGAATGTCTGTGTGGCAGCGAATGCAGTTCCAGGGGACAGTGAAAACCAGCTACATCTTTCAGTGCTGGCAGCTTTCCTGTGGGCGCAATCTCTGGACGTTTCCAATTTGGCAGCCGGGCTCTGCCAGAGAGAGATACAGAGTGTTGCCCCATTACGAAGCAATGCTTTAGCAGAGCGCGAATGTCTGTGTGGCAGCGAATGCAGGTCCAAGGGACAGTGAAAACCAGCTACAGCTTTCAGTGCTGGCAGCTTTCGTGTGGCCGCAATCTCTGGACATTTCCAATTTCACTGCCAGGCACTGGGAGAGAGTCATACAGAGTTTTGCCCCATTACCAAGCAATGCTTTAGCAGAGCGCGAATGTCTGTGTGGCAGCGAATGCAGTTCCAAGGGACAGTGAAAACCAGCTACAGCTTTCAGTGCTGGCAGCTTTCCTGTGGGCGCAATCTCTGGACGTTTCCAATTTGGCAGCCGGGCTCTGCCAGAGAGAGATACAGAGTGTTGCCCCATTACGAAGCAATGCTTTAGCAGAGCGCGAATGTCTGTGTGGCAGCGAATGCAGTTCCAAGGGACAGTGAAAACCAGCTACAGCTTTCAGTGCTGGCAGCTTTCCTGTGGGCGCAATCTCTGGACGTTTTCAATTTGGCAGCCGGGCTCTGCCAGAGAGAGATACAGAGTGTTGCCCCATTAGGAAGCAAAGCTTTAGCAGAGCGCGAATGTCTGTGTGGCAGCGAATGCAGTTCCAAGGGACAGTGAAAACCAGCTACAGCTTTCAGTGCTGGCAGCTTTCCTGTGGGTGCAATCTCTGGACGTTTCCAATTTCACTGGCAGGCACTGGGAGATAGTCACAGAGAGTGTTGCCCCATTAGGAAGCAAAGCTTTAGCAGAGCGCGAATATCTGTGTGGCAGCGAGTGCAGTTCCAGGGGACAGTGAAAACCAGCTACAGCTTTCAGTGCTGGCAGCTTTCCTGTGGGCGCAATCTCTGGACGTTTCCAATTTCACTGCTGGGCTCTGCCAGAGAGAGATACAGAGTGTTGCCTCATTGGGAAGCAAAGCTTTAGCAGAGCGCGAATGTCTGTGTGGCAGCGAATGCAGTTCCAAGGGACAGTGAAAACCAGCCACATCTTTCAGTGCTGGCAGCTTTCCTGTGGGCGCAATCTCTGGACGTTTCCAATTTCACTGCCGGGCTCTGCCAGAGAGAGATACAGAGTGTTGCCCCATTACGAAGCAAAGCTTTAGCAGAGCGCGAATGTCTGTGTGGCAGCGAGTGCAGTTCCAGGAGACAGTGAAAACCAGCCACATCTTTCAGTGCTGGCAGCTTTCCTGTGGGCGCAATCTCTGGACGTTTCCAATTTCACTGCCAGGCACTGGGAGAAAGTCATACAGAGTGTTGCCCCATTAGGAAGCAAAGCTTTAGCACAGCGCGAATGTCTGTGTGGCAGCGAATACAGTTCCAAGGGACAGTGAAAACCAGCTACAGCTTTCAGTGCTGGCAGCTTTCGTGTGGCCGCAATCTCTGGACATTTCCAATTTCACTGCCAGGCACTGGGAGAGAGTCATACAGAGTTTTGCCCCATTACCAAGCAATGCTTTTGTAGAGCGCGAATGTCTGTGTGGCAGCGAATGCAGTTCCAAGGGACAGTGAAAACCAGCTACAGCTTTCAGTGCTGGCAGCTTTCCTGTGGGCGCAATCTCTGGACGTTTCCAATTTGGCAGCCGGGCTCTGCCAGAGAGAGATACAGAGTGTTGCCCCATTACGAAGCAATGCTTTAGCAGAGCGCGAATGTCTGTGTGGCAGCGAATGCAGTTCCAAGGGACAGTGAAAACCAGCTAGAGCTTTCAGTGCTGGCAGCTTTCCTGTGGGCGCAATCTCTGGACGTTTTCAATTTGGCAGCCGGGCTCTGCCAGAGAGAGATACAGAGTGTTGCCCCATTAGGAAGCAAAGCTTTAGCAGAGCGCGAATGTCTGTGTGGCAGTGAATGCAGTTCCAAGGGACAGTGAAAACCACCTACAGCTTTCAGTGCTGGCAGCTTTCCTGTGGGCGCAATCTCTGGACGTTTCCAATTTCACTGCCAGACACTGGGAGAAAGTCATACAGAGTGTTGCCCCATTACGAAGCAATGCTTTAGCAGAGCGCGAATGTCTGTGTGGCAGCGAATGCAGTTCCAAGGGACAGTGAAAACCAGCTACAGCTTTCAGTGCTGGCAGCTTTCCTGTGGGCGCAATCTCTGGACGTTTCCAATTTCACTGCCGGGCTCTGCCAGAGAGAGATACAGAGTGTTGCCCCATAAGGAAGCAAAGTTTTAGCAGAGGGCGAATGTCTGTGTGGCAGCGAATGCAGTTCCAAGGGACAGTGAAAACCAGCTACAGCTTTCAGTGCTGGCAGCTTTCCTGTGGGTGCAATCTCTGGACGTTTCCAATTTCACTGCCGGGCTCTGCCAGAGAGAGATACAGAGTGTTGCCCCATAACGAAGCAATGCTTTAGCAGAGCGCGAATGTCTGTGTGGCAGCGAATGCAGTTCCAAGGGACAGTGAACACCAGCTACAGCTTTCAGTGCTGGCAGCTTTCCTGTGGGCGCAATCTCTGGACGTTTCCAATTTGGCAGCCGGGCTCTGCCAGAGAGAGATACAGAGTGTTGCCCCATTAGGAAGCAAAGCTTTAGCAGAGCGCGAATGTCTGTGTGGCAGCGAATGCAGTTCCAAGGGACAGTGAAAACCAGCTACAGCTTTCAGTGCTGGCAGCTTTCCTGTGGGTGCAATCTCTGGACGTTTCCAATTTCACTGGCAGGCACTGGGAGATAGTCACAGAGAGTGTTGCCCATTAGGAAGCAAAGCTTTAGCAGAGCGCGAATGTCTGTGTGGCAGCGAATGCAGTTCCAAGGGACAGTGAAAACCAGCTAGAGCTTTCAGTGCTGGCAGCTTTCCTGTGGGCGCAATCTCTGGACGTTTCCAATTTGGCAGCCGGGCTCTGCCAGAGAGAGATACAGAGTGTTGCCCCATTAGGAAGCAATGCTTTAGCAGAGCGCGAATGTCTGTGTGGCAGCGAGTGCAGTTCCAGGGGACAGTGAAAACCAGCTACAGCTTTCAGTGCTGGCAGCTTTCCTGTGGGCGCAATCTCTGGACGTTTCCAATTTGGCAGCTGGGCTCTGCCAGAGAGAGCTACAGAGCGTTGCCCCATTAGGAAGCAAAGCTTTAGCAGAGCGCGAATGTCTGTGTGGCAGCGAATGCAGTTCCAAGGGACAGTGAAAACCAACCACATCTTTCAGTGCTGGCAGCTTTCCTGTGGGCGCAATCTCTGGACGTTTCCAATTTCACTGCCGGGCTCTGCCAGAGAGAGATACAGAGTGTTGCCCCATTACGAAGCAAAGCTTTAGCAGAGCGCGAATGTCTGTGTGGCAGCGAATGCAGTTCCAGGGGACAGTGAAAACCAGCTACATCTTTCAGTGCTGGCAGCTTTCCTGTGGGCGCAATCTCTGGACGTTTCCAATTTGGCAGCCGGGCTCTGCCAGAGAGAGATACAGAGTGTTGCCCCATTACGAAGCAATGCTTTAGCAGAGCGCGAATGTCTGTGTGGCAGCGAATGCAGGTCCAAGGGACAGTGAAAACCAGCTACAGCTTTCAGTGCTGGCAGCTTTCGTGTGGCCGCAATCTCTGGACATTTCCAATTTCACTGCCAGGCACTGGGAGAGAGTCATACAGAGTTTTGCCCCATTACCAAGCAATGCTTTAGCAGAGCGCGAATGTCTGTGTGGCAGCGAATGCAGTTCCAAGGGACAGTGAAAACCAGCTACAGCTTTCAGTGCTGGCAGCTTTCCTGTGGGCGCAATCTCTGGACGTTTCCAATTTGGCAGCCGGGCTCTGCCAGAGAGAGATACAGAGTGTTGCCCCATTACGAAGCAATGCTTTAGCAGAGCGCGAATGTCTGTGTGGCAGCGAATGCAGTTCCAAGGGACAGTGAAAACCAGCTACAGCTTTCAGTGCTGGCAGCTTTCCTGTGGGTGCAATCTCTGGACGTTTCCAATTTCACTGGCAGGCACTGGGAGATAGTCACAGAGAGTGTTGCCCCATTAGGAAGCAAAGCTTTAGCAGAGCGCGAATATCTGTGTGGCAGCGAGTGCAGTTCCAGGGGACAGTGAAAACCAGCTAGAGCTTTCAGTGCTGGCAGCTTTCCTGTGGGCGCAATCTCTGGATGTTTCCAATTTGGCAGCCGGGCTCTGCCAGAGAGAGATACAGAGTGTTGCCCCATTAGGAAGCAAAGCTTTAGCAGAGCGCGAATGTCTGTGTGGCAGCGAATGCAGTTCCAAGGGACAGTGAAAACCAGCTACAGCTTTCAGTGCTGGCAGCTTTCCTGTGGGCGCAATCTCTGGACGTTTCCAATTTCACTGCCGGACTCTGCCAGAGAGAGATACAGAGTGTTGCCCCATTAGGAAGCAAAGCTTTAGCAGAACGCGAATGTCTGTGTGGCAGCGAATGCAGTTCCAAGGGACAGTGAAAACCAGCTACAGCTTTCAGTGCTGGCAGCTTTCCTGTGGGTGCAATCTCTGGACGTTTCCAATTTCACTGCCGGGCTCTGCCAGAGAGAGATACAGAGTGTTGCCCCATTACGAAGCAATGCTTTAGCAGAGCGCGAATGTCTGTGTGGCAGCGAATGCAGTTCCAAGGGACAGTAAAAACCAGCTACATCTTTCAGTGCTTGCAGCTTTCCTGTGGGTGCAATCTCTGGACGTTTCCAATTTCACTGGCAGGCACTGGGAGAAAGTCACAGAGAGTGTTGCCCCATTAGGAAGCAAAGCTTTAGCAGAGCGCGAATGTCTGTGTGGCAGCGAATGCAGTTCCAAGGGACAGTGAAAACCAGCTACAGCTTTCAGTGCTGGCAGCTTTCCTGTGGGCGCAATCTCTGGACGTTTCCAATTTCACTGCCGGGCTCTGCCAGAGAGAGATACAGAGTGTTGCCCCATTACGAAGCAATGCTTTAGCAGAGCGCGAATGTCTGTGTGGCAGCGAGTGCAGTTCCAGGGGACAGTGAAAACCAGCTAGAGCTTTCAGTGCTAGCAGCTTTCCTGTGGGCGCAATCTCTGGACCTTTCCAATTTGGCAGCCGGGCTCTGCCAGAGAGAGATACAGAGTGTTGCCCCATTAGGAAGCAAAGCTTTAGCAGAGCGCGAGTGACTGTGTGGCAGCGAGTGCAGTTCCAGGGGACAGTGAAAACCAGCTACAGCTTTCAGTGCTGGCAGCTTTCCTGTGGGCGCAATCTCTGGACGTTTCCAATTTCACTGCCAGGCACTGGGAGAAAGTCATACAGAGTGTTGCCCCATTAGGAAGCAAAGCTTTAGCAGAGCGCGAATGTCTGTGTGGCAGCGAATGCAGTTCCAAGGGACAGTGAAAACCAGCTACATCTTTCAGTGCTGGCAGCTTTCCTGTGGGCGCAATCTCTGGACGTTTCTAATTTCACTGCCGGGCTCTGCCAGAGAGAGATACAGAGTGTTGCCCCATTAGGAAGCAATGCTTTAGCAGAGCGCGAATGTCTGTGTGGCAGCGAATGCAGTTCCAAGGGACAGTGAAAACCAGCTACAGCTTTCAGTGCTGGCAGCTTTCCTGTGGGTGCAATCTCTGGACGTTTCCAATTTCACTGGCAGGCACTGGGAGATAGTCACAGAGAGTGTTGCCCCATTAGGAAGCAAAGCTTTAGCAGAGCGCGAATATCTGTGTGGCAGCGAGTGCAGTTCCAGGGGACAGTGAAAACCAGCTACAGCTTTCAGTGCTGGCAGCTTTCCTGTGGGCGCAATCTCTGGACGTTTCCAATTTGGCAGCTGGGCTCTGCCAGAGAGAGATACAGAGCGTTGCCCCATTAGGAAGCAAAGCTTTAGCAGAGCGCAAATGTCTGTGTGGCAGCGAATGCAGTTCCAAGGGACAGTGAAAACCAGCTACAGCTTTCAGTGCTGGCAGCTTTCCTGTGGGCGCAATCTCTGGACGTTTCCAATTTCACTGCCGGGCTCTGCCAGAGAGAGATACAGAGTGTTGCCTCATTAGGAAGCAAAGCTTTAGCAGAGCGCGAATGTCTGTGTGGCAGCGAATGCAGTTCCAAGGGACAGTGAAAACCAGCTACAGCTTTCAGTGCTGGCAGCTTTCCTGTGGGCGCAATCTCTGGACGTTTCCAATTTCACTGCCGGGCTCTGCCAGAGAGAGATACAGAGTGTTGCCCCATTACGAAGCAAAGCTTTAGCAGAGCGCGAATGTCTGTGTGGCAGCGAGTGCAGTTCCAGGAGACAGTGAAAACCAGCCACATCTTTCAGTGCTGGCAGCTTTCCTGTGGGCGCAATCTCTGGACGTTTCCAATTTCACTGCCGGGCTCTGCCAGAGAGAGATACAGAGTGTTGCCCCATTACGAAGCAAAGCTTTAGCAGAGCGCGAATGTCTGTGTGGCAGCGAATGCAGTTCCAGGGGACAGTGAAAACCAGCTACATCTTTCAGTGCTGGCAGCTTTCCTGTGGGCGCAATCTCTGGACGTTTCCAATTTGGCAGCCGGGCTCTGCCAGAGAGAGATACAGAGTGTTGCCCCATTACGAAGCAATGCTTTAGCAGAGCGCGAATGTCTGTGTGGCAGCGAATGCAGGTCCAAGGGACAGTGAAAACCAGCTACAGGTTTCAGTGCTGGCAGCTTTCGTGTGGCCGCAATCTCTGGACATTTCCAATTTCACTGCCAGGCACTGGGAGGGAGTCATACAGAGTTTTGCCCCATTACCAAGCAATGCTTTTGTAGAGCGCGAATGTCTGTGTGGCAGCGAATGCAGTTCCAAGGGACAGTGAAAACCAGCTACAGCTTTCAGTGCTGGCAGCTTTCCTGTGGGCGCAATCTCTGGACGTTTTCAATTTGGCAGCCGGGCTCTGCCAGAGAGAGATACAGAGTGTTGCCCCATTACGAAGCAATGCTTTAGCAGAGCGCGAATGTCTGTGTGGCAGCGAATGCAGTTCCAAGGGACAGTGAAAACCAGCTAGAGCTTTCAGTGCTGGCAGCTTTCCTGTGGGCGCAATCTCTGGACGTTTTCAATTTGGCAGCCGGGCTCTGCCAGAGAGAGATACAGAGTGTTGCCCCATTAGGAAGCAAAGCTTTAGCAGAGCGCGAATGTCTGTGTGGCAGCGAATGCAGTTCCAAGGGACAGTGAAAACCAGCTACAGCTTTCAGTGCTGGCAGCTTTCCTGTGGGTGCAATCTCTGGACGTTTCCAATTTCACTGGCAGGCACTGGGAGATAGTCACAGAGAGTGTTGCCCCATTAGGAAGCAAAGCTTTAGCAGAGCGCGAATGTCTGTGTGGCAGCGAGTGCAGTTCCAGGGGACAGTGAAAACCAGCTACAGCTTTCAGTGCTGGCAGCTTTCCTGTGGGCGCAATCTCTGGACGTTTCCAATTTGGCAGCTGGGCTCTGCCAGAGAGAGATACAGAGCGTTGCCCCATTAGGAAGCAAAGCTTTAGCAGAGCGCAAATGTCTGTGTGGCAGTGAATGCAGTTCCAAGGGACAGTGAAACCCAGCTACAGCTTTCAGTGCTGGCAGCTTTCCTGTGGGCGCAATCTCTGGACGTTTCCAATTTCACTGCCGGGCTCTGCCAGAGAGAGATACAGAGTGTTGCCCCATTAGGAAGCAAAGCTTTAGCAGAGCGCGAATGTCTGTGTGGCAGCGAATGCAGTTCCAAGGGACAGTGAAAACCAGCTACAGCTTTCAGTGCTGGCAGCTTTCCTGTGGGCGCAATCTCTGGACGTTTCCAATTTGGCAGCCGGGCTCTGCCAGAGAGAGATACAGAGTGTTGCCCCATTACGAAGCAATGCTTTAGCAGAGCGCGAATGTCTGTGTGGCAGCGAATGCAGTTCCAAGGGACAGTGAAAACCAGCTACATCTTTCAGTGCTGGCAGCTTTCCTGTGGGCGCAATCTCTGGACGTTTCCAATTTCACTGCCGGGCTCTGCCAGAGAGAGATACAGAGTGTTGCCCCATTACGAAGCAATGCTTTAGCAGAGCGCGAATGTCTGTGTGGCAGCGAGTGCAGTTCCAGGGGACAGTGAAAACCAGCTAGAGCTTTCAGTGCTGGCAGCTTTCCTGTGGGCGCAATCTCTGGATGTTTCCAATTTGGCAGCCGGGCTCTGCCAGAGAGAGATACAGAGTGTTGCCCCATTAGGAAGCAAAGCTTTAGCAGAGCGCGAATGTCTGTGTGGCAGCGAATGCAGTTCCAAGGGACAGTGAAAACCAGCTACAGCTTTCAGTGCTGGCAGCTTTCCTGTGGGCGCAATCTCTGGACGTTTCCAATTTCACTGCCGGACTCTGCCAGAGAGAGATACAGAGTGTTGCCCCATTAGGAAGCAAAGCTTTAGCAGAACGCGAATGTCTGTGTGGCAGCGAATGCAGTTCCAAGGGACAGTGAAAACCAGCTACAGCTTTCAGTGCTGGCAGCTTTCCTGTGGGTGCAATCTCTGGACGTTTCCAATTTCACTGCCGGGCTCTGCCAGAGAGAGATACAGAGTGTTGCCCCATTACGAAGCAATGCTTTAGCAGAGCGCGAATGTCTGTGTGGCAGCGAATGCAGTTCCAAGGGACAGTAAAAACCAGCTACATCTTTCAGTGCTTGCAGCTTTCCTGTGGGTGCAATCTCTGGACGTTTCCAATTTCACTGGCAGGCACTGGGAGAAAGTCACAGAGAGTGTTGCCCCATTAGGAAGCAAAGCTTTAGCAGAGCGCGAATGTCTGTGTGGCAGCGAATGCAGTTCCAAGGGACAGTGAAAACCAGCTACAGCTTTCAGTGCTGGCAGCTTTCCTGTGGGCGCAATCTCTGGACGTTTCCAATTTCACTGCCGGGCTCTGCCAGAGAGAGATACAGAGTGTTGCCCCATTACGAAGCAAAGCTTTAGCAGAGCGCGAATGTCTGTGTGGCAGCGAATGCAGTTCCAGGGGACAGTGAAAACCAGCTACATCTTTCAGTGCTGGCAGCTTTCCTGTGGGCGCAATCTCTGGACGTTTCCAATTTGGCAGCCGGGCTCTGCCAGAGAGAGATACAGAGTGTTGCCCCATTACGAAGCAATGCTTTAGCAGAGCGCGAATGTCTGTGTGGCAGCGAATGCAGGTCCAAGGGACAGTGAAAACCAGCTACAGCTTTCAGTGCTGGCAGCTTTCGTGTGGCCGCAATCTCTGGACATTTCCAATTTCACTGCCAGGCACTGGGAGAGAGTCATACAGAGTTTTGCCCCATTACCAAGCAATGCTTTAGCAGAGCGCGAATGTCTGTGTGGCAGCGAATGCAGTTCCAAGGGACAGTGAAAACCAGCTACAGCTTTCAGTGCTGGCAGCTTTCCTGTGGGCGCAATCTCTGGACGTTTCCAATTTCACTGCCGGGCTCTGCCAGAGAGAGATACAGAGTGTTGCCCCATTACGAAGCAATGCTTTAGCAGAGCGCGAATGTCTGTGTGGCAGCGAATGCAGTTCCAAGGGACAGTGAAAACCAGCTACAGCTTTCAGTGCTGGCAGCTTTCCTGTGGGTGCAATCTCTGGACGTTTCCAATTTCACTGGCAGGCACTGGGAGATAGTCACAGAGAGTGTTGCCCCATTAGGAAGCAAAGCTTTAGCAGAGCGCGAATATCTGTGTGGCAGCGAGTGCAGTTCCAGGGGACAGTGAAAACCAGCTAGAGCTTTCAGTGCTGGCAGCTTTCCTGTGGGCGCAATCTCTGGATGTTTCCAATTTGGCAGCCGGGCTCTGCCAGAGAGAGATACAGAGTGTTGCCCCATTAGGAAGCAAAGCTTTAGCAGAGCGCGAATGTCTGTGTGGCAGCGAATGCAGTTCCAAGGGACAGTGAAAACCAGCTACAGCTTTCAGTGCTGGCAGCTTTCCTGTGGGCGCAATCTCTGGACGTTTCCAATTTCACTGCCGGACTCTGCCAGAGAGAGATACAGAGTGTTGCCCCATTAGGAAGCAAAGCTTTAGCAGAACGCGAATGTCTGTGTGGCAGCGAATGCAGTTCCAAGGGACAGTGAAAACCAGCTACAGCTTTCAGTGCTGGCAGCTTTCCTGTGGGTGCAATCTCTGGACGTTTCCAATTTCACTGCCGGGCTCTGCCAGAGAGAGATACAGAGTGTTGCCCCATTACGAAGCAATGCTTTAGCAGAGCGCGAATGTCTGTGTGGCAGCGAATGCAGTTCCAAGGGACAGTAAAAACCAGCTACATCTTTCAGTGCTTGCAGCTTTCCTGTGGGTGCAATCTCTGGACGTTTCCAATTTCACTGGCAGGCACTGGGAGAAAGTCACAGAGAGTGTTGCCCCATTAGGAAGCAAAGCTTTAGCAGAGCGCGAATGTCTGTGTGGCAGCGAATGCAGTTCCAAGGGACAGTGAAAACCAGCTACAGCTTTCAGTGCTGGCAGCTTTCCTGTGGGCGCAATCTCTGGACGTTTCCAATTTCACTGCCGGGCTCTGCCAGAGAGAGATACAGAGTGTTGCCCCATTACGAAGCAATGCTTTAGCAGAGCGCGAATGTCTGTGTGGCAGCGAGTGCAGTTCCAGGGGACAGTGAAAACCAGCTAGAGCTTTCAGTGCTAGCAGCTTTCCTATGGGCGCAATCTCTGGACCTTTCCAATTTGGCAGCCGGGCTCTGCCAGAGAGAGATACAGAGTGTTGCCCCATTAGGAAGCAAAGCTTTAGCAGAGCGCGAATGACTGTGTGGCAGCGAGTGCAGTTCCAGGGGACAGTGAAAACCAGCTACAGCTTTCAGTGCTGGCAGCTTTCCTGTGGGCGCAATCTCTGGACGTTTCCAATTTCACTGCCAGGCACTGGGAGAAAGTCATACAGAGTGTTGCCCCATTAGGAAGCAAAGCTTTAGCAGAGCGCGAATGTCTGTGTGGCAGCGAATGCAGTTCCAAGGGACAGTGAAAACCAGCTACATCTTTCAGTGCTGGCAGCTTTCCTGTGGGCGCAATCTCTGGACGTTTCTAATTTCACTGCCGGGCTCTGCCAGAGAGAGATACAGAGTGTTGCCCCATTAGGAAGCAATGCTTTAGCAGAGCGCGAATGTCTGTGTGGCAGCGAATGCAGTTGCAAGGGACAGTGAAAACCAGCTACAGCTTTCAGTGCTGGCAGCTTTCCTGTGGGTGCAATCTCTGGACGTTTCCAATTTCACTGGCAGGCACTGGGAGATAGTCACAGAGAGTGTTGCCCCATTAGGAAGCAAAGCTTTAGCAGAGCGCGAATATCTGTGTGGCAGCGAGTGCAGTTCCAGGGGACAGTGAAAACCAGCTACAGCTTTCAGTGCTGGCAGCTTTCCTGTGGGCGCAATCTCTGGACGTTTCCAATTTGGCAGCTGGGCTCTGCCAGAGAGAGATACAGAGCGTTGCCCCATTAGGAAGCAAAGCTTTAGCAGAGCGCAAATGTCTGTGTGGCAGCGAATGCAGTTCCAAGGGACAGTGAAAACCAGCTACAGCTTTCAGTGCTGGCAGCTTTCCTGTGGGCGCAATCTCTGGACTTTTCCAATTTCACTGCCGGGCTCTGCCAGAGAGAGATACAGAGTGTTGCCTCATTAGGAAGCAAAGCTTTAGCAGAGCGCGAATGTCTGTGTGGCAGCGAATGCAGTTCCAAGGGACAGTGAAAACCAGCTACAGCTTTCAGTGCTGGCAGCTTTCCTGTGGGCGCAATCTCTGGACGTTTCCAATTTCACTGCCGGGCTCTGCCAGAGAGAGATACAGAGTGTTGCCCCATTACGAAGCAAAGCTTTAGCAGAGCGCGAATGTCTGTGTGGCAGCGAGTGCAGTTCCAGGAGACAGTGAAAACCAGCCACATCTTTCAGTGCTGGCAGCTTTCCTGTGGGCGCAATCTCTGGACGTTTCCAATTTCACTGCCGGGCTCTGCCAGAGAGAGATACAGAGTGTTGCCCCATTACGAAGCAAAGCTTTAGCAGAGCGCGAATGTCTGTGTGGCAGCGAATGCAGTTCCAAGGGACAGTGAAAACCAGCTACAGCTTTCAGTGCTGGCAGCTTTCCTGTGGGCGCAATCTCTGGACGTTTCCAATTTGGCAGCCGGGCTCTGCCAGAGAGAGATACAGAGTGTTGCCCCATTACGAAGCAATGCTTTAGCAGAGCGCGAATGTCTGTGTGGCAGCGAATGCAGTTCCAAGGGACAGTGAAAACCAGCTACATCTTTCAGTGCTGGCAGCTTTCCTGTGGGCGCAATCTCTGGACGTTTCCAATTTCACTGCCGGGCTCTGCCAGAGAGAGATACAGAGTGTTGCCCCATTACGAAGCAATGCTTTAGCAGAGCGCGAATGTCTGTGTGGCAGCGAGTGCAGTTCCAGGGGACAGTGAAAACCAGCTAGAGCTTTCAGTGCTGGCAGCTTTCCTGTGGGCGCAATCTCTGGATGTTTCCAATTTGGCAGCCGGGCTCTGCCAGAGAGAGATACAGAGTGTTGCCCCATTAGGAAGCAAAGCTTTAGCAGAGCGCGAATGTCTGTGTGGCAGCGAATGCAGTTCCAAGGGACAGTGAAAACCAGCTACAGCTTTCAGTGCTGGCAGCTTTCCTGTGGGCGCAATCTCTGGACGTTTCCAATTTCACTGCCGGACTCTGCCAGAGAGAGATACAGAGTGTTGCCCCATTAGGAAGCAAAGCTTTAGCAGAACGCGAATGTCTGTGTGGCAGCGAATGCAGTTCCAAGGGACAGTGAAAACCAGCTACAGCTTTCAGTGCTGGCAGCTTTCCTGTGGGTGCAATCTCTGGACGTTTCCAATTTCACTGCCGGGCTCTGCCAGAGAGAGATACAGAGTGTTGCCCCATTACGAAGCAATGCTTTAGCAGAGCGCGAATGTCTGTGTGGCAGCGAATGCAGTTCCAAGGGACAGTAAAAACCAGCTACATCTTTCAGTGCTTGCAGCTTTCCTGTGGGTGCAATCTCTGGACGTTTCCAATTTCACTGGCAGGCACTGGGAGAAAGTCACAGAGAGTGTTGCCCCATTAGGAAGCAAAGCTTTAGCAGAGCGCGAATGTCTGTGTGGCAGCGAATGCAGTTCCAAGGGACAGTGAAAACCAGCTACAGCTTTCAGTGCTGGCAGCTTTCCTGTGGGCGCAATCTCTGGACGTTTCCAATTTCACTGCCGGGCTCTGCCAGAGAGAGATACAGAGTGTTGCCCCATTACGAAGCAATGCTTTAGCAGAGCGCGAATGTCTGTGTGGCAGCGAGTGCAGTTCCAGGGGACAGTGAAAACCAGCTAGAGCTTTCAGTGCTAGCAGCTTTCCTGTGGGCGCAATCTCTGGACCTTTCCAATTTGGCAGCCGGGCTCTGCCAGAGAGAGATACAGAGTGTTGCCCCATTAGGAAGCAAAGCTTTAGCAGAGCGCGAATGACTGTGTGGCAGCGAGTGCAGTTCCAGGGAACAGTGAAAACCAGCTACAGCTTTCAGTGCTGGCAGCTTTCCTGTGGGCGCAATCTCTGGACGTTTCCAATTTCACTGCCAGGCACTGGGAGAAAATCATACAGAGTGTTGCCCCATTAGGAAGCAAAGCTTTAGCAGAGCGCGAATGTCTGTGTGGCAGCGAATGCAGTTCCAAGGGACAGTGAAAACCAGCTACATCTTTCAGTGCTGGCAGCTTTCCTGTGGGCGCAATCTCTGGACGTTTCTAATTTCACTGCCGGGCTCTGCCAGAGAGAGATACAGAGTGTTGCCCCATTACGAAGCAATGCTTTAGCAGAGCGCGAATGTCTGTGTGGCAGCGAATGCAGTTCCAAGGGACAGTGAAAAGCAGCTACATCTTTCAGTGCTGGCAGCTTTCCTGTGGGCGCAATCTGTGGACGTTTCCAGTTTGGCAGCCGGGCTCTGCCAGAGAGAGATACAGAGTGTTGCCCAATTACGAAGCAATGCTTTAGCAGAGCGCGAATGTCTGTGTGGCACCGAATGCAGTTCCAAGGGACAGTGAAAACCAGCTACATCTTTCAGTGCTGGCAGCTTTCCTGTGGGTGGAATCTCTGGACGTTTCCAATTTCACTGGCAGGCACTGGGAGAAAGTCACAGAGAGTGTTGCCCCATTAGGAAGCAAAGCTTTAGCAGAGCGCGAATGTCTGTGTGGCAGCGAATGCAGTTCCAAGGGACAGTGAAAACCAGCTACAGCTTTCAGTGCTGGCAGCTTTCCTGTGGGCGCAATCTCTGGACGTTTCCAATTTCACTGCCGGGCTCTGCCAGAGAGAGATACAGAGTGTTGCCCCATTACGAAGCAATGCTTTAGCAGAGCGCGAATGTCTGTGTGGCAGCGAGTGCAGTTCCAGGGGACAGTGAAAACCAGCTACAGCTTTCAGTGCTGGCAGCTTTCCTGTGGGCGCAATCTCTGGACGTTTCCAATTTGGCAGCCGGGCTCTGCCAGAGAGAGATACAGAGTGTTGCCCCATTAGGAAGCAAAGCTTTAGCACAGCGCGAATGTCTGTGTGGCAGCGAATGCAGTTCCAAGGGACAGTGAAAACCAGCTACAGCTTTCAGTGCTGGCAGCTTTCCTGTGGGCGCAATCTCTGGACGTTTCCAATTTCACTGCCGGGCTCTGCCAGAGAGAGATACAGAGTGTTGCCCCATTAGGAAGCAAAGCTTTAGCAGAACGCGAATGTCTGTGTGGCAGCGAATGCAGATCCAAGGGACAGTGAAAACCAGCTACAGCTTTCAGTGCTGGCAGCTTTCCTGTGGGCGCAATCTCTGGACGTTTCTAATTTCACTGCCGGGCTCTGCCAGAGAGAGATACAGAGTGTTGCCCCATTAGGAAGCAAAGCTTTAGCAGAGCGCGAATGTCTGTGTGGCAGCGAATGCAGTTCCAGGGGACAGTGAAAACCAGCTACATCTTTCAGTGCTGGCAGCTTTCCTGTGGGCGCAATCTCTGGACGTTTCCAATTTCACTGGCAGGCACTGGGAGATAGTCACAGAGAGTGTTGCCCCATTAGGAAGCAAAGCTTTAGCAGAGCGCGAATGTCTGTGTGGCAGCGAATGCAGTTCCAAGGGACAGTGAAAACCAGCTACAGCTTTCAGTGCTGGCAGCTTTCCTGTGGGCGCAATCTCTGGACGTTTCCAATTTGGCAGCCGGGCTCTGCCAGAGAGAGATACAGAGTGTTGCCCCATTAGGAAGCAAAGCTTTAGCAGAGCGCGAATGTCTGTGTGGCAGCGAATGCAGTTCCAAGGGACAGTGAAAACCAGCTACATCTTTCAGTGCTGGCAGCTTTCCTGTGGGCGCAATCTCTGGACGTTTCCAATTTCAATGCCGGACTCTGCCAGAGAGAGATACAGAGCGTTGCCCCATTAGGAAGCAAAGCTTTAGCAGAACGCGAATGTCTGTGTGGCAGCGAATGCAGTTCCAAGGGACAGTGAAAACCAGCTACAGCTTTCAGTGCTGGCAGCTTTCCTGTGGGCGCAATCTCTGGACGTTTCCAATTTCACTGCCGGGCTCTGCCAGAGAGAGATACAGAGTGTTGCCCCATTACGAAGCAATGCTTTAGCAGAGCGCGAATGTCTGTGTGGCAGCGAGTGCAGTTCCAGGGGACAGTGAAAACCAGCTAGAGCTTTCAGTGCTGGCAGCTTTCCTGTGGGCGCAATCTCTGGACGTTTCCAATTTGGCAGCCGGGCTCTGCCAGAGAGAGATACAGAGTGTTGCCCCATTAGGAAGCAAAGCTTTAGCACAGCGCGAATGTCTGTGTGGCAGCGAATGCAGTTCCAAGGGACAGTGAAAACCAGCTACAGCTTTCAGTGCTGGCAGCTTTCCTGTGGGCGCAATCTCTGGACGTTTCCAATTTCACTGCCGGGCTCTGCCAGAGAGAGATACAGAGTGTTGCCCCATTAGGAAGCAAAGCTTTAGCAGAACGCGAATGTCTGTGTGGCAGCGAATGCAGATCCAAGGGACAGTGAAAACCAGCTACAGCTTTCAGTGCTGGCAGCTTTCCTGTGGGCGCAATCTCTGGACGTTTCCAATTTCACTGCCGGGCTCTGCCAGAGAGAGATACAGAGTGTTGCCCCATTAGGAAGCAAAGCTTTAGCAGAGCGCGAATGTCTGTGTGGCAGCGAATGCAGTTCCAAGGGACAGTGAAAACCAGCTACAGCTTTCAGTGCTGGCAGCTTTCCTGTGGGCGCAATCTCTGGACGTTTCCAATTTCACTGCCGGGCTCTGCCAGAGAGAGATACAGAGTGTTGCCCCATTACGAAGCAATGCTTTAGCAGAGCGCGAATGTCTGTGTGGCAGCGAGTGCAGTTCCAGGAGACAGTGAAAACCAGCTAGAGCTTTCAGTGCTGGCAGCTTTCCTGTGGGCGCAATCTCTGGACGTTTCCAATTTGGCAGCCGGGCTCTGCCAGAGAGAGATACAGAGTGTTGCCCCATTAGGAAGCAAAGCTTTAGCAGAGCGCGAATGTCTGTGTGGCAGCGAATGCAGTTCCAAGGGACAGTGAAAACCAGCTACATCTTTCAGTGCTGGCAGCTTTCCTGTGGGCGCAATCTCTGGACGTTTCCAATTTCAATGCCGGGCTCTGCCAGAGAGAGATACAGAGTGTTGCCCCATTAGGAAGCAAAGCTTTAGCAGAGCGCGAATGTCTGTGTGGCAGCGAATGCAGTTCCAAGGGACAGTGAAAACCAGCTACAGCTTTCAGTGCTGGCAGCTTTCCTGTGGGTGCAATCTCTGGACGTTTCCAATTTCACTGCCGGGCTCTGCCAGAGAGAGATACAGAGTGTTGCCCCATTACGAAGCAATGCTTTAGCAGAGCGCGAATGTCTGTGTGGCAGCGAATGCAGTTCCAAGGGCAGTGAAAACCAGCTACATCTTTCAGTGCTGGCAGCTTTCCTGTGGGTGCAATCTCTGGACGTTTCCAATTTCACTGGCAGGCACTGGGAGAAAGTCACAGAGAGTGTTGCCCCATTAGGAAGCAAAGCTTTAGCAGAGCGCGAATGTCTGTGTGGCAGCGAATGCAGTTCCAAGGGACAGTGAAAACCAGCTACAGCTTTCAGTGCTGGCAGCTTTCCTGTGGGCGCAATCTCTGGACGTTTTCAATTTCACTGCCGGGCTCTGCCAGAGAGAGATACAGAGTGTTGCCCCATTACGAAGCAATGCTTTAGCAGAGCGCGAATGTCTGTGTGGCAGCGAGTGCAGTTCCAGGGGACAGTGAAAACCAGCTACAGCTTTCAGTGCTGGCAGCTTTCCTGTGGGCGCAATCTCTGGACGTTTCCAATTTCACTGCCGGGCTCTGCCAGAGAGAGATACAGAGTGTTGCCCCATTACGAAGCAATGCTTTAGCAGAGCGCGAATGTCTGTGTGGCAGCGAATGCAGGTCCAAGGCACAGTGAAAACCAGCTACAGCTTTCAGTGCTGGCAGCTTTCGTGTGGCCTCAATCTCTGGACATTTCCAATTTCACTGCCAGGCACTGGGAGAGAGTCATACAGAGTGTTGCCCCATTAGGAAGCAAAGCTTTAGCAGAGCGCGAATGTCTGTGTGGCAGCGAATGCAGTTCCAAGGGACAGTGAAAACCAGCTACAGCTTTCAGTGCTGGCAGCTTTCCTGTGGGCGCAATCTCTGGACGTTTCCAATTTGGCAGCCGGGCTCTGCCAGAGAGAGATACAGAGTGTTGCCCCATTACGAAGCAATGCTTTAGCAGAGCGCGAATGTCTGTGTGGCAGCGAATGCAGTTCCAAGGGACAGTGAAAACCAGCTACATCTTTCAGTGCTGGCAGCTTTCCTGTGGGTGCAATCTCTGGACGTTTCCAATTTCACTGGCAGGCACTGGGAGAAAGTCACAGAGAGTGTTGCCCCATTAGGAAGCAAAGCTTTAGCAGAGCGCGAATGTCTGTGTGGCAGCGAATGCAGTTCCAAGGGACAGTGAAAACCAGCTACAGCTTTCAGTGCTGGCAGCTTTCCTGTGGGCGCAATCTCTGGACGTTTCCAATTTCACTGCCGGGCTCTGCCAGAGAGAGATACAGAGTGTTGCCCCATTACGAAGCAATGCTTTAGCAGAGCGCGAATGTCTGTGTGGCAGCGAGTGCAGTTCCAGGGGACAGTGAAAACCAGCTAGAGCTTTCAGTGCTGGCAGCTTTCCTGTGGGCGCAATCTCTGGACGTTTCCAATTTGGCAGCCGGGCTCTGCCAGAGAGAGATGCAGAGTGTTGCCCCATTAGGAAGCAAAGCTTTAGCACAGCGCGAATGTCTGTGTGGCAGCGAATGCAGTTCCAAGGGACAGTGAAAACCAGCTATAGCTTTCAGTGCTGGCAGCTTTCCTGTGGGCGCAATCTCTGGACGTTTCCAATTTCACTGCCGGGCTCTGCCAGAGAGAGATACAGAGTGTTGCCCCATTACGAAGCAAAGCTTTAGCACAGCGCGAATGTCTGTGTGGCAGCGAATGCAGTTCCAAGGGACAGTGAAAACCAGCTACAGCTTTCAGTGCTGGCAGCTTTCCTGTGGGCGCAATCTCTGGACGTTTCCAATTTCACTGCCGGGCTCTGCCAGAGAGAGATACAGAGTGTTGCCCCATTAGGAAGCAAAGCTTTAGCAGAGCGCGAATATCTGTGTGGCAGCGAGTGCAGTTCCAGGGGACAGTGAAAACCAGCTACAGCTTTCAGTGCTGGCAGCTTTCCTGTGGGCGCAATCTCTGGACGTTTCCAATTTGGCAGCTGGGCTCTGCCAGAGAGAGATACAGAGCGTTGCCCCATTAGGAAGCAAAGCTTTAGCAGAGCGCAAATGTCTGTGTGGCAGCGAATGCAGTTCCAAGGGACAGTGAAAACCAGCTACAGCTTTCAGTGCTGGCAGCTTTCCTGTGGGCGCAATCTCTGGACGTTTCCAATTTCACTGCCGGGCTCTGCCAGAGAGAGATACAGAGTGTTGCCTCATTAGGAAGCAAAGCTTTAGCAGAGCGCGAATGTCTGTGTGGCAGCGAATGCAGTTCCAAGGGACAGTGAAAACCAGCTACAGCTTTCAGTGCTGGCAGCTTTCCTGTGGGCGCAATCTCTGGACGTTTCCAATTTCACTGCCGGGCTCTGCCAGAGAGAGATACAGAGTGTTGCCCCATTACGAAGCAAAGCTTTAGCAGAGCGCGAATGTCTGTGTGGCAGCGAGTGCAGTTCCAGGAGACAGTGAAAACCAGCCACATCTTTCAGTGCTGGCAGCTTTCCTGTGGGCGCAATCTCTGGACGTTTCCAATTTCACTGCCGGGCTCTGCCAGAGAGAGATACAGAGTGTTGCCCCATTACGAAGCAATGCTTTAGCAGAGCGCGAATGTCTGTGTGGCAGCGAATGCAGGTCCAAGGGACAGTGAAAACCAGCTACAGCTTTCAGTGCTGGCAGCTTTCGTGTGGCCGCAATCTCTGGACATTTCCAATTTCACTGCCAGGCACTGGGAGGGAGTCATACAGAGTTTTGCCCCATTACCAAGCAATGCTTTTGTAGAGCGCGAATGTCTGTGTGGCAGCGAATGCAGTTCCAAGGGACAGTGAAAACCAGCTACAGCTTTCAGTGCTGGCAGCTTTCCTGTGGGCGCAATCTCTGGACGTTTTCAATTTGGCAGCCGGGCTCTGCCAGAGAGAGATACAGAGTGTTGCCCCATTACGAAGCAATGCTTTAGCAGAGCGCGAATGTCTGTGTGGCAGCGAATGCAGTTCCAAGGGACAGTGAAAACCAGCTAGAGCTTTCAGTGCTGGCAGCTTTCCTGTGGGCGCAATCTCTGGACGTTTTCAATTTGGCAGCCGGGCTCTGCCAGAGAGAGATACAGAGTGTTGCCCCATTAGGAAGCAAAGCTTTAGCAGAGCGCGAATGTCTGTGTGGCAGCGAATGCAGTTCCAAGGGACAGTGAAAACCAGCTACAGCTTTCAGTGCTGGCAGCTTTCCTGTGGGTGCAATCTCTGGACGTTTCCAATTTCACTGGCAGGCACTGGGAGATAGTCACAGAGAGTGTTGCCCCATTAGGAAGCAAAGCTTTAGCAGAGCGCGAATGTCTGTGTGGCAGCGAGTGCAGTTCCAGGGGACAGTGAAAACCAGCTACAGCTTTCAGTGCTGGCAGCTTTCCTGTGGGCGCAATCTCTGGACGTTTCCAATTTGGCAGCTGGGCTCTGCCAGAGAGAGATACAGAGCGTTGCCCCATTAGGAAGCAAAGCTTTAGCAGAGCGCAAATGTCTGTGTGGCAGTGAATGCAGTTCCAAGGGACAGTGAAACCCAGCTACAGCTTTCAGTGCTGGCAGCTTTCCTGTGGGCGCAATCTCTGGACGTTTCCAATTTCACTGCCGGGCTCTGCCAGAGAGAGATACAGAGTGTTGCCCCATTAGGAAGCAAAGCTTTAGCAGAGCGCGAATGTCTGTGTGGCAGCGAATGCAGTTCCAAGGGACAGTGAAAACCAGCTACAGCTTTCAGTGCTGGCAGCTTTCCTGTGGGCGCAATCTCTGGACGTTTCCAATTTCACTGCCGGGCTCTGCCAGAGAGAGATACAGAGTGTTGCCCCATTAGGAAGCAAAGCTTTAGCAGAGCGCGAATGTCTGTGTGGCAGCGAATGCAGTTCCAGGGGACAGTGAAAACCAGCTACATCTTTCAGTGCTGGCAGCTTTCCTGTGGGCGCAATCTCTGGACGTTTCCAATTTCACTGCCAGGCACTGGGAGAAAGTCACAGAGAGTGTTGCCCCATTACGAAGCAAAGCTTTAGCAGAGCGCGAATGTCTGTGTGGCAGCGAATGCAGTTCCAAGGGACAGTGAAAACCAGCTACAGCTTTCAGTGCTGGCAGCTTTCCTGTGGGCGCAATCTCTGGACGTTTCCAATTTGGCAGCCGGGCTCTGCCAGAGAGAGATACAGAGTGTTGCCCCATTACGAAGCAATGCTTTAGCAGAGCGCGAATGTCTGTGTGGCAGCGAATGCAGTTCCAAGGGACAGTGAAAACCAGCTACAGCTTTCAGTGCTGGCAGCTTTCCTGTGGGCGCAATCTCTGGACGTTTCCAATTTCACTGCCGGGCTCTGCCAGAGAGAGATACAGAGTGTTGCCCCATTACGAAGCAATGCTTTAGCAGAGCGCGAATGTCTGTGTGGCAGCGAGTGCAGTTCCAGGGGACAGTGAAAACCAGCTAGAGCTTTCAGTGCTGGCAGCTTTCCTGTGGGCGCAATCTCTGGATGTTTCCAATTTGGCAGCCGGGCTCTGCCAGAGAGAGATACAGAGTGTTGCCCCATTAGGAAGCAAAGCTTTAGCAGAGCGCGAATGTCTGTGTGGCAGCGAATGCAGTTCCAAGGGACAGTGAAAACCAGCTACAGCTTTCAGTGCTGGCAGCTTTCCTGTGGGCGCAATCTCTGGACGTTTCCAATTTCACTGCCGGACTCTGCCAGAGAGAGATACAGAGTGTTGCCCCATTAGGAAGCAAAGCTTTAGCAGAACGCGAATGTCTGTGTGGCAGCGAATGCAGTTCCAAGGGACAGTGAAAACCAGCTACAGCTTTCAGTGCTGGCAGCTTTCCTGTGGGTGCAATCTCTGGACGTTTCCAATTTCACTGCCGGGCTCTGCCAGAGAGAGATACAGAGTGTTGCCCCATTACGAAGCAATGCTTTAGCAGAGCGCGAATGTCTGTGTGGCAGCGAATGCAGTTCCAAGGGACAGTAAAAACCAGCTACATCTTTCAGTGCTTGCAGCTTTCCTGTGGGTGCAATCTCTGGACGTTTCCAATTTCACTGGCAGGCACTGGGAGAAAGTCACAGAGAGTGTTGCCCCATTAGGAAGCAAAGCTTTAGCAGAGCGCGAATGTCTGTGTGGCAGCGAATGCAGTTCCAAGGGACAGTGAAAACCAGCTACAGCTTTCAGTGCTGGCAGCTTTCCTGTGGGCGCAATCTCTGGACGTTTCCAATTTCACTGCCGGGCTCTGCCAGAGAGAGATACAGAGTGTTGCCCCATTACGAAGCAATGCTTTAGCAGAGCGCGAATGTCTGTGTGGCAGCGAGTGCAGTTCCAGGGGACAGTGAAAACCAGCTAGAGCTTTCAGTGCTAGCAGCTTTCCTGTGGGCGCAATCTCTGGACCTTTCCAATTTGGCAGCCGGGCTCTGCCAGAGAGAGATACAGAGTGTTGCCCCATTAGGAAGCAAAGCTTTAGCAGAGCGCGAATGACTGTGTGGCAGCGAGTGCAGTTCCAGGGAACAGTGAAAACCAGCTACAGCTTTCAGTGCTGGCAGCTTTCCTGTGGGCGCAATCTCTGGACGTTTCCAATTTCACTGCCAGGCACTGGGAGAAAATCATACAGAGTGTTGCCCCATTAGGAAGCAAAGCTTTAGCAGAGCGCGAATGTCTGTGTGGCAGCGAATGCAGTTCCAAGGGACAGTGAAAACCAGCTACATCTTTCAGTGCTGGCAGCTTTCCTGTGGGCGCAATCTCTGGACGTTTCTAATTTCACTGCCGGGCTCTGCCAGAGAGAGATACAGAGTGTTGCCCCATTAGGAAGCAATGCTTTAGCAGAGCGCGAATGTCTGTGTGGCAGCGAATGCAGTTCCAAGGGACAGTGAAAAGCAGCTACATCTTTCAGTGCTGGCAGCTTTCCTGTGGGCGCAATCTGTGGACGTTTCCAGTTTGGCAGCCGGGCTCTGCCAGAGAGAGATACAGAGTGTTGCCCAATTACGAAGCAATGCTTTAGCAGAGCGCGAATGTCTGTGTGGCACCGAATGCAGTTCCAAGGGACAGTGAAAACCAGCTACATCTTTCAGTGCTGGCAGCTTTCCTGTGGGTGGAATCTCTGGACGTTTCCAATTTCACTGGCAGGCACTGGGAGAAAGTCACAGAGAGTGTTGCCCCATTAGGAAGCAAAGCTTTAGCAGAGCGCGAATGTCTGTGTGGCAGCGAATGCAGTTCCAAGGGACAGTGAAAACCAGCTACAGCTTTCAGTGCTGGCAGCTTTCCTGTGGGCGCAATCTCTGGACGTTTCCAATTTCACTGCCGGGCTCTGCCAGAGAGAGATACAGAGTGTTGCCCCATTACGAAGCAATGCTTTAGCAGAGCGCGAATGTCTGTGTGGCAGCGAGTGCAGTTCCAGGGGACAGTGAAAACCAGCTAGAGCTTTCAGTGCTGGCAGCTTTCCTGTGGGCGCAATCTCTGGACGTTTCCAATTTGGCAGCCGGGCTCTGCCAGAGAGAGATGCAGAGTGTTGCCCCATTAGGAAGCAAAGCTTTAGCACAGCGCGAATGTCTGTGTGGCAGCGAATGCAGTTCCAAGGGACAGTGAAAACCAGCTATAGCTTTCAGTGCTGGCAGCTTTCCTGTGGGCGCAATCTCTGGACGTTTCCAATTTCACTGCCGGGCTCTGCCAGAGAGAGATACAGAGTGTTGCCCCATTACGAAGCAAAGCTTTAGCACAGCGCGAATGTCTGTGTGGCAGCGAATGCAGTTCCAAGGGACAGTGAAAACCAGCTACAGCTTTCAGTGCTGGCAGCTTTCCTGTGGGCGCAATCTCTGGACGTTTCCAATTTCACTGCCGGGCTCTGCCAGAGAGAGATACAGAGTGTTGCCCCATTAGGAAGCAAAGCTTTAGCAGAGCGCGAATATCTGTGTGGCAGCGAGTGCAGTTCCAGGGGACAGTGAAAACCAGCTACAGCTTTCAGTGCTGGCAGCTTTCCTGTGGGCGCAATCTCTGGACGTTTCCAATTTGGCAGCTGGGCTCTGCCAGAGAGAGATACAGAGCGTTGCCCCATTAGGAAGCAAAGCTTTAGCAGAGCGCAAATGTCTGTGTGGCAGCGAATGCAGTTCCAAGGGACAGTGAAAACCAGCTACAGCTTTCAGTGCTGGCAGCTTTCCTGTGGGCGCAATCTCTGGACGTTTCCAATTTCACTGCCGGGCTCTGCCAGAGAGAGATACAGAGTGTTGCCTCATTAGGAAGCAAAGCTTTAGCAGAGCGCGAATGTCTGTGTGGCAGCGAATGCAGTTCCAAGGGACAGTGAAAACCAGCTACAGCTTTCAGTGCTGGCAGCTTTCCTGTGGGCGCAATCTCTGGACGTTTCCAATTTCACTGCCGGGCTCTGCCAGAGAGAGATACAGAGTGTTGCCCCATTACGAAGCAAAGCTTTAGCAGAGCGCGAATGTCTGTGTGGCAGCGAGTGCAGTTCCAGGAGACAGTGAAAACCAGCCACATCTTTCAGTGCTGGCAGCTTTCCTGTGGGCGCAATCTCTGGACGTTTCCAATTTCACTGCCGGGCTCTGCCAGAGAGAGATACAGAGTGTTGCCCCATTACGAAGCAAAGCTTTAGCAGAGCGCGAATGTCTGTGTGGCAGCGAATGCAGTTCCAGGGGACAGTGAAAACCAGCTACATCTTTCAGTGCTGGCAGCTTTCCTGTGGGCGCAATCTCTGGACGTTTCCAATTTGGCAGCCGGGCTCTGCCAGAGAGAGATACAGAGTGTTGCCCCATTACGAAGCAATGCTTTAGCAGAGCGCGAATGTCTGTGTGGCAGCGAATGCAGGTCCAAGGGACAGTGAAAACCAGCTACAGCTTTCAGTGCTGGCAGCTTTCGTGTGGCCGCAATCTCTGGACATTTCCAATTTCACTGCCAGGCACTGGGAGGGAGTCATACAGAGTTTTGCCCCATTACCAAGCAATGCTTTTGTAGAGCGCGAATGTCTGTGTGGCAGCGAATGCAGTTCCAAGGGACAGTGAAAACCAGCTACAGCTTTCAGTGCTGGCAGCTTTCCTGTGGGCGCAATCTCTGGACGTTTTCAATTTGGCAGCCGGGCTCTGCCAGAGAGAGATACAGAGTGTTGCCCCATTACGAAGCAATGCTTTAGCAGAGCGCGAATGTCTGTGTGGCAGCGAATGCAGTTCCAAGGGACAGTGAAAACCAGCTAGAGCTTTCAGTGCTGGCAGCTTTCCTGTGGGCGCAATCTCTGGACGTTTTCAATTTGGCAGCCGGGCTCTGCCAGAGAGAGATACAGAGTGTTGCCCCATTAGGAAGCAAAGCTTTAGCAGAGCGCGAATGTCTGTGTGGCAGCGAATGCAGTTCCAAGGGACAGTGAAAACCAGCTACAGCTTTCAGTGCTGGCAGCTTTCCTGTGGGTGCAATCTCTGGACGTTTCCAATTTCACTGGCAGGCACTGGGAGATAGTCACAGAGAGTGTTGCCCCATTAGGAAGCAAAGCTTTAGCAGAGCGCGAATGTCTGTGTGGCAGCGAGTGCAGTTCCAGGGGACAGTGAAAACCAGCTACAGCTTTCAGTGCTGGCAGCTTTCCTGTGGGCGCAATCTCTGGACGTTTCCAATTTGGCAGCTGGGCTCTGCCAGAGAGAGATACAGAGCGTTGCCCCATTAGGAAGCAAAGCTTTAGCAGAGCGCAAATGTCTGTGTGGCAGTGAATGCAGTTCCAAGGGACAGTGAAACCCAGCTACAGCTTTCAGTGCTGGCAGCTTTCCTGTGGGCGCAATCTCTGGACGTTTCCAATTTCACTGCCGGGCTCTGCCAGAGAGAGATACAGAGTGTTGCCCCATTAGGAAGCAAAGCTTTAGCAGAGCGCGAATGTCTGTGTGGCAGCGAATGCAGTTCCAAGGGACAGTGAAAACCAGCTACAGCTTTCAGTGCTGGCAGCTTTCCTGTGGGCGCAATCTCTGGACGTTTCCAATTTCACTGCCGGGCTCTGCCAGAGAGAGATACAGAGTGTTGCCCCATTAGGAAGCAAAGCTTTAGCAGAGCGCGAATGTCTGTGTGGCAGCGAATGCAGTTCCAGGGGACAGTGAAAACCAGCTACATCTTTCAGTGCTGGCAGCTTTCCTGTGGGCGCAATCTCTGGACGTTTCCAATTTCACTGCCAGGCACTGGGAGAAAGTCACAGAGAGTGTTGCCCCATTACGAAGCAAAGCTTTAGCAGAGCGCGAATGTCTGTGTGGCAGCGAATGCAGTTCCAAGGGACAGTGAAAACCAGCTACAGCTTTCAGTGCTGGCAGCTTTCCTGTGGGCGCAATCTCTGGACGTTTCCAATTTGGCAGCCGGGCTCTGCCAGAGAGAGATACAGAGTGTTGCCCCATTACGAAGCAATGCTTTAGCAGAGCGCGAATGTCTGTGTGGCAGCGAATGCAGTTCCAAGGGACAGTGAAAACCAGCTACATCTTTCAGTGCTGGCAGCTTTCCTGTGGGCGCAATCTCTGGACGTTTCCAATTTCACTGCCGGGCTCTGCCAGAGAGAGATACAGAGTGTTGCCCCATTACGAAGCAATGCTTTAGCAGAGCGCGAATGTCTGTGTGGCAGCGAGTGCAGTTCCAGGGGACAGTGAAAACCAGCTAGAGCTTTCAGTGCTGGCAGCTTTCCTGTGGGCGCAATCTCTGGATGTTTCCAATTTGGCAGCCGGGCTCTGCCAGAGAGAGATACAGAGTGTTGCCCCATTAGGAAGCAAAGCTTTAGCAGAGCGCGAATGTCTGTGTGGCAGCGAATGCAGTTCCAAGGGACAGTGAAAACCAGCTACAGCTTTCAGTGCTGGCAGCTTTCCTGTGGGCGCAATCTCTGGACGTTTCCAATTTCACTGCCGGACTCTGCCAGAGAGAGATACAGAGTGTTGCCCCATTAGGAAGCAAAGCTTTAGCAGAACGCGAATGTCTGTGTGGCAGCGAATGCAGTTCCAAGGGACAGTGAAAACCAGCTACAGCTTTCAGTGCTGGCAGCTTTCCTGTGGGTGCAATCTCTGGACGTTTCCAATTTCACTGCCGGGCTCTGCCAGAGAGAGATACAGAGTGTTGCCCCATTACGAAGCAATGCTTTAGCAGAGCGCGAATGTCTGTGTGGCAGCGAATGCAGTTCCAAGGGACAGTAAAAACCAGCTACATCTTTCAGTGCTTGCAGCTTTCCTGTGGGTGCAATCTCTGGACGTTTCCAATTTCACTGGCAGGCACTGGGAGAAAGTCACAGAGAGTGTTGCCCCATTAGGAAGCAAAGCTTTAGCAGAGCGCGAATGTCTGTGTGGCAGCGAATGCAGTTCCAAGGGACAGTGAAAACCAGCTACAGCTTTCAGTGCTGGCAGCTTTCCTGTGGGCGCAATCTCTGGACGTTTCCAATTTCACTGCCGGGCTCTGCCAGAGAGAGATACAGAGTGTTGCCCCATTACGAAGCAATGCTTTAGCAGAGCGCGAATGTCTGTGTGGCAGCGAGTGCAGTTCCAGGGGACAGTGAAAACCAGCTAGAGCTTTCAGTGCTAGCAGCTTTCCTGTGGGCGCAATCTCTGGACCTTTCCAATTTGGCAGCCGGGCTCTGCCAGAGAGAGATACAGAGTGTTGCCCCATTAGGAAGCAAAGCTTTAGCAGAGCGCGAATGACTGTGTGGCAGCGAGTGCAGTTCCAGGGAACAGTGAAAACCAGCTACAGCTTTCAGTGCTGGCAGCTTTCCTGTGGGCGCAATCTCTGGACGTTTCCAATTTCACTGCCAGGCACTGGGAGAAAATCATACAGAGTGTTGCCCCATTAGGAAGCAAAGCTTTAGCAGAGCGCGAATGTCTGTGTGGCAGCGAATGCAGTTCCAAGGGACAGTGAAAACCAGCTACATCTTTCAGTGCTGGCAGCTTTCCTGTGGGCGCAATCTCTGGACGTTTCTAATTTCACTGCCGGGCTCTGCCAGAGAGAGATACAGAGTGTTGCCCCATTAGGAAGCAATGCTTTAGCAGAGCGCGAATGTCTGTGTGGCAGCGAATGCAGTTCCAAGGGACAGTGAAAAGCAGCTACATCTTTCAGTGCTGGCAGCTTTCCTGTGGGCGCAATCTGTGGACGTTTCCAGTTTGGCAGCCGGGCTCTGCCAGAGAGAGATACAGAGTGTTGCCCAATTACGAAGCAATGCTTTAGCAGAGCGCGAATGTCTGTGTGGCACCGAATGCAGTTCCAAGGGACAGTGAAAACCAGCTACATCTTTCAGTGCTGGCAGCTTTCCTGTGGGTGGAATCTCTGGACGTTTCCAATTTCACTGGCAGGCACTGGGAGAAAGTCACAGAGAGTGTTGCCCCATTAGGAAGCAAAGCTTTAGCAGAGCGCGAATGTCTGTGTGGCAGCGAATGCAGTTCCAAGGGACAGTGAAAACCAGCTACAGCTTTCAGTGCTGGCAGCTTTCCTGTGGGCGCAATCTCTGGACGTTTCCAATTTCACTGCCGGGCTCTGCCAGAGAGAGATACAGAGTGTTGCCCCATTACGAAGCAATGCTTTAGCAGAGCGCGAATGTCTGTGTGGCAGCGAGTGCAGTTCCAGGGGACAGTGAAAACCAGCTACAGCTTTCAGTGCTGGCAGCTTTCCTGTGGGCGCAATCTCTGGACGTTTCCAATTTGGCAGCCGGGCTCTGCCAGAGAGAGATACAGAGTGTTGCCCCATTAGGAAGCAAAGCTTTAGCACAGCGCGAATGTCTGTGTGGCAGCGAATGCAGTTCCAATGGACAGTGAAAACCAGCTACAGCTTTCAGTGCTGGCAGCTTTCCTGTGGGCGCAATCTCTGGACGTTTCCAATTTCACTGCCGGGCTCTGCCAGAGAGAGATACAGAGTGTTGCCCCATTAGGAAGCAAAGCTTTAGCAGAACGCGAATGTCTGTGTGGCAGCGAATGCAGATCCAAGGGACAGTGAAAACCAGCTACAGCTTTCAGTGCTGGCAGCTTTCCTGTGGGCGCAATCTCTGGACGTTTCTAATTTCACTGCCGGGCTCTGCCAGAGAGAGATACAGAGTGTTGCCCCATTAGGAAGCAAAGCTTTAGCAGAGCGCGAATGTCTGTGTGGCAGCGAATGCAGTTCCAGGGGACAGTGAAAACCAGCTACATCTTTCAGTGCTGGCAGCTTTCCTGTGGGCGCAATCTCTGGACGTTTCCAATTTCACTGGCAGGCACTGGGAGATAGTCACAGAGAGTGTTGCCCCATTAGGAAGCAAAGCTTTAGCAGAGCGCGAATGTCTGTGTGGCAGCGAATGCAGTTCCAAGGGACAGTGAAAACCAGCTACAGCTTTCAGTGCTGGCAGCTTTCCTGTGGGCGCAATCTCTGGACGTTTCCAATTTCACTGCCGGGCTCTGCCAGAGAGAGATACAGAGTGTTGCCCCATAACGAAGCAATGTTTTAGCAGAGCGCGAATGTCTGTGTGGCAGCGAATGCAGTTCCAAGGGACAGTGAAAACCAGCTACAGCTTTCAGTGCTGGCAGCTTTCCTGTGGGCGCAATCTCTGGACGTTTCCAATTTGGCAGCCGGGCTCTGCCAGAGAGAGATACAGAGTGTTGCCCCATTAGGAAGCAAAGCTTTAGCAGAGCGCGAATGTCTGTGTGGCAGCGAATGCAGTTCCAAGGGACAGTGAAAACCAGCTACATCTTTCAGTGCTGGCAGCTTTCCTGTGGGCGCAATCTCTGGACGTTTCCAATTTCAATGCCGGACTCTGCCAGAGAGAGATACAGAGCGTTGCCCCATTAGGAAGCAAAGCTTTAGCAGAACGCGAATGTCTGTGTGGCAGCGAATGCAGTTCCAAGGGACAGTGAAAACCAGCTACAGCTTTCAGTGCTGGCAGCTTTCCTGTGGGCGCAATCTCTGGACGTTTCCAATTTCACTGCCGGGCTCTGCCAGAGAGAGATACAGAGTGTTGCCCCATTACGAAGCAATGCTTTAGCAGAGCGCGAATGTCTGTGTGGCAGCGAGTGCAGTTCCAGGGGACAGTGAAAACCAGCTAGAGCTTTCAGTGCTGGCAGCTTTCCTGTGGGCGCAATCTCTGGACGTTTCCAATTTGGCAGCCGGGCTCTGCCAGAGAGAGATACAGAGTGTTGCCCCATTAGGAAGCAAAGCTTTAGCACAGCGCGAATGTCTGTGTGGCAGCGAATGCAGTTCCAAGGGACAGTGAAAACCAGCTACAGCTTTCAGTGCTGGCAGCTTTCCTGTGGGCGCAATCTCTGGACGTTTCCAATTTCACTGCCGGGCTCTGCCAGAGAGAGATACAGAGTGTTGCCCCATTAGGAAGCAAAGCTTTAGCAGAACGCGAATGTCTGTGTGGCAGCGAATGCAGATCCAAGGGACAGTGAAAACCAGCTACAGCTTTCAGTGCTGGCAGCTTTCCTGTGGGCGCAATCTCTGGACGTTTCCAATTTCACTGGCAGGCACTGGGAGATAGTCACAGAGAGTGTTGCCCCATTAGGAAGCAAAGCTTTAGCAGAGCGCGAATGTCTGTGTGGCAGCGAATGCAGTTCCAAGGGACAGTGAAAACCAGCTACAGCTTTCAGTGCTGGCAGCTTTCCTGTGGGCGCAATCTCTGGACGTTTCCAATTTCACTGCCGGGCTCTGCCAGAGAGAGATACAGAGTGTTGCCCCATTACGAAGCAATGCTTTAGCAGAGCGCGAATGTCTGTGTGGCAGCGAGTGCAGTTCCAGGAGACAGTGAAAACCAGCTAGAGCTTTCAGTGCTGGCAGCTTTCCTGTGGGCGCAATCTCTGGACGTTTCCAATTTGGCAGCCGGGCTCTGCCAGAGAGAGATACAGAGTGTTGCCCCATTAGGAAGCAAAGCTTTAGCAGAGCGCGAATGTCTGTGTGGCAGCGAATGCAGTTCCAAGGGACAGTGAAAACCAGCTACATCTTTCAGTGCTGGCAGCTTTCCTGTGGGCGCAATCTCTGGACGTTTCCAATTTCAATGCCGGACTCTGCCAGAGAGAGATACAGAGCGTTGCCCCATTAGGAAGCAAAGCTTTAGCAGAACGCGAATGTCTGTGTGGCAGCGAATGCAGTTCCAAGGGACAGTGAAAACCAGCTACAGCTTTCAGTGCTGGCAGCTTTCCTGTGGGCGCAATCTCTGGACGTTTCCAATTTCACTGCCGGGCTCTGCCAGAGAGAGATACAGAGTGTTGCCCCATTAGGAAGCAAAGCTTTAGCAGAGCGCGAATGTCTGTGTGGCAGCGAATGCAGTTCCAAGGGACAGTGAAAACCAGCTACAGCTTTCAGTGCTGGCAGCTTTCCTGTGGGTGCAATCTCTGGACGTTTCCAATTTCACTGCCGGGCTCTGCCAGAGAGAGATACAGAGTGTTGCCCCATTACGAAGCAATGCTTTAGCAGAGCGCGAATGTCTGTGTGGCAGCGAATGCAGTTCCAAGGGCAGTGAAAACCAGCTACATCTTTCAGTGCTGGCAGCTTTCCTGTGGGTGCAATCTCTGGACGTTTCCAATTTCACTGGCAGGCACTGGGAGAAAGTCACAGAGAGTGTTGCCCCATTAGGAAGCAAAGCTTTAGCAGAGCGCGAATGTCTGTGTGGCAGCGAATGCAGTTCCAAGGGACAGTGAAAACCAGCTACAGCTTTCAGTGCTGGCAGCTTTCCTGTGGGCGCAATCTCTGGACGTTTTCAATTTCACTGCCGGGCTCTGCCAGAGAGAGATACAGAGTGTTGCCCCATTACGAAGCAATGCTTTAGCAGAGCGCGAATGTCTGTGTGGCAGCGAGTGCAGTTCCAGGGGACAGTGAAAACCAGCTACAGCTTTCAGTGCTGGCAGCTTTCCTGTGGGCGCAATCTCTGGACGTTTCCAATTTCACTGCCGGGCTCTGCCAGAGAGAGATACAGAGTGTTGCCCCATTACGAAGCAATGCTTTAGCAGAGCGCGAATGTCTGTGTGGCAGCGAATGCAGGTCCAAGGGACAGTGAAAACCAGCTACAGCTTTCAGTGCTGGCAGCTTTCGTGTGGCCTCAATCTCTGGACATTTCCAATTTCACTGCCAGGCACTGGGAGAGAGTCATACAGAGTGTTGCCCCATTAGGAAGCAAAGCTTTAGCAGAGCGCGAATGTCTGTGTGGCAGCGAATGCAGTTCCAAGGGACAGTGAAAACCAGCTACAGCTTTCAGTGCTGGCAGCTTTCCTGTGGGCGCAATCTCTGGACGTTTCCAATTTGGCAGCCGGGCTCTGCCAGAGAGAGATACAGAGTGTTGCCCCATTACGAAGCAATGCTTTAGCAGAGCGCGAATGTCTGTGTGGCAGCGAATGCAGTTCCAAGGGACAGTGAAAACCAGCTACATCTTTCAGTGCTGGCAGCTTTCCTGTGGGTGCAATCTCTGGACGTTTCCAATTTCACTGGCAGGCACTGGGAGAAAGTCACAGAGAGTGTTGCCCCATTAGGAAGCAAAGCTTTAGCAGAGCGCGAATGTCTGTGTGGCAGCGAATGCAGTTCCAAGGGACAGTGAAAACCAGCTACAGCTTTCAGTGCTGGCAGCTTTCCTGTGGGCGCAATCTCTGGACGTTTCCAATTTCACTGCCGGGCTCTGCCAGAGAGAGATACAGAGTGTTGCCCCATTACGAAGCAATGCTTTAGCAGAGCGCGAATGTCTGTGTGGCAGCGAGTGCAGTTCCAGGGGACAGTGAAAACCAGCTAGAGCTTTCAGTGCTGGCAGCTTTCCTGTGGGCGCAATCTCTGGACGTTTCCAATTTGGCAGCCGGGCTCTGCCAGAGAGAGATGCAGAGTGTTGCCCCATTAGGAAGCAAAGCTTTAGCACAGCGCGAATGTCTGTGTGGCAGCGAATGCAGTTCCAAGGGACAGTGAAAACCAGCTATAGCTTTCAGTGCTGGCAGCTTTCCTGTGGGCGCAATCTCTGGACGTTTCCAATTTCACTGCCGGGCTCTGCCAGAGAGAGATACAGAGTGTTGCCCCATTACGAAGCAAAGCTTTAGCACAGCGCGAATGTCTGTGTGGCAGCGAATGCAGTTCCAAGGGACAGTGAAAACCAGCTACAGCTTTCAGTGCTGGCAGCTTTCCTGTGGGCGCAATCTCTGGACGTTTCCAATTTCACTGCCGGGCTCTGCCAGAGAGAGATACAGAGTGTTGCCCCATTAGGAAGCAAAGCTTTAGCAGAACGCGAATGTCTGTGTGGCAGCGAATGCAGATCCAAGGGACAGTGAAAACCAGCTACAGCTTTCAGTGCTGGCAGCTTTCCTGTGGGCGCAATCTCTGGACGTTTCTAATTTCACTGCCGGGCTCTGCCAGAGAGAGATACAGAGTGTTGCCCCATTAGGAAGCAAAGCTTTAGCAGAGCGCGAATGTCTGTGTGGCAGCGAATGCAGTTCCAGGGGACAGTGAAAACCAGCTACATCTTTCAGTGCTGGCAGCTTTCCTGTGGGCGCAATCTCTGGACGTTTCCAATTTCACTGGCAGGCACTGGGAGATAGTCACAGAGAGTGTTGCCCCATTAGGAAGCAAAGCTTTAGCAGAGCGCGAATGTCTGTGTGGCAGCGAATGCAGTTCCAAGGGACAGTGAAAACCAGCTACAGCTTTCAGTGCTGGCAGCTTTCCTGTGGGCGCAATCTCTGGACGTTTCCAATTTGGCAGCCGGGCTCTGCCAGAGAGAGATACAGAGTGTTGCCCCATTAGGAAGCAAAGCTTTAGCAGAGCGCGAATGTCTGTGTGGCAGCGAATGCAGTTCCAAGGGACAGTGAAAACCAGCTACATCTTTCAGTGCTGGCAGCTTTCCTGTGGGCGCAATCTCTGGACGTTTCCAATTTCAATGCCGGACTCTGCCAGAGAGAGATACAGAGCGTTGCCCCATTAGGAAGCAAAGCTTTAGCAGAACGCGAATGTCTGTGTGGCAGCGAATGCAGTTCCAAGGGACAGTGAAAACCAGCTACAGCTTTCAGTGCTGGCAGCTTTCCTGTGGGCGCAATCTCTGGACGTTTCCAATTTCACTGCCGGGCTCTGCCAGAGAGAGATACAGAGTGTTGCCCCATTAGGAAGCAAAGCTTTAGCAGAGCGCGAATGTCTGTGTGGCAGCGAATGCAGTTCCAAGGGACAGTGAAAACCAGCTACAGCTTTCAGTGCTGGCAGCTTTCCTGTGGGTGCAATCTCTGGACGTTTCCAATTTCACTGCCGGGCTCTGCCAGAGAGAGATACAGAGTGTTGCCCCATTAGGAAGCAAAGCTTTAGCA
The DNA here is from genome assembly GCF_035582795.1 of Mycteria americana. Taxonomy (NCBI): domain Eukaryota; kingdom Metazoa; phylum Chordata; class Aves; order Ciconiiformes; family Ciconiidae; genus Mycteria; species Mycteria americana. The sequence goes on from NW_027445623.1 coordinate 272,430, forward strand.
GAGCGCGAATGTCTGTGTGGCAGCGAATGCAGTTCCAGGGGACAGTGAAAACCAGCTACATCTTTCAGTGCTGGCAGCTTTCCTGTGGGTGCAATCTCTGGACGTTTCCAATTTCACTGGCAGGCACTGGGAGATAGTCACAGAGAGTGTTGCCCCATTAGGAAGCAAAGCTTTAGCAGAGCGCGAATGTCTGTGTGGCAGCGAATGCAGTTCCAAGGGACAGTGAAAACCAGCTACAGCTTTCAGTGCTGGCAGCTTTCCTGTGGGCGCAATCTCTGGACGTTTCCAATTTCACTGCCGGGCTCTGCCAGAGAGAGATACAGAGTGTTGCCCCATTACGAAGCAATGCTTTAGCAGAGCGCGAATGTCTGTGTGGCAGCGAGTGCAGTTCCAGGAGACAGTGAAAACCAGCTAGAGCTTTCAGTGCTGGCAGCTTTCCTGTGGGCGCAATCTCTGGACGTTTCCAATTTGGCAGCCGGGCTCTGCCAGAGAGAGATACAGAGTGTTGCCCCATTAGGAAGCAAAGCTTTAGCAGAGCGCGAATGTCTGTGTGGCAGCGAATGCAGTTCCAAGGGACAGTGAAAACCAGCTACATCTTTCAGTGCTGGCAGCTTTCCTGTGGGCGCAATCTCTGGACGTTTCCAATTTCAATGCCGGACTCTGCCAGAGAGAGATACAGATCGTTGCCCCATTAGGAAGCAAAGCTTTAGCAGAACGCGAATGTCTGTGTGGCAGCGAATGCAGTTCCAAGAGACAGTGAAAACCAGCTACAGCTTTCAGTGCTGGCAGCTTTCCTGTGGGCGCAATCTCTGGACGTTTCCAATTTCACTGCCGGGCTCTGCCAGAGAGAGATACAGAGTGTTGCCCCATTAGGAAGCAAAGCTTTAGCAGAGCGCGAATGTCTGTGTGGCAGCGAATGCAGTTCCAAGGGACAGTGAAAACCAGCTACAGCTTTCAGTGCTGGCAGCTTTCCTGTGGGTGCAATCTCTGGACGTTTCCAATTTCACTGCCGGGCTCTGCCAGAGAGAGATACAGAGTGTTGCCCCATTACGAAGCAATGCTTTAGCAGAGCGCGAATGTCTGTGTGGCAGCGAATGCAGTTCCAAGGGACAGTGAAAACCAGCTACATCTTTCAGTGCTGGCAGCTTTCCTGTGGGTGCAATCTCTGGACGATTCCAATTTCACTGGCAGGCACTGGGAGAAAGTCACAGAGAGTGTTGCCCCATTAGGAAGCAAAGCTTTAGCAGAGCGCGAATGTCTGTGTGGCAGCGAATGCAGTTCCAAGGGACAGTGAAAACCAGCTACAGCTTTCAGTGCTGGCAGCTTTCCTGTGGGCGCAATCTCTGGACGTTTTCAATTTCACTGCCGGGCTCTGCCAGAGAGAGATACAGAGTGTTGCCCCATTACGAAGCAATGCTTTAGCAGAGCGCGAATGTCTGTGTGGCAGCGAGTGCAGTTCCAGGGGACAGTGAAAACCAGCTAGAGCTTTCAGTGCTGGCAGCTTTCCTGTGGGCGCAATCTCTGGACGTTTCCAATTTCACTGCCGGGCTCTGCCAGAGAGAGATACAGAGTGTTGCCCCATTAGGAAGCAATGCTTTAGCAGTGCGCGAATGTCTGTGTGGCAGCGAATGCAGTTCCAAGGGACAGTGAAAACCAGCTACATCTTTCAGTGCTGGCAGCTTTCCTGTGGGCGCAATCTCTGGACGTTTCCAATTTCAATGCCGGACTCTGCCAGAGAGAGATACAGAGCGTTGCCCCATTAGGAAGCAAAGCTTTAGCAGAGCGCGAATGTCTGTGTGGCAGCGAATGCAGTTCCAAGGGACAGTGAAAACCAGCTACAGCTTTCAGTGCTGGCAGCTTTCCTGTGGGCGCAATCTCTGGACGTTTCCAATTTCACTGCCGGGCTCTGCCAGAGAGAGATACAGAGTGTTGCCCCATTAGGAAGCAAAGCTTTAGCAGAGCGCGAATGTCTGTGTGGCAGCGAATGCAGTTCCAAGGGACAGTGAAAACCAGCTACAGCTTTCAGTGCTGGCAGCTTTCCTGTGGGTGCAATCTCTGGACGTTTCCAATTTCAATGCCGGACTCTGCCAGAGAGAGATACAGAGCGTTGCCCCATTAGGAAGCAAAGCTTTAGCAGAACGCGAATGTCTGTGTGGCAGCGAATGCAGTTCCAAGGGACAGTGAAAACCAGCTACAGCTTTCAGTGCTGGCAGCTTTCCTGTGGGCGCAATCTCTGGACGTTTCCAATTTCACTGCCGGGCTCTGCCAGAGAGAGATACAGAGTGTTGCCCCATTAGGAAGCAAAGCTTTAGCAGAGCGCGAATGTCTGTGTGGCAGCGAATGCAGTTCCAAGGGACAGTGAAAACCAGCTACAGCTTTCAGTGCTGGCAGCTTTCCTGTGGGTGCAATCTCTGGACGTTTCCAATTTCACTGCCGGGCTCTGCCAGAGAGAGATACAGAGTGTTGCCCCATTAGGAAGCAAAGCTTTAGCAGAGCGCGAATGTCTGTGTGGCAGCGAATGCAGTTCCAGGGGACAGTGAAAACCAGCTACATCTTTCAGTGCTGGCAGCTTTCCTGTGGGCGCAATCTCTGGACGTTTCCAATTTCACTGGCAGGCACTGGGAGATAGTCACAGAGAGTGTTGCCCCATTAGGAAGCAAAGCTTTAGCAGAGCGCGAATGTCTGTGTGGCAGCGAATGCAGTTCCAAGGGACAGTGAAAACCAGCTACAGCTTTCAGTGCTGGCAGCTTTCCTGTGGGCGCAATCTCTGGACGTTTCCAATTTCACTGCCGGGCTCTGCCAGAGAGAGATACAGAGTGTTGCCCCATTACGAAGCAATGCTTTAGCAGAGCGCGAATGTCTGTGTGGCAGCGAGTGCAGTTCCAGGAGACAGTGAAAACCAGCTAGAGCTTTCAGTGCTGGCAGCTTTCCTGTGGGCGCAATCTCTGGACGTTTCCAATTTGGCAGCCGGGCTCTGCCAGAGAGAGATACAGAGTGTTGCCCCATTAGGAAGCAAAGCTTTAGCAGAGCGCGAATGTCTGTGTGGCAGCGAATGCAGTTCCAAGGGACAGTGAAAACCAGCTACATCTTTCAGTGCTGGCAGCTTTCCTGTGGGCGCAATCTCTGGACGTTTCCAATTTCAATGCCGGACTCTGCCAGAGAGAGATACAGATCGTTGCCCCATTAGGAAGCAAAGCTTTAGCAGAACGCGAATGTCTGTGTGGCAGCGAATGCAGTTCCAAGAGACAGTGAAAACCAGCTACAGCTTTCAGTGCTGGCAGCTTTCCTGTGGGCGCAATCTCTGGACGTTTCCAATTTCACTGCCGGGCTCTGCCAGAGAGAGATACAGAGTGTTGCCCCATTAGGAAGCAAAGCTTTAGCAGAGCGCGAATGTCTGTGTGGCAGCGAATGCAGTTCCAAGGGACAGTGAAAACCAGCTACAGCTTTCAGTGCTGGCAGCTTTCCTGTGGGTGCAATCTCTGGACGTTTCCAATTTCACTGCCGGGCTCTGCCAGAGAGAGATACAGAGTGTTGCCCCATTACGAAGCAATGCTTTAGCAGAGCGCGAATGTCTGTGTGGCAGCGAATGCAGTTCCAAGGGACAGTGAAAACCAGCTACATCTTTCAGTGCTGGCAGCTTTCCTGTGGGTGCAATCTCTGGACGATTCCAATTTCACTGGCAGGCACTGGGAGAAAGTCACAGAGAGTGTTGCCCCATTAGGAAGCAAAGCTTTAGCAGAGCGCGAATGTCTGTGTGGCAGCGAATGCAGTTCCAAGGGACAGTGAAAACCAGCTACAGCTTTCAGTGCTGGCAGCTTTCCTGTGGGCGCAATCTCTGGACGTTTTCAATTTCACTGCCGGGCTCTGCCAGAGAGAGATACAGAGTGTTGCCCCATTACGAAGCAATGCTTTAGCAGAGCGCGAATGTCTGTGTGGCAGCGAGTGCAGTTCCAGGGGACAGTGAAAACCAGCTAGAGCTTTCAGTGCTGGCAGCTTTCCTGTGGGCGCAATCTCTGGACGTTTCCAATTTCACTGCCGGGCTCTGCCAGAGAGAGATACAGAGTGTTGCCCCATTAGGAAGCAATGCTTTAGCAGTGCGCGAATGTCTGTGTGGCAGCGAATGCAGTTCCAAGGGACAGTGAAAACCAGCTACATCTTTCAGTGCTGGCAGCTTTCCTGTGGGCGCAATCTCTGGACGTTTCCAATTTCAATGCCGGACTCTGCCAGAGAGAGATACAGAGCGTTGCCCCATTAGGAAGCAAAGCTTTAGCAGAACGCGAATGTCTGTGTGGCAGCGAATGCAGTTCCAAGGGACAGTGAAAACCAGCTACAGCTTTCAGTGCTGGCAGCTTTCCTGTGGGCGCAATCTCTGGACGTTTCCAATTTCACTGCCGGGCTCTGCCAGAGAGAGATACAGAGTGTTGCCCCATTAGGAAGCAAAGCTTTAGCAGAGCGCGAATGTCTGTGTGGCAGCGAATGCAGTTCCAAGGGACAGTGAAAACCAGCTACAGCTTTCAGTGCTGGCAGCTTTCCTGTGGGCGCAATCTCTGGACGTTTCCAATTTCACTGCCGGGCTCTGCCAGAGAGAGATACAGAGTGTTGCCCCATTACGAAGCAATGCTTTAGCAGAGCGCGAATGTCTGTGTGGCAGCGAATGCAGTTCCAAGGGACAGTGAAAACCAGCTAGAGCTTTCAGTGCTGGCAGCTTTCCTGTGGGTGCAATCTCTGGACGTTTCCAATTTCACTGGCAGGGACTGGGAGAAAGTCACAGAGAGTGTTGCCCCATTAGGAAGCAAAGCTTTAGCAGAGCGCGAATGTCTGTGTGGCAGCGAATGCAGTTCCAAGGGACAGTGAAAACCAGCTACAGCTTTCAGTGCTGGCAGCTTTCCTGTGGGCGCAATCTCTGGACGTTTTCAATTTCACTGCCGGGCTCTGCCAGAGAGAGATACAGAGTGTTGCCCCATTACGAAGCAATGCTTTAGCAGAGCGCGAATGTCTGTGTGGCAGCGAGTGCAGTTCCAGGGGACAGTGAAAACCAGCTACAGCTTTCAGTGCTGGCAGCTTTCCTGTGGGCGCAATCTCTGGACGTTTCCAATTTCACTGCCGGGCTCTGCCAGAGAGAGATACAGAGTGTTGCCCCATTACGAAGCAATGCTTTAGCAGAGCGCGAATGTCTGTGTGGCAGCGAATGCAGGTCCAAGGGACAGTGAAAACCAGCTACAGCTTTCAGTGCTGGCAGCTTTCGTGTGGCCTCAATCTCTGGACATTTCCAATTTCACTGCCAGGCACTGGGAGAGAGTCATACAGAGTGTTGCCCCATTAGGAAGCAAAGCTTTAGCAGAGCGCGAATGTCTGTGTGGCAGCGAATGCAGTTCCAAGGGACAGTGAAAACCAGCTACAGCTTTCAGTGCTGGCAGCTTTCCTGTGGGCGCAATCTCTGGACGTTTCCAATTTGGCAGCCGGGCTCTGCCAGAGAGAGATACAGAGTGTTGCCCCATTACGAAGCAATGCTTTAGCAGAGCGCGAATGTCTGTGTGGCAGCGAATGCAGTTCCAAGGGACAGTGAAAACCAGCTACATCTTTCAGTGCTGGCAGCTTTCCTGTGGGTGCAATCTCTGGACGTTTCCAATTTCACTGGCAGGCACTGGGAGAAAGTCACAGAGAGTGTTGCCCCATTAGGAAGCAAAGCTTTAGCAGAGCGCGAATGTCTGTGTGGCAGCGAATGCAGTTCCAAGGGACAGTGAAAACCAGCTACAGCTTTCAGTGCTGGCAGCTTTCCTGTGGGCGCAATCTCTGGACGTTTCCAATTTCACTGCCGGGCTCTGCCAGAGAGAGATACAGAGTGTTGCCCCATTACGAAGCAATGCTTTAGCAGAGCGCGAATGTCTGTGTGGCAGCGAGTGCAGTTCCAGGGGACAGTGAAAACCAGCTAGAGCTTTCAGTGCTGGCAGCTTTCCTGTGGGCGCAATCTCTGGACGTTTCCAATTTGGCAGCCGGGCTCTGCCAGAGAGAGATACAGAGTGTTGCCCCATTAGGAAGCAAAGCTTTAGCACAGCGCGAATGTCTGTGTGGCAGCGAATGCAGTTCCAAGGGACAGTGAAAACCAGCTATAGCTTTCAGTGCTGGCAGCTTTCCTGTGGGCGCAATCTCTGGACGTTTCCAATTTCACTGCCGGGCTCTGCCAGAGAGAGATACAGAGTGTTGCCCCATTAGGAAGCAAAGCTTTAGCAGAACGCGAATGTCTGTGTGGCAGCGAATGCAGATCCAAGGGACAGTGAAAACCAGCTACAGCTTTCAGTGCTGGCAGCTTTCCTGTGGGCGCAATCTCTGGACGTTTCCAATTTCACTGCCGGGCTCTGCCAGAGAGAGATACAGAGTGTTGCCCCATTACGAAGCAAAGCTTTAGCACAGCGCGAATGTCTGTGTGGCAGCGAATGCAGTTCCAAGGGACAGTGAAAACCAGCTACAGCTTTCAGTGCTGGCAGCTTTCCTGTGGGCGCAATCTCTGGACGTTTCCAATTTCACTGCCGGGCTCTGCCAGAGAGAGATACAGAGTGTTGCCCCATTAGGAAGCAAAGCTTTAGCAGAACGCGAATGTCTGTGTGGCAGCGAATGCAGATCCAAGGGACAGTGAAAACCAGCTACAGCTTTCAGTGCTGGCAGCTTTCCTGTGGGCGCAATCTCTGGACGTTTCTAATTTCACTGCCGGGCTCTGCCAGAGAGAGATACAGAGTGTTGCCCCATTAGGAAGCAAAGCTTTAGCAGAGCGCGAATGTCTGTGTGGCAGCGAATGCAGTTCCAGGGGACAGTGAAAACCAGCTACATCTTTCAGTGCTGGCAGCTTTCCTGTGGGCGCAATCTCTGGACGTTTCCAATTTCACTGGCAGGCACTGGGAGATAGTCACAGAGAGTGTTGCCCCATTAGGAAGCAAAGCTTTAGCAGAGCGCGAATGTCTGTGTGGCAGCGAATGCAGTTCCAAGGGACAGTGAAAACCAGCTACAGCTTTCAGTGCTGGCAGCTTTCCTGTGGGCGCAATCTCTGGACGTTTCCAATTTCACTGCCGGGCTCTGCCAGAGAGAGATACAGAGTGTTGCCCCATTACGAAGCAATGCTTTAGCAGAGCGCGAATGTCTGTGTGGCAGCGAGTGCAGTTCCAGGAGACAGTGAAAACCAGCTAGAGCTTTCAGTGCTGGCAGCTTTCCTGTGGGCGCAATCTCTGGACGTTTCCAATTTGGCAGCCGGGCTCTGCCAGAGAGAGATACAGAGCGTTGCCCCATTAGGAAGCAAAGCTTTAGCAGAACGCGAATGTCTGTGTGGCAGCGAATGCAGTTCCAAGGGACAGTGAAAACCAGCTACAGCTTTCAGTGCTGGCAGCTTTCCTGTGGGCGCAATCTCTGGACGTTTCCAATTTCACTGCCGGGCTCTGCCAGAGAGAGATACAGAGTGTTGCCCCATTAGGAAGCAAAGCTTTAGCAGAGCGCGAATGTCTGTGTGGCAGCGAATGCAGTTCCAAGGGACAGTGAAAACCAGCTACAGCTTTCAGTGCTGGCAGCTTTCCTGTGGGTGCAATCTCTGGACGTTTCCAATTTCACTGCCGGGCTCTGCCAGAGAGAGATACAGAGTGTTGCCCCATTAGGAAGCAAAGCTTTAGCAGAGCGCGAATGTCTGTGTGGCAGCGAATGCAGTTCCAGGGGACAGTGAAAACCAGCTACATCTTTCAGTGCTGGCAGCTTTCCTGTGGGCGCAATCTCTGGACGTTTCCAATTTCACTGGCAGGCACTGGGAGATAGTCACAGAGAGTGTTGCCCCATTAGGAAGCAAAGCTTTAGCAGAGCGCGAATGTCTGTGTGGCAGCGAATGCAGTTCCAAGGGACAGTGAAAACCAGCTACAGCTTTCAGTGCTGGCAGCTTTCCTGTGGGCGCAATCTCTGGACGTTTCCAATTTCACTGCCGGGCTCTGCCAGAGAGAGATACAGAGTGTTGCCCCATTACGAAGCAATGCTTTAGCAGAGCGCGAATGTCTGTGTGGCAGCGAGTGCAGTTCCAGGAGACAGTGAAAACCAGCTAGAGCTTTCAGTGCTGGCAGCTTTCCTGTGGGCGCAATCTCTGGACGTTTCCAATTTGGCAGCCGGGCTCTGCCAGAGAGAGATACAGAGTGTTGCCCCATTAGGAAGCAAAGCTTTAGCAGAGCGCGAATGTCTGTGTGGCAGCGAATGCAGTTCCAAGGGACAGTGAAAACCAGCTACATCTTTCAGTGCTGGCAGCTTTCCTGTGGGCGCAATCTCTGGACGTTTCCAATTTCAATGCCGGACTCTGCCAGAGAGAGATACAGAGCGTTGCCCCATTAGGAAGCAAAGCTTTAGCAGAACGCGAATGTCTGTGTGGCAGCGAATGCAGTTCCAAGAGACAGTGAAAACCAGCTACAGCTTTCAGTGCTGGCAGCTTTCCTGTGGGCGCAATCTCTGGACGTTTCCAATTTCACTGCCGGGCTCTGCCAGAGAGAGATACAGAGTGTTGCCCCATTAGGAAGCAAAGCTTTAGCAGAGCGCGAATGTCTGTGTGGCAGCGAATGCAGTTCCAAGGGACAGTGAAAACCAGCTACAGCTTTCAGTGCTGGCAGCTTTCCTGTGGGCGCACTCTCTGGACGTTTCCAATTTGGCAGCCGGGCTCTGCCAGAGAGAGATACAGAGTGTTGCCCCATTACGAAGCAATGCTTTAGCAGAGCGCGAATGTCTGTGTGGCAGCGAATGCAGTTCCAAGGGACAGTGAAAACCAGCTACATCTTTCAGTGCTGGCAGCTTTCCTGTGGGTGCAATCTCTGGACGTTTCCAATTTCACTGGCAGGCACTGGGAGAAAGTCACAGAGAGTGTTGCCCCATTAGGAAGCAAAGCTTTAGCAGAGCGCGAATGTCTGTGTGGCAGCGAATGCAGTTCCAAGGGACAGTGAAAACCAGCTACAGCTTTCAGTGCTGGCAGCTTTCCTGTGGGCGCAATCTCTGGACGTTTCCAATTTCACTGCCGGGCTCTGCCAGAGAGAGATACAGAGTGTTGCCCCATTACGAAGCAATGCTTTAGCAGAGCACGAATGTCTGTGTGGCAGCGAGTGCAGTTCCAGGAGACAGTGAAAACCAGCTAGAGCTTTCAGTGCTGGCAGCTTTCCTGTGGGCGCAATATCTGGACGTTTCCAATTTGGCAGCCGGGCTCTGCCAGAGAGAGATGCAGAGCGTTGCCCCATTAGGAAGCAAAGCTTTAGCAGAGCGCGAATGTCTGTGTGGCAGCGAATGCAGTTCCAGGGGACAGTGAAAACCAGCTACATCTTTCAGTGCTGGCAGCTTTCCTGTGGGCGCAATCTCTGGACGTATCCAATTTCAATGCCGGACTCTGCCAGAGAGAGATACAGAGCGTTGCCCCATTAGGAAGCAAAGCTTTAGCAGAACGCGAATGTCTGTGTGGCAGCGAATGCAGTTCCAATGGACAGTGAAAACCAGCTACATCTTTCAGTGCTGGCAGCTTTCCTGTGGGCGCAATCTCTGGACGTTTCCAATTTCACTGCCGGGCTCTGCCAGAGAGAGATACAGAGTGTTGCCCCATTAGGAAGCAAAGCTTTAGCAGAGCGCGAATGTCTGTGTGGCAGCGAATGCAGTTCCAAGGGACAGTGAAAACCAGCTACAGCTTTCAGTGCTGGCAGCTTTCCTGTGGGTGCAATCTCTGGACGTTTCCAATTTGGCAGCCGGGCTCTGCCAGAGAGAGATACAGAGTGTTGCCCCATTACGAAGCAATGCTTTAGCAGAGCGCGAATGTCTGTGTGGCAGCGAATGCAGTTCCAAGGGACAGTGAAAACCAGCTACATCTTTCAGTGCTGGCAGCTTTCCTGTGGGTGCAATCTCTGGACGTTTCCAATTTCACTGGCAGGCACTGGGAGAAAGTCACAGAGAGTGTTGCCCCATTAGGAAGCAAAGCTTTAGCAGAGCGCGAATGTCTGTGTGGCAGCGAATGCAGTTCCAAGGGACAGTGAAAACCAGCTACAGCTTTCAGTGCTGGCAGCTTTCCTGTGGGCGCAATCTCTGGACGTTTCCAATTTCACTGCCGGGCTCTGCCAGAGAGAGATACAGAGTGTTGCCCCATTACGAAGCAATGCTTTAGCAGAGCGCGAATGTCTGTGTGGCAGCGAGTGCAGTTCCAGGGGACAGTGAAAACCAGCTAGAGCTTTCAGTGCTGGCAGCTTTCCTGTGGGCGCAATCTCTGGACGTTTCCAATTTGGCAGCCGGGCTCTGCCAGAGAGAGATACAGAGTGTTGCCCCATTAGGAAGCAAAGCTTTAGCAGAGCGCGAATGACTGTGTGGCAGCGAGTGCAGTTCCAGGGGACAGTGAAAACCAGCTACAGCTTTCAGTGCTGGCAGCTTTCCTGTGGGCGCAATCTCTGGACGTTTCCAATTTCACTGCCAGGCACTGGGAGAAAGTCATACAGAGTGTTGCCCCATTAGGAAGCAAAGCTTTAGCACAGCGCGAATGTCTGTGTGGCAGCGAATGCAGTTCCAAGCGACAGTGAAAACCAGCTACAGCTTTCAGTGCTGGCAGCTTTCCTGTGGGCGCAATCTCTGGACGTTTCCAATTTCACTGCCGGGCTCTGCCAGAGAGAGATACAGAGTGTTGCCCCATTAGGAAGCAAAGCTTTAGCAGAGCGCGAATGTCTGTGTGGCAGCGAATGCAGTTCCAAGGGACAGTGAAAACCAGCTACATCTTTCAGTGCTGGCAGCTTTCCTGTGGGCGCAATCTCTGGACGTTTCTAATTTCACTGCCGGGCTCTGCCAGAGAGAGATACAGAGTGTTGCCCCATTACGAAGCAATGCTTTAGCAGAGCGCGAATGTCTGTGTGGCAGCGAATGCAGTTCCAAGGGACAGTGAAAAGCAGCTACATCTTTCAGTGCTGGCAGCTTTCCTGTGGGCGCAATCTGTGGACGTTTCCAGTTTGGCAGCCGGGCTCTGCCAGAGAGAGATACAGAGTGTTGCCCAATTACGAAGCAATGCTTTAGCAGAGCGCGAATGTCTGTGTGGCACCGAATGCAGTTCCAAGGGACAGTGAAAACCAGCTAGAGCTTTCAGTGCTGGCAGCTTTCCTGTGGGTGGAATCTCTGGACGTTTCCAATTTCACTGGCAGGCACTGGGAGAAAGTCACAGAGAGTGTTGCCCCATTAGGAAGCAAAGCTTTAGCAGAGCGCGAATGTCTGTGTGGCAGCGAATGCAGTTCCAAGGGACAGTGAAAACCAGCTACAGCTTTCAGTGCTGGCAGCTTTCCTGTGGGCGCAATCTCTGGACGTTTCCAATTTCACTGCCGGGCTCTGCCAGAGAGAGATACAGAGTGTTGCCCCATTACGAAGCAATGCTTTAGCAGAGCGCGAATGTCTGTGTGGCAGCGAGTGCAGTTCCAGGGGACAGTGAAAACCAGCTAGAGCTTTCAGTGCTGGCAGCTTTCCTGTGGGCGCAATCTCTGGACGTTTCCAATTTGGCAGCCGGGCTCTGCCAGAGAGAGATACAGAGTGTTGCCCCATTAGGAAGCAAAGCTTTAGCAGAGCGCGAATGTCTGTGTGGCAGCGAATGCAGTTCCAAGGGACAGTGAAAACCAGCTACATCTTTCAGTGCTGGCAGCTTTCCTGTGGGTGCAATCTCTGGACGTTTCCAATTTCACTGGCAGGCACTGGGAGAAAGTCACAGAGAGTGTTGCCCCATTAGGAAGCAAAGCTTTAGCAGAGCGCGAATGTCTGTGTGGCAGCGAATGCAGTTCCAAGGGACAGTGAAAACCAGCTACAGCTTTCAGTGCTGGCAGCTTTCCTGTGGGCGCAATCTCTGGACGTTTCCAATTTCACTGCCGGGCTCTGCCAGAGAGAGATACAGAGTGTTGCCCCATTACGAAGCAATGCTTTAGCAGAGCACGAATGTCTGTGTGGCAGCGAGTGCAGTTCCAGGAGACAGTGAAAACCAGCTAGAGCTTTCAGTGCTGGCAGCTTTCCTGTGGGCGCAATATCTGGACGTTTCCAATTTGGCAGCCGGGCTCTGCCAGAGAGAGATACAGAGTGTTGCCCCATTAGGAAGCAAAGCTTTAGCAGAGCGCGAATGTCTGTGTGGCAGCGAATGCAGTTCCAGGGGACAGTGAAAACCAGCTACAGCTTTCAGTGCTGGCTGCTTTCCTGTGGGCGCAATCTCTGGACGTTTCCAATTTCAATGCCGGACTCTGCCAGAGAGAGATACAGAGCGTTGCCCCATTAGGAAGCAAAGCTTTAGCAGAGCGCGAATGTCTGTGTGGCAGCGAATGCAGTTCCAAGGGACAGTGAAAACCAGCTACAGCTTTCAGTGCTGGCAGCTTTCCTGTGGGCGCAATCTCTGGACGTTTCCAATTTCACTGCCGGGCTCTGCCAGAGAGAGATACAGAGTGTTGCCCCATTAGGAAGCAAAGCTTTAGCAGAGCGCGAATGTCTGTGTGGCAGCGAATGCAGTTCCAAGGGACAGTGAAAACCAGCTACAGCTTTCAGTGCTGGCAGCTTTCCTGTGGGTGCAATCTCTGGACGTTTCCAATTTGGCAGCCGGGCTCTGCCAGAGAGAGATACAGAGTGTTGCCCCATTACGAAGCAATGCTTTAGCAGAGCGCGAATGTCTGTGTGGCAGCGAATGCAGTTCCAAGGGACAGTGAAAACCAGCTACATCTTTCAGTGCTGGCAGCTTTCCTGTGGGTGCAATCTCTGGACGTTTCCAATTTCACTGGCAGGCACTGGGAGAAAGTCACAGAGAGTGTTGCCCCATTAGGAAGCAAAGCTTTAGCAGAGCGCGAATGTCTGTGTGGCAGCGAATGCAGTTCCAAGGGACAGTGAAAACCAGCTACAGCTTTCAGTGCTGGCAGCTTTCCTGTGGGCGCAATCTCTGGACGTTTCCAATTTCACTGCCGGGCTCTGCCAGAGAGAGATACAGAGTGTTGCCCCATTACGAAGCAATGCTTTAGCAGAGCGCGAATGTCTGTGTGGCAGCGAGTGCAGTTCCAGGGGACAGTGAAAACCAGCTAGAGCTTTCAGTGCTGGCAGCTTTCCTGTGGGCGCAATCTCTGGACGTTTCCAATTTGGCAGCCGGGCTCTGCCAGAGAGAGATACAGAGTGTTGCCCCATTAGGAAGCAAAGCTTTAGCAGAGCGCGAATGACTGTGTGGCAGCGAGTGCAGTTCCAGGGGACAGTGAAAACCAGCTACAGCTTTCAGTGCTGGCAGCTTTCCTGTGGGCGCAATCTCTGGACGTTTCCAATTTCACTGCCAGGCACTGGGAGAAAGTCATACAGAGTGTTGCCCCATTAGGAAGCAAAGCTTTAGCAGAGCGCGAATGTCTGTGTGGCAGCGAATGCAGTTCCAAGCGACAGTGAAAACCAGCTACAGCTTTCAGTGCTGGCAGCTTTCCTGTGGGCGCAATCTCTGGACGTTTCCAATTTCACTGCCGGGCTCTGCCAGAGAGAGATACAGAGTGTTGCCCCATTAGGAAGCAAAGCTTTAGCAGAGCGCGAATGTCTGTGTGGCAGCGAATGCAGTTCCAAGGGACAGTGAAAACCAGCTACATCTTTCAGTGCTGGCAGCTTTCCTGTGGGCGCAATCTCTGGACGTTTCTAATTTCACTGCCGGGCTCTGCCAGAGAGAGATACAGAGTGTTGCCCCATTACGAAGCAATGCTTTAGCAGAGCGCGAATGTCTGTGTGGCAGCGAATGCAGTTCCAAGGGACAGTGAAAAGCAGCTACATCTTTCAGTGCTGGCAGCTTTCCTGTGGGCGCAATCTGTGGACGTTTCCAGTTTGGCAGCCGGGCTCTGCCAGAGAGAGATACAGAGTGTTGCCCAATTACGAAGCAATGCTTTAGCAGAGCGCGAATGTCTGTGTGGCACCGAATGCAGTTCCAAGGGACAGTGAAAACCAGCTAGAGCTTTCAGTGCTGGCAGCTTTCCTGTGGGTGGAATCTCTGGACGTTTCCAATTTCACTGGCAGGCACTGGGAGAAAGTCACAGAGAGTGTTGCCCCATTAGGAAGCAAAGCTTTAGCAGAGCGCGAATGTCTGTGTGGCAGCGAATGCAGTTCCAAGGGACAGTGAAAACCAGCTACAGCTTTCAGTGCTGGCAGCTTTCCTGTGGGCGCAATCTCTGGACGTTTCCAATTTCACTGCCGGGCTCTGCCAGAGAGAGATACAGAGTGTTGCCCCATTAGGAAGCAAAGCTTTAGCAGAGCGCGAATGTCTGTGTGGCAGCGAGTGCAGTTCCAGGGGACAGTGAAAACCAGCTAGAGCTTTCAGTGCTGGCAGCTTTCCTGTGGGCGCAATCTCTGGACGTTTCCAATTTGGCAGCCGGGCTCTGCCAGAGAGAGATACAGAGTGTTGCCCCATTAGGAAGCAAAGCTTTAGCACAGCGCGAATGTCTGTGTGGCAGCGAATGCAGTTCCAAGGGACAGTGAAAACCAGCTACAGCTTTCAGTGCTGGCAGCTTTCCTGTGGGCGCAATCTCTGGACGTTTCCAATTTCACTGCCGGGCTCTGCCAGAGAGAGATACAGAGTGTTGCCCCATTAGGAAGCAAAGCTTTAGCAGAACGCGAATGTCTGTGTGGCAGCGAATGCAGATCCAAGGGACAGTGAAAACCAGCTACAGCTTTCAGTGCTGGCAGCTTTCCTGTGGGCGCAATCTCTGGACGTTTCTAATTTCACTGCCGGGCTCTGCCAGAGAGAGATACAGAGTGTTGCCCCATTAGGAAGCAAAGCTTTAGCAGAGCGCGAATGTCTGTGTGGCAGCGAATGCAGTTCCAGGGGACAGTGAAAACCAGCTACATCTTTCAGTGCTGGCAGCTTTCCTGTGGGCGCAATCTCTGGACGTTTCCAATTTCACTGGCAGGCACTGGGAGATAGTCACAGAGAGTGTTGCCCCATTAGGAAGCAAAGCTTTAGCAGAGCGCGAATGTCTGTGTGGCAGCGAATGCAGTTCCAAGGGACAGTGAAAACCAGCTACAGCTTTCAGTGCTGGCAGCTTTCCTGTGGGCGCAATCTCTGGACGTTTCCAATTTCACTGCCGGGCTCTGCCAGAGAGAGATACAGAGTGTTGCCCCATTAGGAAGCAATGCTTTAGCAGAGCGCGAATGTCTGTGTGGCAGCGAGTGCAGTTCCAGGAGACAGTGAAAACCAGCTAGAGCTTTCAGTGCTGGCAGCTTTCCTGTGGGCGCAATCTCTGGACGTTTCCAATTTGGCAGCCGGGCTCTGCCAGAGAGAGATACAGAGTGTTGCCCCATTAGGAAGCAAAGCTTTAGCAGAGCGCGAATGTCTGTGTGGCAGCGAATGCAGTTCCAAGCGACAGTGAAAACCAGCTACATCTTTCAGTGCTGGCAGCTTTCCTGTGGGCGCAATCTCTGGACGTTTCCAATTTCAATGCCGGACTCTGCCAGAGAGAGATACAGAGTGTTGCCCCATTAGGAAGCAAAGCTTTAGCAGAACGCGAATGTCTGTGTGGCAGCGAATGCAGATCCAAGGGACAGTGAAAACCAGCTACAGCTTTCAGTGCTGGCAGCTTTCCTGTGGGCGCAATCTCTGGACGTTTCTAATTTCACTGCCGGGCTCTGCCAGAGAGAGATACAGAGTGTTGCCCCATTAGGAAGCAAAGCTTTAGCAGAGCGCGAATGTCTGTGTGGCAGCGAGTGCAGTTCCAGGGGACAGAGAAAACCAGCTACATCTTTCAGTGCTGGCAGCTTTCCTGTGGGCGCAATCTCTGGACGTTTCCAATTTCACTGGCAGGCACTGGGAGATAGTCACAGAGAGTGTTGCCCCATTAGGAAGCAAAGCTTTAGCAGAGCGCGAATGTCTGTGTGGCAGCGAATGCAGTTCCAAGGGACAGTGAAAACCAGCTACAGCTTTCAGTGCTGGCAGCTTTCCTGTGGGCGCAATCTCTGGACGTTTCCAATTTCAATGCCGGACTCTGCCAGAGAGAGATACAGAGCGTTGCCCCGTTAGGAAGCAAAGCTTTAGCAGAACGCGAATGTCTGTGTGGCAGCGAATGCAGTTCCAAGGGACAGTGAAAACCAGCTACAGCTTTCAGTGCTGGCAGCTTTCCTGTGGGCGCAATCTCTGGACGTTTCCAATTTCACTGCCGGGCTCTGCCAGAGAGAGATACAGAGTGTTGCCCCATTAGGAAGCAAAGCTTTAGCAGAGCGCGAATGTCTGTGTGGCAGCGAATGCAGTTCCAAGGGACAGTGAAAACCAGCTACAGCTTTCAGTGCTGGCAGCTTTCCTGTGGGTGCAATCTCTGGACGTTTCCAATTTCACTGCCGGGCTCTGCCAGAGAGAGATACAGAGTGTTGCCCCATTACGAAGCAATGCTTTAGCAGAGCGCGAATGTCTGTGTGGCAGCGAATGCAGTTCCAAGGGACAGTGTAAACCAGCTACATCTTTCAGTGCTGGCAGCTTTCCTGTGGGTGCAATCTCTGGACGTTTCCAATTTCACTGGCAGGCACTGGGAGAAAGTCACAGAGAGTGTTGCCCCATTAGGAAGCAAAGCTTTAGCAGAGCGCGAATGTCTGTGTGGCAGCGAATGCAGTTCCAAGGGACAGTGAAAACCAGCTACAGCTTTCAGTGCTGGCAGCTTTCCTGTGGGCGCAATCTCTGGACGTTTTCAATTTCACTGCCGGGCTCTGCCAGAGAGAGATACAGAGTGTTGCCCCATTACGAAGCAATGCTTTAGCAGAGCGCGAATGTCTGTGTGGCAGCGAGTGCAGTTCCAGGGGACAGTGAAAACCAGCTACAGCTTTCAGTGCTGGCAGCTTTCCTGTGGGCGCAATCTCTGGACGTTTCCAATTTCACTGCCGGGCTCTGCCAGAGAGAGATACAGAGTGTTGCCCCATTACGAAGCAATGCTTTAGCAGAGCGCGAATGTCTGTGTGGCAGCGAATGCAGGTCCAAGGGACAGTGAAAACCAGCTACAGCTTTCAGTGCTGGCAGCTTTCGTGTGGCCTCAATCTCTGGACATTTCCAATTTCACTGCCAGGCACTGGGAGAGAGTCATACAGAGTGTTGCCCCATTAGGAAGCAAAGCTTTAGCAGAGCGCGAATGTCTGTGTGGCAGCGAATGCAGTTCCAAGGGACAGTGAAAACCAGCTACAGCTTTCAGTGCTGGCAGCTTTCCTGTGGGCGCAATCTCTGGACGTTTCCAATTTGGCAGCCGGGCTCTGCCAGAGAGAGATACAGAGTGTTGCCCCATTACGAAGCAATGCTTTAGCAGAGCGCGAATGTCTGTGTGGCAGCGAATGCAGTTCCAAGGGACAGTGAAAACCAGCTACATCTTTCAGTGCTGGCAGCTTTCCTGTGGGTGCAATCTCTGGACGTTTCCAATTTCACTGGCAGGCACTGGGAGAAAGTCACAGAGAGTGTTGCCCCATTAGGAAGCAAAGCTTTAGCACAGCGCGAATGTCTGTGTGGCAGCGAATGCAGTTCCAAGGGACAGTGAAAACCAGCTACAGCTTTCAGTGCTGGCAGCTTTCCTGTGGGCGCAATCTCTGGACGTTTCCAATTTCACTGCCGGGCTCTGCCAGAGAGAGATACAGAGTGTTGCCCCATTACGAAGCAATGCTTTAGCAGAGCACGAATGTCTGTGTGGCAGCGAGTGCAGTTCCAGGAGACAGTGAAAACCAGCTAGAGCTTTCAGTGCTGGCAGCTTTCCTGTGGGCGCAATATCTGGACGTTTCCAATTTGGCAGCCGGGCTCTGCCAGAGAGAGATACAGAGTGTTGCCCCATTAGGAAGCAAAGCTTTAGCAGAGCGCGAATGTCTGTGTGGCAGCGAGTGCAGTTCCAGGGGACAGTGAAAACCAGCTACATCTTTCAGTGCTGGCAGCTTTCCTGTGGGCGCAATCTCTGGACGTTTCCAATTTCAATGCCGGACTCTGCCAGAGAGAGATACAGAGCGTTGCCCCATTAGGAAGCAAAGCTTTAGCAGAACGCGAATGTCTGTGTGGCAGCGAATGCAGTTCCAAGGGACAGTGAAAACCAGCTACAGCTTTCAGTGCTGGCAGCTTTCCTGTGGGCGCAATCTCTGGACGTTTCCAATTTCACTGCCGGGCTCTGCCAGAGAGAGATACAGAGTGTTGCCCCATTAGGAAGCAAAGCTTTAGCAGAGCGCGAATGTCTGTGTGGCAGCGAATGCAGTTCCAAGGGACAGTGAAAACCAGCTACAGCTTTCAGTGCTGGCAGCTTTCCTGTGGGTGCAATCTCTGGACGTTTCCAATTTGGCAGCCGGGCTCTGCCAGAGAGAGATACAGAGTGTTGCCCCATTACGAAGCAATGCTTTAGCAGAGCGCGAATGTCTGTGTGGCAGCGAATGCAGTTCCAAGGGACAGTGAAAACCAGCTACATCTTTCAGTGCTGGCAGCTTTCCTGTGGGTGCAATCTCTGGACGTTTCCAATTTCACTGGCAGGCACTGGGAGAAAGTCACAGAGAGTGTTGCCCCATTAGGAAGCAAAGCTTTAGCAGAGCGCGAATGTCTGTGTGGCAGCGAATGCAGTTCCAAGGGACAGTGAAAACCAGCTACAGCTTTCAGTGCTGGCAGCTTTCCTGTGGGCGCAATCTCTGGACGTTTCCAATTTCACTGCCGGGCTCTGCCAGAGAGAGATACAGAGTGTTGCCCCATTACGAAGCAATGCTTTAGCAGAGCGCGAATGTCTGTGTGGCAGCGAGTGCAGTTCCAGGGGACAGTGAAAACCAGCTAGAGCTTTCAGTGCTGGCAGCTTTCCTGTGGGCGCAATCTCTGGACGTTTCCAATTTCACTGCCGGGCTCTGCCAGAGAGAGATACAGAGTGTTGCCCCATTAGGAAGCAAAGCTTTAGCAGAGCGCGAATGACTGTGTGGCAGCGAGTGCAGTTCCAGGGGACAGTGAAAACCAGCTACAGCTTTCAGTGCTGGCAGCTTTCCTGTGGGCGCAATCTCTGGACGTTTCCAATTTCACTGCCAGGCACTGGGAGAAAGTCATACAGAGTGTTGCCCCATTAGGAAGCAAAGCTTTAGAACAGCGCGAATGTCTGTGTGGCAGCGAATGCAGTTCCAAGCGACAGTGAAAACCAGCTACAGCTTTCAGTGCTGGCAGCTTTCCTGTGGGCGCAATCTCTGGACGTTTCCAATTTCACTGCCGGGCTCTGCCAGAGAGAGATACAGAGTGTTGCCCCATTAGGAAGCAAAGCTTTAGCAGAGCGCGAATGTCTGTGTGGCAGCGAATGCAGTTCCAAGGGACAGTGAAAACCAGCTACAGCTTTCAGTGCTGGCAGCTTTCCTGTGGGCGCAATCTCTGGACGTTTCCAATTTCACTGCCGGGCTCTGCCAGAGAGAGATACAGAGTGTTGCCCCATTACGAAGCAATGCTTTAGCAGAGCGCGAATGTCTGTGTGGCAGCGAATGCAGTTCCAAGGGACAGTGAAAACCAGCTACATCTTTCAGTGCTGGCAGCTTTCCTGTGGGCGCAATCTCTGGACGTTTCCAATTTCACTGGCAGGCACTGGGAGAAAGTCATACAGAGTGTTGCCCCATTAGGAAGCAAAGCTTTAGCAGAGCGCGAATGACTGTGTGGCAGCGAGTGCAGTTCCAGGGGACAGTGAAAACCAGCTACAGCTTTCAGTGCTGGCAGCTTTCCTGTGGGCGCAATCTCTGGACGTTTCCAATTTCACTGCCGGGCTCTGCCAGAGAGAGATACAGAGTGTTGCCCCATTACGAAGCAATGCTTTAGCAGAGCGCGAATGTCTGTGTGGCAGCGAATGCAGGTCCAAGGGACAGTGAAAACCAGCTACAGCTTTCAGTGCTGGCAGCTTTCGTGTGGCCGCAATCTCTGGACATTTCCAATTTCACTGCCAGGCACTGGGAGAGAGTCATACAGAGTGTTGCCCCATTAGGAAGCAAAGCTTTAGCAGAGCGCGAATGTCTGTGTGGCAGCGAATGCAGTTCCAAGGGACAGTGAAAACCAGCTACAGCTTTCAGTGCTGGCAGCTTTCCTGTGGGCGCAATCTCTGGACGTTTCCAATTTGGCAGCCGGGCTCTGCCAGAGAGAGATACAGAGTGTTGCCCCATTAGGAAGCAATGCTTTAGCAGAGCGCGAATGTCTGTGTGGCAGCAAATGCAGTTCCAAGGGACAGTGAAAACCAGCTACATCTTTCAGTGCTGGCAGCTTTCCTGTGGGTGCAATCTCTGGACGTTTCCAATTTCACTGGCAGGCACTGGGAGAAAGTCACAGAGAGTGTTGCCCCATTAGGAAGCAAAGCTTTAGCAGAGCGCGAATGTCTGTGTGGCAGCGAATGCAGTTCCAAGGGACAGTGAAAACCAGCTACAGCTTTCAGTGCTGGCAGCTTTCCTGTGGGCGCAATCTCTGGACGTTTCCAATTTCACTGCCGGGCTCTGCCAGAGAGAGATACAGAGTGTTGCCCCATTACGAAGCAATGCTTTAGCAGAGCACGAATGTCTGTGTGGCAGCGAGTGCAGTTCCAGGAGACAGTGAAAACCAGCTAGAGCTTTCAGTGCTGGCAGCTTTCCTGTGGGCGCAATATCTGGACGTTTCCAATTTGGCAGCCGGGCTCTGCCAGAGAGAGATACAGAGTGTTGCCCCATTAGGAAGCAAAGCTTTAGCAGAGCGCGAATGTCTGTGTGGCAGCGAATGCAGTTCCAAGGGACAGTGAAAACCAGCTACATCTTTCAGTGCTGGCAGCTTTCCTGTGGGCGCAATCTCTGGACGTTTCCAATTTCAATGCCGGACTCTGCCAGAGAGAGATACAGAGCGTTGCCCCATTAGGAAGCAAAGCTTTAGCAGAACGCGAATGTCTGTGTGGCAGCGAATGCAGTTTCAAGGGACAGTGAAAACCAGCTACAGCTTTCAGTGCTGGCAGCTTTCCTGTGGGCGCAATCTCTGGACGTTTCCAATTTCACTGCCGGGCTCTGCCAGAGAGAGATACAGAGTGTTGCCCCATTAGGAAGCAAAGCTTTAGCAGAGCGCGAATGTCTGTGTGGCAGCGAATGCAGTTCCAAGGGACAGTGAAAACCAGCTACAGCTTTCAGTGCTGGCAGCTTTCCTGTGGGTGCAATCTCTGGACGTTTCCAATTTCACTGCCGGGCTCTGCCAGAGAGAGATACAGAGTGTTGCCCCATTAGGAAGCAATGCTTTAGCAGAGCGCGAATGTCAGTGTGGCAGCGAATGCAGTTCCAAGGGACAGTGAAAACCAGCTAGATCTTTCAGTGCTGGCAGCTTTCCTGTGGTCGCAATCTCTGGACGTTTCCAATTTCACTGGCAGGCACTGGGAGAAAGTCACAGAGAGTGTTGCCCCATTAGGAAGCAAAGCTTTAGCAGAGCGCGAGTGACTGTGTGGCAGCGAATGCAGTTCCAAGGGACAGTGAAAACCAGCTACAGCTTTCAGTGCTGGCAGCTTTCCTGTGGGCGCAATCTCTGGACGTTTCCAATTTCACTGCCGGGCTCTGCCAGAGAGAGATACAGAGTGTTGCCCCATTACGAAGCAATGCTTTAGCAGAGCGCGAATGTCTGTGTGGCAGCGAGTGCAGTTCCAGGGGACAGTGAAAACCAGCTAGAGCTTTCAGTGCTGGCAGCTTTCCTGTGGGCGCAATCTCTGGACCTTTCCAATTTGGCAGCCGGGCTCTGCCAGAGAGAGATACAGAGTGTTGCCCCATTAGGAAGCAATGCTTTAGCAGAGCGCGAATGACTGTGTGGCAGCGAGTGCAGTTCCAGGGGACAGTGAAAACCAGCTACAGCTTTCAGTGCTGGCAGCTTTCCTGTGGGCGCAATCTCTGGACGTTTCCAATTTCACTGCCAGGCACTGGGAGAAAGTCATACAGAGTGTTGCCCCATTAGGAAGCAAAGCTTTAGCACAGCGCGAATGTCTGTGTGGCAGCGAATGCAGTTCAAAGCGAAAGTGAAAACCAGCTACAGCTTTCAGTGCTGGCAGCTTTCCTGTGGGCGCAATCTCTGGACGTTTCCAATTTCACTGCCGGGCTCTGCCAGAGAGAGATACAGAGTGTTGCCCCATTAGGAAGCAAAGCTTTAGCAGAGCGCGAATGTCTGTGTGGCAGCGAATGCAGTTCCAAGGGACAGTGAAAACCAGCTACAGCTTTCAGTGCTGGCAGCTTTCCTGTGGGCGCAATCTCTGGACGTTTCCAATTTGGCAGCCGGGCTCTGCCAGAGAGAGATACAGAGTGTTGCCCCATTACGAAGCAATGCTTTAGCAGAGCGCGAATGTCTGTGTGGCAGCGAATGCAGTTCCAAGGGACAGTGAAAACCAGCTACATCTTTCAGTGCTGGCAGCTTTCCTGTGGGTGCAATCTCTGGACGTTTCCAATTTCACTGGCAGGCACTGGGAGAAAGTCACAGAGAGTGTTGCCCCATTAGGAAGCAAAGCTTTAGCAGAGCGCGAATGTCTGTGTGGCAGCGAATGCAGTTCCAAGGGACAGTGAAAACCAGCTACAGCTTTCAGTGCTGGCAGCTTTCCTGTGGGCGCAATCTCTGGACGTTTCCAATTTCACTGCCGGGCTCTGCCAGAGAGAGATACAGAGTGTTGCCCCATTACGAAGCAATGCTTTAGCAGAGCACGAATGTCTGTGTGGCAGCGAGTGCAGTTCCAGGAGACAGTGAAAACCAGCTAGAGCTTTCAGTGCTGGCAGCTTTCCTGTGGGCGCAATATCTGGACGTTTCCAATTTGGCAGCCGGGCTCTGCCAGAGAGAGATACAGAGTGTTGCCCCATTAGGAAGCAAAGCTTTAGCAGAGCGCGAATGTCTGTGTGGCAGCGAATGCAGTTCCAAGGGACAGTGAAAACCAGCTACATCTTTCAGTGCTGGCAGCTTTCCTGTGGGCGCAATCTCTGGACGTTTCCAATTTCAATGCCGGACTCTGCCAGAGAGAGATACAGAGCGATGCCCCATTAGGAAGCAAAGCTTTAGCAGAACGCGAATGTCTGTGTGGCAGCGAGTGCAGTTCCAGGGGACAGTGAAAACCAGCTACATCTTTCAGTGCTGGCAGCTTTCCTGTGGGTGCAATCTCTGGACGTTTCCAATTTCACTGGCAGGCACTGGGAGAAAGTCACAGAGAGTGTTGCCCCATTAGGAAGCAAAGCTTTAGCAGAGCGCGAATGTCTGTGTGGCAGCGAATGCAGTTCCAAGGGACAGTGAAAACCAGCTACAGCTTTCAGTGCTGGCAGCTTTCCTGTGGGCGCAATCTCTGGACGTTTCCAATTTCACTGCCGGGCTCTGCCAGAGAGAGATACAGAGTGTTGCCCCATTACGAAGCAATGCTTTAGCAGAGCGCGAATGTCTGTGTGGCAGCGAGTGCAGTTCCAGGGGACAGTGAAAACCAGCTAGAGCTTTCAGTGCTGGCAGCTTTCCTGTGGGCGCAATCTCTGGACGTTTCCAATTTGGCAGCCGGGCTCTGCCAGAGAGAGATACAGAGTGTTGCCCCATTAGGAAGCAAAGCTTTAGCAGAGCGCGAATGACTGTGTGGCAGCGAGTGCAGTTCCAGGGGACAGTGAAAACCAGCTACAGCTTTCAGTGCTGGCAGCTTTCCTGTGGGCGCAATCTCTGGACGTTTCCAATTTCACTGCCAGGCACTGGGAGAAAGTCATACAGAGTGTTGCCCCATTAGGAAGCAAAGCTTTAGCACAGCGCGAATGTCTGTGTGGCACCGAATGCAGTTCCAAGCGACAGTGAAAACCAGCTACAGCTTTCAGTGCTGGCAGCTTTCCTGTGGGCGCAATCTCTGGACGTTTCCAATTTCACTGCCGGGCTCTGCCAGAGAGAGATACAGAGTGTTGCCCCATTAGGAAGCAATGCTTTAGCAGAGCGCGAATGTTTATGTGGCAGCGAATGCAGTTCCAAGGGACAGTGAAAACCAGCTACATCTTTCAGTGCTGGCAGCTTTCCTGTGGGTGCAATCTCTGGACGTTTCCAATTTCACTGGCAGGCACTGGGAGAAAGTCACAGAGAGTGTTGCCCCATTAGGAAGCAAAGCTTTAGCAGAGCGCGAATGACTGTGTGGCAGCGAGTGCAGTTCCAGGGGACAGTGAAAACCAGCTACAGCTTTCAGTGCTGGCAGCTTTCCTGTGGGCGCAATCTCTGGACGTTTCCAATTTCACTGCCGGGCTCTGCCAGAGAGAGATACAGAGTGTTGCCCCATTACGAAGCAATGCTTTAGCAGAGCGCGAATGTCTGTGTGGCAGCGAATGCAGTTCCAAGGGACAGTGAAAACCAGCTACAGCTTTCAGTGCTGGCAGCTTTCCTGTGGGCGCAATCTCTGGACGTTTCCAATTTCACTGCCGGGCTCTGCCAGAGAGAGATACAGAGTGTTGCCCCATTACGAAGCAATGCTTTAGCAGAGCGCGAATGTCTGTGTGGCAGCGAGTGCAGTTCCAGGGGACAGTGAAAACCAGCTAGAGCTTTCAGTGCTGGCAGCTTTCCTGTGGGCGCAATCTCTGGACGTTTCCAATTTGGCAGCCGGGCTCTGCCAGAGAGAGATACAGAGTGTTGCCCCATTAGGAAGCAAAGCTTTAGCAGAGCGCGAATGACTGTGTGGCAGCGAGTGCAGTTCCAGGGGACAGTGAAAACCAGCTACAGCTTTCAGTGCTGGCAGCTTTCCTGTGGGCGCAATCTCTGGACGTTTCCAATTTCACTGCCAGGCACTGGGAGAAAGTCATACAGAGTGTTGCCCCATTAGGAAGCAAAGCTTTAGCACAGCGCGAATGTCTGTGTGGCACCGAATGCAGTTCCAAGCGACAGTGAAAACCAGCTACAGCTTTCAGTGCTGGCAGCTTTCCTGTGGGCGCAATCTCTGGACGTTTCCAATTTCACTGCCGGGCTCTGCCAGAGAGAGATACAGAGTGTTGCCCCATTAGGAAGCAATGCTTTAGCAGAGCGCGAATGTTTATGTGGCAGCGAATGCAGTTCCAAGGGACAGTGAAAACCAGCTACATCTTTCAGTGCTGGCAGCTTTCCTGTGGGTGCAATCTCTGGACGTTTCCAATTTCACTGGCAGGCACTGGGAGAAAGTCACAGAGAGTGTTGCCCCATTAGGAAGCAAAGCTTTAGCAGAGCGCGAATGACTGTGTGGCAGCGAGTGCAGTTCCAGGGGACAGTGAAAACCAGCTACAGCTTTCAGTGCTGGCAGCTTTCCTGTGGGCGCAATCTCTGGACGTTTCCAATTTCACTGCCGGGCTCTGCCAGAGAGAGATACAGAGTGTTGCCCCATTACGAAGCAATGCTTTAGCAGAGCGCGAATGTCTGTGTGGCAGCGAATGCAGTTCCAAGGGACAGTGAAAACCAGCTAGAGCTTTCAGTGCTGGCAGCTTTCCTGTGGTTGCAATCTCTGGACGTTTCCAATTTCACTGCCGGGCTCTGCCAGAGAGAGATACAGAGTGTTGCCCCATTACGAAGCAATGCTTTAGCAGAGCACGAATGTCTGTGTGGCAGCGAGTGCAGTTCTAGGAGACAGTGAAAACCAGCTAGAGCTTTCAGTGCTGGCAGCTTTCCTGTGGGCGCAATATCTGGACGTTTCCAATTTGGCAGCCGGGCTCTGCCAGAGAGAGATACAGAGTGTTGCCCCATTAGGAAGCAAAGCTTTAGCAGAGCGCGAATGTCTGTGTGGCAGCGAATGCAGTTCCAAGGGACAGTGAAAACCAGCTACATCTTTCAGTGCTGGCAGCTTTCCTGTGGGCGCAATCTCTGGACGTTTCCAATTTCAATGCCGGACTCTGCCAGAGAGAGATACAGAGCGATGCCCCATTAGGAAGCAAAGCTTTAGCAGAACGCGAATGTCTGTGTGGCAGCGAGTGCAGTTCCAGGGGACAGTGAAAACCAGCTAGAGCTTTCAGTGCTGGCAGCTTTCCTGTGGGCGCAATGTCTGGACCTTTCCAATTTGGCAGCCGGGCTCTGCCAGAGAGAGATACAGAGTGTTGCCCCATTAGGAAGCAAAGCTTTAGCAGAGCGCGAATGACTGTGTGGCAGCGAGTACAGTTCCAGGGGACAGTGAAAACCAGCTACATCTTTCAGTGCTGGCAGCTTTCCTGTGGGCGCAATCTCTGGACGTTTCCAATTTCACTGCCGGGCTCTGCCAGAGAGAGATACAGAGTGTTGCCCCATTACGAAGCAATGCTTTAGCAGAGCGCGAATGTCTGTGTGGCAGCGAATGCAGTTCCAAGGGACAGTGAAAACCAGCTACATCTTTCAGTGCTGGCAGCTTTCCTGTGGGTGCAATCTCTGGACGTTTCCAATTTCACTGGCAGGCACTGGGAGAAAGTCACAGAGAGTGTTGCCCCATTAGGAAGCAAAGCTTTAGCAGAGCGCGAATGTCTGTGTGGCAGCGAATGCAGTTCCAAGGGACAGTGAAAACCAGCTACAGCTTTCAGTGCTGGCAGCTTTCCTGTGGGCGCAATCTCTGGACGTTTCCAATTTCACTGCCGGGCTCTGCCAGAGAGAGATACAGAGTGTTGCCCCATTACGAAGCAATGCTTTAGCAGAGCGCGAATGTCTCTGTGGCAGCGAGTGCAGTTCCAGGGGACAGTGAAAACCAGCTAGAGCTTTCAGTGCTGGCAGCTTTCCTGTGGGCGCAATCTCTGGACGTTTCCAATTTGGCAGCCGGGCTCTGCCAGAGAGAGATACAGAGTGTTGCCCCATTAGGAAGCAAAGCTTTAGCAGAGCGCGAATGTCTGTGTGGCAGCGAGTGCAGTTCCAGGGGACAGTGAAAACCAGCTACAGCTTTCAGTGCTGGCAGCTTTCCTGTGGGCGCAATCTCTGGACGTTTCCAATTTCACTGCCAGGCACTGGGAGAAAGTCATACAGAGTGTTGCCCCATTAGGAAGCAAAGCTTTAGCACAGCGCGAATGTCTGTGTGGCAGCGAATGCAGATCCAAGGGACAGTGAAAACCAGCTACAGCTTTCAGTGCTGGCAGCTTTCCTGTGGGCGCAATCTCTGGACGTTTCCAATTTCACTGCCGGGCTCTGCCAGAGAGAGATACAGAGTGTTGCCCCATTAGGAAGCAAAGCTTTAGCAGAGCGCGAATGTCTGTGTGGCAGCGAATGCAGTTCCAAGGGACAGTGAAAACCAGCTACAGCTTTCAGTGCTGGCAGCTTTCCTGTGGGTGCAATCTCTGGACGTTTCCAATTTCACTGCCGGGCTCTGCCAGAGAGAGATACAGAGTGTTGCCCCATTACGAAGCAATGCTTTAGCAGAGCGCGAATGTCTATGTGGCAGCGAATGCAGTTCCAAGGGACAGTGAAAACCAGCTACATCTTTCAGTGCTGGCAGCTTTCCTGTGGGTGCAATCTCTGGACGTTTCCAATTTCACTGGCAGGCACTGGGAGAAACTCACAGAGAGTGTTGCCCCATTAGGAAGCAAAGCTTTAGCAGAGCGCGAATGTCTGTGTGGCAGCGAATGCAGTTCCAAGGGACAGTGAAAACCAGCTACAGCTTTCAGTGCTGGCAGCTTTCCTGTGTGCGCAATCTCTGGACGTTTCCAATTTCACTGCCGGGCTCTGCCAGAGAGAGATACAGAGTGTTGCCCCATTACGAAGCAATGCTTTAGCAGAGCGCGAATGTCTGTGTGGCAGCGAGTGCAGTTCCAGGGGACAGTGAAAACCAGCTAGAGCTTTCAGTGCTGGCAGCTTTCCTCTGGGCGCAATCTCTGGACCTTTCCAATTTGGCAGCCGGGCTCTGCCAGAGAGAGATACAGAGTGTTGCCCCATTAGGAAGCAAAGCTTTAGCAGAGCGCGAATGACTGTGTGGCAGCGAGTGCAGTTCCAGGGGACAGTGAAAACCAGCTACAGCTTTCAGTGCTGGCAGCTTTCCTGTGGGCGCAATCTCTGGACGTTTCCAATTTCACTGCCGGGCTCTGCCAGAGAGAGATACAGAGTGTTGCCCATTACGAAGCAATGCTTTAGCAGAGCGCGAATGTCTGTGTGGCAGCGAATGCAGGTCCAAGGGACAGTGAAAACCAGCTACAGCTTTCAGTGCTGGCAGCTTTCGTGTGGCCGCAATCTCTGGACATTTCCAATTTCACTGCCAGGCACTGGGAGAGAGTCATACAGAGTGTTGCCCCATTAGGAAGCAAAGCTTTAGCAGAGCGCGAATGTCTGTGTGGCAGCGAATGCAGTTCCAAGGGACAGTGAAAACCAGCTACAGCTTTCAGTGCTGGCAGCTTTCCTGTGGGCGCAATCTCTGGACGTTTCCAATTTGGCAGCAAGGCTCTGCCAGAGAGAGATACAGAGTGTTGCCCCATTACGAAGCAATGCTTTAGCAGAGCGCGAATGTCTGTGTGGCAGCGAATGCAGTTCCAAGGGACAGTGAAAACCAGCTACATCTTTCAGTGCTGGCAGCTTTCCTGTGGGTGCAATCTCTGGACGTTTCCAATTTCACTGGCAGGCACTGGGAGAAAGTCACAGAGAGTGTTGCCCCATTAGGAAGCAAAGCTTTAGCAGAGCGCGAATGTCTGTGTGGCAGCGAATGCAGTTCCAAGGGACAGTGAAAACCAGCTACAGCTTTCAGTGCTGGCAGCTTTCCTGTGGGCGCAATCTCTGGACGTTTCCAATTTCACTGCCGGGCTCTGCCAGAGAGAGATACAGAGTGTTGCCCCATTACGAAGCAATGCTTTAGCAGAGCGCGAATGTCTGTGTGGCAGCGAATGCAGTTCCAGGAGACAGTGAAAACCAGCTAGAGCTTTCAGTGCTGGCAGCTTTCCTGTGGGCGCAATATCTGGACGTTTCCAATTTGGCAGCCGGGCTCTGCCAGAGAGAGATACAGAGTGTTGCCCCATTAGGAAGCAAAGCTTTAGCAGAGCGCGAATGTCTGTGTGGCAGCGAATGCAGTTCCAAGGGACAGTGAAAACCAGCTACATCTTTCAGTGCTGGCAGCTTTGCTGTGGGCGCAATCTCTGGACGTTTCCAATTTCAATGCCGGACTCTGCCAGAGAGAGATACAGAGCGTTGCCCCATTAGGAAGCAAAGCTTTAGCAGAACGCGAATGTCTGTGTGGCAGCGAATGCAGTTCCAAGGGACAGTGAAAACCAGCTACAGCTTTCAGTGCTGGCAGCTTTCCTGTGGGCGCAATCTCTGGACGTTTCCAATTTCACTGCCGGGCTCTGCCAGAGAGAGATACAGAGTGTTGCCCCATTACGAAGCAATGCTTTAGCAGAGCGCGAATGTCTGTGTGGCAGCGAATGCAGTTCCAAGGGACAGTGAAAACCAGCTACATCTTTCAGTGCTGGCAGCTTTCCTGTGGGTGCAATCTCTGGACGTTTCCAATTTCACTGGCAGGCACTGGGAGAAAGTCACAGAGAGTGTTGCCCCATTAGGAAGCAAAGCTTTAGCAGAGCGCGAATGTCTGTGTGGCAGCGAATGCAGTTCCAAGGGACAGTGAAAACCAGCTACAGCTTTCAGTGCTGGCAGCTTTCCTGTGGGCGCAATCTCTGGACGTTTCCAATTTCACTGCCGGGCTCTGCCAGAGAGAGATACAGAGTGTTGCCCCATTACGAAGCAATGCTTTAGTAGAGCGCGAATGTCTGTGTGGCAGCGCATGCAGGTCCAAGGGACAGTGAAAACCAGCTACAGCTTTCAGTGCTGGCAGCTTTCCTGTGGGCGCAATCTCTGGACATTTCCAATTTCACTGCCAGGCACTGGGAGAGAGTCATACAGAGTGTTGCCCCATTAGGAAGCAAAGCTTTAGCAGAGCGCGAATGTCTGTGTGGCAGCGAATGCAGTTCCAAGGGACAGTGAAAACCAGCTACAGCTTTCAGTGCTGGCAGCTTTCCTGTGGGCGCAATCTCTGGACGTTTCCAATTTGGCAGCCGGGCTCTGCCAGAGAGAGATACAGAGTGTTGCCCCATTACGAAGCAATGCTTTAGCAGAGCGCGAATGTCTGTGTGGCAGCGAATGCAGTTCCAAGGGACAGTGAAAACCAGCTACAGCTTTCAGTGCTGGCAGCTTTCCTGTGGGCGCAATCTCTGGACGTTTTCAATTTGGCAGCCGGGCTCTGCCAGAGAGAGATACAGAGTGTTGCCCCATTAGGAAGCAAAGCTTTAGCAGAGCGCGAATGTCTGTGTGGCAGTGAATGCAGTTCCAAGGGACAGTGAAAAGCAGCTACATCTTTCAGTGCTGGCAGCTTTCCTGTGGGCGCAATCTCTGGACGTTTCCAATTTCACTGCCGGGCTCTGCCAGAGAGAGATACAGAGTGTTGCCCAATTACGAAGCAATGCTTTAGCAGAGCGCGAATGTCTGTGTGGCACCGAATGCAGTTCCAAGGGACAGTGAAAACCAGCTACAGCTTTCAGTGCTGGCAGCTTTCCTGTGGGTGGAATCTCTGGACGTTTCCAATTTCACTGGCAGGCACTGGGAGAAAGTCACAGAGAGTGTTGCCCCATTAGGAAGCAAAGCTTTAGCAGAGCGCGAATGTCTGTGTGGCAGCGAATGCAGTTCCAAGGGACAGTGAAAACCAGCTACAGCTTTCAGTGCTGGCAGCTTTCCTGTGGGCGCAATCTCTGGACGTTTCCAATTTCACTGCCGGGCTCTGCCAGAGAGAGATACAGAGTGTTGCCCCATTACGAAGCAATGCTTTAGCAGAGCGCGAATGTCTGTGTGGCAGCGAGTGCAGTTCCAGGGGACAGTGAAAACCAGCTAGAGCTTTCAGTGCTGGCAGCTTTCCTGTGGGCGCAATCTCTGGACGTTTCCAATTTGGCAGCCGGGCTCTGCCAGAGAGAGATACAGAGTGTTGCCCCATTAGGAAGCAAAGCTTTAGCAGAGCGCGAATGTCTGTGTGGCAGCGAATGCAGGTCCAAGGGACAGTGAAAACCAGCTACATCTTTCAGTGCTGGCAGCTTTCCTGTGGGTGCAATCTCTGGACGTTTCCAATTTCACTGGCAGGCACTGGGAGAAAGTCACAGAGAGTGTTGCCCCATTAGGAAGCAAAGCTTTAGCAGAGCGCGAATGTCTGTGTGGCAGCGAGTGCAGTTCCAGGGGACAGTGAAAACCAGCTACAGCTTTCAGTGCTGGCAGCTTTCCTGTGGGCGCAATCTCTGGACGTTTCCAATTTGGCAGCCGAGCTCTGCCAGAGAGAGATACAGAGTGTTGCCCCATTAGGAAGCAAAGCTTTAGCAGAGCGCGAATGTCTGTGTGGCAGCGAATGCAGTTCCAAGGGACAGTGAAAACCAGCTACATCTTTCAGTGCTGGCAGCTTTCCTGTGGGCGCAATCTCTGGACGTTTCCATTTTCAATGCCGGACTCTGCCAGAGAGAGATACAGAGCGTTGCCCCATTAGGAAGCAAAGCTTTAGCAGAACGCGAATGTCTGTGTGGCAGCGAATGCAGTTCCAAGGGACAGTGAAAACCAGCTACAGCTTTCAGTGCTGGCAGCTTTCCTGTGGGCGCAATCTCTGGACGTTTCCAATTTCACTGCCGGGCTCTGCCAGAGAGAGATACAGAGCGTTGCCCCATTAGGAAGCAAAGCTTTAGCAGAGCGCGAATGTCTGTGTGGCAGCGAATGCAGTTCCAAGGGACAGTGAAAACCAGCTACAGCTTTCAGTGCTGGCAGCTTTCCTGTGGGTGCAATCTCTGGACGTTTCCAATTTCACTGCCGGGCTCTGCCAGAGAGAGATACAGAGTGTTGCCCCATTACGAAGCAAAGCTTTAGCAGAGCGCGAATGTCTGTGTGGCAGCGAATGCAGTTCCAAGGGACAGTGAAAACCAGCTACATCTTTCAGTGCTGGCAGCTTTCCTGTGGGTGCAATCTCTGGACGTTTCCAATTTCACTGGCAGGCACTGGGAGAAAGTCACAGAGAGTGTTGCCCCATTAGGAAGCAAAGCTTTAGCAGAGCGCGAATGTCTGTGTGGCAGCGAATGCAGTTCCAAGGGACAGTGAAAACCAGCTACAGCTTTCAGTGCTGGCAGCTTTCCTGTGGGCGCAATCTCTGGACGTTTCCAATTTGGCAGCCGGGCTCTGCCAGAGAGAGATACAGAGTGTTGCCCCATTAGGAAGCAAAGCTTTAGCAGAGCGCGAATGTCTGTGTGGCAGCGAATGCAGTTCCAAGGGACAGTGAAAACCAGCTACATCTTTCAGTGCTGGCAGCTTTCCTGTGGGCGCAATCTCTGGACGTTTCCATTTTCAATGCCGGACTCTGCCAGAGAGAGATACAGAGCGTTGCCCCATTAGGAAGCAAAGCTTTAGCAGAACGCGAATGTCTGTGTGGCAGCGAATGCAGTTCCAAGGGACAGTGAAAACCAGCTACAGCTTTCAGTGCTGGCAGCTTTCCTGTGGGCGCAATCTCTGGACGTTTCCAATTTCACTGCCGGGCTCTGCCAGAGAGAGATACAGAGCGTTGCCCCATTAGGAAGCAAAGCTTTAGCAGAGCGCGAATGTCTGTGTGGCAGCGAATGCAGTTCCAAGGGACAGTGAAAACCAGCTACAGCTTTCAGTGCTGGCAGCTTTCCTGTGGGTGCAATCTCTGGACGTTTCCAATTTCACTGCCGGGCTCTGCCAGAGAGAGATACAGAGTGTTGCCCCATTACGAAGCAATGCTTTAGCAGAGCGCGAATGTCTGTGTGGCAGCGAATGCAGTTCCAAGGGACAGTGAAAACCAGCTACATCTTTCAGTGCTGGCAGCTTTCCTGTGGGTGCAATCTCTGGACGTTTCCAATTTCACTGGCAGGCACTGGGAGAAAGTCACAGAGAGTGTTGCCCCATTAGGAAGCAAAGCTTTAGCAGAGCGCGAATGTCTGTGTGGCAGCGAATGCAGTTCCAAGGGACAGTGAAAACCAGCTACAGCTTTCAGTGCTGGCAGCTTTCCTGTGGGCGCAATCTCTGGACGTTTCCAATTTCACTGCCGGGCTCTGCCAGAGAGAGATACAGAGTGTTGCCCCATTACGAAGCAATGCTTTAGCAGAGCGCGAATGTCTGTGTGGCAGCGAGTGCAGTTCCAGGGGACAGTGAAAACCAGCTACAGCTTTCAGTGCTGGCAGCTTTCCTGTGGGCGCAATCTCTGGACGTTTCCAATTTGGCAGCCGGGCTCTGCCAGAGAGAGATACAGAGTGTTGCCCCATTAGGAAGCAAAGCTTTAGCAGAGCGCGAATGTCTGTGTGGCAGCGAATGCAGTTCCAAGGGACAGTGAAAACCAGCTACATCTTTCAGTGCTGGCAGCTTTCCTGTGGGCGCAATCTCTGGACGTTTCCAATTTCACTGGCAGGCACTGGGAGAAAGTCACAGAGAGTGTTGCCCCATTACGAAGCAAAGCTTTAGCAGAGCGCGAATGTCTGTGTGGCAGCGAATGCAGTTCCAAGGGACAGTGAAAACCAGCTACAGCTTTCAGTGCTGGCAGCTTTCCTGTGGGCGCAATCTCTGGACGTTTCCAATTTCACTGCCGGGCTCTGCCAGAGAGAGATACAGAGTGTTGCCCAATTACGAAGCAATGCTTTAGCAGAGCGCGAATGTCTGTGTGGCAGCGAATGCAGTTCCAAGGGACAGTGAAAACCAGCTACATCTTTCAGTGCTGGCAGCTTTCCTGTGGGTGGAATCTCTGGACGTTTCCAATTTCACTGGCAGGCACTGGGAGAAAGTCACAGAGAGTGTTGCCCCATTAGGAAGCAAAGCTTTAGCAGAGCGCGAATGTCTGTGTGGCAGCGAATGCAGTTCCAAGGGACAGTGAAAACCAGCTACAGCTTTCAGTGCTGGCAGCTTTCCTGTGGGCGCAATCTCTGGACGTTTCCAATTTCACTGCCGGGCTCTGCCAGAGAGAGATACAGAGTGTTGCCCCATTACGAAGCAATGCTTTAGCAGAGCGCGAATGTCTGTGTGGCAGCGAGTGCAGTTCCAGGGGACAGTGAAAACCAGCTAGAGCTTTCAGTGCTGGCAGCTTTCCTGTGGGCGCAATCTCTGGACGTTTCCAATTTGGCAGCCGGGCTCTGCCAGAGAGAGATACAGAGTGTTGCCCCATTAGGAAGCAAAGCTTTAGCAGAGCGCGAATGTCTGTGTGGCAGCGAATGCAGTTCCAAGGGACAGTGAAAACCAGCTACAGCTTTCAGTGCTGGCAGCTTTCCTGTGGGCGCAATCTCTGGACGTTTCCAATTTCACTGCCGGGCTCTGCCAGAGAGAGATACAGAGCGTTGCCCCATTAGGAAGCAAAGCTTTAGCAGAGCGCGAATGTCTGTGTGGCAGCGAATGCAGGTCCAAGGGACAGTGAAAACCAGCTACAGCTTTCAGTGCTGGCAGCTTTCGTGTGGCCGCAATCTCTGGACGTTTCCAATTTCACTGGCAAGCACTGGGAGAAAGTCACAGAGAGTGTTGCCCCATTACGAAGCAAAGCTTTAGCAGAGCGCGAATGTCTGTGTGGCAGCGAATGCAGTTCCAAGGGACAGTGAAAACCAGCTACAGCTTTCAGTGCTGGCAGCTTTCCTGTGGGCGCAATCTCTGGACGTTTCCAATTTCACTGCCGGGCTCTGCCAGAGAGAGATACAGAGTGTTGCCCAATTTACGAAGCAATGCTTTAGCAGAGCGCGAATGTCTGTGTGGCAGCGAATGCAGTTCCAAGGGACAGTGAAAACCAGCTACATCTTTCAGTGCTGGCAGCTTTCCTGTGGGTGGAATCTCTGGACGTTTCCAATTTCACTGGCAGGCACTGGGAGAAAGTCACAGAGAGTGTTGCCCCATTAGGAAGCAAAGCTTTAGCAGAGCGCGAATGTCTGTGTGGCAGCGAGTGCAGTTCCAGGGGACAGTGAAAACCAGCTAGAGCTTTCAGTGCTGGCAGCTTTCCTGTGGGCGCAATCTCTGGACGTTTCCAATTTCACTGCCGGGCTCTGCCAGAGAGAGATACAGATTGTTGCCCCATTAGGAAGCAAAGCTTTAGCAGAGCGCGAATGTCTGTGTGGCAGCGAATGCAGTTCCAAGGGACAGTGAAAACCAGCTACAGCTTTCAGTGCTGGCAGCTTTCCTGTGGGCGCAATCTCTGGACGTTTCCAATTTCACTGCCGGACTCTGCCAGAGAGAGATACAGAGCGTTGCCCCATTAGGAAGCAAAGCTTTAGCAGAACGCGAATGTCTGTGTGGCAGCGAATGCAGATCCAAGGGACAGTGAAAACCAGCTACAGCTTTCAGTGCTGGCAGCTTTCCTGTGGGCGCAATCTCTGGACGTTTCCAATTTCACTGGCAGGCACTGGGAGAAAGTCACAGAGAGTGTTGCCCCATTACGAAGCAAAGCTTTAGCAGAGCGCGAATGTCTGTGTGGCAGCGAATGCAGTTCCAAGGGACAGTGAAAACCAGCTAGAGCTTTCAGTGCTGGCAGTTTTCCTGTGGGCGCAATCTCTGGACGTTTCCAATTTGGCAGCCGGGCTCTGCCAGAGAGAGATACAGAGTGTTGCCCCATTAGGAAGCAAAGCTTTAGCAGAGCGCGAATGTCTGTGTGGCAGCGAATGCAGTTCCAAGGGACAGTGAAAACCAGCTACAGCTTTCAGTGCTGGCAGCTTTCCTGTGGGCGCAATCTCTGGACGTTTCCAATTTCACTGCCGGACTCTGCCAGAGAGAGATACAGAGCGTTGCCCCATTAGGAAGCAAAGCTTTAGCAGATCGCGAATGTCTGTGTGGCAGCGAATGCAGTTCCAAGGGACAGTGAAAACCAGCTACAGCTTTCAGTGCTGGCAGCTTTCCTGTGGGCGCAATCTCTGGACGTTTCCAATTTCACTGCCAGGCACTGGGAGAAAGTCATACAGAGTGTTGCCCCATTAGGAAGCAAAGCTTTAGCACAGCGCTAATGTCTGTGTGGCAGCGAATGCAGTTCCAAGGGACAGTGAAAACCAGCTACAGCTTTCAGTGCTGGCAGCTTTCCTGTGGGCGCAATCTCTGGACGTTTCCAATTTCACTGCCGGGCTCTGCCAGAGAGAGATACAGAGTGTTGCCCCATTACGAAGCAATGCTTTAGCAGAGCGCGAATGTCTGTGTGGCAGCGAATGCAGGTCCAAGGGACAGTGAAAACCAGCTACAGCTTTCAGTGCTGGCAGCTTTCGTGTGGCCGCAATCTCTGGACATTTCCAATTTCACTGCCAGGCACTGGGAGAGAGTCATACAGAGTTTTGCCCCATTACCAAGCAATGCTTTTGTAGAGCGCGAATGTCTGTGTGGCAGCGAATGCAGTTCCAAGGGACAGTGAAAACCAGCTACAGCTTTCAGTGCTGGCAGCTTTCCTGTGGGCGCAATCTCTGGACGTTTCCAATTTCACTGCCGGGCTCTGCCAGAGAGAGATACAGAGTGTTGCCCCATTACGAAGCAATGCTTTAGCAGAGCGCGAATGTCTGTGTGGCAGCGAGTGCAGTTCCAGGGGACAGAGAAAACCAGCTAGAGCTTTCAGTGCTGGCAGTTTTCCTGTGGGCGCAATCTCTGGACGTTTCCAATTTGGCAGCCGGGCTCTGCCAGAGAGAGA
Organism: Mycteria americana; assembly: GCF_035582795.1. Taxonomy (NCBI): domain Eukaryota; kingdom Metazoa; phylum Chordata; class Aves; order Ciconiiformes; family Ciconiidae; genus Mycteria; species Mycteria americana. The sequence goes on from NW_027445623.1 coordinate 308,882, forward strand.
TACAGAGTGTTGCCCCATTAGGAAGCAAAGCTTTAGCAGAGCGCGAATGTCTGTGTGGCAGCGAATGCAGTTCCAAGGGACAGTGAAAACCAGCTACAGCTTTCAGTGCTGGCAGCTTTCGTGTGGCCGCAATCTCTGGACGTTTCCAATTTCACTGGCAGGCACTGGGAGAAAGTCACAGAGAGTGTTGCCCCATTAGGAAGCAAAGCTTTAGCAGAGCGCGAATGTCTGTGTGGCAGCGAATGCAGTTCCAAGGGACAGTGAAAACCAGCTACAGCTTTCAGTGCTGGCAGCTTTCCTGTGGGCGCAATCTCTGGACGTTTCCAATTTCACTGCCGGGCTCTGCCAGAGAGAGATACAGAGTGTTGCCCCATTAGGAAGCAATGCTTTAGCAGAGCGCGAATGTCTGTGTGGCAGCGAGTGCAGTTCCAGGAGACAGTGAAAACCAGCTAGAGCTTTCAGTGCTGGCAGCTTTCCTGTGGGCGCAATCTCTGGACGTTTCCAATTTGGCAGCCGGGCTCTGCCAGAGAGAGATACAGAGTGTTGCCCCATTAGGAAGCAAAGCTTTAGCAGAGCGCGAATGTCTGTGTGGCAGCGAATGCAGTTCCAAGGGACAGTGAAAACCAGCTACATCTTTCAGTGCTGGCAGCTTTCCTGTGGGCGCAATCTCTGGACGTTTCCATTTTCAATGCCGGACTCTGCCAGAGAGAGATACAGAGCGTTGCCCCATTAGGAAGCAAAGCTTTAGCAGAACGCGAATGTCTGTGTGGCAGCGAATGCAGTTCCAAGGGACAGTGAAAACCAGCTACAGCTTTCAGTGCTGGCAGCTTTCCTGTGGGCGCAATCTCTGGACGTTTCCAATTTCACTGCCGGGCTCTGCCAGAGAGAGATACAGAGCGTTGCCCCATTAGGAAGCAAAGCTTTAGCAGAGCGCGAATGTCTGTGTGGCAGCGAATGCAGTTCCAAGGGACAGTGAAAACCAGCTACAGCTTTCAGTGCTGGCAGCTTTCCTGTGGGTGCAATCTCTGGACGTTTCCAATTTCACTGCCGGGCTCTGCCAGAGAGAGATACAGAGTGTTGCCCCATTACGAAGCAATGCTTTAGCAGAGCGCGAATGTCTGTGTGGCAGCGAATGCAGTTCCAAGGGACAGTGAAAACCAGCTACATCTTTCAGTGCTGGCAGCTTTCCTGTGGGTGCAATCTCTGGACGTTTCCAATTTCACTGGCAGGCACTGGGAGAAAGTCACAGAGAGTGTTGCCCCATTAGGAAGCAAAGCTTTAGCAGAGCGCGAATGTCTGTGTGGCAGCGAATGCAGTTCCAAGGGACAGTGAAAACCAGCTACAGCTTTCAGTGCTGGCAGCTTTCCTGTGGGCGCAATCTCTGGACGTTTCCAATTTCACTGCCGGGCTCTGCCAGAGAGAGATACAGAGTGTTGCCCCATTACGAAGCAATGCTTTAGCAGAGCGCGAATGTCTGTGTGGCAGCGAGTGCAGTTCCAGGGGACAGTGAAAACCAGCTAGAGCTTTCAGTGCTGGCAGCTTTCCTGTGGGCGCAATCTCTGGACGTTTCCAATTTGGCAGCCGGGCTCTGCCAGAGAGAGATACAGAGTGTTGCCCCATTAGGAAGCAAAGCTTTAGCAGAGCGCGAATGTCTGTGTGGCAGCGAATGCAGTTCCAAGGGACAGTGAAAACCAGCTACATCTTTCAGTGCTGGCAGCTTTCCTGTGGGCGCAATCTCTGGACGTTTCCAATTTCACTGGCAGGCACTGGGAGAAAGTCACAGAGAGTGTTGCCCCATTACGAAGCAAAGCTTTAGCAGAGCGCGAATGTCTGTGTGGCAGCGAATGCAGTTCCAAGGGACAGTGAAAACCAGCTACAGCTTTCAGTGCTGGCAGCTTTCCTGTGGGCGCAATCTCTGGACGTTTCCAATTTCACTGCCGGGCTCTGCCAGAGAGAGATACAGAGTGTTGCCCCATTACGAAGCAATGCTTTAGCAGAGCGCGAATGTCTGTGTGGCAGCGAATGCAGTTCCAAGGGACAGTGAAAACCAGCTACATCTTTCAGTGCTGGCAGCTTTCCTGTGGGTGGAATCTCTGGACGTTTCCAATTTCACTGGCAGGCACTGGGAGAAAGTCACAGAGAGTGTTGCCCCATTAGGAAGCAAAGCTTTAGCAGAGCGCGAATGTCTGTGTGGCAGCGAGTGCAGTTCCAGGGGACAGTGAAAACCAGCTAGAGCTTTCAGTGCTGGCAGCTTTCCTGTGGGCGCAATCTCTGGACGTTTCCAATTTGGCAGCCGGGCTCTGCCAGAGAGAGATACAGAGTGTTGCCCCATTAGGAAGCAAAGCTTTACAGAGCACGAATGTCTGTGTGGCAGCGAATGCAGTTCCAAGGGACAGTGAAAACCAGCTACAGCTTTCAGTGCTGGCAGCTTTCCTGTGGGCGCAATCTCTGGACGTTTCCAATTTCACTGCCGGGCTCTGCCAGAGAGAGATACAGAGCGTTGCCCCATTAGGAAGCAAAGCTTTAGCAGAGCGCGAATGTCTGTGTGGCAGCGAATGCAGGTCCAAGGGACAGTGAAAACCAGCTACAGCTTTCAGTGCTGGCAGCTTTCGTGTGGCCGCAATCTCTGGACGTTTCCAATTTCACTGGCAGGCACTGGGAGAAAGTCACAGAGAGTGTTGCCCCATTACGAAGCAAAGCTTTAGCAGAGCGCGAATGTCTGTGTGGCAGCGAATGCAGTTCCAAGGGACAGTGAAAACCAGCTACAGCTTTCAGTGCTGGCAGCTTTCCTGTGGGCGCAATCTCTGGACGTTTCCAATTTCACTGCCGGGCTCTGCCAGAGAGAGATACAGAGTGTTGCCCAATTTACGAAGCAATGCTTTAGCAGAGCGCGAATGTCTGTGTGGCAGCGAATGCAGTTCCAAGGGACAGTGAAAACCAGCTACATCTTTCAGTGCTGGCAGCTTTCCTGTGGGTGGAATCTCTGGACGTTTCCAATTTCACTGGCAGGCACTGGGAGAAAGTCACAGAGAGTGTTGCCCCATTAGGAAGCAAAGCTTTAGCAGAGCGCGAATGTCTGTGTGGCAGCGAGTGCAGTTCCAAGGGACAGTGAAAACCAGCTACAGCTTTCAGTGCTGGCAGCTTTCCTGTGGGCGCAATCTCTGGACGTTTCCAATTTCACTGCCGGACTCTGCCAGAGAGAGATACAGAGCGTTGCCCCATTAGGAAGCAAAGCTTTAGCAGAACGCGAATGTCTGTGTGGCAGCGAATGCAGATCCAAGGGACAGTGAAAACCAGCTACAGCTTTCAGTGCTGGCAGCTTTCCTGTGGGCGCAATCTCTGGACGTTTCCAATTTCACTGGCAGGCACTGGGAGAAAGTCACAGAGAGTGTTGCCCCATTACGAAGCAAAGCTTTAGCAGAGCGCGAATGTCTGTGTGGCAGCGAATGCAGTTCCAAGGGACAGTGAAAACCAGCTACAGCTTTCAGTGCTGGCAGCTTTCCTGTGGGCGCAATCTCTGGACGTTTCCAATTTCACTGCCGGACTCTGCCAGAGAGAGATACAGAGCGTTGCCCCATTAAGAAGCAAAGCTTTAGCAGAACGCGAATGTCTGTGTGGCAGCGAATGCAGTTCCAAGGGACAGTGAAAACCAGCTACAGCTTTCAGTGCTGGCAGCTTTCCTGTGGGCGCAATCTCTGGATGTTTCCAATTTCACTGCCAGGCACTGGGAGAAAGTCATACAGAGTGTTGCCCCATTAGGAAGCAAAGCTTTAGCACAGCGCTAATGTCTGTGTGGCAGCGAATGCAGTTCCAAGGGACAGTGAAAACCAGCTACAGCTTTCAGTGCTGGCAGCTTTCCTGTGGGCGCAATCTCTGGACGTTTCCAATTTCACTGCCGGGCTCTGCCAGAGAGAGATACAGAGTGTTGCCCCATTACGAAGCAATGCTTTAGCAGAGCGCGAATGTCTGTGTGGCAGCGAATGCAGGTCCAAGGGACAGTGAAAACCAGCTACAGCTTTCAGTGCTGGCAGCTTTCGTGTGGCCGCAATCTCTGGACGTTTCCAATTTCACTGGCAGGCACTGGGAGAAAGTCACAGAGAGTGTTGCCCCATTAGGAAGCAAAGCTTTAGCAGAGCGCGAATGTCTGTGTGGCAGCGAATGCAGTTCCAAGGGACAGTGAAAACCAGCTACAGCTTTCAGTGCTGGCAGCTTTCCTGTGGGCGCAATCTCTGGACGTTTCCAATTTCACTGCCGGGCTCTGCCAGAGAGAGATACAGAGTGTTGCCCCATTACGAAGCAATGCTTTAGCAGAGCGCGAATGTCTGTGTGGCAGCGAGTGCAGTTCCAGGGGACAGAGAAAACCAGCTAGAGCTTTCAGTGCTGGCAGTTTTCCTGTGGGCGCAATCTCTGGACGTTTCCAATTTGGCAGCCGGGCTCTGCCAGAGAGAGATACAGAGTGTTGCCCCATTAGGAAGCAAAGCTTTAGCAGAGCGCGAATGTCTGTGTGGCAGCGAATGCAGTTCCAAGGGACAGTGAAAACCAGCTACATCTTTCAGTGCTGGCAGCTTTCCTGTGGGCGCAATCTCTGGACGTTTCCAATTTCACTGCCGGACTCTGCCAGAGAGAGATACAGAGTGTTGCCCCATTAGGAAGCAAAGCTTTAGCAGAACGCGAATGTCTGTGTGGCAGCGAATGCAGTTCCAAGGGACAGTGAAAACCAGCTACAGCTTTCAGTGCTGGCAGCTTTCCTGTGGGCGCAATCTCTGGACGTTTCCAATTTCACTGCCAGGCACTGGGAGAAAGTCATACAGAGTGTTGCCCCATTAGGAAGCAAAGCTTTAGCACAGCGCTAATGTCTGTGTGGCAGCGAATGCAGTTCCAAGGGACAGTGAAAACCAGCTACAGCTTTCAGTGCTGGCAGCTTTCCTGTGGGCGCAATCTCTGGACGTTTCCAATTTCACTGCCGGGCTCTGCCAGAGAGAGATACAGAGTGTTGCCCCATTACGAAGCAATGCTTTAGCAGAGCGCGAATGTCTGTGTGGCAGCGAATGCAGTTTCAAGGGACAGTGAAAACAAGCTACAGCTTTCAGTGCTGGCAGCTTTCCTGTGGGCGCAATCTCTGGACGTTTCCAATTTGGCAGCCGGGCTCTGCCAGAGAGAGATACAGAGTGTTGCCCCATTAGGAAGCAAAGCTTTAGCAGAGCGCGAATGTCTGTGTGGCAGCGAATGCAGTTCCAAGGGACAGTGAAAACCAGCTACAGCTTTCAGTGCTGGCAGCTTTCCTGTGGGCGCAATCTCTGGACGTTTCCAATTTCACTGCCGGGCTCTGCCAGAGAGAGATACAGAGTGTTGCCCCATTACGAAGCAATGCTTTAGCAGAGCGCGAATGTCTGTCTGGCAGCGAATGCAGTTCCAAGGGACAGTGAAAACCAGCTACATCTTTCAGTGCTGGCAGCTTTCCTGTGGGTGCAATCTCTGGACGTTTCCAATTTCACTGGCAGGCACTGGGAGAAAGTCACAGAGAGTGTTGCCCCATTAGGAAGCAAAGCTTTAGCAGAGCGCGAATGTCTGTGTGGCAGCGAATGCAGTTCCAAGGGACAGTGAAAACCAGCTACAGCTTTCAGTGCTGGCAGCTTTCCTGTGGGCGCAATCTCTGGACGTTTCCAATTTCACTGCCGGGCTCTGCCAGAGAGAGATAAAGAGTGTTGCCCCATTACGAAGCAATGCTTTAGCAGAGCGCGAATGTCTGTGTGGCAGCGAGTGCAGTTCCAGGGGACAGTGAAAACCAGCTAGAGCTTTCAGTGCTGGCAGCTTTCCTGTGGGCGCAATCTCTGGACGTTTCCAATTTGGCAGCCGGGCTCTGCCAGAGAGAGATACAGAGTGTTGCCCCATTAGGAAGCAAAGCTTTAGCAGAGCGCGAATGTCTGTGTGGCAGCGAATGCAGTTCCAAGGGACAGTGAAAACCAGCTACATCTTTCAGTGCTGGCAGCTTTCCTGTGGGCGCAATCTCTGGACGTTTCCATTTTCAATGCCGGACTCTGCCAGAGAGAGATACAGAGCGTTGCCCCATTAGGAAGCAAAGCTTTAGCAGAACGCGAATGTCTGTGTGGCAGCGAATGCAGTTCCAAGGGACAGTGAAAACCAGCTACAGCTTTCAGTGCTGGCAGCTTTCCTGTGGGCGCAATCTCTGGACGTTTCCAATTTCACTGCCGGGCTCTGCCAGAGAGAGATACAGAGCGTTGCCCCATTAGGAAGCAAAGCTTTAGCAGAGCGCGAATGTCTGTGTGGCAGCGAATGCAGTTCCAAGGGACAGTGAAAACCAGCTACAGCTTTCAGTGCTGGCAGCTTTCCTGTGGGTGCAATCTCTGGACGTTTCCAATTTCACTGCCGGGCTCTGCCAGAGAGAGATACAGAGTGTTGCCCCATTAGGAAGCAAAGCTTTAGCAGAGCGCGAATGTCTGTGTGGCAGCGAATGCAGTTCCAAGGGACAGTGAAAACCAGCTACATCTTTCAGTGCTGGCAGCTTTCCTGTGGGCGCAATCTCTGGACGTTTCCAATTTCACTGGCAGGCACTGGGAGAAAGTCACAGAGAGTGTTGCCCCATTACGAAGCAAAGCTTTAGCAGAGCGCGAATGTCTGTGTGGCAGCGAATGCAGTTCCAAGGGACAGTGAAAACCAGCTACAGCTTTCAGTGCTGGCAGCTTTCCTGTGGGCGCAATCTCTGGACGTTTCCAATTTCACTGCCGGGCTCTGCCAGAGAGAGATACAGAGTGTTGCCCAATTACGAAGCAATGCTTTAGCAGAGCGCGAATGTCTGTGTGGCAGCGAATGCAGTTCCAAGGGACAGTGAAAACCAGCTACATCTTTCAGTGCTGGCAGCTTTCCTGTGGGTGGAATCTCTGGACGTTTCCAATTTCACTGGCAGGCACTGGGAGAAAGTCACAGAGAGTGTTGCCCCATTAGGAAGCAAAGCTTTAGCAGAGCGCGAATGTCTGTGTGGCAGCGAATGCAGTTCCAAGGGACAGTGAAAACCAGCTACAGCTTTCAGTGCTGGCAGCTTTCCTGTGGGCGCAATCTCTGGACGTTTCCAATTTCACTGCCGGGCTCTGCCAGAGAGAGATACAGAGTGTTGCCCCATTACGAAGCAATGCTTTAGCAGAGCGCGAATGTCTGTGTGGCAGCGAGTGCAGTTCCAGGGGACAGTGAAAACCAGCTAGAGCTTTCAGTGCTGGCAGCTTTCCTGTGGGCGCAATCTCTGGACGTTTCCAATTTGGCAGCCGGGCTCTGCCAGAGAGAGATACAGAGTGTTGCCCCATTAGGAAGCAAAGCTTTAGCAGAGCGCGAATGTCTGTGTGGCAGCGAATGCAGTTCCAAGGGACAGTGAAAACCAGCTACAGCTTTCAGTGCTGGCAGCTTTCCTGTGGGCGCAATCTCTGGACGTTTCCAATTTCACTGCCGGACTCTGCCAGAGAGAGATACAGAGCGTTGCCCCATTAGGAAGCAAAGCTTTAGCAGAATGCGAATGTCTGTGTGGCAGCGAATGCAGATCCAAGGGACAGTGAAAACCAGCTAGAGCTTTCAGTGCTGGCAGCTTTCCTGTGGGCGCAATCTCTGGACGTTTCCAATTTCACTGCCGGGCTCTGCCAGAGAGAGATACAGAGTGTTGCCCCATTAGGAAGCAAAGCTTTAGCAGAGCGCGAATGTCTGTGTGGCAGCGAATGCAGGTCCAAGGGACAGTGAAAACCAGCTACAGCTTTCAGTGCTGGCAGCTTTCCTGTGGGCGCAATCTCTGGACGTTTCCAATTTCACTGGCAGGCACTGGGAGAAAGTCACAGAGAGTGTTGCCCCATTACGAAGCAAAGCTTTAGCAGAGCGCGAATGTCTGTGTGGCAGCGAATGCAGTTCCAAGGGACAGTGAAAACCAGCTACAGCTTTCAGTGCTGGCAGCTTTCCTGTGGGCGCAATCTCTGGACGTTTCCAATTTCACTGCCGGGCTCTGCCAGAGAGAGATACAGAGTGTTGCCCAATTTACGAAGCAATGCTTTAGCAGAGCGCGAATGTCTGTGTGGCAGCGAATGCAGTTCCAAGGGACAGTGAAAACCAGCTACATCTTTCAGTGCTGGCAGCTTTCCTGTGGGTGGAATCTCTGGACGTTTCCAATTTCACTGGCAGGCACTGGGAGAAAGTCACAGAGAGTGTTGCCCCATTACGAAGCAAAGCTTTAGCAGAGCGCGAATGTCTGTGTGGCAGCGAGTGCAGTTCCAGGGGACAGTGAAAACCAGCTAGAGCTTTCAGTGCTGGCAGCTTTCCTGTGGGCGCAATCTCTGGACGTTTCCAATTTCACTGCCGGGCTCTGCCAGAGAGAGATACAGATTGTTGCCCCATTAGGAAGCAAAGCTTTAGCAGAGCGCGAATGTCTGTGTGGCAGCGAATGCAGTTCCAAGGGACAGTGAAAACCAGCTACATCTTTCAGTGCTGGCAGCTTTCCTGTGGGTGCAATCTCTGGACGTTTCCAATTTCACTGGCAGGCACTGGGAGAAAGTCACAGAGAGTGTTGCCCCATTAGGAAGCAAAGCTTTAGCAGAGCGCGAATGTCTGTGTGGCAGCGAATGCAGTTCCAAGGGACAGTGAAAACCAGCTACAGCTTTCAGTGCTGGCAGCTTTCCTGTGGGCGCAATCTCTGGACGTTTCCAATTTCACTGCCGGGCTCTGCCAGAGAGAGATACAGAGTGTTGCCCCATTACGAAGCAATGCTTTAGCAGAGCGCGAATGTCTGTGTGGCAGCGAGTGCAGTTCCAGGAGACAGTGAAAACCAGCTAGAGCTTTCAGTGCTGGCAGCTTTCCTGTGGGCGCAATCTCTGGACGTTTCCAATTTGGCAGCCGGGCTCTGCCAGAGAGAGATACAGAGTGTTGCCCCATTAGGAAGCAAAGCTTTAGCAGAGCGCGAATGTCTGTGTGGCAGCGAATGCAGTTCCAAGGGACAGTGAAAACCAGCTACATCTTTCAGTGCTGGCAGCTTTCCTGTGGGCGCAATCTCTGGACGTTTCCATTTTCAATGCCGGACTCTGCCAGAGAGAGATACAGAGCGTTGCCCCATTAGGAAGCAAAGCTTTAGCAGAACGCGAATGTCTGTGTGGCAGCGAATGCAGTTCCAAGGGACAGTGAAAACCAGCTACAGCTTTCAGTGCTGGCAGCTTTCCTGTGGGCGCAATCTCTGGACGTTTCCAATTTCACTGCCGGGCTCTGCCAGAGAGAGATACAGAGCGTTGCCCCATTAGGAAGCAAAGCTTTAGCAGAGCGCGAATGTCTGTGTGGCAGCGAATGCAGTTCCAAGGGACAGTGAAAACCAGCTACAGCTTTCAGTGCTGGCAGCTTTCCTGTGGGTGCAATCTCTGGACGTTTCCAATTTGGCAGCCGGGCTCTGCCAGAGAGAGATACAGAGTGTTGCCCCATTACGAAGCAATGCTTTAGCAGAGCGCGAATGTCTGTGTGGCAGCGAATGCAGTTCCAAGGGACAGTGAAAACCAGCTACATCTTTCAGTGCTGGCAGCTTTCCTGTGGGTGCAATCTCTGGACGTTTCCAATTTCACTGGCAGGCACTGGGAGAAAGTCACAGAGAGTGTTGCCCCATTAGGAAGCAAAGCTTTAGCAGAGCGCGAATGTCTGTGTGGCAGCGAATGCAGTTCCAAGGGACAGTGAAAACCAGCTACAGCTTTCAGTGCTGGCAGCTTTCCTGTGGGCGCAATCTCTGGACGTTTCCAATTTCACTGCCGGGCTCTGCCAGAGAGAGATACAGAGTGTTGCCCCATTACGAAGCAATGCTTTAGCAGAGCGCGAATGTCTGTGTGGCAGCGAGTGCAGTTCCAGGGGACAGTGAAAACCAGCTAGAGCTTTCAGTGCTGGCAGCTTTCCTGTGGGCGCAATCTCTGGACGTTTCCAATTTGGCAGCCGGGCTCTGCCAGAGAGAGATACAGAGTGTTGCCCCATTAGGAAGCAAAGCTTTAGCAGAGCGCGAATGTCTGTGTGGCAGCGAATGCAGTTCCAAGGGACAGTGAAAACCAGCTACATCTTTCAGTGCTGGCAGCTTTCCTGTGGGCGCAATCTCTGGACGTTTCCAATTTCACTGGCAGGCACTGGGAGAAAGTCACAGAGAGTGTTGCCCCATTACGAAGCAAAGCTTTAGCAGAGCGCGAATGTCTGTGTGGCAGCGAATGCAGTTCCAAGGGACAGTGAAAACCAGCTACAGCTTTCAGTGCTGGCAGCTTTCCTGTGGGCGCAATCTCTGGACGTTTCCAATTTCACTGCCGGGCTCTGCCAGAGAGAGATACAGAGTGTTGCCCAATTACGAAGCAATGCTTTAGCAGAGCGCGAATGTCTGTGTGGCAGCGAATGCAGTTCCAAGGGACAGTGAAAACCAGCTACATCTTTCAGTGCTGGCAGCTTTCCTGTGGGTGGAATCTCTGGACGTTTCCAATTTCACTGGCAGGCACTGGGAGAAAGTCACAGAGAGTGTTGCCCCATTAGGAAGCAAAGCTTTAGCAGAGCGCGAATGTCTGTGTGGCAGCGAATGCAGTTCCAAGGGACAGTGAAAACCAGCTACAGCTTTCAGTGCTGGCAGCTTTCCTGTGGGCGCAATCTCTGGACGTTTCCAATTTCACTGCCGGGCTCTGCCAGAGAGAGATACAGAGTGTTGCCCCATTACGAAGCAATGCTTTAGCAGAGCGCGAATGTCTGTGTGGCAGCGAGTGCAGTTCCAGGGGACAGTGAAAACCAGCTAGAGCTTTCAGTGCTGGCAGCTTTCCTGTGGGCGCAATCTCTGGACGTTTCCAATTTGGCAGCCGGGCTCTGCCAGAGAGAGATACAGAGTGTTGCCCCATTAGGAAGCAAAGCTTTAGCAGAGCGCGAATGTCTGTGTGGCAGCGAATGCAGTTCCAAGGGACAGTGAAAACCAGCTACAGCTTTCAGTGCTGGCAGCTTTCCTGTGGGCGCAATCTCTGGACGTTTCCAATTTCACTGCCGGGCTCTGCCAGAGAGAGATACAGAGCGTTGCCCCATTAGGAAGCAAAGCTTTAGCAGAGCGCGAATGTCTGTGTGGCAGCGAATGCAGGTCCAAGGGACAGTGAAAACCAGCTACAGCTTTCAGTGCTGGCAGCTTTCGTGTGGCCGCAATCTCTGGACGTTTCCAATTTCACTGGCAAGCACTGGGAGAAAGTCACAGAGAGTGTTGCCCCATTACGAAGCAAAGCTTTAGCAGAGCGCGAATGTCTGTGTGGCAGCGAATGCAGTTCCAAGGGACAGTGAAAACCAGCTACAGCTTTCAGTGCTGGCAGCTTTCCTGTGGGCGCAATCTCTGGACGTTTCCAATTTCACTGCCGGGCTCTGCCAGAGAGAGATACAGAGTGTTGCCCAATTTACGAAGCAATGCTTTAGCAGAGCGCGAATGTCTGTGTGGCAGCGAATGCAGTTCCAAGGGACAGTGAAAACCAGCTACATCTTTCAGTGCTGGCAGCTTTCCTGTGGGTGGAATCTCTGGACGTTTCCAATTTCACTGGCAGGCACTGGGAGAAAGTCACAGAGAGTGTTGCCCCATTAGGAAGCAAAGCTTTAGCAGAGCGCGAATGTCTGTGTGGCAGCGAGTGCAGTTCCAGGGGACAGTGAAAACCAGCTAGAGCTTTCAGTGCTGGCAGCTTTCCTGTGGGCGCAATCTCTGGACGTTTCCAATTTCACTGCCGGGCTCTGCCAGAGAGAGATACAGATTGTTGCCCCATTAGGAAGCAAAGCTTTAGCAGAGCGCGAATGTCTGTGTGGCAGCGAATGCAGTTCCAAGGGACAGTGAAAACCAGCTACAGCTTTCAGTGCTGGCAGCTTTCCTGTGGGCGCAATCTCTGGACGTTTCCAATTTCACTGCCGGACTCTGCCAGAGAGAGATACAGAGCGTTGCCCCATTAGGAAGCAAAGCTTTAGCAGAACGCGAATGTCTGTGTGGCAGCGAATGCAGATCCAAGGTACAGTGAAAACCAGCTACAGCTTTCAGTGCTGGCAGCTTTCCTGTGGGCGCAATCTCTGGACGTTTCCAATTTCACTGGCAGGCACTGGGAGAAAGTCACAGAGAGTGTTGCCCCATTACGAAGCAAAGCTTTAGCAGAGCGCGAATGTCTGTGTGGCAGCGAATGCAGTTCCAAGGGACAGTGAAAACCAGCTACAGCTTTCAGTGCTGGCAGCTTTCCTGTGGGCGCAATCTCTGGACGTTTCCAATTTTGCAGCCGGGCTCTGCCAGAGAGAGATACAGAGTGTTGCCCCATTACGAAGCAATGCTTTAGCAGAGCGCGAATGTCTGTGTGGCAGCGAATGCAGTTCCAAGGGACAGTGAAAACCAGCTACATCTTTCAGTGCTGGCAGCTTTCCTGTGGGTGCAATCTCTGGACGTTTCCAATTTCACTGGCAGGCACTGGGAGAAAGTCACAGAGAGTGTTGCCCCATTAGGAAGCAAAGCTTTAGCAGAGCGCGAATGTCTGTGTGGCAGCGAATGCAGTTCCAAGGGACAGTGAAAACCAGCTACAGCTTCCAGTGCTGGCAGCTTTCCTGTGGGCGCAATCTCTGGACGTTTCCAATTTCACTGCCGGGCTCTGCCAGAGAGAGATACAGAGTGTTGCCCCATTACGAAGCAATGCTTTAGCAGAGCGCGAATGTCTGTGTGGCAGCGAATGCAGGTCCAAGGGACAGTGAAAACCAGCTACATCTTTCAGTGCTGGCAGCTTTCGTGTGGCCGCAATCTCTGGACATTTCCAATTTCACTGCCAGGCACTGGGAGAGAGTCATACAGAGTTTTGCCCCATTACCAAGCAATGCTTTTGTAGAGGGCAAATGTCTGTGTGGCAGCGAATGCAGTTCCAAGGGACAGTGAAAACCAGCTACAGCTTTCAGTGCTGGCAGCTTTCCTGTGGGCGCAATCTCTGGACGTTTCCAATTTCACTGCCGGGCTCTGCCAGAGAGAGATACAGAGTGTTGCCCCATTACGAAGCAATGCTTTAGCAGAGCGCGAATGTCTGTGTGGCAGCGAGTGCAGTTCCAGGGGACAGAGAAAACCAGCTAGAGCTTTCAGTGCTGGCAGTTTTCCTGTGGGCGCAATCTCTGGACGTTTCCAATTTGGCAGCCGGGCTCTGCCAGAGAGAGATACAGAGTGTTGCCCCATTAGGAAGCAAAGCTTTAGCAGAGCGCGAATGTCTGTGTGGCAGCGAATGCAGTTCCAAGGGACAGTGAAAACCAGCTACAGCTTTCAGTGCTGGCAGCTTTCCTGTGGGCGCAATCTCTGGACGTTTCCAATTTCACTGCCGGACTCTGCCAGAGAGAGATACAGAGCGTTGCCCCATTAGGAAGCAAAGCTTTAGCAGAACGCGAATGTCTGTGTGGCAGCGAATGCAGATCCAAGGTACAGTGAAAACCAGCTACAGCTTTCAGTGCTGGCAGCTTTCCTGTGGGCGCAATCTCTGGACGTTTCCAATTTCACTGGCAGGCACTGGGAGAAAGTCACAGAGAGTGTTGCCCCATTACGAAGCAAAGCTTTAGCAGAGCGCGAATGTCTGTGTGGCAGCGAATGCAGTTCCAAGGGACAGTGAAAACCAGCTACAGCTTTCAGTGCTGGCAGCTTTCCTGTGGGCGCAATCTCTGGACGTTTCCAATTTTGCAGCCGGGCTCTGCCAGAGAGAGATACAGAGTGTTGCCCCATTACGAAGCAATGCTTTAGCAGAGCGCGAATGTCTGTGTGGCAGCGAATGCAGTTCCAAGGGACAGTGAAAACCAGCTACATCTTTCAGTGCTGGCAGCTTTCCTGTGGGTGCAATCTCTGGACGTTTCCAATTTCACTGGCAGGCACTGGGAGAAAGTCACAGAGAGTGTTGCCCCATTAGGAAGCAAAGCTTTAGCAGAGCGCGAATGTCTGTGTGGCAGCGAATGCAGTTCCAAGGGACAGTGAAAACCAGCTACAGCTTTCAGTGCTGGCAGCTTTCCTGTGGGCGCAATCTCTGGACGTTTCCAATTTCACTGCCGGGCTCTGCCAGAGAGAGATACAGAGTGTTGCCCCATTACGAAGCAATGCTTTAGCAGAGCGCGAATGTCTGTGTGGCAGCGAATGCAGGTCCAAGGGACAGTGAAAACCAGCTACATCTTTCAGTGCTGGCAGCTTTCGTGTGGCCGCAATCTCTGGACATTTCCAATTTCACTGCCAGGCACTGGGAGAGAGTCATACAGAGTTTTGCCCCATTACCAAGCAATGCTTTTGTAGAGGGCAAATGTCTGTGTGGCAGCGAATGCAGTTCCAAGGGACAGTGAAAACCAGCTACAGCTTTCAGTGCTGGCAGCTTTCCTGTGGGCGCAATCTCTGGACGTTTCCAATTTCACTGCCGGGCTCTGCCAGAGAGAGATACAGAGTGTTGCCCCATTACGAAGCAATGCTTTAGCAGAGCGCGAATGTCTGTGTGGCAGCGAGTGCAGTTCCAGGGGACAGAGAAAACCAGCTAGAGCTTTCAGTGCTGGCAGTTTTCCTGTGGGCGCAATCTCTGGACGTTTCCAATTTGGCAGCCGGGCTCTGCCAGAGAGAGATACAGAGTGTTGCCCCATTAGGAAGCAAAGCTTTAGCAGAGCGCGAATGTCTGTGTGGCAGCGAATGCAGTTCCAAGGGACAGTGAAAACCAGCTACAGCTTTCAGTGCTGGCAGCTTTCCTGTGGGCGCAATCTCTGGACGTTTCCAATTTCACTGCCGGACTCTGCCAGAGAGAGATACAGAGCGTTGCCCCATTAGGAAGCAAAGCTTTAGCAGAACGCGAATGTCTGTGTGGCAGCGAATGCAGTTCCAAGGGACAGTGAAAACCAGCTACAGCTTTCAGTGCTGGCAGCTTTCCTGTGGGCGCAATCTCTGGACGTTTCCAATTTCACTGCCAGGCACTGGGAGAAAGTCATACAGAGTGTTGCCCCATTAGGAAGCAAAGCTTTAGCACAGCGCTAATGTCTGTGTGGCAGCGAATGCAGTTCCAAGGGACAGTGAAAACCAGCTACAGCTTTCAGTGCTGGCAGCTTTCCTGTGGGCGCAATCTCTGGACGTTTCCAATTTCACTGCCGGGCTCTGCCAGAGAGAGATACAGAGTGTTGCCCCATTACGAAGCAATGCTTTAGCAGAGCGCGAATGTCTGTGTGGCAGCGAATGCAGGTCCAAGGGACAGTGAAAACCAGCTACAGCTTTCAGTGCTGGCAGCTTTCGTGTGGCCGCAATCTCTGGACATTTCCAATTTCACTGCCAGGCACTGGGAGAGAGTCATACAGAGTTTTGCCCCATTACCAAGCAATGCTTTTGTAGAGCGCGAATGTCTGTGTGGCAGCGAATGCAGTTCCAAGGGACAGTGAAAACCAGCTACAGCTTTCAGTGCTGGCAGCTTTCCTGTGGGCGCAATCTCTGGACGTTTCCAATTTCACTGCCGGGCTCTGCCAGAGAGAGATACAGAGTGTTGCCCCATTACGAAGCAATGCTTTAGCAGAGCGCGAATGTCTGTGTGGCAGCGAATGCAGTTCCAAGGGACAGTGAAAACCAGCTACAGCTTTCAGTGCTGGCAGCTTTCCTGTGGGCGCAATCTCTGGACGTTTCCAATTTCACTGCCGGGCTCTGCCAGAGAGAGATACAGAGTGTTGCCCCATTACGAAGCAATGCTTTAGCAGAGCGCGAATGTCTGTGTGGCAGCGAGTGCAGTTCCAGGAGACAGTGAAAACCAGCTACATCTTTCAGTGCTGGCAGCTTTCCTGTGGGCGCAATCTCTGGACGTTTCCAATTTGGCAGCCGGGCTCTGCCAGAGAGAGATACAGAGTGTTGCCCCATTAGGAAGCAAAGCTTTAGCAGAGCGCGAATGTCTGTGTGGCAGCGAATGCAGTTCCAAGGGACAGTGAAAACCAGCTACATCTTTCAGTGCTGGCAGCTTTCCTGTGGGCGCAATCTCTGGACGTTTCCATTTTCAATGCCGGACTCTGCCAGAGAGAGATACAGAGCGTTGCCCCATTAGGAAGCAAAGCTTTAGCAGAACGCGAATGTCTGTGTGGCAGCGAATGCAGTTCCAAGGGACAGTGAAAACCAGCTACAGCTTTCAGTGCTGGCAGCTTTCCTGTGGGCGCAATCTCTGGACGTTTCCAATTTCACTGCCGGGCTCTGCCAGAGAGAGATACAGAGCGTTGCCCCATTAGGAAGCAAAGCTTTAGCAGAGCGCGAATGTCTGTGTGGCAGCGAATGCAGTTCCAAGGGACAGTGAAAACCAGCTACAGCTTTCAGTGCTGGCAGCTTTCTTGTGGGTGCAATCTCTGGACGTTTCCAATTTCACTGCCGGGCTCTGCCAGAGAGAGATACAGAGTGTTGCCCCATTACGAAGCAATGCTTTAGCAGAGCGCGAATGTCTGTGTGGCAGCGAATGCAGTTCCAAGGGACAGTGAAAACCAGCTACATCTTTCAGTGCTGGCAGCTTTCCTGTGGGTGCAATCTCTGGACGTTTCCAATTTCACTGGCAGGCACTGGGAGAAAGTCACAGAGAGTTTTGCCCCATTAGGAAGCAAAGCTTTAGCAGAGCGCGAATGTCTGTGTGGCAGCGAATGCAGTTCCAAGGGACAGTGAAAACCAGCTACAGCTTTCAGTGCTGGCAGCTTTCCTGTGGGCGCAATCTCTGGACGTTTCCAATTTCACTGCCGGGCTCTGCCAGAGAGAGATACAGAGTGTTGCCCCATTACGAAGCAATGCTTTAGCAGAGCGCGAATGTCTGTGTGGCAGCGAGTGCAGTTCCAGGGGACAGTGAAAACCAGCTAGAGCTTTCAGTGCTGGCAGCTTTCCTGTGGGCGCAATCTCTGGACGTTTCCAATTTGGCAGCTGGGCTCTGCCAGAGAGAGATACAGAGTGTTGCCCCATTAGGAAGCAAAGCTTTAGCAGAGCGCGAATGTCTGTGTGGCAGCGAATGCAGTTCCAAGGGACAGTGAAAACCAGCTACATCTTTCAGTGCTGGCAGCTTTCCTGTGGGCGCAATCTCTGGACGTTTCCAATTTCACTGGCAGGCACTGGGAGAAAGTCACAGAGAGTGTTGCCCCATTACGAAGCAAAGCTTTAGCAGAGCGCGAATGTCTGTGTGGCAGCGAATGCAGTTCCAAGGGACAGTGAAAACCAGCTACAGCTTTCAGTGCTGGCAGCTTTCCTGTGGGCGCAATCTCTGGACGTTTCCAATTTCACTGCCGGGCTCTGCCAGAGAGAGATACAGAGTGTTGCCCAATTACGAAGCAATGCTTTAGCAGAGCGCGAATGTCTGTGTGGCAGCGAATGCAGTTCCAAGGGACAGTGAAAACCAGCTACATCTTTCAGTGCTGGCAGCTTTCCTGTGGGTGGAATCTCTGGACGTTTCCAATTTCACTGGCAGGCACTGGGAGAAAGTCACAGAGAGTGTTGCCCCATTAGGAAGCAAAGCTTTAGCAGAGCGCGAATGTCTGTGTGGCAGCGAATACAGTTCCAAGGGACAGTGAAAACCAGCTACAGCTTTCAGTGCTGGCAGCTTTCCTGTGGGCGCAATCTCTGGACGTTTCCAATTTCACTGCCGGGCTCTGCCAGAGAGAGATACAGAGTGTTGCCCCATTACGAAGCAATGCTTTAGCAGAGCGCGAATGTCTGTGTGGCAGCGAGTGCAGTTCCAGGGGACAGTGAAAACCAGCTAGAGCTTTCAGTGCTGGCAGCTTTCCTGTGGGCGCAATCTCTGGACGTTTCCAATTTGGCAGCCGGGCTCTGCCAGAGAGAGATACAGAGTGTTGCCCCATTAGGAAGCAAAGCTTTAGCAGAGCACGAATGTCTGTGTGGCAGCGAATGCAGTTCCAAGGGACAGTGAAAACCAGCTACAGCTTTCAGTGCTGGCAGCTTTCCTGTGGGCGCAATCTCTGGACGTTTCCAATTTCACTGCCGGGCTCTGCCAGAGAGAGATACAGAGCGTTGCCCCATTAGGAAGCAAAGCTTTAGCAGAGCGCGAATGTCTGTGTGGCAGCGAATGCAGGTCCAAGGGACAGTGAAAACCAGCTACAGCTTTCAGTGCTGGCAGCTTTCGTGTGGCCGCAATCTCTGGACGTTTCCAATTTCACTGGCAGGCACTGGGAGAAAGTCACAGAGAGTGTTGCCCCATTACGAAGCAAAGCTTTAGCAGAGCGCGAATGTCTGTGTGGCAGCGAATGCAGTTCCAAGGGACAGTGAAAACCAGCTACAGCTTTCAGTGCTGGCAGCTTTCCTGTGGGCGCAATCTCTGGACGTTTCCAATTTCACTGCCGGGCTCTGCCAGAGAGAGATACAGAGTGTTGCCCAATTTACGAAGCAATGCTTTAGCAGAGCGCGAATGTCTGTGTGGCAGCGAATGCAGTTCCAAGGGACAGTGAAAACCAGCTACATCTTTCAGTGCTGGCAGCTTTCCTGTGGGTGGAATCTCTGGACGTTTCCAATTTCACTGGCAGGCACTGGGAGAAAGTCACAGAGAGTGTTGCCCCATTAGGAAGCAAAGCTTTAGCAGAGCGCGAATGTCTGTGTGGCAGCGAATGCAGTTCCAAGGGACAGTGAAAACCAGCTACAGCTTTCAGTGCTGGCAGCTTTCCTGTGGGCGCAATCTCTGGACGTTTCCAATTTCACTGCCGGGCTCTGCCAGAGAGAGATACAGAGTGTTGCCCCATTACGAAGCAATGCTTTAGCAGAGCGCGAATGTCTGTGTGGCAGCGAGTGCAGTTCCAGGGGACAGTGAAAACCAGCTAGAGCTTTCAGTGCTGGCAGCTTTCCTGTGGGCGCAATCTCTGGACGTTTCCAATTTGGCAGCCGGGCTCTGCCAGAGAGAGATACAGAGTGTTGCCCCATTAGGAAGCAAAGCTTTAGCAGAGCGCGAATGTCTGTGTGGCAGCGAATGCAGTTCCAAGGGACAGTGAAAACCAGCTACAGCTTTCAGTGCTGGCAGCTTTCCTGTGGGCGCAATCTCTGGACGTTTCCAATTTCACTGCCGGGCTCTGCCAGAGAGAGATACAGAGCGTTGCCCCATTAGGAAGCAAAGCTTTAGCAGAGCGCGAATGTCTGTGTGGCAGCGAATGCAGGTCCAAGGGACAGTGAAAACCAGCTACAGCTTTCAGTGCTGGCAGCTTTCGTGTGGCCGCAATCTCTGGACGTTTCCAATTTCACTGGCAAGCACTGGGAGAAAGTCACAGAGAGTGTTGCCCCATTACGAAGCAAAGCTTTAGCAGAGCGCGAATGTCTGTGTGGCAGCGAATGCAGTTCCAAGGGACAGTGAAAACCAGCTACAGCTTTCAGTGCTGGCAGCTTTCCTGTGGGCGCAATCTCTGGACGTTTCCAATTTCACTGCCGGGCTCTGCCAGAGAGAGATACAGAGTGTTGCCCAATTTACGAAGCAATGCTTTAGCAGAGCGCGAATGTCTGTGTGGCAGCGAATGCAGTTCCAAGGGACAGTGAAAACCAGCTACATCTTTCAGTGCTGGCAGCTTTCCTGTGGGTGGAATCTCTGGACGTTTCCAATTTCACTGGCAGGCACTGGGAGAAAGTCACAGAGAGTGTTGCCCCATTAGGAAGCAAAGCTTTAGCAGAGCGCGAATGTCTGTGTGGCAGCGAGTGCAGTTCCAGGGGACAGTGAAAACCAGCTAGAGCTTTCAGTGCTGGCAGCTTTCCTGTGGGCGCAATCTCTGGACGTTTCCAATTTCACTGCCGGGCTCTGCCAGAGAGAGATACAGATTGTTGCCCCATTAGGAAGCAAAGCTTTAGCAGAGCGCGAATGTCTGTGTGGCAGCGAATGCAGTTCCAAGGGACAGTGAAAACCAGCTACAGCTTTCAGTGCTGGCAGCTTTCCTGTGGGCGCAATCTCTGGACGTTTCCAATTTCACTGCCGGACTCTGCCAGAGAGAGATACAGAGCGTTGCCCCATTAGGAAGCAAAGCTTTAGCAGAACGCGAATGTCTGTGTGGCAGCGAATGCAGATCCAAGGTACAGTGAAAACCAGCTACAGCTTTCAGTGCTGGCAGCTTTCCTGTGGGCGCAATCTCTGGACGTTTCCAATTTCACTGGCAGGCACTGGGAGAAAGTCACAGAGAGTGTTGCCCCATTACGAAGCAAAGCTTTAGCAGAGCGCGAATGTCTGTGTGGCAGCGAATGCAGGTCCAAGGGACAGTGAAAACCAGCTACATCTTTCAGTGCTGGCAGCTTTCGTGTGGCCGCAATCTCTGGACATTTCCAATTTCACTGCCAGGCACTGGGAGAGAGTCATACAGAGTTTTGCCCCATTACCAAGCAATGCTTTTGTAGAGGGCAAATGTCTGTGTGGCAGCGAATGCAGTTCCAAGGGACAGTGAAAACCAGCTACAGCTTTCAGTGCTGGCAGCTTTCCTGTGGGCGCAATCTCTGGACGTTTCCAATTTCACTGCCGGGCTCTGCCAGAGAGAGATACAGAGTGTTGCCCCATTACGAAGCAATGCTTTAGCAGAGCGCGAATGTCTGTGTGGCAGCGAGTGCAGTTCCAGGGGACAGAGAAAACCAGCTAGAGCTTTCAGTGCTGGCAGTTTTCCTGTGGGCGCAATCTCTGGACGTTTCCAATTTGGCAGCCGGGCTCTGCCAGAGAGAGATACAGAGTGTTGCCCCATTAGGAAGCAAAGCTTTAGCAGAGCGCGAATGTCTGTGTGGCAGCGAATGCAGTTCCAAGGGACAGTGAAAACCAGCTACAGCTTTCAGTGCTGGCAGCTTTCCTGTGGGCGCAATCTCTGGACGTTTCCAATTTCACTGCCGGACTCTGCCAGAGAGAGATACAGAGCGTTGCCCCATTAGGAAGCAAAGCTTTAGCAGAACGCGAATGTCTGTGTGGCAGCGAATGCAGATCCAAGGTACAGTGAAAACCAGCTACAGCTTTCAGTGCTGGCAGCTTTCCTGTGGGCGCAATCTCTGGACGTTTCCAATTTCACTGGCAGGCACTGGGAGAAAGTCACAGAGAGTGTTGCCCCATTACGAAGCAAAGCTTTAGCAGAGCGCGAATGTCTGTGTGGCAGCGAATGCAGTTCCAAGGGACAGTGAAAACCAGCTACAGCTTTCAGTGCTGGCAGCTTTCCTGTGGGCGCAATCTCTGGACGTTTCCAATTTTGCAGCCGGGCTCTGCCAGAGAGAGATACAGAGTGTTGCCCCATTACGAAGCAATGCTTTAGCAGAGCGCGAATGTCTGTGTGGCAGCGAATGCAGTTCCAAGGGACAGTGAAAACCAGCTACATCTTTCAGTGCTGGCAGCTTTCCTGTGGGTGCAATCTCTGGACGTTTCCAATTTCACTGGCAGGCACTGGGAGAAAGTCACAGAGAGTGTTGCCCCATTAGGAAGCAAAGCTTTAGCAGAGCGCGAATGTCTGTGTGGCAGCGAATGCAGTTCCAAGGGACAGTGAAAACCAGCTACAGCTTTCAGTGCTGGCAGCTTTCCTGTGGGCGCAATCTCTGGACGTTTCCAATTTCACTGCCGGGCTCTGCCAGAGAGAGATACAGAGTGTTGCCCCATTACGAAGCAATGCTTTAGCAGAGCGCGAATGTCTGTGTGGCAGCGAATGCAGGTCCAAGGGACAGTGAAAACCAGCTACATCTTTCAGTGCTGGCAGCTTTCGTGTGGCCGCAATCTCTGGACATTTCCAATTTCACTGCCAGGCACTGGGAGAGAGTCATACAGAGTTTTGCCCCATTACCAAGCAATGCTTTTGTAGAGGGCAAATGTCTGTGTGGCAGCGAATGCAGTTCCAAGGGACAGTGAAAACCAGCTACAGCTTTCAGTGCTGGCAGCTTTCCTGTGGGCGCAATCTCTGGACGTTTCCAATTTCACTGCCGGGCTCTGCCAGAGAGAGATACAGAGTGTTGCCCCATTACGAAGCAATGCTTTAGCAGAGCGCGAATGTCTGTGTGGCAGCGAGTGCAGTTCCAGGGGACAGAGAAAACCAGCTAGAGCTTTCAGTGCTGGCAGTTTTCCTGTGGGCGCAATCTCTGGACGTTTCCAATTTGGCAGCCGGGCTCTGCCAGAGAGAGATACAGAGTGTTGCCCCATTAGGAAGCAAAGCTTTAGCAGAGCGCGAATGTCTGTGTGGCAGCGAATGCAGTTCCAAGGGACAGTGAAAACCAGCTACAGCTTTCAGTGCTGGCAGCTTTCCTGTGGGCGCAATCTCTGGACGTTTCCAATTTCACTGCCGGACTCTGCCAGAGAGAGATACAGAGCGTTGCCCCATTAGGAAGCAAAGCTTTAGCAGAACGCGAATGTCTGTGTGGCAGCGAATGCAGTTCCAAGGGACAGTGAAAACCAGCTACAGCTTTCAGTGCTGGCAGCTTTCCTGTGGGCGCAATCTCTGGACGTTTCCAATTTCACTGCCAGGCACTGGGAGAAAGTCATACAGAGTGTTGCCCCATTAGGAAGCAAAGCTTTAGCACAGCGCTAATGTCTGTGTGGCAGCGAATGCAGTTCCAAGGGACAGTGAAAACCAGCTACAGCTTTCAGTGCTGGCAGCTTTCCTGTGGGCGCAATCTCTGGACGTTTCCAATTTCACTGCCGGGCTCTGCCAGAGAGAGATACAGAGTGTTGCCCCATTACGAAGCAATGCTTTAGCAGAGCGCGAATGTCTGTGTGGCAGCGAATGCAGGTCCAAGGGACAGTGAAAACCAGCTACATCTTTCAGTGCTGGCAGCTTTCCTGTGGGTGGAATCTCTGGACGTTTCCAATTTCACTGGCAGGCACTGGGAGAAAGTCACAGAGAGTGTTGCCCCATTAGGAAGCAAAGCTTTAGCAGAGCGCGAATGTCTGTGTGGCAGCGAATACAGTTCCAAGGGACAGTGAAAACCAGCTACAGCTTTCAGTGCTGGCAGCTTTCCTGTGGGCGCAATCTCTGGACGTTTCCAATTTCACTGCCGGGCTCTGCCAGAGAGAGATACAGAGTGTTGCCCCATTACGAAGCAATGCTTTAGCAGAGCGCGAATGTCTGTGTGGCAGCGAGTGCAGTTCCAGGGGACAGTGAAAACCAGCTAGAGCTTTCAGTGCTGGCAGCTTTCCTGTGGGCGCAATCTCTGGACGTTTCCAATTTGGCAGCCGGGCTCTGCCAGAGAGAGATACAGAGTGTTGCCCCATTAGGAAGCAAAGCTTTAGCAGAGCACGAATGTCTGTGTGGCAGCGAATGCAGTTCCAAGGGACAGTGAAAACCAGCTACAGCTTTCAGTGCTGGCAGCTTTCCTGTGGGCGCAATCTCTGGACGTTTCCAATTTCACTGCCGGGCTCTGCCAGAGAGAGATACAGAGCGTTGCCCCATTAGGAAGCAAAGCTTTAGCAGAGCGCGAATGTCTGTGTGGCAGCGAATGCAGGTCCAAGGGACAGTGAAAACCAGCTACAGCTTTCAGTGCTGGCAGCTTTCGTGTGGCCGCAATCTCTGGACGTTTCCAATTTCACTGGCAGGCACTGGGAGAAAGTCACAGAGAGTGTTGCCCCATTACGAAGCAAAGCTTTAGCAGAGCGCGAATGTCTGTGTGGCAGCGAATGCAGTTCCAAGGGACAGTGAAAACCAGCTACAGCTTTCAGTGCTGGCAGCTTTCCTGTGGGCGCAATCTCTGGACGTTTCCAATTTCACTGCCGGGCTCTGCCAGAGAGAGATACAGAGTGTTGCCCAATTTACGAAGCAATGCTTTAGCAGAGCGCGAATGTCTGTGTGGCAGCGAATGCAGTTCCAAGGGACAGTGAAAACCAGCTACATCTTTCAGTGCTGGCAGCTTTCCTGTGGGTGGAATCTCTGGACGTTTCCAATTTCACTGGCAGGCACTGGGAGAAAGTCACAGAGAGTGTTGCCCCATTAGGAAGCAAAGCTTTAGCAGAGCGCGAATGTCTGTGTGGCAGCGAATGCAGTTCCAAGGGACAGTGAAAACCAGCTACAGCTTTCAGTGCTGGCAGCTTTCCTGTGGGCGCAATCTCTGGACGTTTCCAATTTCACTGCCGGGCTCTGCCAGAGAGAGATACAGAGTGTTGCCCCATTACGAAGCAATGCTTTAGCAGAGCGCGAATGTCTGTGTGGCAGCGAGTGCAGTTCCAGGGGACAGTGAAAACCAGCTAGAGCTTTCAGTGCTGGCAGCTTTCCTGTGGGCGCAATCTCTGGACGTTTCCAATTTGGCAGCCGGGCTCTGCCAGAGAGAGATACAGAGTGTTGCCCCATTAGGAAGCAAAGCTTTAGCAGAGCGCGAATGTCTGTGTGGCAGCGAATGCAGTTCCAAGGGACAGTGAAAACCAGCTACAGCTTTCAGTGCTGGCAGCTTTCCTGTGGGCGCAATCTCTGGACGTTTCCAATTTCACTGCCGGGCTCTGCCAGAGAGAGATACAGAGCGTTGCCCCATTAGGAAGCAAAGCTTTAGCAGAGCGCGAATGTCTGTGTGGCAGCGAATGCAGGTCCAAGGGACAGTGAAAACCAGCTACAGCTTTCAGTGCTGGCAGCTTTCGTGTGGCCGCAATCTCTGGACGTTTCCAATTTCACTGGCAAGCACTGGGAGAAAGTCACAGAGAGTGTTGCCCCATTACGAAGCAAAGCTTTAGCAGAGCGCGAATGTCTGTGTGGCAGCGAATGCAGTTCCAAGGGACAGTGAAAACCAGCTACAGCTTTCAGTGCTGGCAGCTTTCCTGTGGGCGCAATCTCTGGACGTTTCCAATTTCACTGCCGGGCTCTGCCAGAGAGAGATACAGAGTGTTGCCCAATTTACGAAGCAATGCTTTAGCAGAGCGCGAATGTCTGTGTGGCAGCGAATGCAGTTCCAAGGGACAGTGAAAACCAGCTACATCTTTCAGTGCTGGCAGCTTTCCTGTGGGTGGAATCTCTGGACGTTTCCAATTTCACTGGCAGGCACTGGGAGAAAGTCACAGAGAGTGTTGCCCCATTAGGAAGCAAAGCTTTAGCAGAGCGCGAATGTCTGTGTGGCAGCGAGTGCAGTTCCAGGGGACAGTGAAAACCAGCTAGAGCTTTCAGTGCTGGCAGCTTTCCTGTGGGCGCAATCTCTGGACGTTTCCAATTTCACTGCCGGGCTCTGCCAGAGAGAGATACAGATTGTTGCCCCATTAGGAAGCAAAGCTTTAGCAGAGCGCGAATGTCTGTGTGGCAGCGAATGCAGTTCCAAGGGACAGTGAAAACCAGCTACAGCTTTCAGTGCTGGCAGCTTTCCTGTGGGCGCAATCTCTGGACGTTTCCAATTTCACTGCCGGACTCTGCCAGAGAGAGATACAGAGCGTTGCCCCATTAGGAAGCAAAGCTTTAGCAGAACGCGAATGTCTGTGTGGCAGCGAATGCAGATCCAAGGTACAGTGAAAACCAGCTACAGCTTTCAGTGCTGGCAGCTTTCCTGTGGGCGCAATCTCTGGACGTTTCCAATTTCACTGGCAGGCACTGGGAGAAAGTCACAGAGAGTGTTGCCCCATTACGAAGCAAAGCTTTAGCAGAGCGCGAATGTCTGTGTGGCAGCGAATGCAGGTCCAAGGGACAGTGAAAACCAGCTACATCTTTCAGTGCTGGCAGCTTTCGTGTGGCCGCAATCTCTGGACATTTCCAATTTCACTGCCAGGCACTGGGAGAGAGTCATACAGAGTTTTGCCCCATTACCAAGCAATGCTTTTGTAGAGGGCAAATGTCTGTGTGGCAGCGAATGCAGTTCCAAGGGACAGTGAAAACCAGCTACAGCTTTCAGTGCTGGCAGCTTTCCTGTGGGCGCAATCTCTGGACGTTTCCAATTTCACTGCCGGGCTCTGCCAGAGAGAGATACAGAGTGTTGCCCCATTACGAAGCAATGCTTTAGCAGAGCGCGAATGTCTGTGTGGCAGCGAGTGCAGTTCCAGGGGACAGAGAAAACCAGCTAGAGCTTTCAGTGCTGGCAGTTTTCCTGTGGGCGCAATCTCTGGACGTTTCCAATTTGGCAGCCGGGCTCTGCCAGAGAGAGATACAGAGTGTTGCCCCATTAGGAAGCAAAGCTTTAGCAGAGCGCGAATGTCTGTGTGGCAGCGAATGCAGTTCCAAGGGACAGTGAAAACCAGCTACAGCTTTCAGTGCTGGCAGCTTTCCTGTGGGCGCAATCTCTGGACGTTTCCAATTTCACTGCCGGACTCTGCCAGAGAGAGATACAGAGCGTTGCCCCATTAGGAAGCAAAGCTTTAGCAGAACGCGAATGTCTGTGTGGCAGCGAATGCAGATCCAAGGTACAGTGAAAACCAGCTACAGCTTTCAGTGCTGGCAGCTTTCCTGTGGGCGCAATCTCTGGACGTTTCCAATTTCACTGGCAGGCACTGGGAGAAAGTCACAGAGAGTGTTGCCCCATTACGAAGCAAAGCTTTAGCAGAGCGCGAATGTCTGTGTGGCAGCGAATGCAGTTCCAAGGGACAGTGAAAACCAGCTACAGCTTTCAGTGCTGGCAGCTTTCCTGTGGGCGCAATCTCTGGACGTTTCCAATTTTGCAGCCGGGCTCTGCCAGAGAGAGATACAGAGTGTTGCCCCATTACGAAGCAATGCTTTAGCAGAGCGCGAATGTCTGTGTGGCAGCGAATGCAGTTCCAAGGGACAGTGAAAACCAGCTACATCTTTCAGTGCTGGCAGCTTTCCTGTGGGTGCAATCTCTGGACGTTTCCAATTTCACTGGCAGGCACTGGGAGAAAGTCACAGAGAGTGTTGCCCCATTAGGAAGCAAAGCTTTAGCAGAGCGCGAATGTCTGTGTGGCAGCGAATGCAGTTCCAAGGGACAGTGAAAACCAGCTACAGCTTTCAGTGCTGGCAGCTTTCCTGTGGGCGCAATCTCTGGACGTTTCCAATTTCACTGCCGGGCTCTGCCAGAGAGAGATACAGAGTGTTGCCCCATTACGAAGCAATGCTTTAGCAGAGCGCGAATGTCTGTGTGGCAGCGAATGCAGGTCCAAGGGACAGTGAAAACCAGCTACATCTTTCAGTGCTGGCAGCTTTCGTGTGGCCGCAATCTCTGGACATTTCCAATTTCACTGCCAGGCACTGGGAGAGAGTCATACAGAGTTTTGCCCCATTACCAAGCAATGCTTTTGTAGAGGGCAAATGTCTGTGTGGCAGCGAATGCAGTTCCAAGGGACAGTGAAAACCAGCTACAGCTTTCAGTGCTGGCAGCTTTCCTGTGGGCGCAATCTCTGGACGTTTCCAATTTCACTGCCGGGCTCTGCCAGAGAGAGATACAGAGTGTTGCCCCATTACGAAGCAATGCTTTAGCAGAGCGCGAATGTCTGTGTGGCAGCGAGTGCAGTTCCAGGGGACAGAGAAAACCAGCTAGAGCTTTCAGTGCTGGCAGTTTTCCTGTGGGCGCAATCTCTGGACGTTTCCAATTTGGCAGCCGGGCTCTGCCAGAGAGAGATACAGAGTGTTGCCCCATTAGGAAGCAAAGCTTTAGCAGAGCGCGAATGTCTGTGTGGCAGCGAATGCAGTTCCAAGGGACAGTGAAAACCAGCTACAGCTTTCAGTGCTGGCAGCTTTCCTGTGGGCGCAATCTCTGGACGTTTCCAATTTCACTGCCGGACTCTGCCAGAGAGAGATACAGAGCGTTGCCCCATTAGGAAGCAAAGCTTTAGCAGAACGCGAATGTCTGTGTGGCAGCGAATGCAGTTCCAAGGGACAGTGAAAACCAGCTACAGCTTTCAGTGCTGGCAGCTTTCCTGTGGGCGCAATCTCTGGACGTTTCCAATTTCACTGCCAGGCACTGGGAGAAAGTCATACAGAGTGTTGCCCCATTAGGAAGCAAAGCTTTAGCACAGCGCTAATGTCTGTGTGGCAGCGAATGCAGTTCCAAGGGACAGTGAAAACCAGCTACAGCTTTCAGTGCTGGCAGCTTTCCTGTGGGCGCAATCTCTGGACGTTTCCAATTTCACTGCCGGGCTCTGCCAGAGAGAGATACAGAGTGTTGCCCCATTACGAAGCAATGCTTTAGCAGAGCGCGAATGTCTGTGTGGCAGCGAATGCAGGTCCAAGGGACAGTGAAAACCAGCTACAGCTTTCAGTGCTGGCAGCTTTCGTGTGGCCGCAATCTCTGGACATTTCCAATTTCACTGCCAGGCACTGGGAGAGAGTCATACAGAGTTTTGCCCCATTACCAAGCAATGCTTTTGTAGAGCGCGAATGTCTGTGTGGCAGCGAATGCAGTTCCAAGGGACAGTGAAAACCAGCTACAGCTTTCAGTGCTGGCAGCTTTCCTGTGGGCGCAATCTCTGGACGTTTCCAATTTCACTGCCGGGCTCTGCCAGAGAGAGATACAGAGTGTTGCCCCATTACGAAGCAATGCTTTAGCAGAGCGCGAATGTCTGTGTGGCAGCGAATGCAGTTCCAAGGGACAGTGAAAACCAGCTACAGCTTTCAGTGCTGGCAGCTTTCCTGTGGGCGCAATCTCTGGACGTTTCCAATTTCACTGCCGGGCTCTGCCAGAGAGAGATACAGAGTGTTGCCCCATTACGAAGCAATGCTTTAGCAGAGCGCGAATGTCTGTGTGGCAGCGAGTGCAGTTCCAGGAGACAGTGAAAACCAGCTACATCTTTCAGTGCTGGCAGCTTTCCTGTGGGCGCAATCTCTGGACGTTTCCAATTTGGCAGCCGGGCTCTGCCAGAGAGAGATACAGAGTGTTGCCCCATTAGGAAGCAAAGCTTTAGCAGAGCGCGAATGTCTGTGTGGCAGCGAATGCAGTTCCAAGGGACAGTGAAAACCAGCTACATCTTTCAGTGCTGGCAGCTTTCCTGTGGGCGCAATCTCTGGACGTTTCCATTTTCAATGCCGGACTCTGCCAGAGAGAGATACAGAGCGTTGCCCCATTAGGAAGCAAAGCTTTAGCAGAACGCGAATGTCTGTGTGGCAGCGAATGCAGTTCCAAGGGACAGTGAAAACCAGCTACAGCTTTCAGTGCTGGCAGCTTTCCTGTGGGCGCAATCTCTGGACGTTTCCAATTTCACTGCCGGGCTCTGCCAGAGAGAGATACAGAGCGTTGCCCCATTAGGAAGCAAAGCTTTAGCAGAGCGCGAATGTCTGTGTGGCAGCGAATGCAGTTCCAAGGGACAGTGAAAACCAGCTACAGCTTTCAGTGCTGGCAGCTTTCTTGTGGGTGCAATCTCTGGACGTTTCCAATTTCACTGCCGGGCTCTGCCAGAGAGAGATACAGAGTGTTGCCCCATTACGAAGCAATGCTTTAGCAGAGCGCGAATGTCTGTGTGGCAGCGAATGCAGTTCCAAGGGACAGTGAAAACCAGCTACATCTTTCAGTGCTGGCAGCTTTCCTGTGGGTGCAATCTCTGGACGTTTCCAATTTCACTGGCAGGCACTGGGAGAAAGTCACAGAGAGTGTTGCCCCATTAGGAAGCAAAGCTTTAGCAGAGCGCGAATGTCTGTGTGGCAGCGAATGCAGTTCCAAGGGACAGTGAAAACCAGCTACAGCTTTCAGTGCTGGCAGCTTTCCTGTGGGCGCAATCTCTGGACGTTTCCAATTTCACTGCCGGGCTCTGCCAGAGAGAGATACAGAGTGTTGCCCCATTACGAAGCAATGCTTTAGCAGAGCGCGAATGTCTGTGTGGCAGCGAGTGCAGTTCCAGGGGACAGTGAAAACCAGCTAGAGCTTTCAGTGCTGGCAGCTTTCCTGTGGGCGCAATCTCTGGACGTTTCCAATTTGGCAGCTGGGCTCTGCCAGAGAGAGATACAGAGTGTTGCCCCATTAGGAAGCAAAGCTTTAGCAGAGCGCGAATGTCTGTGTGGCAGCGAATGCAGTTCCAAGGGACAGTGAAAACCAGCTACATCTTTCAGTGCTGGCAGCTTTCCTGTGGGCGCAATCTCTGGACGTTTCCAATTTCACTGGCAGGCACTGGGAGAAAGTCACAGAGAGTGTTGCCCCATTACGAAGCAAAGCTTTAGCAGAGCGCGAATGTCTGTGTGGCAGCGAATGCAGTTCCAAGGGACAGTGAAAACCAGCTACAGCTTTCAGTGCTGGCAGCTTTCCTGTGGGCGCAATCTCTGGACGTTTCCAATTTCACTGCCGGGCTCTGCCAGAGAGAGATACAGAGTGTTGCCCAATTACGAAGCAATGCTTTAGCAGAGCGCGAATGTCTGTGTGGCAGCGAATGCAGTTCCAAGGGACAGTGAAAACCAGCTACATCTTTCAGTGCTGGCAGCTTTCCTGTGGGTGGAATCTCTGGACGTTTCCAATTTCACTGGCAGGCACTGGGAGAAAGTCACAGAGAGTGTTGCCCCATTAGGAAGCAAAGCTTTAGCAGAGCGCGAATGTCTGTGTGGCAGCGAATACAGTTCCAAGGGACAGTGAAAACCAGCTACAGCTTTCAGTGCTGGCAGCTTTCCTGTGGGCGCAATCTCTGGACGTTTCCAATTTCACTGCCGGGCTCTGCCAGAGAGAGATACAGAGTGTTGCCCCATTACGAAGCAATGCTTTAGCAGAGCGCGAATGTCTGTGTGGCAGCGAGTGCAGTTCCAGGGGACAGTGAAAACCAGCTAGAGCTTTCAGTGCTGGCAGCTTTCCTGTGGGCGCAATCTCTGGACGTTTCCAATTTGGCAGCCGGGCTCTGCCAGAGAGAGATACAGAGTGTTGCCCCATTAGGAAGCAAAGCTTTAGCAGAGCACGAATGTCTGTGTGGCAGCGAATGCAGTTCCAAGGGACAGTGAAAACCAGCTACAGCTTTCAGTGCTGGCAGCTTTCCTGTGGGCGCAATCTCTGGACGTTTCCAATTTCACTGCCGGGCTCTGCCAGAGAGAGATACAGAGCGTTGCCCCATTAGGAAGCAAAGCTTTAGCAGAGCGCGAATGTCTGTGTGGCAGCGAATGCAGGTCCAAGGGACAGTGAAAACCAGCTACAGCTTTCAGTGCTGGCAGCTTTCGTGTGGCCGCAATCTCTGGACGTTTCCAATTTCACTGGCAGGCACTGGGAGAAAGTCACAGAGAGTGTTGCCCCATTACGAAGCAAAGCTTTAGCAGAGCGCGAATGTCTGTGTGGCAGCGAATGCAGTTCCAAGGGACAGTGAAAACCAGCTACAGCTTTCAGTGCTGGCAGCTTTCCTGTGGGCGCAATCTCTGGACGTTTCCAATTTCACTGCCGGGCTCTGCCAGAGAGAGATACAGAGTGTTGCCCAATTTACGAAGCAATGCTTTAGCAGAGCGCGAATGTCTGTGTGGCAGCGAATGCAGTTCCAAGGGACAGTGAAAACCAGCTACATCTTTCAGTGCTGGCAGCTTTCCTGTGGGTGGAATCTCTGGACGTTTCCAATTTCACTGGCAGGCACTGGGAGAAAGTCACAGAGAGTGTTGCCCCATTAGGAAGCAAAGTTTTAGCAGAGCGCGAATGTCTGTGTGGCAGCGAGTGCAGTTCCAGGGGACAGTGAAAACCAGCTAGAGCTTTCAGTGCTGGCAGCTTTCCTGTGGGCGCAATCTCTGGACGTTTCCAATTTCACTGCCGGGCTCTGCCAGAGAGAGATACAGATTGTTGCCCCATTAGGAAGCAAAGCTTTAGCAGAGCGCGAATGTCTGTGTGGCAGCGAATGCAGTTCCAAGGGACAGTGAAAACCAGCTACAGCTTTCAGTGCTGGCAGCTTTCCTGTGGGCGCAATCTCTGGACGTTTCCAATTTCACTGCCGGACTCTGCCAGAGAGAGATACAGAGCGTTGCCCCATTAGGAAGCAAAGCTTTAGCAGAACGCGAATGTCTGTGTGGCAGCGAATGCAGATCCAAGGGACAGTGAAAACCAGCTACAGCTTTCAGTGCTGGCAGCTTTCCTGTGGGCGCAATCTCTGGACGTTTCCAATTTCACTGGCAGGCACTGGGAGAAAGTCACAGAGAGTGTTGCCCCATTACGAAGCAAAGCTTTAGCAGAGCGCGAATGTCTGTGTGGCAGCGAATGCAGTTCCAAGGGACAGTGAAAACCAGCTACAGCTTTCAGTGCTGGCAGCTTTCCTGTGGGCGCAATCTCTGGACGTTTCCAATTTTGCAGCCGGGCTCTGCCAGAGAGAGATACAGAGTGTTGCCCCATTACGAAGCAATGCTTTAGCAGAGCGCGAATGTCTGTGTGGCAGCGAATGCAGTTCCAAGGGACAGTGAAAACCAGCTACATCTTTCAGTGCTGGCAGCTTTCCTGTGGGTGCAATCTCTGGACGTTTCCAATTTCACTGGCAGGCACTGGGAGAAAGTCACAGAGAGTGTTGCCCCATTAGGAAGCAAAGCTTTAGCAGAGCGCGAATGTCTGTGTGGCAGCGAATGCAGTTCCAAGGGACAGTGAAAACCAGCTACAGCTTTCAGTGCTGGCAGCTTTCCTGTGGGCGCAATCTCTGGACGTTTCCAATTTCACTGCCGGGCTCTGCCAGAGAGAGATACAGAGTGTTGCCCCATTACGAAGCAATGCTTTAGCAGAGCGCGAATGTCTGTGTGGCAGCGAATGCAGGTCCAAGGGACAGTGAAAACCAGCTACATCTTTCAGTGCTGGCAGCTTTCGTGTGGCCGCAATCTCTGGACATTTCCAATTTCACTGCCAGGCACTGGGAGAGAGTCATACAGAGTTTTGCCCCATTACCAAGCAATGCTTTTGTAGAGGGCAAATGTCTGTGTGGCAGCGAATGCAGTTCCAAGGGACAGTGAAAACCAGCTACAGCTTTCAGTGCTGGCAGCTTTCCTGTGGGCGCAATCTCTGGACGTTTCCAATTTCACTGCCGGGCTCTGCCAGAGAGAGATACAGAGTGTTGCCCCATTACGAAGCAATGCTTTAGCAGAGCGCGAATGTCTGTGTGGCAGCGAGTGCAGTTCCAGGGGACAGAGAAAACCAGCTAGAGCTTTCAGTGCTGGCAGTTTTCCTGTGGGCGCAATCTCTGGACGTTTCCAATTTGGCAGCCGGGCTCTGCCAGAGAGAGATACAGAGTGTTGCCCCATTAGGAAGCAAAGCTTTAGCAGAGCGCGAATGTCTGTGTGGCAGCGAATGCAGTTCCAAGGGACAGTGAAAACCAGCTACATCTTTCAGTGCTGGCAGCTTTCCTGTGGGCGCAATCTCTGGACGTTTCCAATTTCACTGCCGGACTCTGCCAGAGAGAGATACAGAGCGTTGCCCCATTAGGAAGCAAAGCTTTAGCAGAACGCGAATGTCTGTGTGGCAGCGAATGCAGTTCCAAGGGACAGTGAAAACCAGCTACAGCTTTCAGTGCTGGCAGCTTTCCTGTGGGCGCAATCTCTGGACGTTTCCAATTTCACTGCCAGGCACTGGGAGAAAGTCACAGAGAGTGTTGCCCCATTAGGAAGCAAAGCTTTAGCAGAGCGCGAATGTCTGTGTGGCAGCGAATGCAGTTCCAAGGGACAGTGAAAACCAGCTACAGCTTTCAGTGCTGGCAGCTTTCCTGTGGGCGCAATCTCTGGACGTTTCCAATTTCACTGCCGGGCTCTGCCAGAGAGAGATACAGAGTGTTGCCCCATTACGAAGCAATGCTTTAGCAGAGCGCGAATGTCTGTGTGGCAGCGAGTGCAGTTCCAGGGGACAGTGAAAACCAGCTAGAGCTTTCAGTGCTGGCAGCTTTCCTGTGGGCGCAATCTCTGGACGTTTCCAATTTGGCAGCCGGGCTCTGCCAGAGAGAGATACAGAGTGTTGCCCCATTAGGAAGCAAAGCTTTAGCAGAGCGCGAATGTCTGTGTGGCAGCGAATGCAGTTCCAAGGGACAGTGAAAACCAGCTACAGCTTTCAGTGCTGGCAGCTTTCCTGTGGGCGCAATCTCTGGACGTTTCCAATTTCACTGCCGGACTCTGCCAGAGAGAGATACAGAGCGTTGCCCCATTAGGAAGCAAAGCTTTAGCAGAATGCGAATGTCTGTGTGGCAGCGAATGCAGATCCAAGGGACAGTGAAAACCAGCTAGAGCTTTCAGTGCTGGCAGCTTTCCTGTGGGCGCAATCTCTGGACGTTTCCAATTTCACTGCCGGGCTCTGCCAGAGAGAGATACAGAGTGTTGCCCCATTAGGAAGCAAAGCTTTAGCAGAGCGCGAATGTCTGTGTGGCAGCGAATGCAGGTCCAAGGGACAGTGAAAACCAGCTACAGCTTTCAGTGCTGGCAGCTTTCCTGTGGGCGCAATCTCTGGACGTTTCCAATTTCACTGGCAGGCACTGGGAGAAAGTCACAGAGAGTGTTGCCCCATTACGAAGCAAAGCTTTAGCAGAGCGCGAATGTCTGTGTGGCAGCGAATGCAGTTCCAAGGGACAGTGAAAACCAGCTACAGCTTTCAGTGCTGGCAGCTTTCCTGTGGGCGCAATCTCTGGACGTTTCCAATTTCACTGCCGGGCTCTGCCAGAGAGAGATACAGAGTGTTGCCCAATTTACGAAGCAATGCTTTAGCAGAGCGCGAATGTCTGTGTGGCAGCGAATGCAGTTCCAAGGGACAGTGAAAACCAGCTACATCTTTCAGTGCTGGCAGCTTTCCTGTGGGTGGAATCTCTGGACGTTTCCAATTTCACTGGCAGGCACTGGGAGAAAGTCACAGAGAGTGTTGCCCCATTACGAAGCAAAGCTTTAGCAGAGCGCGAATGTCTGTGTGGCAGCGAGTGCAGTTCCAGGGGACAGTGAAAACCAGCTAGAGCTTTCAGTGCTGGCAGCTTTCCTGTGGGCGCAATCTCTGGACGTTTCCAATTTCACTGCCGGGCTCTGCCAGAGAGAGATACAGATTGTTGCCCCATTAGGAAGCAAAGCTTTAGCAGAGCGCGAATGTCTGTGTGGCAGCGAATGCAGTTCCAAGGGACAGTGAAAACCAGCTACATCTTTCAGTGCTGGCAGCTTTCCTGTGGGTGCAATCTCTGGACGTTTCCAATTTCACTGGCAGGCACTGGGAGAAAGTCACAGAGAGTGTTGCCCCATTAGGAAGCAAAGCTTTAGCAGAGCGCGAATGTCTGTGTGGCAGCGAATGCAGTTCCAAGGGACAGTGAAAACCAGCTACAGCTTTCAGTGCTGGCAGCTTTCCTGTGGGCGCAATCTCTGGACGTTTCCAATTTCACTGCCGGGCTCTGCCAGAGAGAGATACAGAGTGTTGCCCCATTACGAAGCAATGCTTTAGCAGAGCGCGAATGTCTGTGTGGCAGCGAGTGCAGTTCCAGGAGACAGTGAAAACCAGCTAGAGCTTTCAGTGCTGGCAGCTTTCCTGTGGGCGCAATCTCTGGACGTTTCCAATTTGGCAGCCGGGCTCTGCCAGAGAGAGATACAGAGTGTTGCCCCATTAGGAAGCAAAGCTTTAGCAGAGCGCGAATGTCTGTGTGGCAGCGAATGCAGTTCCAAGGGACAGTGAAAACCAGCTACATCTTTCAGTGCTGGCAGCTTTCCTGTGGGCGCAATCTCTGGACGTTTCCATTTTCAATGCCGGACTCTGCCAGAGAGAGATACAGAGCGTTGCCCCATTAGGAAGCAAAGCTTTAGCAGAACGCGAATGTCTGTGTGGCAGCGAATGCAGTTCCAAGGGACAGTGAAAACCAGCTACAGCTTTCAGTGCTGGCAGCTTTCCTGTGGGCGCAATCTCTGGACGTTTCCAATTTCACTGCCGGGCTCTGCCAGAGAGAGATACAGAGCGTTGCCCCATTAGGAAGCAAAGCTTTAGCAGAGCGCGAATGTCTGTGTGGCAGCGAATGCAGTTCCAAGGGACAGTGAAAACCAGCTACAGCTTTCAGTGCTGGCAGCTTTCCTGTGGGTGCAATCTCTGGACGTTTCCAATTTCACTGCCGGGCTCTGCCAGAGAGAGATACAGAGTGTTGCCCCATTACGAAGCAATGCTTTAGCAGAGCGCGAATGTCTGTGTGGCAGCGAATGCAGTTCCAAGGGACAGTGAAAACCAGCTACATCTTTCAGTGCTGGCAGCTTTCCTGTGGGTGCAATCTCTGGACGTTTCCAATTTCACTGGCAGGCACTGGGAGAAAGTCACAGAGAGTGTTGCCCCATTAGGAAGCAAAGCTTTAGCAGAGCGCGAATGTCTGTGTGGCAGCGAATGCAGTTCCAAGGGACAGTGAAAACCAGCTACAGCTTTCAGTGCTGGCAGCTTTCCTGTGGGCGCAATCTCTGGACGTTTCCAATTTCACTGCCGGGCTCTGCCAGAGAGAGATACAGAGTGTTGCCCCATTACGAAGCAATGCTTTAGCAGAGCGCGAATGTCTGTGTGGCAGCGAGTGCAGTTCCAGGGGACAGTGAAAACCAGCTAGAGCTTTCAGTGCTGGCAGCTTTCCTGTGGGCGCAATCTCTGGACGTTTCCAATTTGGCAGCCGGGCTCTGCCAGAGAGAGATACAGAGTGTTGCCCCATTAGGAAGCAAAGCTTTAGCAGAGCGCGAATGTCTGTGTGGCAGCGAATGCAGTTCCAAGGGACAGTGAAAACCAGCTACATCTTTCAGTGCTGGCAGCTTTCCTGTGGGCGCAATCTCTGGACGTTTCCAATTTCACTGGCAGGCACTGGGAGAAAGTCACAGAGAGTGTTGCCCCATTACGAAGCAAAGCTTTAGCAGAGCGCGAATGTCTGTGTGGCAGCGAATGCAGTTCCAAGGGACAGTGAAAACCAGCTACAGCTTTCAGTGCTGGCAGCTTTCCTGTGGGCGCAATCTCTGGACGTTTCCAATTTCACTGCCGGGCTCTGCCAGAGAGAGATACAGAGTGTTGCCCAATTACGAAGCAATGCTTTAGCAGAGCGCGAATGTCTGTGTGGCAGCGAATGCAGTTCCAAGGGACAGTGAAAACCAGCTACATCTTTCAGTGCTGGCAGCTTTCCTGTGGGTGGAATCTCTGGACGTTTCCAATTTCACTGGCAGGCACTGGGAGAAAGTCACAGAGAGTGTTGCCCCATTAGGAAGCAAAGCTTTAGCAGAGCGCGAATGTCTGTGTGGCAGCGAATGCAGTTCCAAGGGACAGTGAAAACCAGCTACAGCTTTCAGTGCTGGCAGCTTTCCTGTGGGCGCAATCTCTGGACGTTTCCAATTTGGCAGCCGGGCTCTGCCAGAGAGAGATACAGAGTGTTGCCCCATTACGAAGCAATGCTTTAGCAGAGCGCGAATGTCTGTGTGGCAGCGAGTGCAGTTCCAGGGGACAGTGAAAACCAGCTAGAGCTTTCAGTGCTGGCAGCTTTCCTGTGGGCGCAATCTCTGGACGTTTCCAATTTGGCAGCCGGGCTCTGCCAGAGAGAGATACAGAGTGTTGCCCCATTAGGAAGCAAAGCTTTAGCAGAGCGCGAATGTCTGTGTGGCAGCGAATGCAGTTCCAAGGGACAGTGAAAACCAGCTACAGCTTTCAGTGCTGGCAGCTTTCCTGTGGGCGCAATCTCTGGACGTTTCCAATTTCACTGCCGGGCTCTGCCAGAGAGAGATACAGAGCGTTGCCCCATTAGGAAGCAAAGCTTTAGCAGAGCGCGAATGTCTGTGTGGCAGCGAATGCAGGTCCAAGGGACAGTGAAAACCAGCTACAGCTTTCAGTGCTGGCAGCTTTCGTGTGGCCGCAATCTCTGGACGTTTCCAATTTCACTGGCAAGCACTGGGAGAAAGTCACAGAGAGTGTTGCCCCATTACGAAGCAAAGCTTTAGCAGAGCGCGAATGTCTGTGTGGCAGCGAATGCAGTTCCAAGGGACAGTGAAAACCAGCTACAGCTTTCAGTGCTGGCAGCTTTCCTGTGGGCGCAATCTCTGGACGTTTCCAATTTCACTGCCGGGCTCTGCCAGAGAGAGATACAGAGTGTTGCCCAATTTACGAAGCAATGCTTTAGCAGAGCGCGAATGTCTGTGTGGCAGCGAATGCAGTTCCAAGGGACAGTGAAAACCAGCTACATCTTTCAGTGCTGGCAGCTTTCCTGTGGGTGGAATCTCTGGACGTTTCCAATTTCACTGGCAGGCACTGGGAGAAAGTCACAGAGAGTGTTGCCCCATTAGGAAGCAAAGCTTTAGCAGAGCGCGAATGTCTGTGTGGCAGCGAGTGCAGTTCCAGGGGACAGTGAAAACCAGCTAGAGCTTTCAGTGCTGGCAGCTTTCCTGTGGGCGCAATCTCTGGACGTTTCCAATTTCACTGCCGGGCTCTGCCAGAGAGAGATACAGATTGTTGCCCCATTAGGAAGCAAAGCTTTAGCAGAACGCGAATGTCTGTGTGGCAGCGAATGCAGATCCAAGGTACAGTGAAAACCAGCTACAGCTTTCAGTGCTGGCAGCTTTCCTGTGGGCGCAATCTCTGGACGTTTCCAATTTCACTGGCAGGCACTGGGAGAAAGTCACAGAGAGTGTTGCCCCATTACGAAGCAAAGCTTTAGCAGAGCGCGAATGTCTGTGTGGCAGCGAATGCAGTTCCAAGGGACAGTGAAAACCAGCTACAGCTTTCAGTGCTGGCAGCTTTCCTGTGGGCGCAATCTCTGGACGTTTCCAATTTTGCAGCCGGGCTCTGCCAGAGAGAGATACAGAGTGTTGCCCCATTACGAAGCAATGCTTTAGCAGAGCGCGAATGTCTGTGTGGCAGCGAATGCAGTTCCAAGGGACAGTGAAAACCAGCTACATCTTTCAGTGCTGGCAGCTTTCCTGTGGGTGCAATCTCTGGACGTTTCCAATTTCACTGGCAGGCACTGGGAGAAAGTCACAGAGAGTGTTGCCCCATTAGGAAGCAAAGCTTTAGCAGAGCGCGAATGTCTGTGTGGCAGCGAATGCAGTTCCAAGGGACAGTGAAAACCAGCTACAGCTTTCAGTGCTGGCAGCTTTCCTGTGGGCGCAATCTCTGGACGTTTCCAATTTCACTGCCGGGCTCTGCCAGAGAGAGATACAGAGTGTTGCCCCATTACGAAGCAATGCTTTAGCAGAGCGCGAATGTCTGTGTGGCAGCGAATGCAGTTCCAAGGGACAGTGAAAACCAGCTACATCTTTCAGTGCTGGCAGCTTTCGTGTGGCCGCAATCTCTGGACATTTCCAATTTCACTGCCAGGCACTGGGAGAGAGTCATACAGAGTTTTGCCCCATTACCAAGCAATGCTTTTGTAGAGGGCAAATGTCTGTGTGGCAGCGAATGCAGTTCCAAGGGACAGTGAAAACCAGCTACAGCTTTCAGTGCTGGCAGCTTTCCTGTGGGCGCAATCTCTGGACGTTTCCAATTTCACTGCCGGGCTCTGCCAGAGAGAGATACAGAGTGTTGCCCCATTACGAAGCAATGCTTTAGCAGAGCGCGAATGTCTGTGTGGCAGCGAGTGCAGTTCCAGGGGACAGAGAAAACCAGCTA
The DNA here is from genome assembly GCF_035582795.1 of Mycteria americana. Lineage (NCBI taxonomy): Eukaryota > Metazoa > Chordata > Aves > Ciconiiformes > Ciconiidae > Mycteria > Mycteria americana. Next base: position 348,147 of record NW_027445623.1, read on the forward strand.
GAGCTTTCAGTGCTGGCAGTTTTCCTGTGGGCGCAATCTCTGGACGTTTCCAATTTGGCAGCCGGGCTCTGCCAGAGAGAGATACAGAGTGTTGCCCCATTAGGAAGCAAAGCTTTAGCAGAGCGCGAATGTCTGTGTGGCAGCGAATGCAGTTCCAAGGGACAGTGAAAACCAGCTACAGCTTTCAGTGCTGGCAGCTTTCCTGTGGGCGCAATCTCTGGACGTTTCCAATTTCACTGCCGGACTCTGCCAGAGAGAGATACAGAGCGTTGCCCCATTAGGAAGCAAAGCTTTAGCAGAACGCGAATGTCTGTGTGGCAGCGAATGCAGTTCCAAGGGACAGTGAAAACCAGCTACAGCTTTCAGTGCTGGCAGCTTTCCTGTGGGCGCAATCTCTGGACGTTTCCAATTTCACTGCCAGGCACTGGGAGAAAGTCATACAGAGTGTTGCCCCATTAGGAAGCAAAGCTTTAGCACAGCGCTAATGTCTGTGTGGCAGCGAATGCAGTTCCAAGGGACAGTGAAAACCAGCTACAGCTTTCAGTGCTGGCAGCTTTCCTGTGGGCGCAATCTCTGGACGTTTCCAATTTCACTGCCGGGCTCTGCCAGAGAGAGATACAGAGTGTTGCCCCATTACGAAGCAATGCTTTAGCAGAGCGCGAATGTCTGTGTGGCAGCGAATGCAGGTCCAAGGGACAGTGAAAAGCAGCTACAGCTTTCAGTGCTGGCAGCTTTCGTGTGGCCGCAATCTCTGGACGTTTCCAATTTGGCAGCCGGGCTCTGCCAGAGAGAGATACAGAGTGTTGCCCCATTAGGAAGCAAAGCTTTAGCAGAGCGCGAATGTCTGTGTGGCAGCGAATGCAGTTCCAAGGGACAGTGAAAACCAGCTACATCTTTCAGTGCTGGCAGCTTTCCTGTGGGCGCAATCTCTGGACGTTTCCATTTTCAATGCCGGACTCTGCCAGAGAGAGATACAGAGCGTTGCCCCATTAGGAAGCAAAGCTTTAGCAGAACGCGAATGTCTGTGTGGCAGCGAATGCAGTTCCAAGGGACAGTGAAAACCAGCTACAGCTTTCAGTGCTGGCAGCTTTCCTGTGGGCGCAATCTCTGGACGTTTCCAATTTCACTGCCGGGCTCTGCCAGAGAGAGATACAGAGCGTTGCCCCATTAGGAAGCAAAGCTTTAGCAGAGCGCGAATGTCTGTGTGGCAGCGAATGCAGTTCCAAGGGACAGTGAAAACCAGCTACAGCTTTCAGTGCTGGCAGCTTTCTTGTGGGTGCAATCTCTGGACGTTTCCAATTTCACTGCCGGGCTCTGCCAGAGAGAGATACAGAGTGTTGCCCCATTACGAAGCAATGCTTTAGCAGAGCGCGAATCTCTGTGTGGCAGCGAATGCAGTTCCAAGGGACAGTGAAAACCAGCTACATCTTTCAGTGCTGGCAGCTTTCCTGTGGGTGCAATCTCTGGACGTTTCCAATTTCACTGGCAGGCACTGGGAGAAAGTCACAGAGAGTGTTGCCCCATTAGGAAGCAAAGCTTTAGCAGAGCGCGAATGTCTGTGTGGCAGCGAATGCAGTTCCAAGGGACAGTGAAAACCAGCTACAGCTTTCAGTGCTGGCAGCTTTCCTGTGGGCGCAATCTCTGGACGTTTCCAATTTCACTGCCGGGCTCTGCCAGAGAGAGATACAGAGTGTTGCCCCATTACGAAGCAATGCTTTAGCAGAGCGCGAATGTCTGTGTGGCAGCGAGTGCAGTTCCAGGGGACAGTGAAAACCAGCTAGAGCTTTCAGTGCTGGCAGCTTTCCTGTGGGCGCAATCTCTGGACGTTTCCAATTTGGCAGCTGGGCTCTGCCAGAGAGAGATACAGAGTGTTGCCCCATTAGGAAGCAAAGCTTTAGCAGAGCGCGAATGTCTGTGTGGCAGCGAATGCAGTTCCAAGGGACAGTGAAAACCAGCTACATCTTTCAGTGCTGGCAGCTTTCCTGTGGGCGCAATCTCTGGACGTTTCCAATTTCACTGGCAGGCACTGGGAGAAAGTCACAGAGAGTGTTGCCCCATTACGAAGCAAAGCTTTAGCAGAGCGCGAATGTCTGTGTGGCAGCGAATGCAGTTCCAAGGGACAGTGAAAACCAGCTACAGCTTTCAGTGCTGGCAGCTTTCCTGTGGGCGCAATCTCTGGACGTTTCCAATTTCACTGCCGGGCTCTGCCAGAGAGAGATACAGAGTGTTGCCCAATTACGAAGCAATGCTTTAGCAGAGCGCGAATGTCTGTGTGGCAGCGAATGCAGTTCCAAGGGACAGTGAAAACCAGCTACATCTTTCAGTGCTGGCAGCTTTCCTGTGGGTGGAATCTCTGGACGTTTCCAATTTCACTGGCAGGCACTGGGAGAAAGTCACAGAGAGTGTTGCCCCATTAGGAAGCAAAGCTTTAGCAGAGCGCGAATGTCTGTGTGGCAGCGAATACAGTTCCAAGGGACAGTGAAAACCAGCTACAGCTTTCAGTGCTGGCAGCTTTCCTGTGGGCGCAATCTCTGGACGTTTCCAATTTCACTGCCGGGCTCTGCCAGAGAGAGATACAGAGTGTTGCCCCATTACGAAGCAATGCTTTAGCAGAGCGCGAATGTCTGTGTGGCAGCGAGTGCAGTTCCAGGGGACAGTGAAAACCAGCTAGAGCTTTCAGTGCTGGCAGCTTTCCTGTGGGCGCAATCTCTGGACGTTTCCAATTTGGCAGCCGGGCTCTGCCAGAGAGAGATACAGAGTGTTGCCCCATTAGGAAGCAAAGCTTTAGCAGAGCACGAATGTCTGTGTGGCAGCGAATGCAGTTCCAAGGGACAGTGAAAACCAGCTACAGCTTTCAGTGCTGGCAGCTTTCCTGTGGGCGCAATCTCTGGACGTTTCCAATTTCACTGCCGGGCTCTGCCAGAGAGAGATACAGAGCGTTGCCCCATTAGGAAGCAAAGCTTTAGCAGAGCGCGAATGTCTGTGTGGCAGCGAATGCAGGTCCAAGGGACAGTGAAAACCAGCTACAGCTTTCAGTGCTGGCAGCTTTCGTGTGGCCGCAATCTCTGGACGTTTCCAATTTCACTGGCAGGCACTGGGAGAAAGTCACAGAGAGTGTTGCCCCATTACGAAGCAAAGCTTTAGCAGAGCGCGAATGTCTGTGTGGCAGCGAATGCAGTTCCAAGGGACAGTGAAAACCAGCTACAGCTTTCAGTGCTGGCAGCTTTCCTGTGGGCGCAATCTCTGGACGTTTCCAATTTCACTGCCGGGCTCTGCCAGAGAGAGATACAGAGTGTTGCCCAATTTACGAAGCAATGCTTTAGCAGAGCGCGAATGTCTGTGTGGCAGCGAATGCAGTTCCAAGGGACAGTGAAAACCAGCTACATCTTTCAGTGCTGGCAGCTTTCCTGTGGGTGGAATCTCTGGACGTTTCCAATTTCACTGGCAGGCACTGGGAGAAAGTCACAGAGAGTGTTGCCCCATTAGGAAGCAAAGCTTTAGCACAGCGCGAATGTCTGTGTGGCAGCGAGTGCAGTTCCAGGGGACAGTGAAAACCAGCTAGAGCTTTCAGTGCTGGCAGCTTTCCTGTGGGCGCAATCTCTGGACGTTTCCAATTTCACTGCCGGGCTCTGCCAGAGAGAGATACAGATTGTTGCCCCATTAGGAAGCAAAGCTTTAGCAGAGCGCGAATGTCTGTGTGGCAGCGAATGCAGTTCCAAGGGACAGTGAAAACCAGCTACAGCTTTCAGTGCTGGCAGCTTTCCTGTGGGCGCAATCTCTGGACGTTTCCAATTTCACTGCCGGACTCTGCCAGAGAGAGATACAGAGCGTTGCCCCATTAGGAAGCAAAGCTTTAGCAGAACGCGAATGTCTGTGTGGCAGCGAATGCAGATCCAAGGGACAGTGAAAACCAGCTACAGCTTTCAGTGCTGGCAGCTTTCCTGTGGGCGCAATCTCTGGACGTTTCCAATTTCACTGGCAGGCACTGGGAGAAAGTCACAGAGAGTGTTGCCCCATTACGAAGCAAAGCTTTAGCAGAGCGCGAATGTCTGTGTGGCAGCGAATGCAGTTCCAAGGGACAGTGAAAACCAGCTACAGCTTTCAGTGCTGGCAGCTTTCCTGTGGGCGCAATCTCTGGACGTTTCCAATTTTGCAGCCGGGCTCTGCCAGAGAGAGATACAGAGTGTTGCCCCATTACGAAGCAATGCTTTAGCAGAGCGCGAATGTCTGTGTGGCAGCGAATGCAGTTCCAAGGGACAGTGAAAACCAGCTACATCTTTCAGTGCTGGCAGCTTTCCTGTGGGTGCAATCTCTGGACGTTTCCAATTTCACTGGCAGGCACTGGGAGAAAGTCACAGAGAGTGTTGCCCCATTAGGAAGCAAAGCTTTAGCAGAGCGCGAATGTCTGTGTGGCAGCGAATGCAGTTCCAAGGGACAGTGAAAACCAGCTACAGCTTTCAGTGCTGGCAGCTTTCCTGTGGGCGCAATCTCTGGACGTTTCCAATTTCACTGCCGGGCTCTGCCAGAGAGAGATACAGAGTGTTGCCCCATTACGAAGCAATGCTTTAGCAGAGCGCGAATGTCTGTGTGGCAGCGAATGCAGGTCCAAGGGACAGTGAAAACCAGCTACATCTTTCAGTGCTGGCAGCTTTCGTGTGGCCGCAATCTCTGGACATTTCCAATTTCACTGCCAGGCACTGGGAGAGAGTCATACAGAGTTTTGCCCCATTACCAAGCAATGCTTTTGTAGAGGGCAAATGTCTGTGTGGCAGCGAATGCAGTTCCAAGGGACAGTGAAAACCAGCTACAGCTTTCAGTGCTGGCAGCTTTCCTGTGGGCGCAATCTCTGGACGTTTCCAATTTCACTGCCGGGCTCTGCCAGAGAGAGATACAGAGTGTTGCCCCATTACGAAGCAATGCTTTAGCAGAGCGCGAATGTCTGTGTGGCAGCGAGTGCAGTTCCAGGGGACAGAGAAAACCAGCTAGAGCTTTCAGTGCTGGCAGTTTTCCTGTGGGCGCAATCTCTGGACGTTTCCAATTTGGCAGCCGGGCTCTGCCAGAGAGAGATACAGAGTGTTGCCCCATTAGGAAGCAAAGCTTTAGCAGAGCGCGAATGTCTGTGTGGCAGCGAATGCAGTTCCAAGGGACAGTGAAAACCAGCTACATCTTTCAGTGCTGGCAGCTTTCCTGTGGGCGCAATCTCTGGACGTTTCCAATTTCACTGCCGGACTCTGCCAGAGAGAGATACAGAGCGTTGCCCCATTAGGAAGCAAAGCTTTAGCAGAACGCGAATGTCTGTGTGGCAGCGAATGCAGTTCCAAGGGACAGTGAAAACCAGCTACAGCTTTCAGTGCTGGCAGCTTTCCTGTGGGCGCAATCTCTGGACGTTTCCAATTTCACTGCCAGGCACTGGGAGAAAGTCACAGAGAGTGTTGCCCCATTAGGAAGCAAAGCTTTAGCAGAGCGCGAATGTCTGTGTGGCAGCGAATGCAGTTCCAAGGGACAGTGAAAACCAGCTACAGCTTTCAGTGCTGGCAGCTTTCCTGTGGGCGCAATCTCTGGACGTTTCCAATTTCACTGCCGGGCTCTGCCAGAGAGAGATACAGAGTGTTGCCCCATTACGAAGCAATGCTTTAGCAGAGCGCGAATGTCTGTGTGGCAGCGAATGCAGGTCCAAGGGACAGTGAAAACCAGCTACAGCTTTCAGTGCTGGCAGCTTTCGTGTGGCCGCAATCTCTGGACATTTCCAATTTCACTGCCAGGCACTGGGAGAGAGTCATACAGAGTTTTGCCCCATTACCAAGCAATGCTTTTGTAGAGCGCGAATGTCTGTGTGGCAGCGAATGCAGTTCCAAGGGACAGTGAAAACCAGCTACAGCTTTCAGTGCTGGCAGCTTTCCTGTGGGCGCAATCTCTGGACGTTTCCAATTTCACTGCCGGGCTCTGCCAGAGAGAGATACAGAGTGTTGCCCCATTACGAAGCAATGCTTTAGCAGAGCGCGAATGTCTGTGTGGCAGCGAGTGCAGTTCCAGGGGACAGAGAAAACCAGCTAGAGCTTTCAGTGCTGGCAGTTTTCCTGTGGGCGCAATCTCTGGACGTTTCCAATTTGGCAGCCGGGCTCTGCCAGAGAGAGATACAGAGTGTTGCCCCATTAGGAAGCAAAGCTTTAGCAGAGCGCGAATGTCTGTGTGGCAGCGAATGCAGTTCCAAGGGACAGTGAAAACCAGCTACATCTTTCAGTGCTGGCAGCTTTCCTGTGGGCGCAATCTCTGGACGTTTCCAATTTCACTGCCGGACTCTGCCAGAGAGAGATACAGAGTGTTGCCCCATTAGGAAGCAAAGCTTTAGCAGAACGCGAATGTCTGTGTGGCAGCGAATGCAGTTCCAAGGGACAGTGAAAACCAGCTACAGCTTTCAGTGCTGGCAGCTTTCCTGTGGGCGCAATCTCTGGACGTTTCCAATTTCACTGCCAGGCACTGGGAGAAAGTCATACAGAGTGTTGCCCCATTAGGAAGCAAAGCTTTAGCACAGCGCTAATGTCTGTGTGGCAGCGAATGCAGTTCCAAGGGACAGTGAAAACCAGCTACAGCTTTCAGTGCTGGCAGCTTTCCTGTGGGCGCAATCTCTGGACGTTTCCAATTTCACTGCCGGGCTCTGCCAGAGAGAGATACAGAGTGTTGCCCCATTACGAAGCAATGCTTTAGCAGAGCGCGAATGTCTGTGTGGCAGCGAGTGCAGTTCCAGGGGACAGTGAAAACCAGCTAGAGCTTTCAGTGCTGGCAGCTTTCCTGTGGGCGCAATCTCTGGACGTTTCCAATTTGGCAGCCGGGCTCTGCCAGAGAGAGATACAGAGTGTTGCCCCATTAGGAAGCAAAGCTTTAGCAGAGCGCGAATGTCTGTGTGGCAGCGAATGCAGTTCCAAGGGACAGTGAAAACCAGCTACAGCTTTCAGTGCTGGCAGCTTTCCTGTGGGCGCAATCTCTGGACGTTTCCAATTTCACTGCCGGGCTCTGCCAGAGAGAGATACAGAGTGTTGCCCCATTACGAAGCAATGCTTTAGCAGAGCGCGAATGTCTGTGTGGCAGCGAATGCAGTTCCAAGGGACAGTGAAAACCAGCTACATCTTTCAGTGCTGGCAGCTTTCCTGTGGGTGCAATCTCTGGACGTTTCCAATTTCACTGGCAGGCACTGGGAGAAAGTCACAGAGAGTGTTGCCCCATTAGGAAGCAAAGCTTTAGCAGAACGCGAATGTCTGTGTGGCAGCGAATGCAGTTCCAAGGGACAGTGAAAACCAGCTACAGCTTTCAGTGCTGGCAGCTTTCCTGTGGGCGCAATCTCTGGACGTTTCCAATTTGGCAGCCGGGCTCTGCCAGAGAGAGATACAGTGTTGCCCCATTACGAAGCAATGCTTTAGCAGAGCGCGAATGTCTGTGTGGCAGCGAATGCAGTTCCAAGGGACAGTGAAAACCAGCTACAGCTTTCAGTGCTGGCAGCTTTCCTGTGGGCGCAATCTCTGGACGTTTCCAATTTCACTGCCGGGCTCTGCCAGAGAGAGATACAGAGTGTTGCCCCATTACGAAGCAATGCTTTAGCAGAGCACGAATGTCTGTGTGGCAGCGAGTGCAGTTCCAGGAGACAGTGAAAACCAGCTAGAGCTTTCAGTGCTGGCAGCTTTCCTGTGGGCGCAATCTCTGGACGTTTCCAATTTGGCAGCCGGGCTCTGCCAGAGAGAGATACAGAGTGTTGCCCCATTAGGAAGCAAAGCTTTAGCAGAGCGCGAATGTCTGTGTGGCAGCGAATGCAGTTCCAAGGGACAGTGAAAACCAGCTACAGCTTTCAGTGCTGGCAGCTTTCCTGTGGGTGCAATCTCTGGACGTTTCCAATTTCACTGCCGGGCTCTGCCAGAGAGAGATACAGAGTGTTGCCCCATTACGAAGCAATGCTTTAGCAGAGCGCGAATGTCTGTGTGGCAGCGAATGCAGTTCCAAGGGACAGTGAAAACCAGCTACATCTTTCAGTGCTGGCAGCTTTCCTGTGGGTGCAATCTCTGGACGTTTCCAATTTCACTGGCAGGCACTGGGAGAAAGTCACAGAGAGTGTTGCCCCATTAGGAAGCAAAGCTTTAGCAAAGCGCGAATGTCTGTGTGGCAGCGAATGCAGTTCCAAGGGACAGTGAAAACCAGCTACAGCTTTCAGTGCTGGCAGCTTTCCTGTGGGCGCAATCTCTGGACGTTTCCAATTTCACTGCCGGGCTCTGCCAGAGAGAGATACAGAGTGTTGCCCCATTACGAAGCAATGCTTTAGCAGAGCGCGAATGTCTGTGTGGCAGCGAGTGCAGTTCCAGGGGACAGTGAAAACCAGCTAGAGCTTTCAGTGCTGGCAGCTTTCCTGTGGGCGCAATCTCTGGACCTTTCCAATTTGGCAGCCGGGCTCTGCCAGAGAGAGATACAGAGTGTTGCCCCATTAGGAAGCAAAGCTTTAGCAGAGCGCGAATGACTGTGTGGCAGCGAGTGCAGTTCCAGGGGACAGTGAAAACCAGCTACAGCTTTCAGTGCTGGCAGCTTTCCTGTGGGCGCAATCTCTGGACGTTTCCAATTTCACTGCCAGGCACTTGGAGAATGTCATACAGAGTGTTGCCCCATTAGGAAGCAAAGCTTTAGCACAGCGCGAATGTCTGTGTGGCAGCGAATGCAGTTCCAAGGGACAGTGAAAACCAGCTACAGCTTTCAGTGCTGGCAGCTTTCCTGTGGGCGCAATCTCTGGACGTTTCCAATTTCACTGCCGGGCTCTGCCAGAGAGAGATACAGAGTGTTGCCCCATTACGAAGCAATGCTTTAGCAGAGCGCGAATGTCTGTGTGGCAGCGAGTGCAGTTCCAGGGGACAGTGAAAACCAGCTAGAGCTTTCAGTGCTGGCAGCTTTCCTGTGGGCGCAATCTCTGGACGTTTCCAATTTCACTGCCGGGCTCTGCCAGAGAGAGATACAGAGTGTTGCCCCATTACGAAGCAATGCTTTAGCAGAGCGCGAATGTCTGTGTGGCAGCGAATGCAGGTCCAAGGGACAGTGAAAACCAGCTACAGCTTTCAGTGCTGGCAGCTTTCGTGTGGCCGCAATCTCTGGACATTTCCAATTTCACTGCCAGGCACTGGGAGAGAGTCATACAGAGTTTTGCCCCATTACCAAGCAATGCTTTTTTAGAGCGCGAATGTCTGTGTGGCAGCGAATGCAGTTCCAAGGGACAGTGAAAACCAGCTACAGCTTTCAGTGCTGGTAGCTTTCCTGTGGGCGCAATCTCTGGACATTTCCAATTTGGCAGCCGGGCTCTGCCAGAGAGAGATACAGAGTGTTGCCCCATTACGAAGCAATGCTTTAGCAGAGCGCGAATGTCTGTGTGGCAGCGAATGCAGTTCCAAGGGACAGTGAAAACCAGCTAGAGCTTTCAGTGCTGGCAACTTTCCTGTGGGCGCAATCTCTGGACGTTTCCAATTTGGCAGCCGGGCTCTGCCAGAGAGAGATACAGAGTGTTGCCCCATTAGGAAGCAAAGTTTTAGCAGAGGGCGAATGTCTGTGTGGCAGCGAATGCAGTTCCAAGGGACAGTGAAAACCAGCTACAGCTTTCAGTGCTGGCAGCTTTCCTGTGGGCGCAATCTCTGGACGTTTCCAATTTCACTGCCGGGCTCTGCCAGAGAGAGATACAGAGTGTTGCCCCATTACGAAGCAATGCTTTAGCAGAGCGCGAATGTCTGTGTGGCAGCGAGTGCAGTTCCAGGGGACAGTGAAAACCAGCTAGAGCTTTCAGTGCTGGCAGCTTTCCTGTGGGCGCAATCTCTGGACCTTTCCAATTTGGCAGCCGGGCTCTGCCAGAGAGAGATACAGAGTGTTGCCCTATTAGGAAGCAAAGCTTTAGCAGAGCGCGAATGACTGTGTGGCAGCGAGTGCAGTTCCAAGGGACAGTGAAAACCAGCTACAGCTTTCAGTGCTGGCAGCTTTCCTGTGGGCGCAATCTCTGGACGTTTCCAATTTCACTGCCAGGCACTGGGAGAAAGTCATACAGAGTGTTGCCCCATTAGGAAGCAAAGCTTTAGCACAGCGCTAATGTCTGTGTGGCAGCGAATGCAGTTCCAAGGGACAGTGAAAACCAGCTACAGCTTTCAGTGCTGGCAGCTTTCTTGTGGGCGCAATCTCTGGACGTGTCCAATTTCACTGCCAGGCACTGGGAGAAAGTCATACAGAGTGTTGCCCCATTACGAAGCAATGCTTTAGCAGAGCGCGAATGTCTGTGTGGCAGCGAATGCAGTTCCAAGGGACAGTGAAAAGCAGCTACATCTTTCACTGCTGGCAGCTTTCCTGTGGGCGCAATCTCTGGACGTTTCCAATTTGGCAGCCGGGCTCTGCCAGAGAGAGATACAGAGTGTTGCCCAATTACGAAGCAATGCTTTAGCAGAGCGCGAACGTCTGTGTGGCAGCGAATGCAGTTCCAAGGGACAGTGAAAACCAGCTACAGCTTTCAGTGCTGGCAGCTTTCCTGTGGGCGCAATCTCTGGACGTTTCCAATTTCAATGCCGGACTCTGCCAGAGAGAGATACAGAGCGTTGCCCCATTAGGAAGCAAAGCTTTAGCAGAACGCGAATGTCTGTGTGGCAGCGAATGCAGTTCCAAGGGACAGTGAAAACCAGCTACAGCTTTCAGTGCTGGCAGCTTTCCTGTGGGCGCAATCTCTGGACGTTTCCAATTTCACTGCCGGGCTCTGCCAGAGAGAGATACAGAGTGTTGCCCCATTAGGAAGCAAAGCTTTAGCAGAGCGCGAATGTCTGTGTGGCAGCGAATGCAGTTCCAAGGGACAGTGAAAACCAGCTACAGCTTTCAGTGCTGGCAGCTTTCCTGTGGGTGCAATCTCTGGACGTTTCCAATTTCACTGCCGGGCTCTGCCAGAGAGAGATACAGAGTGTTGCCCCATTACGAAGCAATGCTTTAGCAGAGCGTGAATGTCAGTGTGGCAGCGAATGCAGGTCCAAGGGACAGTGAAAACCAGCTACATCTTTCAGTGCTGGCAGCTTTCCTGTGGGTGCAATCTCTGGACGTTTCCAATTTCACTGGCAGGCACTGGGAGAAAGTCACAGAGAGTGTTGCCCCATTACGAAGCAATGCTTTAGCAGAGCGCGAATGTCTGTGTGGCAGCGAATGCAGTTCCAAGGGACAGTGAAAACCAGCTACAGCTTTCAGTGCTGGCAGCTTTCCTGTGGGCGCAATCTCTGGACGTTTCCAATTTCACTGCCGGGCTCTGCCAGAGAGAGATACAGAGTGTTGCCCCATTACGAAGCAATGCTTTAGCAGAGCGCGAATGTCTGTGTGGCAGCGAGTGCAGTTCCAGGGGACAGTGAAAACCAGCTAGAGCTTTCAGTGCTGGCAGCTTTCCTGTGGGCGCAATCTCTGGACCTTTCCAATTTGGCAGCCGGGCTCTGCCAGAGAGAGATACAGAGTGTTGCCCCATTAGGAAGCGAAGCTTTAGCAGAGCGCGAATGTCTGTGTGGCAGCGAGTGCAGTTCCAGGGGACAGTGAAAACCAGCTACAGCTTTCAGTGCTGGCAGCTTTCCTGTGGGCGCAATCTCTGGACGTTTCCAATTTCACTGCCAGGCACTGGGAGAAAGTCATACAGAGTGTTGCCCCATTAGGAAGCAAAGCTTTAGCACAGCGCGAATGTCTGTGTGGCAGCGAATGCAGTTCCAAGCGACAGTGAAAACCAGCTACAGCTTTCAGTGCTGGCAGCTTTCCTGTGGGCGCAGTCTCTGGACGTTTCCAATTTCACTGCCGGGCTCTGCCAGAGAGAGATACAGAGTGTTGCCCCATTACGAAGCAATGCTTTAGCAGAGCGCGAATGTCTGTGTGGCAGCGAATGCAGGTCCAAGGGACAGTGAAAACCAGCTAGAGCTTTCAGTGCTGGCAGCTTTCGTGTGGCCGCAATCTCTGGACATTTCCAATTTCACTGCCAGGCACTGGGAGAGAGTCATACAGAGTGTTGCCCCATTAGGAAGCAAAGCTTTAGCAGAGCGCGAATGTCTGTGTGGCAGCGAATGCAGTTCCAAGGGACAGTGAAAACCAGCTACAGCTTTCAGTGCTGGCAGCTTTCCTGTGGGCGCAATCTCTGGACGTTTCCAATTTGGCAGCCGGGCTCTGCCAGAGAGAGATACAGAGTGTTGCCCCATTACGAAGCAATGCTTTAGCAGAGCGCGAATGTCTGTGTGGCAGCGAATGCAGTTCCAAGGGACAGTGAAAACCAGCTACAGCTTTCAGTGCTGGCAGCTTTCCTGTGGGCGCAATCTCTGGACGTTTCCAATTTCACTGCCAGGCACTGGGAGAAAGTCATACAGAGTGTTGCCCCATTACGAAGCAATGCTTTAGCAGAGCGCGAATGTCTGTGTGGCAGCGAATGCAGTTCCAAGGGACAGTGAAAAGCAGCTACATCTTTCACTGCTGGCAGCTTTCCTGTGGGCGCAATCTCTGGACGTTTCCAATTTGGCAGCCGGGCTCTGCCAGAGAGAGATACAGAGTGTTGCCCAATTACGAAGCAATGCTTTAGCAGAGCGCGAACGTCTGTGTGGCAGCGAATGCAGTTCCAAGGGACAGTGAAAACCAGCTACATCTTTCAGTGCTGGCAGCTTTCCTGTGGGCGCAATCTCTGGACGTTTCCAATTTCAATGCCGGACTCTGCCAGAGAGAGATACAGAGCGTTGCCCCATTAGGAAGCAAAGCTTTAGCAGAACGCGAATGTCTGTGTGGCAGCGAATGCAGTTCCAAGGGACAGTGAAAACCAGCTACAGCTTTCAGTGCTGGCAGCTTTCCTGTGGGCGCAATCTCTGGACGTTTCCAATTTGGCAGCCGGGCTCTGCCAGAGAGAGATACAGAGTGTTGCCCCATTAGGAAGCAAAGCTTTAGCAGAGCGCGAATGTCTGTGTGGCAGCGAATGCAGTTCCAAGGGACAGTGAAAACCAGCTACAGCTTTCAGTGCTGGCAGCTTTCCTGTGGGTGCAATCTCTGGACGTTTCCAATTTCACTGCCGGGCTCTGCCAGAGAGAGATACAGAGTGTTGCCCCATTACGAAGCAATGCTTTAGCAGAGCGCGAATGTCAGTGTGGCAGCGAATGCAGTTCCAAGGGACAGTGAAAACCAGCTACATCTTTCAGTGCTGGCAGCTTTCCTGTGGGTGCAATCTCTGGACGTTTCCAATTTCACTGGCAGGCACTGGGAGAAAGTCACAGAGAGTGTTGCCCCATTACGAAGCAATGCTTTAGCAGAGCGCGAATGTCTGTGTGGCAGCGAATGCAGTTCCAAGGGACAGTGAAAACCAGCTACAGCTTTCAGTGCTGGCAGCTTTCCTGTGGGCGCAATCTCTGGACGTTTCCAATTTCACTGCCGGGCTCTGCCAGAGAGAGATACAGAGTGTTGCCCCATTACGAAGCAATGCTTTAGCAGAGCGCGAATGTCTGTGTGGCAGCGAGTGCAGTTCCAGGGGACAGTGAAAACCAGCTAGAGCTTTCAGTGCTGGCAGCTTTCGTGTGGCCGCAATCTCTGGACATTTCCAATTTCACTGCCAGGCACTGGGAGAGAGTCATACAGAGTTTTGCCCCATTACCAAGCAATGCTTTTTTAGAGCGCAAATGTCTGTGTGGCAGCGAATGCAGTTCCAAGGGACAGTGAAAACCAGCTACAGCTTTCAGTGCTGGCAGCTTTCCTGTGGGCGCAATCTCTGGACATTTCCAATTTGGCAGCCGGGCTCTGCCAGAGAGAGATACAGAGTGTTGCCCCATTACGAAGCCATGCTTTAGCAGAGCGCGAATGTCTGTGTGGCAGCGAATGCAGTTCCAAGGGACAGTGAAAACCAGCTAGAGCTTTCAGTGCTGGCAGCTTTCCTGTGGGCGCAATCTCTGGACGTTTCCAATTTGGCAGCCGGGCTCTGCCAGAGAGAGATACAGAGTGTTGCCCCATTACGAAGCAAAGTTTTAGCAGAGGGCGAATGTCTGTGTGGCAGCGAATGCAGTTCCAAGGGACAGTGAAAACCAGCTACAGCTTTCAGTGCTGGCAGCTTTCCTGTGGGCGCAATCTCTGGACGTTTCCAATTTCACTGCCGGGCTCTGCCAGAGAGAGATACAGAGTGTTGCCCCATTAGGAAGCAAAGTTTTAGCAGAGGGCGAATGTCTGTGTGGCAGCGAATGCAGTTCCAAGGGACAGTGAAAACCAGCTACATCTTTCAGTGCTGGCAGCTTTCCTGTGGGTGCAATCTCTGGACGTTTCCAATTTCACTGCCGGGCTCTGCCAGAGAGAGATACAGAGTGTTGCCCCATTACGAAGCAATGCTTTAGCAGAGCGCGAATGTCTGTGTGGCAGCGAGTGCAGTTCCAGGGGACAGTGAAAACCAGCTAGAGCTTTCAGTGCTGGCAGCTTTCCTGTGGGCGCAATCTCTGGACCTTTCCAATTTGGCAGCCGGGCTCTGCCAGAGAGAGATACAGAGTGTTGCCCCATTAGGAAGCAAAGCTTTAGCAGAGCGCGAATGACTGTGTGGCAGCGAGTGCAGTTCCAAGGGACAGTGAAAACCAGCTACAGCTTTCAGTGCTGGCAGCTTTCCTGTGGGCGCAATCTCTGGACGTTTCCAATTTCACTGCCAGGCACTGGGAGAAAGTCATACAGAGTGTTGCCCCATTAGGAAGCAAAGCTTTAGCACAGCGCTAATGTCTGTGTGGCAGCGAATGCAGTTCCAAGGGACAGTGAAAACCAGCTACAGCTTTCAGTGCTGGCAGCTTTCCTGTGGGCGCAATCTCTGGACGTTTCCAATTTCACTGCCAGGCACTGGGAGAAAGTCATACAGAGTGTTGCCCCATTACGAAGCAATGCTTTAGCAGAGCGCGAATGTCTGTGTGGCAGCGAATGCAGTTCCAAGGGACACTGAAAAGCAGCTACATCTTTCACTGCTGGCAGCTTTCCTGTGGGCGCAATCTCTGGACGTTTCCAATTTGGCAGCCGGGCTCTGCCAGAGAGAGATACAGAGTGTTGCCCAATTACGAAGCAATGCTTTAGCAGAGCGCGAACGTCTGTGTGGCAGCGAATGCAGTTCCAAGGGACAGTGAAAACCAGCTACAGCTTTCAGTGCTGGCAGCTTTCCTGTGGGCGCAATCTCTGGACGTTTCCAATTTCACTGCCGGGCTCTGCCAGAGAGAGATACAGAGTGTTGCCCCATTACGAAGCAATGCTTTAGCAGAGCGCGAATGTCTGTGTGGCAGCGAATGCAGGTCCAAGGGACAGTGAAAACCAGCTAGAGCTTTCAGTGCTGGCAGCTTTCGTGTGGCCGCAATCTCTGGACATTTCCAATTTCACTGCCAGGCACTGGGAGAGAGTCATACAGAGTGTTGCCCCATTAGGAAGCAAAGCTTTAGCAGAGCGCGAATGTCTGTGTGGCAGCGAATGCAGTTCCAAGGGACAGTGAAAACCAGCTACAGCTTTCAGTGCTGGCAGCTTTCCTGTGGGCGCAATCTCTGGACGTTTCCAATTTGGCAGCCGGGCTCTGCCAGAGAGAGATACAGAGTGTTGCCCCATTACGAAGCAATGCTTTAGCAGAGCGCGAATGTCTGTGTGGCAGCGAATGCAGTTCCAAGGGACAGTGAAAACCAGCTACAGCTTTCAGTGCTGGCAGCTTTCCTGTGGGCGCAATCTCTGGACGTTTCCAATTTCACTGCCAGGCACTGGGAGAAAGTCATACAGAGTGTTGCCCCATTACGAAGCAATGCTTTAGCAGAGCGCGAATGTCTGTGTGGCAGCGAATGCAGTTCCAAGGGACAGTGAAAAGCAGCTACATCTTTCACTGCTGGCAGCTTTCCTGTGGGCGCAATCTCTGGACGTTTCCAATTTGGCAGCCGGGCTCTGCCAGAGAGAGATACAGAGTGTTGCCCAATTACGAAGCAATGCTTTAGCAGAGCGCGAACGTCTGTGTGGCAGCGAATGCAGTTCCAAGGGACAGTGAAAAGCAGCTACATCTTTCAGTGCTGGCAGCTTTCCTGTGGGCGCAATCTCTGGACGTTTCCAATTTCAATGCCGGACTCTGCCAGAGAGAGATACAGAGCGTTGCCCCATTAGGAAGCAAAGCTTTAGCAGAACGCGAATGTCTGTGTGGCAGCGAATGCAGTTCCAAGGGACAGTGAAAACCAGCTACAGCTTTCAGTGCTGGCAGCTTTCCTGTGGGCGCAATCTCTGGACGTTTCCAATTTGGCAGCCGGGCTCTGCCAGAGAGAGATACAGAGTGTTGCCCCATTAGGAAGCAAAGCTTTAGCAGAGCGCGAATGTCTGTGTGGCAGCGAATGCAGTTCCAAGGGACAGTGAAAACCAGCTACAGCTTTCAGTGCTGGCAGCTTTCCTGTGGGTGCAATCTCTGGACGTTTCCAATTTCACTGCCGGGCTCTGCCAGAGAGAGATACAGAGTGTTGCCCCATTACGAAGCAATGCTTTAGCAGAGCGCGAATGTCAGTGTGGCAGCGAATGCAGTTCCAAGGGACAGTGAAAACCAGCTACATCTTTCAGTGCTGGCAGCTTTCCTGTGGGTGCAATCTCTGGACGTTTCCAATTTCACTGGCAGGCACTGGGAGAAAGTCACAGAGAGTGTTGCCCCATTACGAAGCAATGCTTTAGCAGAGCGCGAATGTCTGTGTGGCAGCGAATGCAGTTCCAAGCGACAGTGAAAACCAGCTACAGCTTTCAGTGCTGGCAGCTTTCCTGTGGGCGCAATCTCTGGACGTTTCCAATTTCACTGCCGGGCTCTGCCAGAGAGAGATACAGAGTGTTGCCCCATTACGAAGCAATGCTTTAGCAGAGCGCGAATGTCTGTGTGGCAGCGAATGCAGGTCCAAGGGACAGTGAAAACCAGCTAGAGCTTTCAGTGCTGGCAGCTTTCGTGTGGCCGCAATCTCTGGACATTTCCAATTTCACTGCCAGGCACTGGGAGAGAGTCATACAGAGTGTTGCCCCATTAGGAAGCAAAGCTTTAGCAGAGCGCGAATGTCTGTGTGGCAGCGAATGCAGTTCCAAGGGACAGTGAAAACCAGCTACAGCTTTCAGTGCTGGCAGCTTTCCTGTGGGCGCAATCTCTGGACGTTTCCAATTTGGCAGCCGGGCTCTGCCAGAGAGAGATACAGAGTGTTGCCCCATTACGAAGCAATGCTTTAGCAGAGCGCGAATGTCTGTGTGGCAGCGAATGCAGTTCCAAGGGACAGTGAAAACCAGCTACAGCTTTCAGTGCTGGCAGCTTTCCTGTGGGCGCAATCTCTGGACGTTTCCAATTTCACTGCCAGGCACTGGGAGAAAGTCATACAGAGTGTTGCCCCATTACGAAGCAATGCTTTAGCAGAGCGCGAATGTCTGTGTGGCAGCGAATGCAGTTCCAAGGGACAGTGAAAAGCAGCTACATCTTTCACTGCTGGCAGCTTTCCTGTGGGCGCAATCTCTGGACGTTTCCAATTTGGCAGCCGGGCTCTGCCAGAGAGAGATACAGAGTGTTGCCCAATTACGAAGCAATGCTTTAGCAGAGCGCGAACGTCTGTGTGGCAGCGAATGCAGTTCCAAGGGACAGTGAAAACCAGCTACATCTTTCAGTGCTGGCAGCTTTCCTGTGGGCGCAATCTCTGGACGTTTCCAATTTCAATGCCGGACTCTGCCAGAGAGAGATACAGAGCGTTGCCCCATTAGGAAGCAAAGCTTTAGCAGAACGCGAATGTCTGTGTGGCAGCGAATGCAGTTCCAAGGGACAGTGAAAACCAGCTACAGCTTTCAGTGCTGGCAGCTTTCCTGTGGGCGCAATCTCTGGACGTTTCCAATTTCACTGCCAGGCACTGGGAGAAAGTCATACAGAGTGTTGCCCCATTACGAAGCAATGCTTTAGCAGAGCGCGAATGTCTGTGTGGCAGCGAATGCAGTTCCAAGGGACACTGAAAAGCAGCTACATCTTTCACTGCTGGCAGCTTTCCTGTGGGCGCAATCTCTGGACGTTTCCAATTTGGCAGCCGGGCTCTGCCAGAGAGAGATACAGAGTGTTGCCCAATTACGAAGCAATGCTTTAGCAGAGCGCGAACGTCTGTGTGGCAGCGAATGCAGTTCCAAGGGACAGTGAAAACCAGCTACAGCTTTCAGTGCTGGCAGCTTTCCTGTGGGCGCAATCTCTGGACGTTTCCAATTTCACTGCCGGGCTCTGCCAGAGAGAGATACAGAGTGTTGCCCCATTACGAAGCAATGCTTTAGCAGAGCGCGAATGTCTGTGTGGCAGCGAATGCAGGTCCAAGGGACAGTGAAAACCAGCTAGAGCTTTCAGTGCTGGCAGCTTTCGTGTGGCCGCAATCTCTGGACATTTCCAATTTCACTGCCAGGCACTGGGAGAGAGTCATACAGAGTGTTGCCCCATTAGGAAGCAAAGCTTTAGCAGAGCGCGAATGTCTGTGTGGCAGCGAATGCAGTTCCAAGGGACAGTGAAAACCAGCTACAGCTTTCAGTGCTGGCAGCTTTCCTGTGGGCGCAATCTCTGGACGTTTCCAATTTGGCAGCCGGGCTCTGCCAGAGAGAGATACAGAGTGTTGCCCCATTACGAAGCAATGCTTTAGCAGAGCGCGAATGTCTGTGTGGCAGCGAATGCAGTTCCAAGGGACAGTGAAAACCAGCTACAGCTTTCAGTGCTGGCAGCTTTCCTGTGGGCGCAATCTCTGGACGTTTCCAATTTCACTGCCAGGCACTGGGAGAAAGTCATACAGAGTGTTGCCCCATTACGAAGCAATGCTTTAGCAGAGCGCGAATGTCTGTGTGGCAGCGAATGCAGTTCCAAGGGACAGTGAAAAGCAGCTACATCTTTCACTGCTGGCAGCTTTCCTGTGGGCGCAATCTCTGGACGTTTCCAATTTGGCAGCCGGGCTCTGCCAGAGAGAGATACAGAGTGTTGCCCAATTACGAAGCAATGCTTTAGCAGAGCGCGAACGTCTGTGTGGCAGCGAATGCAGTTCCAAGGGACAGTGAAAAGCAGCTACATCTTTCAGTGCTGGCAGCTTTCCTGTGGGCGCAATCTCTGGACGTTTCCAATTTCAATGCCGGACTCTGCCAGAGAGAGATACAGAGCGTTGCCCCATTAGGAAGCAAAGCTTTAGCAGAACGCGAATGTCTGTGTGGCAGCGAATGCAGTTCCAAGGGACAGTGAAAACCAGCTACAGCTTTCAGTGCTGGCAGCTTTCCTGTGGGCGCAATCTCTGGACGTTTCCAATTTGGCAGCCGGGCTCTGCCAGAGAGAGATACAGAGTGTTGCCCCATTAGGAAGCAAAGCTTTAGCAGAGCGCGAATGTCTGTGTGGCAGCGAATGCAGTTCCAAGGGACAGTGAAAACCAGCTACAGCTTTCAGTGCTGGCAGCTTTCCTGTGGGTGCAATCTCTGGACGTTTCCAATTTCACTGCCGGGCTCTGCCAGAGAGAGATACAGAGTGTTGCCCCATTACGAAGCAATGCTTTAGCAGAGCGCGAATGTCAGTGTGGCAGCGAATGCAGTTCCAAGGGACAGTGAAAACCAGCTACATCTTTCAGTGCTGGCAGCTTTCCTGTGGGTGCAATCTCTGGACGTTTCCAATTTCACTGGCAGGCACTGGGAGAAAGTCACAGAGAGTGTTGCCCCATTACGAAGCAATGCTTTAGCAGAGCGCGAATGTCTGTGTGGCAGCGAATGCAGTTCCAAGCGACAGTGAAAACCAGCTACAGCTTTCAGTGCTGGCAGCTTTCCTGTGGGCGCAATCTCTGGACGTTTCCAATTTCACTGCCGGGCTCTGCCAGAGAGAGATACAGAGTGTTGCCCCATTACGAAGCAATGCTTTAGCAGAGCGCGAATGTCTGTGTGGCAGCGAATGCAGGTCCAAGGGACAGTGAAAACCAGCTAGAGCTTTCAGTGCTGGCAGCTTTCGTGTGGCCGCAATCTCTGGACATTTCCAATTTCACTGCCAGGCACTGGGAGAGAGTCATACAGAGTGTTGCCCCATTAGGAAGCAAAGCTTTAGCAGAGCGCGAATGTCTGTGTGGCAGCGAATGCAGTTCCAAGGGACAGTGAAAACCAGCTACAGCTTTCAGTGCTGGCAGCTTTCCTGTGGGCGCAATCTCTGGACGTTTCCAATTTGGCAGCCGGGCTCTGCCAGAGAGAGATACAGAGTGTTGCCCCATTACGAAGCAATGCTTTAGCAGAGCGCGAATGTCTGTGTGGCAGCGAATGCAGTTCCAAGGGACAGTGAAAACCAGCTACAGCTTTCAGTGCTGGCAGCTTTCCTGTGGGCGCAATCTCTGGACGTTTCCAATTTCACTGCCAGGCACTGGGAGAAAGTCATACAGAGTGTTGCCCCATTACGAAGCAATGCTTTAGCAGAGCGCGAATGTCTGTGTGGCAGCGAATGCAGTTCCAAGGGACAGTGAAAAGCAGCTACATCTTTCACTGCTGGCAGCTTTCCTGTGGGCGCAATCTCTGGACGTTTCCAATTTGGCAGCCGGGCTCTGCCAGAGAGAGATACAGAGTGTTGCCCAATTACGAAGCAATGCTTTAGCAGAGCGCGAACGTCTGTGTGGCAGCGAATGCAGTTCCAAGGGACAGTGAAAACCAGCTACATCTTTCAGTGCTGGCAGCTTTCCTGTGGGCGCAATCTCTGGACGTTTCCAATTTCAATGCCGGACTCTGCCAGAGAGAGATACAGAGCGTTGCCCCATTAGGAAGCAAAGCTTTAGCAGAACGCGAATGTCTGTGTGGCAGCGAATGCAGTTCCAAGGGACAGTGAAAACCAGCTACAGCTTTCAGTGCTGGCAGCTTTCCTGTGGGCGCAATCTCTGGACGTTTCCAATTTCACTGCCGGGCTCTGCCAGAGAGAGATACAGAGTGTTGCCCCATTAGGAAGCAAAGCTTTAGCAGAGCGCGAATGTCTGTGTGGCAGCGAATGCAGTTCCAAGGGACAGTGAAAACCAGCTACAGCTTTCAGTGCTGGCAGCTTTCCTGTGGGTGCAATCTCTGGACGTTTCCAATTTCACTGCCGGGCTCTGCCAGAGAGAGATACAGAGTGTTGCCCCATTACGAAGCAATGCTTTAGCAGAGCGCGAATGTCAGTGTGGCAGCGAATGCAGTTCCAAGGGACAGTGAAAACCAGCTACATCTTTCAGTGCTGGCAGCTTTCCTGTGGGTGCAATCTCTGGACGTTTCCAATTTCACTGGCAGGCACTGGGAGAAAGTCACAGAGAGTGTTGCCCCATTACGAAGCAATGCTTTAGCAGAGCGCGAATGTCTGTGTGGCAGCGAATGCAGTTCCAAGGGACAGTGAAAACCAGCTACAGCTTTCAGTGCTGGCAGCTTTCCTGTGGGCGCAATCTCTGGACGTTTCCAATTTCACTGCCGGGCTCTGCCAGAGAGAGATACAGAGTGTTGCCCCATTACGAAGCAATGCTTTAGCAGAGCGCGAATGTCTGTGTGGCAGCGAGTGCAGTTCCAGGGGACAGTGAAAACCAGCTAGAGCTTTCAGTGCTGGCAGCTTTCGTGTGGCCGCAATCTCTGGACATTTCCAATTTCACTGCCAGGCACTGGGAGAGAGTCATACAGAGTTTTGCCCCATTACCAAGCAATGCTTTTTTAGAGCGCAAATGTCTGTGTGGCAGCGAATGCAGTTCCAAGCGACAGTGAAAACCAGCTACAGCTTTCAGTGCTGGCAGCTTTCCTGTGGGCGCAATCTCTGGACATTTCCAATTTGGCAGCCGGGCTCTGCCAGAGAGAGATACAGAGTGTTGCCCCATTAGGAAGCAAAGCTTTAGCAGAGCGCGAATGTCTGTGTGGCAGCGAATGCAGTTCCAAGGGACAGTGAAAACCAGCTAGAGCTTTCAGTGCTGGCAGCTTTCCTGTGGGCGCAATCTCTGGACGTTTCCAATTTCACTGCCGGGCTCTGCCAGAGAGAGATACAGAGTGTTGCCCCATTAGGAAGCAAAGTTTTAGCAGAGGGCGAATGTCTGTGTGGCAGCGAATGCAGTTCCAAGGGACAGTGAAAACCAGCTACAGCTTTCAGTGCTGGCAGCTTTCCTGTGGGCGCAATCTCTGGACGTTTCCAATTTCACTGCCGGGCTCTGCCAGAGAGAGATACAGAGTGTTGCCCCATTAGGAAGCAAAGTTTTAGCAGAGGGCGAATGTCTGTGTGGCAGCGAATGCAGTTCCAAGGGACAGTGAAAACCAGCTACATCTTTCAGTGCTGGCAGCTTTCCTGTGGGTGCAATCTCTGGACGTTTCCAATTTCACTGCCGGGCTCTGCCAGAGAGAGATACAGAGTGTTGCCCCATTACGAAGCAATGCTTTAGCAGAGCGCGAATGTCTGTGTGGCAGCGAGTGCAGTTCCAGGGGACAGTGAAAACCAGCTAGAGCTTTCAGTGCTGGCAGCTTTCCTGTGGGCGCAATCTCTGGACCTTTCCAATTTGGCAGCCGGGCTCTGCCAGAGAGAGATACAGAGTGTTGCCCCATTAGGAAGCAAAGCTTTAGCAGAGCGCGAATGACTGTGTGGCAGCGAGTGCAGTTCCAAGGGACAGTGAAAACCAGCTACAGCTTTCAGTGCTGGCAGCTTTCCTGTGGGCGCAATCTCTGGACGTTTCC
The DNA here is from genome assembly GCF_035582795.1 of Mycteria americana. Lineage (NCBI taxonomy): Eukaryota > Metazoa > Chordata > Aves > Ciconiiformes > Ciconiidae > Mycteria > Mycteria americana. The sequence goes on from NW_027445623.1 coordinate 370,803, forward strand.
AATTTCACTGCCAGGCACTGGGAGAAAGTCATACAGAGTGTTGCCCCATTAGGAAGCAAAGCTTTAGCACAGCGCTAATGTCTGTGTGGCAGCGAATGCAGTTCCAAGGGACAGTGAAAACCAGCTACAGCTTTCAGTGCTGGCAGCTTTCCTGTGGGCGCAATCTCTGGACGTTTCCAATTTCACTGCCAGGCACTGGGAGAAAGTCATACAGAGTGTTGCCCCATTACGAAGCAATGCTTTAGCAGAGCGCGAATGTCTGTGTGGCAGCGAATGCAGTTCCAAGGGACAGTGAAAAGCAGCTACATCTTTCACTGCTGGCAGCTTTCCTGTGGGTGCAATCTCTGGACGTTTCCAATTTGGCAGCCGGGCTCTGCCAGAGAGAGATACAGAGTGTTGCCCAATTACGAAGCAATGCTTTAGCAGAGCGCGAACGTCTGTGTGGCAGCGAATGCAGTTCCAAGGGACAGTGAAAACCAGCTACAGCTTTCAGTGCTGGCAGCTTTCCTGTGGGCGCAATCTCTGGACGTTTCCAATTTCAATGCCGGACTCTGCCAGAGAGAGATACAGAGTGTTGCCCCATTAGGAAGCAAAGCTTTAGCAGAACGCGAATGTCTGTGTGGCAGCGAATGCAGTTCCAAGGGACAGTGAAAACCAGCTACAGCTTTCAGTGCTGGCAGCTTTCCTGTGGGCGCAATCTCTGGACGTTTCCAATTTCACTGCCGGGCTCTGCCAGAGAGAGATACAGAGTGTTGCCCCATTAGGAAGCAAAGCTTTAGCAGAGCGCGAATGTCTGTGTGGCAGCGAATGCAGTTCCAAGGGACAGTGAAAACCAGCTACAGCTTTCAGTGCTGGCAGCTTTCCTGTGGGTGCAATCTCTGGACGTTTCCAATTTCACTGCCGGGCTCTGCCAGAGAGAGATACAGAGTGTTGCCCCATTACGAAGCAATGCTTTAGCAGAGCGCGAATGTCAGTGTGGCAGCGAATGCAGGTCCAAGGGACAGTGAAAACCAGCTACATCTTTCAGTGCTGGCAGCTTTCCTGTGGGTGCAATCTCTGGACGTTTCCAATTTCACTGGCAGGCACTGGGAGAAAGTCACAGAGAGTGTTGCCCCATTACGAAGCAATGCTTTAGCAGAGCGCGAATGTCTGTGTGGCAGCGAATGCAGTTCCAAGGGACAGTGAAAACCAGCTACAGCTTTCAGTGCTGGCAGCTTTCCTGTGGGCGCAATCTCTGGACGTTTCCAATTTCACTGCCAGGCTCTGCCAGAGAGAGATACAGAGTGTTGCCCCATTACGAAGCAATGCTTTAGCAGAGCGCGAATGTCTGTGTGGCAGCGAGTGCAGTTCCAGGGGACAGTGAAAACCAGCTAGAGCTTTCAGTGCTGGCAGCTTTCCTGTGGGCGCAATCTCTGGACCTTTCCAATTTGGCAGCCGGGCTCTGCCAGAGAGAGATACAGAGTGTTGCCCCATTAGGAAGCAAAGCTTTAGCAGAGCGCGAATGACTGTGTGGCAGCGAGTGCAGTTCCAGGGGACAGTGAAAACCAGCTACAGCTTTCAGTGCTGGCAGCTTTCCTGTGGGCGCAATCTCTGGACGTTTCCAATTTCACTGCCAGGCACTGGGAGAAAGTCATACAGAGTGTTGCCCCATTAGGAAGCAAAGCTTTAGCACAGCGCGAATGTCTGTGTGGCAGCGAATGCAGTTCCAAGCGACAGTGAAAACCAGCTACAGCTTTCAGTGCTGGCAGCTTTCCTGTGGGCGCAATCTCTGGACGTTTCCAATTTCACTGCCGGGCTCTGCCAGAGAGAGATACAGAGTGTTGCCCCATTACGAAGCAATGCTTTAGCAGAGCGCGAATGTCTGTGTGGCAGCGAATGCAGGTCCAAGGGACAGTGAAAACCAGCTAGAGCTTTCAGTGCTGGCAGCTTTCGTGTGGCCGCAATCTCTGGACATTTCCAATTTCACTGCCAGGCACTGGGAGAGAGTCATACAGAGTGTTGCCCCATTAGGAAGCAAAGCTTTAGCAGAGCGCGAATGTCTGTGTGGCAGCGAATGCAGTTCCAAGGGACAGTGAAAACCAGCTACAGCTTTCAGTGCTGGCAGCTTTCCTGTGGGCGCAATCTCTGGACGTTTCCAATTTGGCAGCCGGGCTCTGCCAGAGAGAGATACAGAGTGTTGCCCCATTACGAAGCAATGCTTTAGCAGAGCGCGAATGTCTGTGTGGCAGCGAATGCAGTTCCAAGGGACAGTGAAAACCAGCTACAGCTTTCAGTGCTGGCAGCTTTCCTGTGGGCGCAATCTCTGGACGTTTCCAATTTCACTGCCAGGCACTGGGAGAAAGTCATACAGAGTGTTGCCCCATTACGAAGCAATGCTTTAGCAGAGCGCGAATGTCTGTGTGGCAGCGAATGCAGTTCCAAGGGACAGTGAAAAGCAGCTACATCTTTCACTGCTGGCAGCTTTCCTGTGGGCGCAATCTCTGGACGTTTCCAATTTGGCAGCCGGGCTCTGCCAGAGAGAGATACAGAGTGTTGCCCAATTACGAAGCAATGCTTTAGCAGAGCGCGAACGTCTGTGTGGCAGCGAATGCAGTTCCAAGGGACAGTGAAAAGCAGCTACATCTTTCAGTGCTGGCAGCTTTCCTGTGGGCGCAATCTCTGGACGTTTCCAATTTCAATGCCGGACTCTGCCAGAGAGAGATACAGAGCGTTGCCCCATTAGGAAGCAAAGCTTTAGCAGAACGCGAATGTCTGTGTGGCAGCGAATGCAGTTCCAAGGGACAGTGAAAACCAGCTACAGCTTTCAGTGCTGGCAGCTTTCCTGTGGGCGCAATCTCTGGACGTTTCCAATTTGGCAGCCGGGCTCTGCCAGAGAGAGATACAGAGTGTTGCCCCATTAGGAAGCAAAGCTTTAGCAGAGCGCGAATGTCTGTGTGGCAGCGAATGCAGTTCCAAGGGACAGTGAAAACCAGCTACAGCTTTCAGTGCTGGCAGCTTTCCTGTGGGTGCAATCTCTGGACGTTTCCAATTTCACTGCCGGGCTCTGCCAGAGAGAGATACAGAGTGTTGCCCCATTACGAAGCAATGCTTTAGCAGAGCGCGAATGTCAGTGTGGCAGCGAATGCAGTTCCAAGGGACAGTGAAAACCAGCTACATCTTTCAGTGCTGGCAGCTTTCCTGTGGGTGCAATCTCTGGACGTTTCCAATTTCACTGGCAGGCACTGGGAGAAAGTCACAGAGAGTGTTGCCCCATTACGAAGCAATGCTTTAGCAGAGCGCGAATGTCTGTGTGGCAGCGAATGCAGTTCCAAGGGACAGTGAAAACCAGCTACAGCTTTCAGTGCTGGCAGCTTTCCTGTGGGCGCAATCTCTGGACGTTTCCAATTTCACTGCCGGGCTCTGCCAGAGAGAGATACAGAGTGTTGCCCCATTACGAAGCAATGCTTTAGCAGAGCGCGAATGTCTGTGTGGCAGCGAGTGCAGTTCCAGGGGACAGTGAAAACCAGCTAGAGCTTTCAGTGCTGGCAGCTTTCCTGTGGGCGCAATCTCTGGACCTTTCCAATTTGGCAGCCGGGCTCTGCCAGAGAGAGATACAGAGTGTTGCCCCATTAGGAAGCAAAGCTTTAGCAGAGCGCGAATGACTGTGTGGCAGCGAGTGCAGTTCCAGGGGACAGTGAAAACCAGCTACAGCTTTCAGTGCTGGCAGCTTTCCTGTGGGCGCAATCTCTGGACGTTTCCAATTTCACTGCCAGGCACTGGGAGAAAGTCATACAGAGTGTTGCCCCATTAGGAAGCAAAGCTTTAGCACAGCGCGAATGTCTGTGTGGCAGCGAATGCAGTTCCAAGCGACAGTGAAAACCAGCTACAGCTTTCAGTGCTGGCAGCTTTCCTGTGGGCGCAATCTCTGGACGTTTCCAATTTCACTGCCGGGCTCTGCCAGAGAGAGATACAGAGTGTTGCCCCATTACGAAGCAATGCTTTAGCAGAGCGCGAATGTCTGTGTGGCAGCGAATGCAGGTCCAAGGGACAGTGAAAACCAGCTAGAGCTTTCAGTGCTGGCAGCTTTCGTGTGGCCGCAATCTCTGGACATTTCCAATTTCACTGCCAGGCACTGGGAGAGAGTCATACAGAGTGTTGCCCCATTAGGAAGCAAAGCTTTAGCAGAGCGCGAATGTCTGTGTGGCAGCGAATGCAGTTCCAAGGGACAGTGAAAACCAGCTACAGCTTTCAGTGCTGGCAGCTTTCCTGTGGGCGCAATCTCTGGACGTTTCCAATTTGGCAGCCGGGCTCTGCCAGAGAGAGATACAGAGTGTTGCCCCATTACGAAGCAATGCTTTAGCAGAGCGCGAATGTCTGTGTGGCAGCGAATGCAGTTCCAAGGGACAGTGAAAACCAGCTACAGCTTTCAGTGCTGGCAGCTTTCCTGTGGGCGCAATCTCTGGACGTTTCCAATTTCACTGCCGGGCTCTGCCAGAGAGAGATACAGAGTGTTGCCCCATTACGAAGCAATGCTTTAGCAGAGCACGAATGTCTGTGTGGCAGCGAGTGCAGTTCCAGGAGACAGTGAAAACCAGCTAGAGCTTTCAGTGCTGGCAGCTTTCCTGTGGGCGCAATCTCTGGACGTTTCCAATTTGGCAGCCGGGCTCTGCCAGAGAGAGATACAGAGTGTTGCCCCATTAGGAAGCAAAGCTTTAGCAGAGCGCGAATGTCTGTGTGGCAGCGAATGCAGTTCCAAGGGACAGTGAAAACCAGCTACATCTTTCAGTGCTGGCAGCTTTCCTGTGGGCGCAATCTCTGGACGTTTCCAATTTCAATGCCGGACTCTGCCAGAGAGAGATACAGAGCGTTGCCCCATTAGGAAGCAAAGCTTTAGCAGAACGCGAATGTCTGTGTGGCAGCGAATGCAGTTCCAAGGGACAGTGAAAACCAGCTACAGCTTTCAGTGCTGGCAGCTTTCCTGTGGGCGCAATCTCTGGACGTTTCCAATTTCACTGCCGGGCTCTGCCAGAGAGAGATACAGAGTGTTGCCCCATTAGGAAGCAAAGCTTTAGCAGAGCGCGAATGTCTGTGTGGCAGCGAATGCAGTTCCAAGGGACAGTGAAAACCAGCTACAGCTTTCAGTGCTGGCAGCTTTCCTGTGGGTGCAATCTCTGGACGTTTCCAATTTCACTGCCGGGCTCTGCCAGAGAGAGATACAGAGTGTTGCCCCATTACGAAGCAATGCTTTAGCAGAGCGCGAATGTCTGTGTGGCAGCGAATGCAGTTCCAAGGGACAGTGAAAACCAGCTACATCTTTCAGTGCTGGCAGCTTTCCTGTGGGTGCAATCTCTGGACGTTTCCAATTTCACTGGCAGGCACTGGGAGATAGTCACAGAGAGTGTTGCCCCATTAGGAAGCAAAGCTTTAGCAGAGCGCGAATGTCTGTGTGGCAGCGAATGCAGTTCCAAGGGACAGTGAAAACCAGCTACAGCTTTCAGTGCTGGCAGCTTTCCTGTGGGCGCAATCTCTGGACGTTTCCAATTTCACTGCCGGGCTCTGCCAGAGAGAGATACAGAGTGTTGCCCCATTACGAAGCAATGCTTTAGCAGAGCGCGAATGTCTGTGTGGCAGCGAGTGCAGTTCCAGGGGACAGTGAAAACCAGCTAGAGCTTTCAGTGCTGGCAGCTTTCCTGTGGGCGCAATCTCTGGACCTTTCCAATTTGGCAGCCGGGCTCTGCCAGAGAGAGATACAGAGTGTTGCCCCATTAGGAAGCAAAGCTTTAGCAGAGCGCGAATGACTGTGTGGCAGCGAGTGCAGTTCCAGGGGACAGTGAAAACCAGCTACAGCTTTCAGTGCTGGCAGCTTTCCTGTGGGCGCAATCTCTGGACATTTCCAATTTCACTGCCAGGCACTGGGAGAAAGTCATACAGAGTGTTGCCCCATTAGGAAGCAAAGCTTTAGCAGAGCGCGAATGTCTGTGTGGCAGCGAATGCAGTTCCAAGGGACAGTGAAAACCAGCTACAGCTTTCAGTGCTGGCAGCTTTCCTGTGGGTGCAATCTCTGGACGTTTCCAATTTCACTGCCGGGCTCTGCCAGAGAGAGATACAGAGTGTTGCCCCATTACGAAGCAATGCTTTAGCAGAGCGCGAATGTCAGTGTGGCAGCGAATGCAGTTCCAAGGGACAGTGAAAACCAGCTACATCTTTCAGTGCTGGCAGCTTTCCTGTGGGTGCAATCTCTGGACGTTTCCAATTTCACTGGCAGGCACTGGGAGAAAGTCATACAGAGTGTTGCCCCATTAGGAAGCAAAGCTTTAGCAGAGCGCGAATGTCTGTGTGGCAGCGAATGCAGTTCCAAGGGACAGTGAAAACCAGCTACAGCTTTCAGTGCTGGCAGCTTTCCTGTGGGCGCAATCTCTGGACGTTTCCAATTTGGCAGCCGGGCTCTGCCAGAGAGAGATACAGAGTGTTGCCCCATTACGAAGCAATGCTTTAGCAGAGCGCGAATGTCTGTGTGGCAGCGAATGCAGTTCCAAGGGACAGTGAAAACCAGCTACAGCTTTCAGTGCTGGCAGCTTTCCTGTGGGCGCAATCTCTGGACGTTTCCAATTTCACTGCCGGGCTCTGCCAGAGAGAGATACAGAGTGTTGCCCCATTACGAAGCAATGCTTTAGCAGAGCACGAATGTCTGTGTGGCAGCGAGTGCAGTTCCAGGAGACAGTGAAAACCAGCTAGAGCTTTCAGTGCTGGCAGCTTTCCTGTGGGCGCAATCTCTGGACGTTTCCAATTTGGCAGCCGGGCTCTGCCAGAGAGAGATACAGAGTGTTGCCCCATTAGGAAGCAATGCTTTAGCAGAGCGCGAATGTCTGTGTGGCAGCGAATGCAGTTCCAAGGGACAGTGAAAACCAGCTACAGCTTTCAGTGCTGGCAGCTTTCCTGTGGGCGCAATCTCTGGACGTTTCCAATTTCAATGCCGGACTCTGCCAGAGAGAGATACAGAGCGTTGCCCCATTAGGAAGCAAAGCTTTAGCAGAACGCGAATGTCTGTGTGGCAGCGAATACAGTTCCAAGGGACAGTGAAAACCAGCTACAGCTTTCAGTGCTGGCAGCTTTCCTGTGGGCGCAATCTCTGGACGTTTCCAATTTCACTGCCGGGCTCTGCCAGAGAGAGATACAGAGTGTTGCCCCATTAGGAAGCAAAGCTTTAGCAGAGCGCGAATGTCTGTGTGGCAGCGAATGCAGTTCCAAGGGACAGTGAAAACCAGCTACAGCTTTCAGTGCTGGCAGCTTTCCTGTGGGTGCAATCTCTGGACGTTTCCAATTTCACTGCCGGGCTCTGCCAGAGAGAGATACAGAGTGTTGCCCCATTACGAAGCAATGCTTTAGCAGAGCGCGAATGTCTGTGTGGCAGCGAATGCAGTTCCAAGGGACAGTGAAAACCAGCTACATCTTTCAGTGCTGGCAGCTTTCCTGTGGGTGCAATCTCTGGACGTTTCCAATTTCACTGGCAGGCACTGGGAGAAAGTCACAGAGAGTGTTGCCCCATTAGGAAGCAAAGCTTTAGCAGAGCGCGAATGTCTGTGTGGCAGCGAATGCAGTTCCAAGGGACAGTGAAAACCAGCTACAGCTTTCAGTGCTGGCAGCTTTCCTGTGTGCGCAATCTCTGGACGTTTCCAATTTCACTGCCGGGCTCTGCCAGAGAGAGATACAGAGTGTTGCCCCATTACGAAGCAATGCTTTAGCAGAGCGCGAATGTCTGTGTGGCAGCGAGTGCAGTTCCAGGGGACAGTGAAAACCAGCTAGAGCTTTCAGTGCTGGCAGCTTTCCTGTGGGCGCAATCTCTGGACCTTTCCAATTTGGCAGCCGGGCTCTGCCAGAGAGAGATACAGAGTGTTGCCCCATTAGGAAGCAAAGCTTTAGCAGAGCGCGAATGTCTGTGTGGCAGCGAGTGCAGTTCCAGGGGACAGTGAAAACCAGCTACAGCTTTCAGTGCTGGCAGCTTTCCTGTGGGCGCAATCTCTGGACATTTCCAATTTCACTGCCAGGCACTGGGAGAAAGTCATACAGAGTGTTGCCCCATTAGGAAGCAAAGCTTTAGCAGAGCGCGAATGTCTGTGTGGCAGCGAATGCAGTTCCAAGGGACAGTGAAAACCAGCTACAGCTTTCAGTGCTGGCAGCTTTCCTGTGGGTGCAATCTCTGGACGTTTCCAATTTCACTGCCGGGCTCTGCCAGAGAGAGATACAGAGTGTTGCCCCATTACGAAGCAATGCTTTAGCAGAGCGCGAATGTCAGTGTGGCAGCGAATGCAGTTCCAAGGGACAGTGAAAACCAGCTACATCTTTCAGTGCTGGCAGCTTTCCTGTGGGTGCAATCTCTGGACGTTTCCAATTTCACTGGCAGGCACTGGGAGAAAGTCACAGAGAGTGTTGCCCCATTAGGAAGCAAAGCTTTAGCAGAGCGCGAATGTCTGTGTGGCAGCGAATGCAGTTCCAAGGGACAGTGAAAACCAGCTACAGCTTTCAGTGCTGGCAGCTTTCCTGTGGGCGCAATCTCTGGACGTTTCCAATTTCACTGCCGGGCTCTGCCAGAGAGAGATACAGAGTGTTGCCCCATTACGAAGCAATGCTTTAGCAGAGCGCGAATGTCTGTGTGGCAGCGAGTGCAGTTCCAGGGGACAGTGAAAACCAGCTAGAGCTTTCAGTGCTGGCAGCTTTCCTGTGGGCGCAATCTCTGGACCTTTCCAATTTGGCAGCCGGGCTCTGCCAGAGAGAGATACAGAGTGTTGCCCCATTAGGAAGCAAAGCTTTAGCAGAGCGCGAATGTCTGTGTGGCAGCGAATGCAGTTCCAAGGGACAGTGAAAACCAGCTACATCTTTCAGTGCTGGCAGCTTTCCTGTGGGCGCAATCTCTGGACGTTTCCAATTTCAATGCCGGACTCTGCCAGAGAGAGATACAGAGCGTTGCCCCATTAGGAAGCAAAGCTTTAGCAGAACGCGAATGTCTGTGTGGCAGCGAATGCAGTTCCAAGGGACAGTGAAAACCAGCTACAGCTTTCAGTGCTGGCAGCTTTCCTGTGGGCGCAATCTCTGGACGTTTCCAATTTCACTGCCGGGCTCTGCCAGAGAGAGATACAGAGTGTTGCCCCATTAGGAAGCAAAGCTTTAGCAGAGCGCGAATGTCTGTGTGGCAGCGAATGCAGTTCCAAGGGACAGTGAAAACCAGCTACAGCTTTCAGTGCTGGCAGCTTTCCTGTGGGTGCAATCTCTGGACGTTTCCAATTTCACTGCCGGGCTCTGCCAGAGAGAGATACAGAGTGTTGCCCCATTACGAAGCAATGCTTTAGCAGAGCGCGAATGTCTGTGTGGCAGCGAATGCAGTTCCAAGGGACAGTGAAAACCAGCTACATCTTTCAGTGCTGGCAGCTTTCCTGTGGGTGCAATCTCTGGACGTTTCCAATTTCACTGGCAGGCACTGGGAGAAAGTCACAGAGAGTGTTGCCCCATTAGGAAGCAAAGCTTTAGCAGAGCGCGAATGTCTGTGTGGCAGCGAATGCAGTTCCAAGGGACAGTGAAAACCAGCTACAGCTTTCAGTGCTGGCAGCTTTCCTGTGGGCGCAATCTCTGGACGTTTCCAATTTCACTGCCGGGCTCTGCCAGAGAGAGATACAGAGTGTTGCCCCATTACGAAGCAATGCTTTAGCAGAGCGCGAATGTCTGTGTGGCAGCGAGTGCAGTTCCAGGGGACAGTGAAAACCAGCTAGAGCTTTCAGTGCTGGCAGCTTTCCTGTGGGCGCAATCTCTGGACCTTTCCAATTTGGCAGCCGGGCTCTGCCAGAGAGAGATACAGAGTGTTGCCCCATTAGGAAGCAAAGCTTTAGCAGAGCGCGAATGTCTGTGTGGCAGCGAATGCAGTTCCAAGGGACAGTGAAAACCAGCTACAGCTTTCAGTGCTGGCAGCTTTCCTGTGGGTGCAATCTCTGGACGTTTCCAATTTCACTGCCGGGCTCTGCCAGAGAGAGATACAGAGTGTTGCCCCATTACGAAGCAATGCTTTAGCAGAGCGCGAATGTCAGTGTGGCAGCGAATGCAGTTCCAAGGGACAGTGAAAACCAGCTACATCTTTCAGTGCTGGCAGCTTTCCTGTGGGTGCAATCTCTGGACGTTTCCAATTTCACTGGCAGGCACTGGGAGAAAGTCACAGAGAGTGTTGCCCCATTAGGAAGCAAAGCTTTAGCAGAGCGCGAATGTCTGTGTGGCAGCGAATGCAGTTCCAAGGGACAGTGAAAACCAGCTACAGCTTTCAGTGCTGGCAGCTTTCCTGTGGGCGCAATCTCTGGACGTTTCCAATTTCACTGCCGGGCTCTGCCAGAGAGAGATACAGAGTGTTGCCCCATTACGAAGCAATGCTTTAGCAGAGCGCGAATGTCTGTGTGGCAGCGAGTGCAGTTCCAGGGGACAGTGAAAACCAGCTAGAGCTTTCAGTGCTGGCAGCTTTCCTGTGGGCGCAATCTCTGGACCTTTCCAATTTGGCAGCCGGGCTCTGCCAGAGAGAGATACAGAGTGTTGCCCCATTAGGAAGCAAAGCTTTAGCAGAGCGCGAATGTCTGTGTGGCAGCGAATGCAGTTCCAAGGGACAGTGAAAACCAGCTACATCTTTCAGTGCTGGCAGCTTTCCTGTGGGCGCAATCTCTGGACGTTTCCAATTTCAATGCCGGACTCTGCCAGAGAGAGATACAGAGCGTTGCCCCATTAGGAAGCAAAGCTTTAGCAGAACGCGAATGTCTGTGTGGCAGCGAATGCAGTTCCAAGGGACAGTGAAAACCAGCTACAGCTTTCAGTGCTGGCAGCTTTCCTGTGGGCGCAATCTCTGGACGTTTCCAATTTCACTGCCGGGCTCTGCCAGAGAGAGATACAGAGTGTTGCCCCATTAGGAAGCAAAGCTTTAGCAGAGCGCGAATGTCTGTGTGGCAGCGAATGCAGTTCCAAGGGACAGTGAAAACCAGCTACAGCTTTCAGTGCTGGCAGCTTTCCTGTGGGTGCAATCTCTGGACGTTTCCAATTTCACTGCCGGGCTCTGCCAGAGAGAGATACAGAGTGTTGCCCCATTACGAAGCAATGCTTTAGCAGAGCGCGAATGTCTGTGTGGCAGCGAATGCAGTTCCAAGGGACAGTGAAAACCAGCTACATCTTTCAGTGCTGGCAGCTTTCCTGTGGGTGCAATCTCTGGACGTTTCCAATTTCACTGGCAGGCACTGGGAGAAAGTCACAGAGAGTGTTGCCCCATTAGGAAGCAAAGCTTTAGCAGAGCGCGAATGTCTGTGTGGCAGCGAATGCAGTTCCAAGGGACAGTGAAAACCAGCTACAGCTTTCAGTGCTGGCAGCTTTCCTGTGGGCGCAATCTCTGGACGTTTCCAATTTCACTGCCGGGCTCTGCCAGAGAGAGATACAGAGTGTTGCCCCATTACGAAGCAATGCTTTAGCAGAGCGCGAATGTCTGTGTGGCAGCGAATGCAGTTCCAAGGGACAGTGAAAACCAGCTACAGCTTTCAGTGCTGGCAGCTTTCCTGTGGGTGCAATCTCTGGACGTTTCCAATTTCACTGCCGGGCTCTGCCAGAGAGAGATACAGAGTGTTGCCCCATTACGAAGCAATGCTTTAGCAGAGCGCGAATGTCTGTGTGGCAGCGAATGCAGTTCCAAGGGACAGTGAAAACCAGCTACATCTTTCAGTGCTGGCAGCTTTCCTGTGGGTGCAATCTCTGGACGTTTCCAATTTCACTGGCAGGCACTGGGAGAAAGTCACAGAGAGTGTTGCCCCATTAGGAAGCAAAGCTTTAGCAGAGCGCGAATGTCTGTGTGGCAGCGAATGCAGTTCCAAGGGACAGTGAAAACCAGCTACAGCTTTCAGTGCTGGCAGCTTTCCTGTGGGCGCAATCTCTGGACGTTTCCAATTTCACTGCCGGGCTCTGCCAGAGAGAGATACAGAGTGTTGCCCCATTACGAAGCAATGCTTTAGCAGAGCGCGAATGTCTGTGTGGCAGCGAGTGCAGTTCCAGGGGACAGTGAAAACCAGCTAGAGCTTTCAGTGCTGGCAGCTTTCCTGTGGGCGCAATCTCTGGACCTTTCCAATTTGGCAGCCGGGCTCTGCCAGAGAGAGATACAGAGTGTTGCCCCATTAGGAAGCAAAGCTTTAGCAGAGCGCGAATGACTGTGTGGCAGCGAGTGCAGTTCCAGGGGACAGTGAAAACCAGCTACAGCTTTCAGTGCTGGCAGCTTTCCTGTGGGCGCAATCTCTGGACATTTCCAATTTCACTGCCAGGCACTGGGAGAAAGTCATACAGAGTGTTGCCCCATTAGGAAGCAAAGCTTTAGCAGAGCGCGAATGTCTGTGTGGCAGCGAATGCAGTTCCAAGGGACAGTGAAAACCAGCTACAGCTTTCAGTGCTGGCAGCTTTCCTGTGGGTGCAATCTCTGGACGTTTCCAATTTCACTGCCGGGCTCTGCCAGAGAGAGATACAGAGTGTTGCCCCATTACGAAGCAATGCTTTAGCAGAGCGCGAATGTCAGTGTGGCAGCGAATGCAGTTCCAAGGGACAGTGAAAACCAGCTACATCTTTCAGTGCTGGCAGCTTTCCTGTGGGTGCAATCTCTGGACGTTTCCAATTTCACTGGCAGGCACTGGGAGAAAGTCACAGAGAGTGTTGCCCCATTAGGAAGCAAAGCTTTAGCAGAGCGCGAATGTCTGTGTGGCAGCGAATGCAGTTCCAAGGGACAGTGAAAACCAGCTACAGCTTTCAGTGCTGGCAGCTTTCCTGTGGGCGCAATCTCTGGACGTTTCCAATTTCACTGCCGGGCTCTGCCAGAGAGAGATACAGAGTGTTGCCCCATTACGAAGCAATGCTTTAGCAGAGCGCGAATGTCTGTGTGGCAGCGAGTGCAGTTCCAGGGGACAGTGAAAACCAGCTAGAGCTTTCAGTGCTGGCAGCTTTCCTGTGGGCGCAATCTCTGGACCTTTCCAATTTGGCAGCCGGGCTCTGCCAGAGAGAGATACAGAGTGTTGCCCCATTAGGAAGCAAAGCTTTAGCAGAGCGCGAATGACTGTGTGGCACCGAGTGCAGTTCCAGGGGACAGTGAAAACCAGCTACAGCTTTCAGTGCTGGCAGCTTTCCTGTGGGCGCAATCTCTGGACGTTTCCAATTTCACTGCCAGGCACTGGGAGAAAGTCATACAGAGTGTTGCCCCATTAGGAAGCAAAGCTTTAGCACAGCGCGAATGTCTGTGTGGCAGCGAATGCAGTTCCAAGCGACAGTGAAAACCAGCTACAGCTTTCAGTGCTGGCAGCTTTCCTGTGGGCGCAATCTCTGGACGTTTCAAATTTCACTGCCGGGCTCTGCCAGAGAGAGATACAGAGTGTTGCCCCATTACGAAGCAATGCTTTAGCAGAGCGCGAATGTCTGTGTGGCAGCGAATGCAGGTCCAAGGGACAGTGAAAACCAGCTAGAGCTTTCAGTGCTGGCAGCTTTCGTGTGGCCGCAATCTCTGGACATTTCCAATTTCACTGCCAGGCACTGGGAGAGAGTCATACAGAGTGTTGCCCCATTAGGAAGCAAAGCTTTAGCAGAGCGCGAATGTCTGTGTGGCAGCGAATGCAGTTCCAAGGGACAGTGAAAACCAGCTACAGCTTTCAGTGCTGGCAGCTTTCCTGTGGGCGCAATCTCTGGACGTTTCCAATTTGGCAGCCGGGCTCTGCCAGAGAGAGATACAGAGTGTTGCCCCATTAGGAAGCAAAGCTTTAGCAGAGCGCGAATGTCTGTGTGGCAGCGAATGCAGTTCCAAGGGACAGTGAAAACCAGCTACATCTTTCAGTGCTGGCAGCTTTCCTGTGGGCGCAATCTCTGGACGTTTCCAATTTCACTGCCGGACTCTGCCAGAGAGAGATACAGAGCGTTGCCCCATTAGGAAGCAAAGCTTTAGCAGAACGCGAATGTCTGTGTGGCAGCGAATGCAGTTCCAAGGGACAGTGAAAACCAGCTACAGCTTTCAGTGCTGGCAGCTTTCCTGTGGGCGCAATCTCTGGACGTTTCCAATTTCACTGCCGGACTCTGCCAGAGAGAGATACAGAGTGTTGCCCCATTAGGAAGCAAAGCTTTAGCAGAGCGCGAATGTCTGTGTGGCAGCGAATGCAGTTCCAAGGGACAGTGAAAACCAGCTACAGCTTTCAGTGCTGGCAGCTTTCCTGTGGGTGCAATCTCTGGACGTTTCCAATTTCACTGCCGGGCTCTGCCAGAGAGAGATACAGAGTGTTGCCCCATTACGAAGCAATGCTTTAGCAGAGCGCGAATGTCTGTGTGGCAGCGAATGCAGTTCCAAGGGACAGTGAAAACCAGCTACATCTTTCAGTGCTGGCAGCTTTCCTGTGGGTGCAATCTCTGGACGTTTCCAATTTCACTGGCAGGCACTGGGAGAAAGTCACAGAGAGTGTTGCCCCATTAGGAAGCAAAGCTTTAGCAGAGCGCGAATGTCTGTGTGGCAGCGAATGCAGTTCCAAGGGACAGTGAAAACCAGCTACAGCTTTCAGTGCTGGCAGCTTTCCTGTGGGCGCAATCTCTGGACGTTTCCAATTTCACTGCCGGGCTCTGCCAGAGAGAGATACAGAGTGTTGCCCCATTACGAAGCAAAGCTTTAGCAGAGCGCGAATGTCTGTGTGGCAGCGAGTGCAGTTCCAGGGGACAGTGAAAACCAGCTAGAGCTTTCAGTGCTGGCAGCTTTCCTGTGGGCGCAATCTCTGGACCTTTCCAATTTGGCAGCCGGGCTCTGCCAGAGAGAGATACAGAGTGTTGCCCCATTAGGAAGCAAAGCTTTAGCAGAGCGCGAATGACTGTGTGGCAGCGAGTGCAGTTCCAGGGGACAGTGAAAACCAGCTACAGCTTTCAGTGCTGGCAGCTTTCCTGTGGGCGCAATCTCTGGACGTTTCCAATTTCACTGCCAGGCACTGGGAGAAAATCATACAGAGTGTTGCCCCATTAGGAAGCAAAGCTTTAGCACAGCGCGAATGTCTGTGTGGCAGCGAATGCAGTTCCAAGCGACAGTGAAAACCAGCTACAGCTTTCAGTGCTGGCAGCTTTCCTGTGGGCGCAATCTCTGGACGTTTCCAATTTCACTGCCGGGCTCTGCCAGAGAGAGATACAGAGTGTTGCCCCATTACGAAGCAATGCTTTAGCAGAGCGCGAATGTCTGTGTGGCAGCGAGTGCAGTTCCAGGAGACAGTGAAAACCAGCTAGAACTTTCAGTGCTGGCAGCTTTCCTGTGGGCGCAATCTCTGGACGTTTCCAATTTGGCAGCCGGGCTCTGCCAGAGAGAGATACAGAGTGTTGCCCCATTAGGAAGCAAAGCTTTAGCAGAGCGCGAATGTCTGTGTGGCAGCGAGTGCAGTTCCAAGGGACAGTGAAAACCAGCTACAGCTTTCAGTGCTGGCAGCTTTCCTGTGGGCGCAATCTCTGGACGTTTCCATTTTCAATGCCGGACTCTGCCAGAGAGAGATACAGAGCGTTGCCCCATTAGGAAGCAAAGCTTTAGCAGAACGCGAATGTCTGTGTGGCAGCGAATGCAGTTCCAAGGGACAGTGAAAACCAGCTACAGCTTTCAGTGCTGGCAGCTTTCCTGTGGGCGCAATCTCTGGACGTTTCCAATTTCACTGCCGGGCTCTGCCAGAGAGAGATACAGAGCGTTGCCCCATTAGGAAGCAAAGCTTTAGCAGAGCGCGAATGTCTGTGTGGCAGCGAGTGCAGTTCCAGGGGACAGTGAAAACCAGCTAGAGCTTTCAGTGCTGGCAGCTTTCCTGTGGGCGCAATCTCTGGACCTTTCCAATTTGGCAGCCGGGCTCTGCCAGAGAGAGATACAGAGTGTTGCCCCATTAGGAAGCAAAGCTTTAGCAGAGCGCGAATGACTGTGTGGCAGCGAGTGAAGTTCCAGGGGACAGTGAAAACCAGCTACAGCTTTCAGTGCTGGCAGCTTTCCTGTGGGCGCAATCTCTGGACGTTTCCAATTTCACTGGCAGGCACTGGGAGAAAGTCACAGAGAGTGTTGCCCCATTAGGAAGCAAAGCTTTAGCAGAGCGCGAATGTCTGTGTGGCAGCGAATGCAGTTCCAAGGGACAGTGAAAACCAGCTACAGCTTTCAGTGCTGGCAGCTTTCCTGTGGGCGCAATCTCTGGACGTTTCCAATTTCACTGCCGGGCTCTGCCAGAGAGAGATACAGAGTGTTGCCCCATTACGAAGCAATGCTTTAGCAGAGCGCGAATGTCTGTGTGGCAGCGAATGCAGGTCCAAGGGACAGTGAAAACCAGCTACAGCTTTCAGTGCTGGCAGCTTTCGTGTGGCCGCAATCTCTGGACATTTCCAATTTCACTGCCAGGCACTGGGAGAGAGTCATACAGAGTGTTGCCCCATTAGGAAGCAAAGCTTTAGCAGAGCGCGAATGTCTGTGTGGCAGCGAATGCAGTTCCAAGGGACAGTGAAAACCAGCTACAGCTTTCAGTGCTGGCAGCTTTCCTGTGGGCGCAATCTCTGGACGTTTCCAATTTGGCAGCCGGGCTCTGCCAGAGAGAGATACAGAGTGTTGCCCCATTACGAAGCAATGCTTTAGCAGAGCGCGAATGTCTGTGTGGCAGCGAATGCAGTTCCAAGGGACAGTGAAAACCAGCTACAGCTTTCAGTGCTGGCAGCTTTCCTGTGGGCGCAATCTCTGGACGTTTTCAATTTGGCAGCCGGGCTCTGCCAGAGAGAGATACAGAGTGTTGCCCCATTAGGAAGCAAAGCTTTAGCAGAGCGCGAATGTCTGTGTGGCAGCGAATGCAGTTCCAGGGGACAGTGAAAACCAGCTACATCTTTCAGTGCTGGCAGCTTTCCTGTGGGCGCAATCTCTGGACGTTTCCAATTTCACTGGCAGGCACTGGGAGAAAGTCACAGAGAGTGTTGCCCCATTAGGAAGCAAAGCTTTAGCAGAGCGCGAATGTCTGTGTGGCAGCGAATGCAGTTCCAAGGGACAGTGAAAACCAGCTACAGCTTTCAGTGCTGGCAGCTTTCCTGTGGGCGCAATCTCTGGACGTTTCCAATTTCACTGCCGGGCTCTGCCAGAGAGAGATACAGAGTGTTGCCCAATTACGAAGCAATGCTTTAGCAGAGCGCGAATGTCTGTGTGGCAGCGAATGCAGTTCCAAGGGACAGTGAAAACCAGCTACATCTTTCAGTGCTGGCAGCTTTCCTGTGGGTGGAATCTCTGGACGTTTCCAATTTCACTGGCAGGCACTGGGAGAAATTCACAGAGAGTGTTGCCCCATTAGGAAGGAAAGCTTTAGCAGAGCGCGAATGTCTGTGTGGCAGCGAATGCAGTTCCAAGGGACAGTGAAAACCAGCTACAGCTTTCAGTGCTGGCAGCTTTCCTGTGGGCGCAATCTCTGGACGTTTCCAATTTCACTGCCGGGCTCTGCCAGAGAGAGATACAGAGTGTTGCCCCATTACGAAGCAATCCTTTAGCAGAGCGCGAATGTCTGTGTGGCAGCGAGTGCAGTTCCAGGGGACAGTGAAAACCAGCTAGAGCTTTCAGTGCTGGCAGCTTTCCTGTGGGCGCAATCTCTGGACGTTTCCAATTTCACTGCCGGACTCTGCCAGAGAGAGATACAGAGCGTTGCCCCATTAGGAAGCAAAGCTTTAGCAGAATGCGAATGTCTGTGTGGCAGCGAATGCAGATCCAAGGGACAGTGAAAACCAGCTAGAGCTTTCAGTGCTGGCAGCTTTCCTGTGGGCGCAATCTCTGGACGTTTCCAATTTCACTGCCGCGCTCTGCCAGAGAGAGATACAGAGTGTTGCCCCATTAGGAAGCAAAGCTTTAGCAGAGCGCGAATGTCTGTGTGGCAGCGAATGCAGTTCCAGGGGACAGTGAAAACCAGCTACATCTTTCAGTGCTGGCAGCTTTCCTGTGGGCGCAATCTCTGGACGTTTCCAATTTCACTGGCAGGCACTGGGAGAAAGTCACAGAGAGTGTTGCCCCATTACGAAGCAAAGCTTTAGCAGAGCGCGAATGTCTGTGTGGCAGCGAATGCAGTTCCAAGGGACAGTGAAAACCAGCTACAGCTTTCAGTGCTGGCAGCTTTCCTGTGGGCGCAATCTCTGGACGTTTCCAATTTCACTGCCGGGCTCTGCCAGAGAGAGATACAGAGTGTTGCCCAATTACGAAGCAATGCTTTAGCAGAGCGCGAATGTCTGTGTGGCAGCGAATGCAGTTCCAAGGGACAGTGAAAACCAGCTACATCTTTCAGTGCTGGCAGCTTTCCTGTGGGTGGAATCTCTGGACGTTTCCAATTTCACTGGCAGGCACTGGGAGAAAGTCACAGAGAGTGTTGCCCCATTAGGAAGCAAAGCTTTAGCAGAGCGCGAATGTCTGTGTGGCAGCGAGTGCCGTTCCAGGGGACAGTGAAAACCAGCTAGAGCTTTCAGTGCTGGCAGCTTTCCTGTGGGCGCAATCTCTGGACGTTTCCAATTTCACTGCCGGGCTCTGCCAGAGAGAGATAC
Organism: Mycteria americana; assembly: GCF_035582795.1. Classification (NCBI taxonomy): domain Eukaryota; kingdom Metazoa; phylum Chordata; class Aves; order Ciconiiformes; family Ciconiidae; genus Mycteria; species Mycteria americana. The sequence goes on from NW_027445623.1 coordinate 389,349, forward strand.
AGAGTGTTGCCCCATTACGAAGCAATGCTTTAGCAGAGCGCGAATGTCTGTGTGGCAGCTAATGCAGGTCCAAGGGACAGTGAAAACCAGCTAGAGCTTTCAGTGCTGGCAGCTTTCGTGTGGCCGCAATCTCTGGACATTTCCAATTTCACTGCCAGGCACTGGGAGAGAGTCATACAGAGTGTTGCCCCATTAGGAAGCAAAGCTTTAGCAGAGCGCGAATGTCTGTGTGGCAGCGAATGCAGTTCCAAGGGACAGTGAAAACCAGCTAGAGCTTTCAGTGCTGGCAGCTTTCCTGTGGGCGCAATCTCTGGACGTTTCCAATTTGGCAGCCGGGCTCTGCCAGAGAGAGATACAGAGTGTTGCCCAATTACGAAGCAATGCTTTAGCAGAGCGCGAACGTCTGTGTGGCAGCGAATGCAGTTCCAAGGGACAGTGAAAACCAGCTACATCTTTCAGTGCTGGCAGCTTTCCTGTGGGCGCAATCTCTGGACGTTTCCAATTTCAATGCCGGACTCTGCCAGAGAGAGATACAGAGCGTTGCCCCATTAGGAAGCAAAGCTTTAGCAGAACGCGAATGTCTGTGTGGCAGCGAATGCAGTTCCAAGGGACAGTGAAAACCAGCTACAGCTTTCAGTGCTGGCAGCTTTCCTGTGGGCGCAATCTCTGGACGTTTCCAATTTCACTGCCGGGCTCTGCCAGAGAGAGATACAGAGTGTTGCCCCATTAGGAAGCAAAGCTTTAGCAGAGCGCGAATGTCTGTGTGGCAGCGAATGCAGTTCCAAGGGACAGTGAAAACCAGCTACAGCTTTCAGTGCTGGCAGCTTTCCTGTGGGTGCAATCTCTGGACGTTTCCAATTTCACTGCCGGGCTCTGCCAGAGAGAGATACAGAGTGTTGCCCCATTACGAAGCAATGCTTTAGCAGAGCGCGAATGTCAGTGTGGCAGCGAATGCAGTTCCAAGGGACAGTGAAAACCAGCTACATCTTTCAGTGCTGGCAGCTTTCCTGTGGGTGCAATCTCTGGACGTTTCCAATTTCACTGGCAGGCACTGGGAGAAAGTCACAGAGAGTGTTGCCCCATTACGAAGCAATGCTTTAGCAGAGCGCGAATGTCTGTGTGGCAGCGAATGCAGTTCCAAGGGACAGTGAAAACCAGCTACAGCTTTCAGTGCTGGCAGCTTTCCTGTGGGCGCAATCTCTGGACGTTTCCAATTTCACTGCCGGGCTCTGCCAGAGAGAGATACAGAGTGTTGCCCCATTACGAAGCAATGCTTTAGCAGAGCGCGAATGTCTGTGTGGCAGCGAGTGCAGTTCCAGGGGACAGTGAAAACCAGCTAGAGCTTTCAGTGCTGGCAGCTTTCCTGTGGGCGCAATCTCTGGACCTTTCCAATTTGGCAGCCGGGCTCTGCCAGAGAGAGATACAGAGTGTTGCCCCATTAGGAAGCAAAGCTTTAGCAGAGCGCGAATGACTGTGTGGCAGCGAGTGCAGTTCCAGGGGACAGTGAAAACCAGCTACAGCTTTCAGTGCTGGCAGCTTTCCTGTGGGCGCAATCTCTGGACGTTTCCAATTTCACTGGCAGGCACTGGGAGAAAGTCATACAGAGTGTTGCCCCATTAGGAAGCAAAGCTTTAGCACAGCGCGAATGTCTGTGTGGCAGCGAATGCAGTTCCAAGCGACAGTGAAAACCAGCTACAGCTTTCAGTGCTGGCAGCTTTCCTGTGGGCGCAATCTCTGGACGTTTCCAATTTCACTGCCGGGCTCTGCCAGAGAGAGATACAGAGTGTTGCCCCATTACGAAGCAATGCTTTAGCAGAGCGCGAATGTCTGTGTGGCAGCGAATGCAGGTCCAAGGGACAGTGAAAACCAGCTAGAGCTTTCAGTGCTGGCAGCTTTCGTGTGGCCGCAATCTCTGGACATTTCCAATTTCACTGCCAGGCACTGGGAGAGAGTCATACAGAGTGTTGCCCCATTAGGAAGCAAAGCTTTAGCAGAGCGCGAATGTCTGTGTGGCAGCGAATGCAGTTCCAAGGGACAGTGAAAACCAGCTACAGCTTTCAGTGCTGGCAGCTTTCCTGTGGGCGCAATCTCTGGACGTTTCCAATTTGGCAGCCGGGCTCTGCCAGAGAGAGATACAGAGTGTTGCCCCATTACGAAGCAATGCTTTAGCAGAGCGCGAATGTCTGTGTGGCAGCGAATGCAGTTCCAAGGGACAGTGAAAACCAGCTACAGCTTTCAGTGCTGGCAGCTTTCCTGTGGGCGCAATCTCTGGACGTTTCCAATTTCACTGCCGGGCTCTGCCAGAGAGAGATACAGAGTGTTGCCCCATTACGAAGCAATGCTTTAGCAGAGCACGAATGTCTGTGTGGCAGCGAGTGCAGTTCCAGGAGACAGTGAAAACCAGCTAGAGCTTTCAGTGCTGGCAGCTTTCCTGTGGGCGCAATCTCTGGACGTTTCCAATTTGGCAGCCGGGCTCTGCCAGAGAGAGATACAGAGTGTTGCCCCATTAGGAAGCAAAGCTTTAGCAGAGCGCGAATGTCTGTGTGGCAGCGAATGCAGTTCCAAGGGACAGTGAAAACCAGCTACATCTTTCAGTGCTGGCAGCTTTCCTGTGGGCGCAATCTCTGGACGTTTCCAATTTCAATGCCGGACTCTGCCAGAGAGAGATACAGAGCGTTGCCCCATTAGGAAGCAAAGCTTTAGCAGAACGCGAATGTCTGTGTGGCAGCGAATGCAGTTCCAAGGGACAGTGAAAACCAGCTACAGCTTTCAGTGCTGGCAGCTTTCCTGTGGGCGCAATCTCTGGACGTTTCCAATTTCACTGCCGGGCTCTGCAGAGAGAGATACAGAGTGTTGCCCCATTAGGAAGCAAAGCTTTAGCAGAGCGCGAATGTCTGTGTGGCAGCGAATGCAGTTCCAAGGGACAGTGAAAACCAGCTACAGCTTTCAGTGCTGGCAGCTTTCCTGTGGGTGCAATCTCTGGACGTTTCCAATTTCACTGCCGGGCTCTGCCAGAGAGAGATACAGAGTGTTGCCCCATTACGAAGCAATGCTTTAGCAGAGCGCGAATGTCTGTGTGGCAGCGAATGCAGTTCCAAGGGACAGTGAAAACCAGCTACATCTTTCAGTGCTGGCAGCTTTCCTGTGGGTGCAATCTCTGGACGTTTCCAATTTCACTGGCAGGCACTGGGAGAAAGTCACAGAGAGTGTTGCCCCATTAGGAAGCAAAGCTTTAGCAGAGCGCGAATGTCTGTGTGGCAGCGAATGCAGTTCCAAGGGACAGTGAAAACCAGCTACAGCTTTCAGTGCTGGCAGCTTTCCTGTGGGCGCAATCTCTGGACGTTTCCAATTTCACTGCCGGGCTCTGCCAGAGAGAGATACAGAGTGTTGCCCCATTACGAAGCAATGCTTTAGCAGAGCGCGAATGTCTGTGTGGCAGCGAGTGCAGTTCCAGGGGACAGTGAAAACCAGCTAGAGCTTTCAGTGCTGGCAGCTTTCCTGTGGGCGCAATCTCTGGACCTTTCCAATTTGGCAGCCGGGCTCTGCCAGAGAGAGATACAGAGTGTTGCCCCATTAGGAAGCAAAGCTTTAGCAGAGCGCGAATGACTGTGTGGCAGCGAGTGCAGTTCCAGGGGACAGTGAAAACCAGCTACAGCTTTCAGTGCTGGCAGCTTTCCTGTGGGCGCAATCTCTGGACATTTCCAATTTCACTGCCAGGCACTGGGAGAAAGTCATACAGAGTGTTGCCCCATTAGGAAGCAAAGCTTTAGCACAGCGCGAATGTCTGTGTGGCAGCGAATGCAGTTCCAAGCGACAGTGAAAACCAGCTACAGCTTTCAGTGCTGGCAGCTTTCCTGTGGGCGCAATCTCTGGACGTTTCCAATTTCACTGCCGGGCTCTGCCAGAGAGAGATACAGAGTGTTGCCCCATTAGGAAGCAAAGCTTTAGCAGAGCGCGAATGTCTGTGTGGCAGCGAATGCAGTTCCAAGGGACAGTGAAAACCAGCTACAGCTTTCAGTGCTGGCAGCTTTCCTGTGGGTGCAATCTCTGGACGTTTCCAATTTCACTGCCGGGCTCTGCCAGAGAGAGATACAGTGTGTTGCCCCATTACGAAGCAATGCTTTAGCAGAGCGCGAATGTCAGTGTGGCAGCGAATGCAGTTCCAAGGGACAGTAAAAACCAGCTACATCTTTCAGTGCTGGCAGCTTTCCTGTGGGTGCAATCTCTGGACGTTTCCAATTTCACTGGCAGGCACTGGGAGAAAGTCACAGAGAGTGTTGCCCCATTAGGAAGCAAAGCTTTAGCAGAGCGCGAATGTCTGTGTGGCAGCGAATGCAGTTCCAAGGGACAGTGAAAACCAGCTACAGCTTTCAGTGCTGGCAGCTTTCCTGTGGGCGCAATCTCTGGACGTTTCCAATTTGGCAGCCGGGCTCTGCCAGAGAGAGATACAGAGTGTTGCCCCATTACGAAGCAATGCTTTAGCAGAGCGCGAATGTCTGTGTGGCAGCGAGTGCAGTTCCAGGGGACAGTGAAAACCAGCTAGAGCTTTCAGTGCTGGCAGCTTTCCTGTGGGCGCAATCTCTGGACCTTTCCAATTTGGCAGCCGGGCTCTGCCAGAGAGAGATACAGAGTGTTGCCCCATTAGGAAGCAAAGCTTTAGCAGAGCGCGAATGACTGTGTGGCACCGAGTGCAGTTCCAGGGGACAGTGAAAACCAGCTACAGCTTTCAGTGCTGGCAGCTTTCCTGTGGGCGCAATCTCTGGACGTTTCCAATTTCACTGCCAGGCACTGGGAGAAAGTCATACAGAGTGTTGCCCCATTAGGAAGCAAAGCTTTAGCACAGCGCGAATGTCTGTGTGGCAGCGAATGCAGTTCCAAGCGACAGTGAAAACCAGCTACAGCTTTCAGTGCTGGCAGCTTTCCTGTGGGCGCAATCTCTGGACGTTTCCAATTTCACTGCCGGGCTCTGCCAGAGAGAGATACAGAGTGTTGCCCCATTACGAAGCAATGCTTTAGCAGAGCGCGAATGTCTGTGTGGCAGCGACTGCAGGTCCAAGGGACAGTGAAAACCAGCTAGAGCTTTCAGTGCTGGCAGCTTTCGTGTGGCCGCAATCTCTGGACATTTCCAATTTCACTGCCAGGCACTGGGAGAGAGTCATACAGAGTGTTGCCCCATTAGGAAGCAAAGCTTTAGCAGAGCGCGAATGTCTGTGTGGCAGCGAATGCAGTTCCAAGGGACAGTGAAAACCAGCTACATCTTTCAGTGCTGGCAGCTTTCCTGTGGGTGCAATCTCTGGACGTTTCCAATTTCACTGGCAGGCACTGGGAGAAAGTCACAGAGAGTGTTGCCCCATTAGGAAGCAAAGCTTTAGCAGAGCGCGAATGTCTGTGTGGCAGCGAATGCAGTTCCAAGGGACAGTGAAAACCAGCTACAGCTTTCAGTGCTGGCAGCTTTCCTGTGGGCGCAATCTCTGGACGTTTCCAATTTCACTGCCGGGCTCTGCCAGAGAGAGATACAGAGTGTTGCCCCATTACGAAGCAATGCTTTAGCAGAGCGCGAATGTCTGTGTGGCAGCGAGTGCAGTTCCAGGGGACAGTGAAAACCAGCTAGAGCTTTCAGTGCTGGCAGCTTTCCTGTGGGCGCAATCTCTGGACCTTTCCAATTTGGCAGCCGGGCTCTGCCAGAGAGAGATACAGAGTGTTGCCCCATTAGGAAGCAAAGCTTTAGCAGAGCGCGAATGACTGTGTGGCACCGAGTGCAGTTCCAGGGGACAGTGAAAACCAGCTACAGCTTTCAGTGCTGGCAGCTTTCCTGTGGGCGCAATCTCTGGACGTTTCCAATTTCACTGCCAGGCACTGGGAGAAAGTCATACAGAGTGTTGCCCCATTAGGAAGCAAAGCTTTAGCACAGCGCGAATGTCTGTGTGGCAGCGAATGCAGTTCCAAGGGACAGTGAAAACCAGCTACAGCTTTCAGTGCTGGCAGCTTTCCTGTGGGCGCAATCTCTGGACGTTTCCAATTTCACTGCCGGGCTCTGCCAGAGAGAGATACAGAGTGTTGCCCCATTACGAAGCAATGCTTTAGCAGAGCGCGAATGTCTGTGTGGCAGCGAATGCAGGTCCAAGGGACAGTGAAAACCAGCTAGAGCTTTCAGTGCTGGCAGCTTTCGTGTGGCCGCAATCTCTGGACATTTCCAATTTCACTGCCAGGCACTGGGAGAGAGTCATACAGAGTGTTGCCCCATTAGGAAGCAAAGCTTTAGCAGAGCGCGAATGTCTGTGTGGCAGCGAATGCAGTTCCAAGGGACAGTGAAAACCAGCTACAGCTTTCAGTGCTGGCAGCTTTCCTGTGGGCGCAATCTCTGGACGTTTCCAGTTTGGCAGCCGGGCTCTGCCAGAGAGAGATACAGAGTATTGCCCCATTAGGAAGCAAAGCTTTAGCAGAGCGCGAATGTCTGTGTGGCAGCGAATGCAGTTCCAAGGGACAGTGAAAACCAGCTACATCTTTCAGTGCTGGCAGCTTTCCTGTGGGCGCAATCTCTGGACGTTTCCAATTTCACTGCCGGACTCTGCCAGAGAGAGATACAGAGCGTTGCCCCATTAGGAAGCAAAGCTTTAGCAGAACGCGAATGTCTGTGTGGCAGCGAATGCAGTTCCAAGGGACAGTGAAAACCAGCTACAGCTTTCAGTGCTGGCAGCTTTCCTGTGGGCGCAATCTCTGGACGTTTCCAATTTCACTGCCGGGCTCTGCCAGAGAGAGATACAGAGTGTTGCCCCATTAGGAAGCAAAGCTTTAGCAGAGCGCGAATGTCTGTGTGGCAGCGAATGCAGTTCCAAGGGACAGTGAAAACCAGCTACAGCTTTCAGTGCTGGCAGCTTTCCTGTGGGTGCAATCTCTGGACGTTTCCAATTTCACTGCCGGGCTCTGCCAGAGAGAGATACAGTGTGTTGCCCCATTACGAAGCAATGCTTTAGCAGAGCGCGAATGTCAGTGTGGCAGCGAATGCAGTTCCAAGGGACAGTAAAAACCAGCTACATCTTTCAGTGCTGGCAGCTTTCCTGTGGGTGCAATCTCTGGACGTTTCCAATTTCACTGGCAGGCACTGGGAGAAAGTCACAGAGAGTGTTGCCCCATTAGGAAGCAAAGCTTTAGCAGAGCGCGAATGTCTGTGTGGCAGCGAATGCAGTTCCAAGGGACAGTGAAAACCAGCTACAGCTTTCAGTGCTGGCAGCTTTCCTGTGGGCGCAATCTCTGGACGTTTCCAATTTGGCAGCCGGGCTCTGCCAGAGAGAGATACAGAGTGTTGCCCCATTACGAAGCAATGCTTTAGCAGAGCGCGAATGTCTGTGTGGCAGCGAGTGCAGTTCCAGGGGACAGTGAAAACCAGCTAGAGCTTTCAGTGCTGGCAGCTTTCCTGTGGGCGCAATCTCTGGACCTTTCCAATTTGGCAGCCGGGCTCTGCCAGAGAGAGATACAGAGTGTTGCCCCATTAGGAAGCAAAGCTTTAGCAGAGCGCGAATGACTGTGTGGCACCGAGTGCAGTTCCAGGGGACAGTGAAAACCAGCTACAGCTTTCAGTGCTGGCAGCTTTCCTGTGGGCGCAATCTCTGGACGTTTCCAATTTCACTGCCAGGCACTGGGAGAAAGTCATACAGAGTGTTGCCCCATTAGGAAGCAAAGCTTTAGCACAGCGCGAATGTCTGTGTGGCAGCGAATGCAGTTCCAAGCGACAGTGAAAACCAGCTACAGCTTTCAGTGCTGGCAGCTTTCCTGTGGGCGCAATCTCTGGACGTTTCCAATTTCACTGCCGGGCTCTGCCAGAGAGAGATACAGAGTGTTGCCCCATTACGAAGCAATGCTTTAGCAGAGCGCGAATGTCTGTGTGGCAGCGACTGCAGGTCCAAGGGACAGTGAAAACCAGCTAGAGCTTTCAGTGCTGGCAGCTTTCGTGTGGCCGCAATCTCTGGACATTTCCAATTTCACTGCCAGGCACTGGGAGAGAGTCATACAGAGTGTTGCCCCATTAGGAAGCAAAGCTTTAGCAGAGCGCGAATGTCTGTGTGGCAGCGAATGCAGTTCCAAGGGACAGTGAAAACCAGCTACATCTTTCAGTGCTGGCAGCTTTCCTGTGGGTGCAATCTCTGGACGTTTCCAATTTCACTGGCAGGCACTGGGAGAAAGTCACAGAGAGTGTTGCCCCATTAGGAAGCAAAGCTTTAGCAGAGCGCGAATGTCTGTGTGGCAGCGAATGCAGTTCCAAGGGACAGTGAAAACCAGCTACAGCTTTCAGTGCTGGCAGCTTTCCTGTGGGCGCAATCTCTGGACGTTTCCAATTTCACTGCCGGGCTCTGCCAGAGAGAGATACAGAGTGTTGCCCCATTACGAAGCAATGCTTTAGCAGAGCGCGAATGTCTGTGTGGCAGCGAGTGCAGTTCCAGGGGACAGTGAAAACCAGCTAGAGCTTTCAGTGCTGGCAGCTTTCCTGTGGGCGCAATCTCTGGACCTTTCCAATTTGGCAGCCGGGCTCTGCCAGAGAGAGATACAGAGTGTTGCCCCATTAGGAAGCAAAGCTTTAGCAGAGCGCGAATGACTGTGTGGCACCGAGTGCAGTTCCAGGGGACAGTGAAAACCAGCTACAGCTTTCAGTGCTGGCAGCTTTCCTGTGGGCGCAATCTCTGGACGTTTCCAATTTCACTGCCAGGCACTGGGAGAAAGTCATACAGAGTGTTGCCCCATTAGGAAGCAAAGCTTTAGCACAGCGCGAATGTCTGTGTGGCAGCGAATGCAGTTCCAAGCGACAGTGAAAACCAGCTACAGCTTTCAGTGCTGGCAGCTTTCCTGTGGGCGCAATCTCTGGACGTTTCCAATTTCACTGCCGGGCTCTGCCAGAGAGAGATACAGAGTGTTGCCCCATTACGAAGCAATGCTTTAGCAGAGCGCGAATGTCTGTGTGGCAGCGACTGCAGGTCCAAGGGACAGTGAAAACCAGCTAGAGCTTTCAGTGCTGGCAGCTTTCGTGTGGCCGCAATCTCTGGACATTTCCAATTTCACTGCCAGGCACTGGGAGAGAGTCATACAGAGTGTTGCCCCATTAGGAAGCAAAGCTTTAGCAGAGCGCGAATGTCTGTGTGGCAGCGAATGCAGTTCCAAGGGACAGTGAAAACCAGCTACATCTTTCAGTGCTGGCAGCTTTCCTGTGGGTGCAATCTCTGGACGTTTCCAATTTCACTGGCAGGCACTGGGAGAAAGTCACAGAGAGTGTTGCCCCATTAGGAAGCAAAGCTTTAGCAGAGCGCGAATGTCTGTGTGGCAGCGAATGCAGTTCCAAGGGACAGTGAAAACCAGCTACAGCTTTCAGTGCTGGCAGCTTTCCTGTGGGCGCAATCTCTGGACGTTTCCAATTTCACTGCCGGGCTCTGCCAGAGAGAGATACAGAGTGTTGCCCCATTACGAAGCAATGCTTTAGCAGAGCGCGAATGTCTGTGTGGCAGCGAGTGCAGTTCCAGGGGACAGTGAAAACCAGCTAGAGCTTTCAGTGCTGGCAGCTTTCCTGTGGGCGCAATCTCTGGACCTTTCCAATTTGGCAGCCGGGCTCTGCCAGAGAGAGATACAGAGTGTTGCCCCATTAGGAAGCAAAGCTTTAGCAGAGCGCGAATGACTGTGTGGCACCGAGTGCAGTTCCAGGGGACAGTGAAAACCAGCTACAGCTTTCAGTGCTGGCAGCTTTCCTGTGGGCGCAATCTCTGGACGTTTCCAATTTCACTGCCAGGCACTGGGAGAAAGTCATACAGAGTGTTGCCCCATTAGGAAGCAAAGCTTTAGCACAGCGCGAATGTCTGTGTGGCAGCGAATGCAGTTCCAAGGGACAGTGAAAACCAGCTACAGCTTTCAGTGCTGGCAGCTTTCCTGTGGGCGCAATCTCTGGACGTTTCCAATTTCACTGCCGGGCTCTGCCAGAGAGAGATACAGAGTGTTGCCCCATTACGAAGCAATGCTTTAGCAGAGCGCGAATGTCTGTGTGGCAGCGAATGCAGGTCCAAGGGACAGTGAAAACCAGCTAGAGCTTTCAGTGCTGGCAGCTTTCGTGTGGCCGCAATCTCTGGACATTTCCAATTTCACTGCCAGGCACTGGGAGAGAGTCATACAGAGTGTTGCCCCATTAGGAAGCAAAGCTTTAGCAGAGCGCGAATGTCTGTGTGGCAGCGAATGCAGTTCCAAGGGACAGTGAAAACCAGCTACAGCTTTCAGTGCTGGCAGCTTTCCTGTGGGCGCAATCTCTGGACGTTTCCAGTTTGGCAGCCGGGCTCTGCCAGAGAGAGATACAGAGTATTGCCCCATTAGGAAGCAAAGCTTTAGCAGAGCGCGAATGTCTGTGTGGCAGCGAATGCAGTTCCAAGGGACAGTGAAAACCAGCTACATCTTTCAGTGCTGGCAGCTTTCCTGTGGGCGCAATCTCTGGACGTTTCCAATTTCACTGCCGGACTCTGCCAGAGAGAGATACAGAGCGTTGCCCCATTAGGAAGCAAAGCTTTAGCAGAACGCGAATGTCTGTGTGGCAGCGAATGCAGTTCCAAGGGACAGTGAAAACCAGCTACAGCTTTCAGTGCTGGCAGCTTTCCTGTGGGCGCAATCTCTGGACGTTTCCAATTTCACTGCCGGGCTCTGCCAGAGAGAGATACAGAGTGTTGCCCCATTAGGAAGCAAAGCTTTAGCAGAGCGCGAATGTCTGTGTGGCAGCGAATGCAGTTCCAAGGGACAGTGAAAACCAGCTACAGCTTTCAGTGCTGGCAGCTTTCCTGTGGGTGCAATCTCTGGACGTTTCCAATTTCACTGCCGGGCTCTGCCAGAGAGAGATACAGTGTGTTGCCCCATTACGAAGCAATGCTTTAGCAGAGCGCGAATGTCAGTGTGGCAGCGAATGCAGTTCCAAGGGACAGTAAAAACCAGCTACATCTTTCAGTGCTGGCAGCTTTCCTGTGGGTGCAATCTCTGGACGTTTCCAATTTCACTGGCAGGCACTGGGAGAAAGTCACAGAGAGTGTTGCCCCATTAGGAAGCAAAGCTTTAGCAGAGCGCGAATGTCTGTGTGGCAGCGAATGCAGTTCCAAGGGACAGTGAAAACCAGCTACAGCTTTCAGTGCTGGCAGCTTTCCTGTGGGCGCAATCTCTGGACGTTTCCAATTTGGCAGCCGGGCTCTGCCAGAGAGAGATACAGAGTGTTGCCCCATTACGAAGCAATGCTTTAGCAGAGCGCGAATGTCTGTGTGGCAGCGAGTGCAGTTCCAGGGGACAGTGAAAACCAGCTAGAGCTTTCAGTGCTGGCAGCTTTCCTGTGGGCGCAATCTCTGGACCTTTCCAATTTGGCAGCCGGGCTCTGCCAGAGAGAGATACAGAGTGTTGCCCCATTAGGAAGCAAAGCTTTAGCAGAGCGCGAATGACTGTGTGGCACCGAGTGCAGTTCCAGGGGACAGTGAAAACCAGCTACAGCTTTCAGTGCTGGCAGCTTTCCTGTGGGCGCAATCTCTGGACGTTTCCAATTTCACTGCCAGGCACTGGGAGAAAGTCATACAGAGTGTTGCCCCATTAGGAAGCAAAGCTTTAGCACAGCGCGAATGTCTGTGTGGCAGCGAATGCAGTTCCAAGCGACAGTGAAAACCAGCTACAGCTTTCAGTGCTGGCAGCTTTCCTGTGGGCGCAATCTCTGGACGTTTCCAATTTCACTGCCGGGCTCTGCCAGAGAGAGATACAGAGTGTTGCCCCATTACGAAGCAATGCTTTAGCAGAGCGCGAATGTCTGTGTGGCAGCGACTGCAGGTCCAAGGGACAGTGAAAACCAGCTAGAGCTTTCAGTGCTGGCAGCTTTCGTGTGGCCGCAATCTCTGGACATTTCCAATTTCACTGCCAGGCACTGGGAGAGAGTCATACAGAGTGTTGCCCCATTAGGAAGCAAAGCTTTAGCAGAGCGCGAATGTCTGTGTGGCAGCGAATGCAGTTCCAAGGGACAGTGAAAACCAGCTACATCTTTCAGTGCTGGCAGCTTTCCTGTGGGTGCAATCTCTGGACGTTTCCAATTTCACTGGCAGGCACTGGGAGAAAGTCACAGAGAGTGTTGCCCCATTAGGAAGCAAAGCTTTAGCAGAGCGCGAATGTCTGTGTGGCAGCGAATGCAGTTCCAAGGGACAGTGAAAACCAGCTACAGCTTTCAGTGCTGGCAGCTTTCCTGTGGGCGCAATCTCTGGACGTTTCCAATTTCACTGCCGGGCTCTGCCAGAGAGAGATACAGAGTGTTGCCCCATTACGAAGCAATGCTTTAGCAGAGCGCGAATGTCTGTGTGGCAGCGAGTGCAGTTCCAGGGGACAGTGAAAACCAGCTAGAGCTTTCAGTGCTGGCAGCTTTCCTGTGGGCGCAATCTCTGGACCTTTCCAATTTGGCAGCCGGGCTCTGCCAGAGAGAGATACAGAGTGTTGCCCCATTAGGAAGCAAAGCTTTAGCAGAGCGCGAATGACTGTGTGGCACCGAGTGCAGTTCCAGGGGACAGTGAAAACCAGCTACAGCTTTCAGTGCTGGCAGCTTTCCTGTGGGCGCAATCTCTGGACGTTTCCAATTTCACTGCCAGGCACTGGGAGAAAGTCATACAGAGTGTTGCCCCATTAGGAAGCAAAGCTTTAGCACAGCGCGAATGTCTGTGTGGCAGCGAATGCAGTTCCAAGGGACAGTGAAAACCAGCTACAGCTTTCAGTGCTGGCAGCTTTCCTGTGGGCGCAATCTCTGGACGTTTCCAATTTCACTGCCGGGCTCTGCCAGAGAGAGATACAGAGTGTTGCCCCATTACGAAGCAATGCTTTAGCAGAGCGCGAATGTCTGTGTGGCAGCGAATGCAGGTCCAAGGGACAGTGAAAACCAGCTAGAGCTTTCAGTGCTGGCAGCTTTCGTGTGGCCGCAATCTCTGGACATTTCCAATTTCACTGCCAGGCACTGGGAGAGAGTCATACAGAGTGTTGCCCCATTAGGAAGCAAAGCTTTAGCAGAGCGCGAATGTCTGTGTGGCAGCGAATGCAGTTCCAAGGGACAGTGAAAACCAGCTACAGCTTTCAGTGCTGGCAGCTTTCCTGTGGGCGCAATCTCTGGACGTTTCCAGTTTGGCAGCCGGGCTCTGCCAGAGAGAGATACAGAGTATTGCCCCATTAGGAAGCAAAGCTTTAGCAGAGCGCGAATGTCTGTGTGGCAGCGAATGCAGTTCCAAGGGACAGTGAAAACCAGCTACATCTTTCAGTGCTGGCAGCTTTCCTGTGGGCGCAATCTCTGGACGTTTCCAATTTCACTGCCGGACTCTGCCAGAGAGAGATACAGAGCGTTGCCCCATTAGGAAGCAAAGCTTTAGCAGAACGCGAATGTCTGTGTGGCAGCGAATGCAGTTCCAAGGGACAGTGAAAACCAGCTACAGCTTTCAGTGCTGGCAGCTTTCCTGTGGGCGCAATCTCTGGACGTTTCCAATTTCACTGCCGGGCTCTGCCAGAGAGAGATACAGAGTGTTGCCCCATTAGGAAGCAAAGCTTTAGCAGAGCGCGAATGTCTGTGTGGCAGCGAATGCAGTTCCAAGGGACAGTGAAAACCAGCTACAGCTTTCAGTGCTGGCAGCTTTCCTGTGGGTGCAATCTCTGGACGTTTCCAATTTCACTGCCGGGCTCTGCCAGAGAGAGATACAGTGTGTTGCCCCATTACGAAGCAATGCTTTAGCAGAGCGCGAATGTCAGTGTGGCAGCGAATGCAGTTCCAAGGGACAGTAAAAACCAGCTACATCTTTCAGTGCTGGCAGCTTTCCTGTGGGTGCAATCTCTGGACGTTTCCAATTTCACTGGCAGGCACTGGGAGAAAGTCACAGAGAGTGTTGCCCCATTAGGAAGCAAAGCTTTAGCAGAGCGCGAATGTCTGTGTGGCAGCGAATGCAGTTCCAAGGGACAGTGAAAACCAGCTACAGCTTTCAGTGCTGGCAGCTTTCCTGTGGGCGCAATCTCTGGACGTTTCCAATTTGGCAGCCGGGCTCTGCCAGAGAGAGATACAGAGTGTTGCCCCATTACGAAGCAATGCTTTAGCAGAGCGCGAATGTCTGTGTGGCAGCGAGTGCAGTTCCAGGGGACAGTGAAAACCAGCTAGAGCTTTCAGTGCTGGCAGCTTTCCTGTGGGCGCAATCTCTGGACCTTTCCAATTTGGCAGCCGGGCTCTGCCAGAGAGAGATACAGAGTGTTGCCCCATTAGGAAGCAAAGCTTTAGCAGAGCGCGAATGACTGTGTGGCACCGAGTGCAGTTCCAGGGGACAGTGAAAACCAGCTACAGCTTTCAGTGCTGGCAGCTTTCCTGTGGGCGCAATCTCTGGACGTTTCCAATTTCACTGCCAGGCACTGGGAGAAAGTCATACAGAGTGTTGCCCCATTAGGAAGCAAAGCTTTAGCACAGCGCGAATGTCTGTGTGGCAGCGAATGCAGTTCCAAGCGACAGTGAAAACCAGCTACAGCTTTCAGTGCTGGCAGCTTTCCTGTGGGCGCAATCTCTGGACGTTTCCAATTTCACTGCCGGGCTCTGCCAGAGAGAGATACAGAGTGTTGCCCCATTACGAAGCAATGCTTTAGCAGAGCGCGAATGTCTGTGTGGCAGCGACTGCAGGTCCAAGGGACAGTGAAAACCAGCTAGAGCTTTCAGTGCTGGCAGCTTTCGTGTGGCCGCAATCTCTGGACATTTCCAATTTCACTGCCAGGCACTGGGAGAGAGTCATACAGAGTGTTGCCCCATTAGGAAGCAAAGCTTTAGCAGAGCGCGAATGTCTGTGTGGCAGCGAATGCAGTTCCAAGGGACAGTGAAAACCAGCTACATCTTTCAGTGCTGGCAGCTTTCCTGTGGGTGCAATCTCTGGACGTTTCCAATTTCACTGGCAGGCACTGGGAGAAAGTCACAGAGAGTGTTGCCCCATTAGGAAGCAAAGCTTTAGCAGAGCGCGAATGTCTGTGTGGCAGCGAATGCAGTTCCAAGGGACAGTGAAAACCAGCTACAGCTTTCAGTGCTGGCAGCTTTCCTGTGGGCGCAATCTCTGGACGTTTCCAATTTCACTGCCGGGCTCTGCCAGAGAGAGATACAGAGTGTTGCCCCATTACGAAGCAATGCTTTAGCAGAGCGCGAATGTCTGTGTGGCAGCGAGTGCAGTTCCAGGGGACAGTGAAAACCAGCTAGAGCTTTCAGTGCTGGCAGCTTTCCTGTGGGCGCAATCTCTGGACCTTTCCAATTTGGCAGCCGGGCTCTGCCAGAGAGAGATACAGAGTGTTGCCCCATTAGGAAGCAAAGCTTTAGCAGAGCGCGAATGACTGTGTGGCACCGAGTGCAGTTCCAGGGGACAGTGAAAACCAGCTACAGCTTTCAGTGCTGGCAGCTTTCCTGTGGGCGCAATCTCTGGACGTTTCCAATTTCACTGCCAGGCACTGGGAGAAAGTCATACAGAGTGTTGCCCCATTAGGAAGCAAAGCTTTAGCACAGCGCGAATGTCTGTGTGGCAGCGAATGCAGTTCCAAGCGACAGTGAAAACCAGCTACAGCTTTCAGTGCTGGCAGCTTTCCTGTGGGCGCAATCTCTGGACGTTTCCAATTTCACTGCCGGGCTCTGCCAGAGAGAGATACAGAGTGTTGCCCCATTACGAAGCAATGCTTTAGCAGAGCGCGAATGTCTGTGTGGCAGCGACTGCAGGTCCAAGGGACAGTGAAAACCAGCTAGAGCTTTCAGTGCTGGCAGCTTTCGTGTGGCCGCAATCTCTGGACATTTCCAATTTCACTGCCAGGCACTGGGAGAGAGTCATACAGAGTGTTGCCCCATTAGGAAGCAAAGCTTTAGCAGAGCGCGAATGTCTGTGTGGCAGCGAATGCAGTTCCAAGGGACAGTGAAAACCAGCTACATCTTTCAGTGCTGGCAGCTTTCCTGTGGGTGCAATCTCTGGACGTTTCCAATTTCACTGGCAGGCACTGGGAGAAAGTCACAGAGAGTGTTGCCCCATTAGGAAGCAAAGCTTTAGCAGAGCGCGAATGTCTGTGTGGCAGCGAATGCAGTTCCAAGGGACAGTGAAAACCAGCTACAGCTTTCAGTGCTGGCAGCTTTCCTGTGGGCGCAATCTCTGGACGTTTCCAATTTCACTGCCGGGCTCTGCCAGAGAGAGATACAGAGTGTTGCCCCATTACGAAGCAATGCTTTAGCAGAGCGCGAATGTCTGTGTGGCAGCGAGTGCAGTTCCAGGGGACAGTGAAAACCAGCTAGAGCTTTCAGTGCTGGCAGCTTTCCTGTGGGCGCAATCTCTGGACCTTTCCAATTTGGCAGCCGGGCTCTGCCAGAGAGAGATACAGAGTGTTGCCCCATTAGGAAGCAAAGCTTTAGCAGAGCGCGAATGACTGTGTGGCACCGAGTGCAGTTCCAGGGGACAGTGAAAACCAGCTACAGCTTTCAGTGCTGGCAGCTTTCCTGTGGGCGCAATCTCTGGACGTTTCCAATTTCACTGCCAGGCACTGGGAGAAAGTCATACAGAGTGTTGCCCCATTAGGAAGCAAAGCTTTAGCACAGCGCGAATGTCTGTGTGGCAGCGAATGCAGTTCCAAGGGACAGTGAAAACCAGCTACAGCTTTCAGTGCTGGCAGCTTTCCTGTGGGCGCAATCTCTGGACGTTTCCAATTTCACTGCCGGGCTCTGCCAGAGAGAGATACAGAGTGTTGCCCCATTACGAAGCAATGCTTTAGCAGAGCGCGAATGTCTGTGTGGCAGCGAATGCAGGTCCAAGGGACAGTGAAAACCAGCTAGAGCTTTCAGTGCTGGCAGCTTTCGTGTGGCCGCAATCTCTGGACATTTCCAATTTCACTGCCAGGCACTGGGAGAGAGTCATACAGAGTGTTGCCCCATTAGGAAGCAAAGCTTTAGCAGAGCGCGAATGTCTGTGTGGCAGCGAATGCAGTTCCAAGGGACAGTGAAAACCAGCTACAGCTTTCAGTGCTGGCAGCTTTCCTGTGGGCGCAATCTCTGGACGTTTCCAGTTTGGCAGCCGGGCTCTGCCAGAGAGAGATACAGAGTATTGCCCCATTAGGAAGCAAAGCTTTAGCAGAGCGCGAATGTCTGTGTGGCAGCGAATGCAGTTCCAAGGGACAGTGAAAACCAGCTACATCTTTCAGTGCTGGCAGCTTTCCTGTGGGCGCAATCTCTGGACGTTTCCAATTTCACTGCCGGACTCTGCCAGAGAGAGATACAGAGCGTTGCCCCATTAGGAAGCAAAGCTTTAGCAGAACGCGAATGTCTGTGTGGCAGCGAATGCAGTTCCAAGGGACAGTGAAAACCAGCTACAGCTTTCAGTGCTGGCAGCTTTCCTGTGGGCGCAATCTCTGGACGTTTCCAATTTCACTGCCGGGCTCTGCCAGAGAGAGATACAGAGTGTTGCCCCATTAGGAAGCAAAGCTTTAGCAGAGCGCGAATGTCTGTGTGGCAGCGAATGCAGTTCCAAGGGACAGTGAAAACCAGCTACAGCTTTCAGTGCTGGCAGCTTTCCTGTGGGTGCAATCTCTGGACGTTTCCAATTTCACTGCCGGGCTCTGCCAGAGAGAGATACAGAGTGTTGCCCCATTACGAAGCAATGCTTTAGCAGAGCGCGAATGTCTGTGTGGCAGCGAATGCAGTTCCAAGGGACAGTGAAAACCAGCTACATCTTCAGTGCTGGCAGCTTTCCTGTGGGTGCAATCTCTGGACGTTTCCAATTTCACTGGCAGGCACTGGGAGAAAGTCACAGAGAGTGTTGCCCCATTAGGAAGCAAAGCTTTAGCAGAGCGCGAATGTCTGTGTGGCAGCGAATGCAGTTCCAAGGGACAGTGAAAACCAGCTACAGCTTTCAGTGCTGGCAGCTTTCCTGTGGGCGCAATCTCTGGACGTTTCCAATTTCACTGCCAGGCACTGGGAGAAAATCATACAGAGTGTTGCCCCATTAGGAAGCAAAGCTTTAGCACAGCGCGAATGTCTGTGTGGCAGCGAATGCAGTTCCAAGCGACAGTGAAAACCAGCTACAGCTTTCAGTGCTGGCAGCTTTCCTGTGGGCGCAATCTCTGGACGTTTCCAATTTCACTGCCGGGCTCTGCCAGAGAGAGATACAGAGTGTTGCCCCATTACGAAGCAATGCTTTAGCAGAGCGCGAATGTCTGTGTGGCAGCGAATGCAGGTCCAAGGGACAGTGAAAACCAGCTACAGCTTTCAGTGCTGGCAGCTTTCGTGTGGCCGCAATCTCTGGACGTTTCTAATTTCACTGCCGGGCTCTGCCAGAGAGAGATACAGAGTGTTGCCCCATTACGAAGCAATGCTTTAGCAGAGCGCGAATGTCTGTGTGGCAGCGAATGCAGTTCCAAGGGACAGTGAAAACCAGCTACAGCTTTCAGTGCTGGCAGCTTTCCTGTGGGTGCAATCTCTGGACGTTTCCAATTTCACTGGCAGGCACTGGGAGAAAGTCACAGAGAGTGTTGCCCCATTAGGAAGCAAAGCTTTAGCAGAGCGCGAATGTCTGTGTGGCAGCGAATGCAGTTCCAAGGGACAGTGAAAACCAGCTACAGCTTTCAGTGCTGGCAGCTTTCCTGTGGGCGCAATCTCTGGACGTTTCCAATTTCACTGCCGGGCTCTGCCAGAGAGAGATACAGAGTGTTGCCCCATTACGAAGCAATGCTTTAGCAGAGCGCGAATGTCTGTGTGGCAGCGAGTGCAGTTCCAGGAGACAGTGAAAACCAGCTAGAGCTTTCAGTGCTGGCAGCTTTCCTGTGGGCGCAATCTCTGGACGTTTCCAATTTGGCAGCCGGGCTCTGCCAGAGAGAGATACAGAGTGTTGCCCCATTAGGAAGCAAAGCTTTAGCAGAGCGCGAATGTCTGTGTGGCAGCGAATGCAGTTCCAAGGGACAGTGAAAACCAGCTACAGCTTTCAGTGCTGGCAGCTTTCCTGTGGGCGCAATCTCTGGACGTTTCCATTTTCAATGCCGGACTCTGCCAGAGAGAGATACAGAGCGTTGCCCCATTAGGAAGCAAAGCTTTAGCAGAACGCGAATGTCTGTGTGGCAGCGAATGCAGTTCCAAGGGACAGTGAAAACCAGCTACAGCTTTCAGTGCTGGCAGCTTTCCTGTGGGCGCAATCTCTGGACGTTTCCAATTTCACTGCCGGGCTCTGCCAGAGAGAGATACAGAGCGTTGCCCCATTAGGAAGCAAAGCTTTAGCAGAACGCGAATGTCTGTGTGGCAGCGAATGCAGTTCCAAGGGACAGTGAAAACCAGCTACAGCTTTCAGTGCTGGCAGCTTTCCTGTGGGTGCAATCTCTGGACGTTTCCAATTTCACTGGCAGGCACTGGGAGAAAGTCACAGAGAGTGTTGCCCCATTAGGAAGCAAAGCTTTAGCAGAGCGCGAATGTCTGTGTGGCAGCGAATGCAGTTCCAAGGGAAAGTGAAAACCAGCTACAGCTTTCAGTGCTGGCAGCTTTCCTGTGGGCGCAATCTCTGGACGTTTCCAATTTCACTGCCGGGCTCTGCCAGAGAGAGATACAGAGTGTTGCCCCATTACGAAGCAATGCTTTAGCAGAGCGCGAATGTCTGTGTGGCAGCGAGTGCAGTTCCAGGGGACAGTGAAAACCAGCTAGAGCTTTCAGTGCTGGCAGCTTTCCTGTGGGCGCAATCTCTGGACCTTTCCAATTTGGCAGCCGGGCTCTGCCAGAGAGAGATACAGAGTGTTGCCCCATTAGGAAGCAAAGCTTTAGCAGAGCGCGAATGACTGTGTGGCAGCGAGTGAAGTTCCAGGGGACAGTGAAAACCAGCTACAGCTTTCAGTGCTGGCAGCTTTCCTGTGGGCGCAATCTCTGGACGTTTCCAATTTCACTGCCAGGCACTGGGAGAAAGTCATACAGAGTGTTGCCCCATTAGGAAGCAAAGCTTTAGCACAGCGCGAATGTCTGTGTGGCAGCGAATGCAGTTCCAAGGGACAGTGAAAACCAGCTACAGCTTTCAGTGCTGGCAGCTTTCCTGTGGGCGCAATCTCTGGACGTTTCCAATTTCACTGCCGGGCTCTGCCAGAGAGAGATACAGAGTGTTGCCCCATTACGAAGCAATGCTTTAGCAGAGCGCTAATGTCTGTGTGGCAGCGAATGCAGTTCCAAGGGACAGTGAAAACCAGCTACAGCTTTCAGTGCTGGCAGCTTTCGTGTGGCCGCAATCTCTGGACATTTCTAATTTCACTGCCAGGCACTGGGAGAGAGTCATACAGAGTGTTGCCCCATTAGGAAGCAAAGCTTTAGCAGAGCGCGAATGTCTGTGTGGCAGCGAATGCAGTTCCAAGGGACAGTGAAAACCAGCTACAGCTTTCAGTGCTGGCAGCTTTCCTGTGGGCGCAATCTCTGGACGTTTCCAATTTCACTGCCGGGCTCTGCCAGAGAGAGATACAGAGTGTTGCCCCATTACGAAGCAATCCTTTAGCAGAGCGCGAATGTCTGTGTGGCAGCGAGTGCAGTTCCAGGGGACAGTGAAAACCAGCTAGAGCTTTCAGTGCTGGCAGCTTTCCTGTGGGCGCAATCTCTGGACGTTTCCAATTTCACTGCCGGACTCTGCCAGAGAGAGATACAGAGCGTTGCCCCATTAGGAAGCAAAGCTTTAGCAGAATGCGAATGTCTGTGTGGCAGCGAATGCAGATCCAAGGGACAGTGAAAACCAGCTACAGCTTTCACTGCTGGCAGCTTTCCTGTGGGCGCAATCTCTGGACGTTTCCAATTTCACTGCCGGGCTCTGCCAGAGAGAGATACAGAGTGTTGCCCCATTAGGAAGCAAAGCTTTAGCAGAGCGCGAATGTCTGTGTGGCAGCGAATGCAGTTCCAGGGGACAGTGAAATCCAGCTACATCTTTCAGTGCTGGCAGCTTTCCTGTGGGCGCAATCTCTGGACGTTTCCAATTTCACTGGCAGGCACTGGGAGAAAGTCACAGAGAGTGTTGCCCCATTACGAAGCAAAGCTTTAGCAGAGCGCGAATGTCTGTGTGGCAGCGAATGCAGTTCCAAGGGACAGTGAAAACCAGCTACAGCTTTCAGTGCTGGCAGCTTTCCTGTGGGCGCAATCTCTGGACGTTTCCAATTTGGCAGCCGGGCTCTGCCAGAGAGAGATACAGAGTGTTGCCCCATTACGAAGCAATGATTTAGCAGAGCGCGAATGTCTGTGTGGCAGCGAATGCAGTTCCAAGGGACAGTGAAAACCAGCTACATCTTTCAGTGCTGGCAGCTTTCCTGTGGGTGCAATCTCTGGACGTTTCCAATTTCACTGGCAGGCACTGGGAGAAAGTCACAGAGAGTGTTGCCCCATTACGAAGCAATGCTTTAGCAGAGCGCGAATGTCTGTGTGGCAGCGAGTGCAGTTCCAGGGGACAGTGAAAACCAGCTAGAGCTTTCAGTGCTGGCAGCTTTCCTGTGGGCGCAATCTCTGGACCTTTCCAATTTGGCAGCCGGGCTCTGCCAGAGAGAGATACAGAGTGTTGCCCCATTAGGAAGCAAAGCTTTAGCAGAGCGCGAATGACTGTGTGGCAGCGAGTGAAGTTCCAGGGGACAGTGAAAACCAGCTACAGCTTTCAGTGCTGGCAGCTTTCCTGTGGGCGCAATCTCTGGACGTTTCCAATTTCACTGCCAGGCACTGGGAGAAAGTCATACAGAGTGTTGCCCCATTAGGAAGCAAAGCTTTAGCACAGCGCGAATGTCTGTGTGGCAGCGAATGCAGTTCCAAGGGACAGTGAAAACCAGCTACAGCTTTCAGTGCTGGCAGCTTTCCTGTGGGCGCAATCTCTGGACGTTTCCAATTTCACTGCCGGGCTCTGCCAGAGAGAGATACAGAGTGTTGCCCCATTACGAAGCAATGCTTTAGCAGAGCGCGAATGTCTGTGTGGCAGCGAATGCAGTTCCAAGGGACAGTGAAAACCAGCTACAGCTTTCAGTGCTGGCAGCTTTCCTGTGGGCGCAATCTCTGGACGTTTTCAATTTGGCAGCCGGGCTCTGCCAGAGAGAGATACAGAGTGTTGCCCCATTAGGAAGCAAAGCTTTAGCAGAGCGCGAATGTCTGTGTGGCAGCGAATGCAGTTCCAGGGGACAGTGAAAACCAGCTACATCTTTCAGTGCTGGCAGCTTTCCTGTGGGCGCAATCTCTGGACGTTTCCAATTTCACTGGCAGGCACTGGGAGAAAGTCACAGAGAGTGTTGCCCCATTAGGAAGCAAAGCTTTAGCAGAGCGCGAATGTCTGTGTGGCAGCGAATGCAGTTCCAAGGGACAGTGAAAACCAGCTACAGCTTTCAGTGCTGGCAGCTTTCCTGTGGGCGCAATCTCTGGACGTTTCCAATTTCACTGCCGGGCTCTGCCAGAGAGAGATACAGAGTGTTGCCCAATTACGAAGCAATGCTTTAGCAGAGCGCGAATGTCTGTGTGGCAGCGAATGCAGTTCCAAGGGACAGTGAAAACCAGCTACATCTTTCAGTGCTGGCAGCTTTCCTGTGGGTGGAATCTCTGGACGTTTCCAATTTCACTGGCAGGCACTGGGAGAAAGTCACAGAGAGTGTTGCCCCATTAGGAAGCAAAGCTTTAGCAGAGCGCGAATGTCTGTGTGGCAGCGAATGCAGTTCCAAGGGACAGTGAAAACCAGCTACAGCTTTCAGTGCTGGCAGCTTTCCTGTGGGCGCAATCTCTGGACGTTTCCAATTTCACTGCCGGGCTCTGCCAGAGAGAGATACAGAGTGTTGCCCCATTACGAAGCAATGCTTTAGCAGAGCGCGAATGTCTGTGTGGCAGCGAATGCAGTTCCAAGGGACAGTGAAAACCAGCTAGAGCTTTCAGTGCTGGCAGCTTTCCTGTGGGCGCAATCTCTGGACGTTTCCAATTTCACTGCCGGACTCTGCCAGAGAGAGATACAGAGCGTTGCCCCATTATGAAGCAAAGCTTTAGCAGAACGCGAATGTCTGTGTGGCAGCGAATGCAGATCCAAGGGACATGAAAACCAGCTACAGCTTTCACTGCTGGCAGCTTTCCTGTGGGCGCAATCTCTGGACGTTTCCAATTTCACTGCCGGGCTCTGCCAGAGAGAGATACAGAGTGTTGCCCCATTAGGAAGCAAAGCTTTAGCAGAGCGCGAATGTCTGTGTGGCAGCGAATGCAGTTCCAGGGGACAGTGAAAACCAGCTACATCTTTCAGTGCTGGCAGCTTTCCTGTGGGCGCAATCTCTGGACGTTTCCAATTTCACTGGCAGGCACTGGGAGAAAGTCACAGAGAGTGTTGCCCCATTACGAAGCAAAGCTTTAGCAGAGCGCGAATGTCTGTGTGGCAGCGAATGCAGTTCCAAGGGACAGTGAAAACCAGCTACAGCTTTCAGTGCTGGCAGCTTTCCTGTGGGCGCAATCTCTGGACGTTTCCAATTTGGCAGCCGGGCTCTGCCAGAGAGAGATACAGAGTGTTGCCCCATTACGAAGCAATGCTTTAGCAGAGCGCGAATGTCTGTGTGGCAGCGAATGCAGTTCCAAGGGACAGTGAAAACCAGCTACATCTTTCAGTGCTGGCAGCTTTCCTGTGGGTGCAATCTCTGGACGTTTCCAATTTCACTGGCAGGCACTGGGAGAAAGTCACAGAGAGTGTTGCCCCATTAGGAAGCAAAGCTTTAGCAGAGCGCGAATGTCTGTGTGGCAGCGAATGCAGTTCCAAGGGACAGTGAAAACCAGCTACAGCTTTCAGTGCTGGCAGCTTTCCTGTGGGCGCAATCTCTGGACGTTTGCAATTTCACTGCCGGGCTCTGCCAGAGAGAGATACAGAGTGTTGCCCCATTACGAAGCAATGCTTTAGCAGAGCGCGAATGTCTGTGTGGCAGCGAATGCAGGTCCAAGGGACAGTGAAAACCAGCTACAGCTTTCAGTGCTGGCAGCTTTCGTGTGGCCGCAATCTCTGGACATTTCCAATTTCACTGCCAGGCACTGGGAGAGAGTAATACAGAGTTTTGCCCCATTACCAAGCAATGCTTTTGTAGAGCGCGAATGTCTGTGTGGCAGCGAATGCAGTTCCAAGGGACAGTGAAAACCAGCTACAGCTTTCAGTGCTGGCAGCTTTCCTGTGGGCGCAATCTCTGGACGTTTCCAATTTCACTGCCGGGGTCTGCCAGAGAGAGATACAGAGTGTTGCCCCATTACGAAGCAATGCTTTAGCAGAGCGCGAATGTCTGTGTGGCAGCGAGTGCAGTTCCAGGGGACAGAGAAAACCAGCTAGAGCTTTCAGTGCTGGCAGTTTTCCTGTGGGCGCAATCTCTGGACGTTTCCAATTTGGCAGCCGGGCTCTGCCAGAGAGAGATACAGAGTGTTGCCCCATTAGGAAGCAAAGCTTTAGCAGAGCGCGAATGTCTGTGTGGCAGCGAATGCAGTTCCAAGGGACAGTGAAAACCAGCTACATCTTTCAGTGCTGGCAGCTTTCCTGTGGACGCAATCTCTGGACGTTTCCAATTTCACTGCCGGACTCTGCCAGAGAGAGATACAGAGCGTTGCCCCATTAGGAAGCAAAGCTTTAGCAGAACGCGAATGTCTGTGTGGCAGCGAATGCAGTTCCAAGGGACAGTGAAAACCAGCTACAGCTTTCAGTGCTGGCAGCTTTCCTGTGGGTGCAATCTCTGGACGTTTCCAATTTCACTGCCGGGCTCTGCCAGAGAGAGATACAGAGTGTTGCCCCATTAGGAAGCAAAGCTTTAGCAGAGCGCGAATGTCTGTGTGGCAGCGAATGCAGTTCCAGCGGACAGTGAAAACCAGCTACATCTTTCAGTGCTGGCAGCTTTCCTGTGGGTGCAATCTCTGGACGTTTCCAATTTCACTGGCAGGCACTGGGAGAAAGTCACAGAGAGTGTTGCCCCATTACGAAGCAAAGCTTTAGCAGAGCGCGAATGTCTGTGTGGCAGCGAATGCAGTTCCAAGGGACAGTGAAAACCAGCTACAGCTTTCAGTGCTGGCAGCTTTCCTGTGGGTGCAATCTCTGGACGTTTCCAATTTCACTGCCGGGCTCTGCCAGAGAGAGATACAGAGTGTTGCCCCATTACGAAGCAATGCTTTAGCAGAGCGCGAATGTCTGTGTGGCAGCGAATGCAGTTCCAAGGGACAGTGAAAACCAGCTACATCTTTCAGTGCTGGCAGCTTTCCTGTGGGTGTAATCCCTGGACGTTTCCAATTTCACTGGCAGGCACTGGGAGAAAGTCACAGAGAGTGTTGTCCCATTAGGAAGCAAAGCTTTAGCAGAGCGCGAATGTCTGTGTGGCAGCGAATGCAGTTCCAAGGGACAGTGAAAACCAGCTACAGCTTTCAGTGCTGGCAGCTTTCCTGTGGGCGCAATCTCTGGACGTTTCCAATTTCACTGCCAGGCACTGGGAGAAAGTCATACAGAGTGTTGCCCCATTAGGAAGCAAAGCTTTAGCACAGCGCGAATGTCTGTGTGGCAGCGAATGCAGTTCCAAGGGACAGTGAAAACCAGCTACATCTTTCAGTGCTGGCAGCTTTCCTGTGGGCGCAATCTCTGGACGTTTCCAATTTCACTGGCAGGCACTGGGAGAAAGTCACAGAGAGTGTTGCCCCATTAGGAAGCAAAGCTTTAGCAGAGCGCGAATGTCTGTGTGGCAGCGAGTGCCGTTCCAGGGGACAGTGAAAACCAGCTAGAGCTTTCAGTGCTGGCAGCTTTCCTGTGGGCGCAATCTCTGGACGTTTCCAATTTCACTGCCGGGCTCTGCCAGAGAGAGATACAGAGTGTTGCCCCATTACGAAGCAATGCTTTAGCAGAGCGCGAATGTCTGTGTGGCAGCGAATGCAGTTCCAAGGGACAGTGAAAACCAGCTAGAGCTTTCAGTGCTGGCAGCTTTCCTGTGGGCGCAATCTCTGGACATTTCCAATTTCACTGCCGGACTCTGCCAGAGAGAGATACAGAGCGTTGCCCCATTATGAAGCAAAGCTTTAGCAGAACGCGAATGTCTGTGTGGCAGCGAATGCAGATCCAAGGGACAGTGAAAACCAGCTACAGCTTTCACTGCTGGCAGCTTTCCTGTGGGCGCAATCTCTGGACGTTTCCAATTTCACTGCCGGGCTCTGCCAGAGAGAGATACAGAGTGTTGCCCCATTAGGAAGCAAAGCTTTAGCAGAGCGCGAATGTCTGTGTGGCAGCGAATGCAGTTCCAGGGGACAGTGAAAACCAGCTACATCTTTCAGTGCTGGCAGCTTTCCTGTGGGCGCAATCTCTGGACGTTTCCAATTTCACTGGCAGGCACTGGGAGAAAGTCACAGAGAGTGTTGCCCCATTACGAAGCAAAGCTTTAGCAGAGCGCGAATGTCTGTGTGGCAGCGAATGCAGTTCCAAGGGACAGTGAAAACCAGCTACAGCTTTCAGTGCTGGCAGCTTTCCTGTGGGCGCAATCTCTGGACGTTTCCAATTTGGCAGCCGGGCTCTGCCAGAGAGAGATACAGAGTGTTGCCCCATTACGAAGCAATGCTTTAGCAGAGCGCGAATGTCTGTGTGGCAGCGAATGCAGTTCCAAGGGACAGTGAAAACCAGCTACATCTTTCAGTGCTGGCAGCTTTCCTGTGGGTGCAATCTCTGGACGTTTCCAATTTCACTGGCAGGCACTGGGAGAAAGTCACAGAGAGTGTTGCCCCATTAGGAAGCAAAGCTTTAGCAGAGCGCGAATGTCTGTGTGGCAGCGAATGCAGTTCCAAGGGACAGTGAAAACCAGCTACAGCTTTCAGTGCTGGCAGCTTTCCTGTGGGCGCAATCTCTGGACGTTTGCAATTTCACTGCCGGGCTCTGCCAGAGAGAGATACAGAGTGTTGCCCCATTACGAAGCAATGCTTTAGCAGAGCGCGAATGTCTGTGTGGCAGCGAATGCAGGTCCAAGGGACAGTGAAAACCAGCTACAGCTTTCAGTGCTGGCAGCTTTCGTGTGGCCGCAATCTCTGGACATTTCCAATTTCACTGCCAGGCACTGGGAGAGAGTCATACAGAGTTTTGCCCCATTACCAAGCAATGCTTTTGTAGAGCGCGAATGTCTGTGTGGCAGCGAATGCAGTTCCAAGGGACAGTGAAAACCAGCTACAGCTTTCAGTGCTGGCAGCTTTCCTGTGGGCGCAATCTCTGGACGTTTCCAATTTCACTGCCGGGCTCTGCCAGAGAGAGATACAGAGTGTTGCCCCATTACGAAGCAATGCTTTAGCAGAGCGCGAATGTCTGTGTGGCAGCGAGTGCAGTTCCAGGGGACAGAGAAAACCAGCTAGAGCTTTCAGTGCTGGCAGTTTTCCTGTGGGCGCAATCTCTGGACGTTTCCAATTTGGCAGCCGGGCTCTGCCAGAGAGAGATACAGAGTGTTGCCCCATTAGGAAGCAAAGCTTTAGCAGAGCGCGAATGTCTGTGTGGCAGCGAATGCAGTTCCAAGGGACAGTGAAAACCAGCTACATCTTTCAGTGCTGGCAGCTTTCCTGTGGACGCAATCTCTGGACGTTTCCAATTTCACTGCCGGACTCTGCCAGAGGGAGATACAGAGCGTTGCCCCATTAGGAAGCAAAGCTTTAGCAGAACGCGAATGTCTGTGTGGCAGCGAATGCAGTTCCAAGGGACAGTGAAAACCAGCTACAGCTTTCAGTGCTGGCAGCTTTCCTGTGGGCGCAATCTCTGGACGTTTCCAATTTCACTGCCGGGCTCTGCCAGAGAGAGATACAGAGTGTTGCCCCATTACGAAGCAAAGCTTTAGCAGAGCGCGAATGTCTGTGTGGCAGCGAATGCAGTTCCAGCGGACAGTGAAAACCAGCTACATCTTTCAGTGCTGGCAGCTTTCCTGTGGGTGCAATCTCTGGACGTTTCCAATTTCACTGGCAGGCACTGGGAGAAAGTCACAGAGAGTGTTGCCCCATTACGAAGCAAAGCTTTAGCAGAGCGCGAATGTCTGTGTGGCAGCGAATGCAGTTCCAAGGGACAGTGAAAACCAGCTACAGCTTTCAGTGCTGGCAGCTTTCCTGTGGGTGCAATCTCTGGACGTTTCCAATTTCACTGCCGGGCTCTGCCAGAGAGAGATACAGAGTGTTGCCCCATTACGAAGCAATGCTTTAGCAGAGCGCGAATGTCTGTGTGGCAGCGAATGCAGTTCCAAGGGACAGTGAAAACCAGCTACATCTTTCAGTGCTGGCAGCTTTCCTGTGGGTGTAATCTCTGGACGTTTCCAATTTCACTGGCAGGCACTGGGAGAAAGTCACAGAGAGTGTTGTCCCATTAGGAAGCAAAGCTTTAGCAGAGCGCGAATGTCTGTGTGGCAGCGAATGCAGTTCCAAGGGACAGTGAAAACCAGCTACAGCTTTCAGTGCTGGCAGCTTTCCTGTGGGCGCAATCTCTGGACGTTTCCAATTTCACTGCCAGGCACTGGGAGAAAGTCATACAGAGTGTTGCCCCATTAGGAAGCAAAGCTTTAGCAGAGCGCGAATGTCTGTGTGGCAGCGAATGCAGTTCCAAGGGACAGTGAAAACCAGCTACATCTTTCAGTGCTGGCAGCTTTCCTGTGGGCGCAATCTCTGGACGTTTCCAATTTCACTGCCGGGCTCTGCCAGAGAGAGATACAGAGTGTTGCCCCATTACGAAGCAATGATTTAGCAGAGCGCGAATGTCTGTGTGGCAGCGAATGCAGGTCCAAGGGACAGTGAAAAGCAGCTACAGCTTTCAGTGCTGGCAGCTTTCGTGTGGCCGCAATCTCTGGACATTTCCAATTTCACTGCCAGGCACTGGGAGAGAGTCATACAGAGTTTTGCCCCATTACCAAGCAATGCTTTTTTAGAGCGCGAATGTCTGTGTGGCAGCGAATGCAGTTCCAAGGGACAGTGAAAACCAGCTACAGCTTTCAGTGCTGGCAGCTTTCCTGTGGGCGCAATCTCTGGACATTTCCAATTTGGCAGCCGGGCTCTGCCAGAGAGAGATACAGAGTGTTGCCCCATTACGAAGCAATGCTTTAGCAGAGCGCGAATGTCTGTGTGGCAGCGAATGCAGTTCCAAGGGACAGTGAAAACCAGCTAGAGCTTTCAGTGCTGGCAGCTTTCCTGTGGGTGGAATCTCTGGACGTTTCCAATTTCACTGGCAGGCACTGGGAGAAAGTCACAGAGAGTGTTGCCCCATTAGGAAGCAAAGCTTTAGCAGAGCGCGAATGTCTGTGTGGCAGCGAATGCAGTTCCAAGGGACAGTGAAAACCAGCTACAGCTTTCAGTGCTGGCAGCTTTCCTGTGGGTGCAATCTCTGGACGTTTCCAATTTCACTGCCGGACTCTGCCAGAGAGAGATACAGAGCGTTGCCCCATTAGGAAGCAAAGCTTTAGCAGAGCGCGAATGTCTGTGTGGCAGCGAATGCAGTTCCAAGGGACAGTGAAAACCAGCTACAGCTTTCAGTGCTGGCAGCTTTCCTGTGGGCGCAATCTCTGGACGTTTCCAATTTCACTGCCGGACTCTGCCAGAGAGAGATACAGAGCGTTGCCCCGTTAGGAAGCAAAGCTTTAGCAGAACGCGAATGTCTGTGTGGCAGCGAATGCAGATCCAAGGGACAGTGAAAACCAGCTACAGCTTTCAGTGCTGGCAGCTTTCCTGTGGGCGCAATCTCTGGACGTTTCCAATTTCACTGCCGGGCTCTGCCAGAGAGAGATACAGAGTGTTGCCCCATTAGGAAGCAAAGCTTTAGCAGAGCGCGAATGTCTGTGTGGCAGCGAATGCAGTTCCAGGGGACAGTGAAAACCAGCTACATCTTTCAGTGCTGGCAGCTTTCCTGTGGGCGCAATCTCTGGACGTTTCCAATTTCACTGGCAGGCACTGGGAGAAAGTCACAGAGAGTGTTGTCCCATTAGGAAGCAAAGCTTTAGCAGAGCGCGAATGTCTGTGTGGCAGCGAATGCAGTTCCAAGGGACAGTGAAAACCAGCTACAGCTTTCAGTGCTGGCAGCTTTCCTGTGGGCGCAATCTCTGGACGTTTCCAATTTGGCAGCCGGGCTCTGCCAGAGAGAGATACAGAGTGTTGCCCCATTAGGAAGCAAAGCTTTAGCACAGCGCGAATGTCTGTGTGGCAGCGAATGCAGTTCCAAGGGACAGTGAAAACCAGCTACAGCTTTCAGTGCTGGCAGCTTTCCTGTGGGCGCAATCTCTGGACGTTTCCAATTTCACTGCCGGGCTCTGCCAGAGAGAGATACAGAGTGTTGCCCCATTACGAAGCAATGCTTTAGCAGAGCGCGAATGTCTGTGTGGCAGCGAATGCAGGTCCAAGGGACAGTGAAAACCAGCTACAGCTTTCAGTGCTGGCAGCTTTCGTGTGGCCGCAATCTCTGGACATTTCCAATTTCACTGCCAGGCACTGGGAGAGAGTCATACAGAGTTTTGCCCCATTACCAAGCAATGATTTTTAGAGCGCGAATGTCTGTGTGGCAGCGAATGCAGTTCCAAGGGACAGTGAAAACCAGCTACAGCTTTCAGTGCTGGCAGCTTTCCTGTGGGCGCAATCTCTGGACATTTCCAATTTGGCAGCCGGGCTCTGCCAGAGAGAGATACAGAGTGTTGCCCCATTACGAAGCAATGCTTTAGCAGAGCGCGAATGTCTGTGTGGCAGCGAATGCAGTTCCAAGGGACAGTGAAAACCAGCTAGAGCTTTCAGTGCTGGCAGCTTTCCTGTGGGCGCAATCTCTGGACGTTTCCAATTTGGCAGCCGGGCTCTGCCAGAGAGAGATACAGAGTGTTGCCCCATTAGGAAGCAAAGTTTTAGCAGAGGGCGAATGTCTGTGTGGCAGCGAATGCAGTTCCAAGGGACAGTGAAAACCAGCTACAGCTTTCAGTGCTGGCAGCTTTCCTGTGGGCGCAATCTCTGGACGTTTCCAATTTCACTGCCGGGCTCTGCCAGAGAGAGATACAGAGTGTTGCCCCATTAGGAAGCAAAGTTTTAGCAGAGGGCGAATGTCTGTGTGGCAGCGAATGCAGTTCCAAGGGACAGTGAAAACCAGCTACAGCTTTCAGTGCTGGCAGCTTTCCTGTGGGTGCAATCTCTGGACGTTTCCAATTTCACTGCCGGGCTCTGCCAGAGAGAGATACAGAGTGTTGCCCCATTACGAAGCAATGCTTTAGCAGAGCGCGAATGTCTGTGTGGCAGCGAGTGCAGTTCCAGGGGACAGTGAAAACCAGCTAGAGCTTTCAGTGCTGGCAGCTTTCCTGTGGGCGCAATCTCTGGACCTTTCCAATTTGGCAGCCGGGCTCTGCCAGAGAGAGATACAGAGTGTTGCCCCATTAGGAAGCAAAGCTTTAGCAGAGCGCGAATGACTGTGTGGCAGCGAGTGCAGTTCCAGGGGACAGTGAAAACCAGCTACAGCTTTCAGTGCTGGCAGCTTTCCTGTGGGCGCAGTCTCTGGACATTTCCAATTTGGCAGCCGGGCTCTGCCAGAGAGAGATACAGAGTGTTGCCCCATTACGAAGCAATGCTTTAGCAGAGCGCGAATGTCTGTGTGGCAGCGAATGCAGTTCCAAGGGACAGTGAAAACCAGCTAGAGCTTTCAGTGCTGGCAGCTTTCCTGTGGGCGCAATCTCTGGACGTTTCCAATTTGGCAGCCGGGCTCTGCCAGAGAGAGATACAGAGTGTTGCCCCATTAGGAAGCAAAGTTTTAGCAGAGGGCGAATGTCTGTGTGGCAGCGAATGCAGTTCCAAGGGACAGTGAAAACCAGCTACAGCTTTCAGTGCTGGCAGCTTTCCTGTGGGCGCAATCTCTGGACGTTTCCAATTTCACTGCCGGGCTCTGCCAGAGAGAGATACAGAGTGTTGCCCCATTAGGAAGCAAAGTTTTAGCAGAGGGCGAATGTCTGTGTGGCAGCGAATGCAGTTCCAAGGGACAGTGAAAACCAGCTACATCTTTCAGTGCTGGCAGATTTCCTGTGGGTGCAATCTCTGGACGTTTCCAATTTCACTGCCGGGCTCTGCCAGAGAGAGATACAGAGTGTTGCCCCATTACGAAGCAATGCTTTAGCAGAGCGCGAATGTCTGTGTGGCAGCGAATGCAGTTCCAAGGGACAGTGAAAACCAGCTACAGCTTTCAGTGCTGGCAGCTTTCCTGTGGGCGCAATCTCTGGACGTTTCCAATTTGGCAGCCGGGCTCTGCCAGAGAGAGATACAGAGTGTTGCCCCATTAGGAACAAAGCTTTAGCAGAGCGCGAATGTCTGTGTGGCAGCGAATGCAGTTCCAAGGGACAGTGAAAACCAGCTACAGCTTTCAGTGCTGGCAGCTTTCTTGTGGGCGCAATCTCTGGACGTTTCCAATTTCACTGCCAGGCACTGGGAGAAAGTCATACAGAGTGTTGCCCCATTACGAAGCAATGCTTTAGCAGAGCGCGAATGTCTGTGTGGCAGCGAATGCAGTTCCAAGGGACAGTGAAAACCAGCTACAGCTTTCAGTGCTGGCAGCTTTCCTGTGGGCGCAATCTCTGGACGTTTCCAATTTCACTGCCGGGCTCTGCCAGAGAGAGATACAGAGTGTTGCCCCATTACGAAGCAATGCTTTAGCAGAGCGCGAATGTCTGTGTGGCAGCGAGTGCAGTTCCAGGGGACAGTGAAAACCAGCTACAGCTTTCAGTGCTGGCAGCTTTCCTGTGGGCGCAATCTCTGGACGTTTCCAATTTCACTGCCGGACTCTGCCAGAGAGAGATACAGAGCGTTGCCCCATTAGGAAGCAAAGCTTTAGCAGAGCGCGAATGTCTGTGTGGCAGCGAATGCAGTTCCAAGGGACAGTGAAAACCAGCTACAGCTTTCAGTGCTGGCAGCTTTCCTGTGGGCGCAATCTCTGGACGTTTCCAATTTCACTGCCGGACTCTGCCAGAGAGAGATACAGAGCGTTGCCCCATTAGGAAGCAAAGCTTTAGCAGAGCGCGAATGTCTGTGTGGCAGCGAATGCAGATCCAAGGGACAGTGAAAACCAGCTAGAGCTTTCAGTGCTGGCAGCTTTCCTGTGGGCGCAATCTCTGGACGTTTCCAATTTCACTGCCGGACTCTGCCAGAGAGAGATACAGAGCGTTGCCCCATTAGGAAGCAAAGCTTTAGCAGAATGCGAATGTCTGTGTGGCAGCGAATGCAGATCCAAGGGACAGTGAAAACCAGCTAGAGCTTTCAGTGCTGGCAGCTTTCCTGTGGGCGCAATCTCTGGACGTTTCCAATTTCACTGCCGGGCTCTGCCAGAGAGAGATACAGAGTGTTGCCCCATTAGGAAGCAAAGCTTTAGCAGAGCGCAAATGTCTGTGTGGCAGCGAATGCAGTTCCAGGGGACAGTGAAAACCAGCTACATCTTTCAGTGCTGGCAGCTTTCCTGTGGGCGCAATCTCTGGACGTTTCCAATTTCACTGCCGGGCTCTGCCAGAGAGAGATACAGAGTGTTGCCCAATTACGAAGCAATGCTTTAGCAGAGCGCGAATGTCTGTGTGGCAGCGAATGCAGTTCCAAGGGACAGTGAAAACCAGCTACATCTTTCAGTGCTGGCAGCTTTCCTGTGGGTGGAATCTGTGGACGTTTCCAATTTCACTGGCAGGCACTGGGAGAAAGTCACAGAGAGTGTTGCCCCATTAGGAAGCAAAGCTTTAGCAGAGCGCGAATGTCTGTGTGGCAGCGAATGCAGTTCCAAGGGACAGTGAAAACCAGCTACAGCTTTCAGTGCTGGCAGCTTTCCTGTGGGCGCAATCTCTGGACGTTTCCAGTTTCACTGCCGGGCTCTGCCACAGAGAGATACAGAGTGTTGCCCCATTACGAAGCAATGCTTTAGCAGAGCGCGAATGTCTGTGTGGCAGCGAGTGCAGTTCCAGGGGACAGTGAAAACCAGCTAGAGCTTTCAGTGCTGGCAGCTTTCCTGTGGGCGCAATCTCTGGACGTTTCCAATTTGGCAGCCGGGCTCTGCCAGAGAGAGATACAGAGTGTTGCCCCATTACGAAGCAATGCTTTAGCAGAGCGCGAATGTCTGTGTGGCAGCGAATGCAGTTCCAAGGGACAGTGAAAACCAGCTACAGCTTTCAGTGCTGGCAGCTTTCCTGTGGGCGCAATCTCTGGACGTTTCCAATTTCACTGCCGGACTCTGCCAGAGAGAGATACAGAGCGTTGCCCCATTAGGAAGCAAAGCTTTAGCAGAATGCGAATGTCTGTGTGGCAGCGAATGCAGATCCAAGGGACAGTGAAAACCAGCTAGAGCTTTCAGTGCTGGCAGCTTTCCTGTGGGCGCAATCTCTGGACGTTTCCAATTTCACTGCCGGGCTCTGCCAGAGAGAGATACAGAGTGTTGCCCCATTAGGAAGCAAAGCTTTAGCAGAGCGCGAATGTCTGTGTGGCAGCGAATGCAGTTCCAGGGGACAGTGAAAACCAGCTACATCTTTCAGTGCTGGCAGCTTTCCTGTGGGCGCAATCTCTGGACGTTTCCAATTTCACTGGCAGGCACTGGGAGAAAGTCACAGAGAATGTTGCCCCATTACGAAGCAAAGCTTTAGCAGAGCGCGAATGTCTGTGTGGCAGCGAGTGCAGTTCCAGGGGACAGTGAAAACCAGCTAGAGCTTTCAGTGCTGGCAGCTTTCCTGTGGGCGCAATCTCTGGACGTTTCCAATTTCACTGCCGGGCTCTGCCAGAGAGAGATACAGAGTGTTGCCCCATTAGGAAGCAAAGTTTTAGCAGAGGGCGAATGTCTGTGTGGCAGCGAATGCAGTTCCAAGGGACAGTGAAAACCAGCTACAGCTTTCAGTGCTGGCAGCTTTCCTGTGGGCGCAATCTCTGGACGTTTCCAATTTCACTGCCGGACTCTGCCAGAGAGAGATACAGAGCGTTGCCCCATTAGGAAGCAAAGCTTTAGCAGAACGCGAATGTCTGTGTGGCAGCGAATGCAGATCCAAGGGACAGTGAAAACCAGCTACAGCTTTCAGTGCTGGCAGCTTTCCTGTGGGCGCAATCTCTGGACGTTTCCAATTTCACTGCCGGGCTCTGCCAGAGAGAGATACAGAGTGTTGCCCCATTAGGAAGCAAAGCTTTAGCAGAGCGCGAATGTCTGTGTGGCAGCGAATGCAGTTCCAGGGGACAGTGAAAACCAGCTACATCTTTCAGTGCTGGCAGCTTTCCTGTGGGCGCAATCTCTGGACGTTTCCAATTTCACTGGCAGGCACTGGGAGAAAGTCACAGAGAGTGTTGCCCCATTACGAAGCAAAGCTTTAGCAGAGCGCGAATGTCTGTGTGGCAGCGAATGCAGTTCCAAGGGACAGTGAAAACCAGCTACAGCTTTCAGTGCTGGCAGCTTTCCTGTGGGCGCAATCTCTGGACGTTTCCAATTTCACTGCCGGGCTCTGCCAGAGAGAGATACAGAGTGTTGCCCCATTACGAAGCAATGCTTTAGCAGAGCGCGAATGTCTGTGTGGCAGCGAATGCAGTTCCAAGGGACAGTGAAAACCAGCTACATCTTTCAGTGCTGGCAGCTTTCCTGTGGGCGCAATCTCTGGACGTTTCCAATTTCACTGGCAGGCACTGGGAGAAAGTCACAGAGAGTGTTGCCCCATTACGAAGCAAAGCTTTAGCAGAGCGCGAATGTCTGTGTGGCAGCGAATGCAGTTCCAAGGGACAGTGAAAACGAGCTACAGCTTTCAGTGCTGGCAGCTTTCCTGTGGGCGCAATCTCTGGACGTTTCCAATTTCACTGCCGGGCTCTGCCAGAGAGAGATACAGAGTGTTGCCCCATTACGAAGCAATGCTTTAGCAGAGCGCGAATGTCTGTGTGGCAGCGAATGCAGTTCCAAGGGACAGTGAAAACCAGCTACATCTTTCAGTGCTGGCAGCTTTCCTGTGGGTGCAATCTCTGGACGTTTCCAATTTCACTGGCAGGCACTGGGAGAAAGTCACAGAGAGTGTTGCCCCATTAGGAAGCAAAGCGTTAGCAGAGCGCGAATGTCTGTGAGGCAGCGAATGCAGTTCCAAGGGACAGTGAAAACCAGCTACAGCTTTCAGTGCTGGCAGCTTTCCTGTGGGCGCAATCTCTGGACGTTTCCAGTTTGGCAGCCGGGCTCTGCCAGAGAGAGATACAGAGTGTTGCCCCATTAGGAAGCAAAGCTTTAGCAGAGCGCGAATGTCTGTGTGGCAGCGAGTGCAGTTCCAGGGGACAGTGAAAACCAGCTACAGCTTTCAGTGCTGGCAGCTTTCCTGTGGGCGCAATCTCTGGACGTTTCCAATTTCACTGCCAGGCACTGGGAGAAAGTCATACAGAGTGTTGCCCCATTAGGAAGCAAAGCTTTAGCACAGCGCGAATGTCTGTGTGGCAGCGAATGCAGTTCCAAGGGACAGAGAAAACCAGCTAGAGCTTTCAGTGCTGGCAGCTTTCCTGTGGGCGCAATCTCTGGACGTTTCCAATTTCACAGCCGGGCTCTGCCAGAGAGAGATACAGAGTGTTGCCCCATTACGAAGCAAAGCTTTAGCAGAGCGCGAATGTCTGTGTGGCAGCGAATGCAGTTCCAAGGGACAGTGAAAACCAGCTACATCTTTCAGTGCTGGCAGCTTTCCTGTGGGCGCAATCTCTGGACGTTTCCAATTTCACTGCCGGACTCTGCCAGAGAGAGATACAGAGCGTTGCCCCATTAGGAAGCAAAGCTTTAGCAGAACGCGAATGTCTGTGTGGCAGCGAATGCAGTTCCAAGGGACAGTGAAAACCAGCTACATCTTTCAGTGCTGGCAGCTTTCCTGTGGGTGCAATCTCTGGACGTTTCCAATTTCACTGGCAGGCACTGGGAGAAAGTCACAGAGACTGTTGCCCCATTACGAAGCAAAGCTTTAGCAGAGCGCGAATGTCTGTGTGGCAGCGAATGCAGTTCCAAGGGACAGTGAAAACCAGCTACAGCTTTCAGTGCTGGCAGCTTTCCTGTGGGTGCAATCTCTGGACGTTTCCAATTTCACTGCCGGGCTCTGCCAGAGAGAGATACAGAGTGTTGCCCCATTACGAAGCAATGCTTTAGCAGAGCGCGAATGTCTGTGTGGCAGCGAATGCAGTTCCAAGGGACAGTGAAAACCAGCTACATCTTTCAGTGCTGGCAACTTTCCTGTGGGTGTAATCTCTGGACGTTTCCAATTTCACTGGCAGGCACTGGGAGAAAGTCACAGAGAGTGTTGCCCCATTAGGAAGCAAAGCTTTAGCAGAGCGCGAATGTCTGTGTGGCAGCGAATGCAGTTCCAAGGGACAGTGAAAACCAGCTACAGCTTTCAGTGCTGGCAGCTTTCCTGTGGGCGCAATCTCTGGACGTTTCCAATTTCACTGCCGGGCTCTGCCAGAGAGAGATACAGAGTGTTGCCCCATTACCAAGCAATGCTTTTTTAGAGCGCGAATGTCTGTGTGGCAGCGAATGCAGTTCCAAGGGACAGTGAAAACCAGCTACAGCTTTCAGTGCTGGCAGCTTTCCTGTGGGCGCAATCTCTGGACGTTTCCAATTTGGCAGCCGGGCTCTGCCAGAGAGAGATACAGAGTGTTGCCCCATTACGAAGCAATGCTTTAGCAGAGCGCGAATGTCTGTGTGGCAGCGAATGCAGTTCCAAGGGACAGTGAAAACCAGCTAGAGCTTTCAGTGCTGGCAGCTTTCCTGTGGGCGCA
This sequence comes from Mycteria americana, assembly GCF_035582795.1. Lineage (NCBI taxonomy): Eukaryota > Metazoa > Chordata > Aves > Ciconiiformes > Ciconiidae > Mycteria > Mycteria americana. The sequence continues at coordinate 427,030 of NW_027445623.1, forward strand.
ATCTCTGGACGTTTCCAATTTGGCAGCCGGGCTCTGCCAGAGAGAGATACAGAGTGTTGCCCCATTAGGAAGCCAAGTTTTAGCAGAGGGCGAATGTCTGTGTGGCAGCGAATGCAGTTCCAAGGGACAGTGAAAACCAGCTACAGCTTTCAGTGCTGGCAGCTTTCCTGTGGGCGCAATCTCTGGACGTTTCAAATTTCACTGCCAGGCACTGGGAGAAAGTCATACAGAGTGTTGCCCCATTACGAAGCAATGCTTTAGCAGAGCGCGAATGTCTGTGTGGCAGCGAATGCAGTTCCAAGGGACAGTGAAAACCAGCTACAGCTTTCAGTGCTGGCAGCTTTCCTGTGGGCGCAATCTCTGGACGTTTCCAATTTCACTGCCGGGCTCTGCCAGAGAGAGATACAGAGTGTTGCCCCATTACGAAGCAATGCTTTAGCAGAGCGCGAATGTCTGTGTGGCAGCGAATGCAGTTCCAAGGGACAGTGAAAACCAGCTACAGCTTTCAGTGCTGGCAGCTTTCCTGTGGGCGCAATCTCTGGACGTTTCCAATTTCACTGCCGGGCTCTGCCAGAGAGAGATACAGAGTGTTGCCCCATTAGGAAGCAAAGTTTTAGCAGAGGGCGAATGTCTGTGTGGCAGCGAATGCAGTTCCAAGGGACAGTGAAAACCAGCTACATCTTTCAGTGCTGGCAGCTTTCCTGTGGGCGCAATCTCTGGACGTTTCCAATTTCACTGCCGGGCTCTGCCAGAGAGAGATACAGAGTGTTGCCCCATTAGGAAGCAAAGCTTTAGCAGAGCGCGAATGTCTGTGTGGCAGCGAATGCAGTTCCAAGGGACAGTGAAAACCAGCTACATCTTTCAGTGCTGGCAGCTTTCCTGTGGGCGCAATCTCTGGACGTTTCCAATTTCACTGCCGGGCTCTGCCAGAGAGAGATACAGAGTGTTGCCCCATTACGAAGCAAAGCTTTAGCAGAGCGCGAATGTCTGTGTGGCAGCGAGTGCAGTTCCAGGGGACAGTGAAAACCAGCTAGAGCTTTCAGTGCTGGCAGCTTTCCTGTGGGCGCAATCTCTGGACGTTTCCAATTTCACTGCCGGGCTCTGCCAGAGAGAGATACAGAGTGTTGCCCCATTAGGAAGCAAAGCTTTAGCAGAGCGCGAATGTCTGTGTGGCAGCGAATGCAGTTCCAAGGGACAGTGAAAACCAGCTACAGCTTTCAGTGCTGGCAGCTTTCCTGTGGGCGCAATCTCTGGACGTTTCCAATTTCACTGCCGGACTCTGCCAGAGAGAGATACAGAGCGTTGCCCCATTAGGAAGCAAAGCTTTAGCAGAACGCGAATGTCTGTGTGGCAGCGAATGCAGTTCCAAGGGACAGTGAAAACCAGCTACAGCTTTCAGTGCTGGCAGCTTTCCTGTGGGCGCAATCTCTGGACGTTTCCAATTTCACTGCCGGGCTCTGCCAGAGAGAGATACAGAGTGTTGCCCCATTAGGAAGCAAAGCTTTAGCAGAGCGCGAATGTCTGTGTGGCAGCGAATGCAGTTCCAGGGGACAGTGAAAACCAGCTACATCTTTCAGTGCTGGCAGCTTTCCTGTGGGCGCAATCTCTGGACGTTTCCAATTTCACTGGCAGGCACTGGGAGAAAGTCACAGAGAGTGTTGCCCCATTAGGAAGCAAAGCTTTAGCAGAGCGCGAATGTCTGTGTGGCAGCGAATGCAGTTCCAAGGGACAGTGAAAACCAGCTACAGCTTTCAGTGCTGGCAGCTTTCCTGTGGGCGCAATCTCTGGACTTTTCCAATTTCACTGCCGGGCTCTGCCAGAGAGAGATACAGAGTGTTGCCCCATTACGAAGCAATGCTTTAGCAGAGCGCGAATGTCTGTGTGGCAGCGAATGCAGTTCCAAGGGACAGTGAAAACCAGCTACATCTTTCAGTGCTGGCAGCTTTCCTGTGGGTGCAATCTCTGGACGTTTCCAATTTCACTGGCAGGCACTGGGAGAAAGTCACAGAGAGTGTTGCCCCATTAGGAAGCAAAGCGTTAGCAGAGCGCGAATGTCTGTGTGGCAGCGAATGCAGTTCCAAGGGACAGTGAAAACCAGCTACAGCTTTCAGTGCTGGCAGCTTTCCTGTGGGCGCAATCTCTGGACGTTTCCAGTTTGGCAGCCGGGCTCTGCCAGAGAGAGATACAGAGTGTTGCCCCATTAGGAAGCAAAGCTTTAGCAGAGCGCGAATGTCTGTGTGGCAGCGAGTGCAGTTCCAGGGGACAGTGAAAACCAGCTACAGCTTTCAGTGCTGGCAGGTTTCCTGTGGGCGCAATCTCTGGACGTTTCCAATTTCACTGCCGGGCTCTGCCAGAGAGAGATACAGAGTGTTGCCCCATTAGGAAGCAAAGTTTTAGCAGAGGGCGAATGTCTGTGTGGCAGCGAATGCAGTTCCAAGGGACAGTGAAAACCAGCTACATCTTTCAGTGCTGGCAGCTTTCCTGTGGGCGCAATCTCTGGACGTTTCCAATTTGGCAGCCGGGCTCTGCCAGAGAGAGATACAGAGTGTTGCCCCATAACGAAGCAATGCTTTAGCAGAGCGCGAATGTCTGTGTGGCAGCGAATGCAGTTCCAAGGGACAGTGAAAACCAGCTACATCTTTCAGTGCTGGCAGCTTTCCTGTGGGCGCAATCTCTGGACGTTTCCAATTTCACTGCCGGGCTCTGCCAGAGAGAGATACAGAGTGTTGCCCCATTAGGAAGCAAAGCTTTAGCAGAGCGCGAATGTCTGTGTGGCAGCGAATGCAGTTCCAGGGGACAGTGAAAACCAGCTACATCTTTCAGTGCTGGCAGCTTTCCTGTGGGCGCAATCTCTGGACGTTTCCAATTTCACTGGCAGGCACTGGGAGAAAGTCACAGAGAGTGTTGCCCCATTACGAAGCAAAGCTTTAGCAGAGCGCGAATGTCTGTGTGGCAGCGAATGCAGTTCCAAGGGACAGTGAAAACCAGCTACAGCTTTCAGTGCTGGCAGCTTTCCTGTGGGCGCAATCTCTGGACGTTTCCAATTTCACTGCCGGGCTCTGCCAGAGAGAGATACAGAGTGTTGCCCAATTACGAAGCAATGCTTTAGCAGAGCGCGAATGTCTGTGTGGCAGCGAATGCAGTTCCAAGGGACAGTGAAAACCAGCTACATCTTTCAGTGCTGGCAGCTTTCCTGTGGGTGGAATCTCTGGACGTTTCCAATTTCACTGGCAGGCACTGGGAGAAAGTCACAGAGAGTGTTGCCCCATTAGGAAGCAAAGCTTTAGCAGAGCGCGAATGTCTGTGTGGCAGCGAATGCAGTTCCAAGGGACAGTGAAAACCAGCTACAGCTTTCAGTGCTGGCAGCTTTCCTGTGGGCGCAATCTCTGGACGTTTCCAATTTCACTGCCGGGCTCTGCCAGAGAGAGATACAGAGTGTTGCCCCATTACGAAGCAATGCTTTAGCAGAGCGCGAATGTCTGTGTGGCAGCGAGTGCAGTTCCAGGGGACAGTGAAAACCAGCTAGAGCTTTCAGTGCTGGCAGCTTTCCTGTGGGCGCAATCTCTGGACGTTTCCAATTTAGCAGCCGGGCTCTGCCAGAGAGAGATACAGAGTGTTGCCCCATTACGAAGCAATGCTTTAGCAGAGCGCAAATGTCTGTGTGGCAGCGAATGCAGTTCCAAGGGACAGTGAAAACCAGCTACAGCTTTCAGTGCTGGCAGCTTTCCTGTGGGCGCAATCTCTGGACGTTTCCAATTTCACTGCCGGACTCTGCCAGAGAGAGATACAGAGCGTTGCCCCATTAGGAAGCAAAGCTTTAGCAGAATGCGAATGTCTGTGTGGCAGCGAATGCAGATCCAAGGGACAGTGAAAACCAGCTAGAGCTTTCAGTGCTGGCAGCTTTCCTGTGGGCGCAATCTCTGGACGTTTCCAATTTCACTGCCGGGCTCTGCCAGAGAGAGATACAGAGTGTTGCCCCATTAGGAAGCAATGCTTCAGCAGGGCGCGAATGTCTGTGTGGCAGCGAGTGCAGTTCCAGGGGACAGTGAAAACCAGCTACAGCTTTCAGTGCTGGCAGCTTTCCTGTGGGCGCAATCTCTGGACGTTTCCAATTTGGCAGCTGGGCTCTGCCAGAGAGAGATACAGAGCGTTGCCCCATTAGGAAGCAAAGCTTTAGCAGAGCGCAAATGTCTGTGTGGCAGCGAATGCAGTTCCAAGGGACAGTGAAAACCAGCTACAGCTTTCAGTGCTGGCAGCTTTCCTGTGGGCGCAATCTCTGGACGTTTCCAATTTCACTGCTGGGCTCTGCCAGAGAGAGATACAGAGTGTTGCCTCATTAGGAAGCAAAGCTTTAGCAGAGCGCGAATGTCTGTGTGGCAGCGAATGCAGTTCCAAGGGACAGTGAAAACCAGCCACATCTTTCAGTGCTGGCAGCTTTCCTGTGGGCGCAATCTCTGGACGTTTCCAATTTCACTGCCGGGCTCTGCCAGAGAGAGATACAGAGTGTTGCCCCATTACGAAGCAAAGCTTTAGCAGAGGGCAAATGTCTGTGTGGCAGCGAATGCAGTTCCAAGGGACAGTGAAAACCAGCTACAGCTTTCAGTGCTGGCAGCTTTCCTGTGGGCGCAATCTCTGGACGTTTCCAATTTCACTGCCGGGCTCTGCCAGAGACAGATACAGAGTGTTGCCCCATAACGAAGCAATGCTTTAGCAGAGCGCGAATGTCTGTGTGGCAGCGAATGCAGTTCCAAGGGACAGTGAAAACCAGCTACATCTTTCAGTGCTGGCAGCTTTCCTGTGGGCGCAATCTCTGGACGTTTCCAATTTCACTGCCGGGCTCTGCCAGAGAGAGATACAGAGTGTTGCCCCATTACGAAGCAATGCTTTAGCAGAGCGCGAATGTCTGTGTGGCAGCGAATGCAGTTCCAAGGGACAGTGAAAACCAGCTAGAGCTTTCAGTGCTGGCAGCTTTCCTGTGGGTGCAATCTCTGGACGTTTCCAATTTCACTGCCGGGCTCTGCCAGAGAGAGATACAGAGTGTTGCCCCATTAGGAAGCAAAGCTTTAGCAGAGCGCGAATGTCTGTGTGGCAGCGAATGCAGTTCCAGGGGACAGTGAAAACCAGCTACATCTTTCAGTGCTGGCAGCTTTCCTGTGGGCGCAATCTCTGGACGTTTCCAATTTCACTGGCAGGCACTGGGAGAAAGTCACAGAGAGTGTTGCCCCATTACGAAGCAAAGCTTTAGCAGAGCGCGAATGTCTGTGTGGCAGCGAATGCAGTTCCAAGGGACAGTGAAAACCAGCTACAGCTTTCAGTGCTGGCAGCTTTCCTGTGGGCGCAATCTCTGGACGTTTCCAATTTCACTGCCGGGCTCTGCCAGAGAGAGATACAGAGTGTTGCCCAATTACGAAGCAATGCTTTAGCAGAGCGCGAATGTCTGTGTGGCAGCGAATGCAGTTCCAAGGGACAGTGAAAACCAGCTACATCTTTCAGTGCTGGCAGCTTTCCTGTGGGTGGAATCTCTGGACGTTTCCAATTTCACTGGCAGGCACTGGGAGAAAGTCACAGAGAGTGTTGCCCCATTAGGAAGCAAAGCTTTAGCAGAGCGCGAATGTCTGTGTGGCAGCGAATGCAGTTCCAAGGGACAGTGAAAACCAGCTAGAGCTTTCAGTGCTGGCAGCTTTCCTGTGGGCGCAATCTCTGGACGTTTCCAATTTCACTGCCGGGCTCTGCCAGAGAGAGATACAGAGTGTTGCCCCATTACGAAGCAATGCTTTAGCAGAGCGCGAATGTCTGTGTGGCAGCGAGTGCAGTTCCAGGGGACAGTGAAAACCAGCTAGAGCTTTCAGTGCTGGCAGCTTTCCTGTGGGCGCAATCTCTGGACGTTTCCAATTTGGCAGCCGGGCTCTGCCAGAGAGAGATACAGAGTGTTGCCCCATTACGAAGCAATGCTTTAGCAGAGCGCAAATGTCTGTGTGGCAGCGAATGCAGTTCCAAGGGACAGTGAAAACCAGCTACAGCTTTCAGTGCTGGCAGCTTTCCTGTGGGCACAATCTCTGGACGTTTCCAATTTCACTGCCGGACTCTGCCAGAGAGAGATACAGAGCGTTGCCCCATTAGGAAGCAAAGCTTTAGCAGAATGCGAATGTCTGTGTGGCAGCGAATGCAGATCCAAGGGACAGTGAAAACCAGCTAGAGCTTTCAGTGCTGGCAGCTTTCCTGTGGGCGCAATCTCTGGACGTTTCCAATTTCACTGCCGGGCTCTGCCAGAGAGAGATACAGAGTGTTGCCCCATTAGGAAGCAATGCTTCAGCAGGGCGCGAATGTCTGTGTGGCAGCGAGTGCAGTTCCAGGGGACAGTGAAAACCAGCTACAGCTTTCAGTGCTGGCAGCTTTCCTGTGGGCGCAATCTCTGGACGTTTCCAATTTGGCAGCTGGGCTCTGCCAGAGAGAGATACAGAGCGTTGCCCCATTAGGAAGCAAAGCTTTAGCAGAGCGCAAATGTCTGTGTGGCAGCGAATGCAGTTCCAAGGGACAGTGAAAACCAGCTACAGCTTTCAGTGCTGGCAGCTTTCCTGTGGGCGCAATCTCTGGACGTTTCCAATTTCACTGCTGGGCTCTGCCAGAGAGAGATACAGAGTGTTGCCTCATTAGGAAGCAAAGCTTTAGCAGAGCGCGAATGTCTGTGTGGCAGCGAATGCAGTTCCAAGGGACAGTGAAAACCAGCTACATCTTTCAGTGCTAGCAGCTTTCCTGTGGGCGCAATCTCTGGACGTTTCCAATTTCACTGTCGGGCTCTGCCAGAGAGAGATACAGAGTGTTGCCCCATTACGAAGCAATGCTTTAGCAGAGCGCGAATGTCTGTGTGGCAGCGAATGCAGTTCCAAGGGACAGTGAAAACCAGCTACAGCTTTCAGTGCTGGCAGCTTTCCTGTGGGCGCAATCTCTGGACGTTTCCAATTTGGCAGCTGGGCTCTGCCAGAGAGAGATACAGAGCGTTGCCCCATTAGGAAGCAAAGCTTTAGCAGAGCGCAAATGTCTGTGTGGCAGCGAATGCAGTTCCAAGGGACAGTGAAAACCAGCTACAGCTTTCAGTGCTGGCAGCTTTCCTGTGGGCGCAATCTCTGGACGTTTCCAATTTCACTGCTGGGCTCTGCCAGAGAGAGATACAGAGTGTTGCCTCATTAGGAAGCAAAGCTTTAGCAGAGCGCGAATGTCTGTGTGGCAGCGAATGCAGTTCCAAGGGACAGTGAAAACCAGCCACATCTTTCAGTGCTGGCAGCTTTCCTGTGGGCGCAATCTCTGGACGTTTCCAATTTCACTGCCGGGCTCTGCCAGAGAGAGATACAGAGTGTTGCCCCATTACGAAGCAAAGCTTTAGCAGAGCGCGAATGTCTGTAAGGCAGCGAATGCAGTTCCAGGGGACAGTGAAAACCAGCTACAGCTTTCAGTGCTGGCAGCTTTCCTGTGGGCGCAATCTCTGGACGTTTCCAATTTGGCAGCCGGGCTCTGCCAGAGAGAGATACAGAGTGTTGCCCCATTAGGAAGCAATGCTTTAGCAGAGCGCGAATGTCTGTGTGGCAGGGAATGCAGTTCCAAGGGACAGTGAAAACCAGCTAGAGCTTTCAGTGCTGGCAGCTTTCCTGTGGGCGCAATCTCTGGACGTTTTCAATTTGGCAGCCGGGCTCTGCCAGAGAGAGATACAGAGTGTTGCCCCATTACGAAGCAAAGCTTTAGCAGAGCGCGAATGTCTGTGTGGCAGTGAATGCAGTTCCAAGGGACAGTGAAAACCAGCTACAGCTTTCAGTGCTGGCAGCTTTCCTGTGGGCGCAATCTCTGGACGTTTCCAATTTCACTGCCGGGCTCTGCCAGAGAGAGATACAGAGTGTTGCCCCATTACGAAGCAATGCTTTAGCAGAGCGCGAATGTCTGTGTGGCAGCGAATGCAGTTCCAAGGGACAGTGAAAACCAGCTACAGCTTTCAGTGCTGGCAGCTTTCCTGTGGGCGCAATCTCTGGACGTTTCCAATTTCACTGCCGGACTCTGCCAGAGAGAGATACAGAGTGTTGCCCCATTAGGAAGCAAAGCTTTAGCAGAGGGCAAATGTCTGTGTGGCAGCGAATGCAGTTCCAAGGGACAGTGAAAACCAGCTACAGCTTTCAGTGCTGGCAGCTTTCCTGTGGGCGCAATCTCTGGACGTTTCCAATTTCACTGCCGGGCTCTGCCAGAGACAGATACAGAGTGTTGCCCCATAACGAAGCAATGCTTTAGCAGAGCGCGAATGTCTGTGTGGCAGCGAATGCAGTTCCAAGGGACAGTGAAAACCAGCTACATCTTTCAGTGCTAGCAGCTTTCCTGTGGGCGCAATCTCTGGACGTTTCCAATTTCACTGTCGGGCTCTGCCAGAGAGAGATACAGAATGTTGCCCCATTACGAAGCAATGCTTTAGCAGAGCGCGAATGTCTGTGTGGCAGCGAATGCAGTTCCAAGGGACAGTGAAAACCAGCTACAGCTTTCAGTGCTGGCAGCTTTCCTGTGGGCGCAATCTCTGGACGTTTCCAATTTCACTGGCAGGCACTGGGAGATAGTCACAGAGAGTGTTGCCCCATTAGGAAGCAAAGCTTTAGCAGAGCGCGAATGTCTGTGTGGCAGCGAATGCAGTTCCAAGGGACAGTGAAAACCAGCTACAGCTTTCAGTGCTGGCAGCTTTCCTGTGGGCGCAATCTCTGGACGTTTCCAATTTGGCAGCCGGGCTCTGCCAGAGAGAGATACAGAGCGTTGCCCGTTAGGAAGCAAAGCTTTAACAGAACGCGAATGTCTGTGTGGCAGCGAATGCAGTTCCAAGGGACAGTGAAAACCAGCTACATCTTTCAGTGCTGGCAGCTTTCCTGTGGGTGCAATCTCTGGACGTTTCCAATTTCACTGGCAGGCACTGGGAGAAAGTCACAGAGAGTGTTGCCCCATTAGGAAGCAAAGCTTTAGCAGAGCGCGAATGTCTGTGTGGCAGCGAGTGCAGTTCCAGGGGACAGTGAAAACCAGCTACAGCTTTCAGTGCTGGCAGCTTTCCTGTGGGCGCAATCTCTGGACGTTTCCAATTTCACTGCCAGGCACTGGGAGAAAGTCATACAGAGTGTTGCCCCATTAGGAAGCAAAGCTTTAGCACAGCGCGAATGTCTGTGTGGCAGCGAATGCAGTTCCAAGGGACAGAGAAAACCAGATACAGCTTTCAGTGCTGGCAGCTTTCCTGTGGGCGCAATCTCTGGACGTTTCCAATTTCACAGCCGGGCTCTGCCAGAGAGAGATACAGAGTGTTGCCCCATTACGAAGCAAAGCTTTAGCAGAGCGCGAATGTCTGTGTGGCAGCGAATGCAGTTATAAGGGACAGTGAAAACCAGCTACATCTTTCAGTGCTGGCAGCTTTCCTGTGGGCGCAATCTCTGGACGTTTCCAATTTCACTGCCGGACTCTGCCAGAGAGAGATACAGAGCGTTGCCCCATTAGGAAGCAAAGCTTTAGCAGAGCGCGAATGTCTGTGTGGCAGCGAATGCAGTTCCAGGGGACAGTGAAAACCAGCTACATCTTTCAGTGCTGGCAGCTTTCCTGTGGGTGCAATCTCTGGACGTTTCCAATTTCACTGGCAGGCACTGGGAGAAAGTCACAGAGAGTGTTGCCCCATTACGAAGCAAAGCTTTAGCAGAGCGCGAATGTCTGTGTGGCAGCGAATGCAGTTCCAAGGGACAGTGAAAACCAGCTACAGCTTTCAGTGCTGGCAGCTTTCCTGTGGGTGCAATCTCTGGACGTTTCCAATTTCACTGCCGGGCTCTGCCAGAGAGAGATACAGAGTGTTGCCCCATTACGAAGCAATGCTTTAGCAGAGCGCGAATGTCTGTGTGGCAGCGAATGCAGTTCCAAGGGACAGTGAAAACCAGCTACATCTTTCAGTGCTGGCAGCTTTCCCGTGGGTGTAATCTCTGGACGTTTCCAATTTCACTGGCAGGCACTGGGAGAAAGTCACAGAGAGTGTTGTCCCATTAGGAAGCAAAGCTTTAGCAGAGCGCGAATGTCTGTGTGGCAGCGAATGCAGTTCCAAGCGACAGTGAAAACCAGCTACAGCTTTCAGTGCTGGCAGCTTTCCTGTGGGCGCAATCTCTGGACGTTTCCAATTTCACTGCCGGGCTCTGCCAGAGAGAGATACAGAGTGTTGCCCCATTACCAAGCAATGCTTTTTTAGAGCGCGAATGTCTGTGTGGCAGCGAATGCAGTTCCAAGGGACAGTGAAAACCAGCTACAGCTTTCAGTGCTGGCAGCTTTCCTGTGGGCGCAATCTCTGGACGTTTCCAATTTGGCAGCCGGGCTCTGCCAGAGAGAGATACAGAGTGTTGCCCCATTACGAAGCAATGCTTTAGCAGAGCGCGAATGTCTGTGTGGCAGCGAATGCAGTTCCAAGGGACAGTGAAAACCAGCTACAGCTTTCAGTGCTGGCAGCTTTCCTGTGGGCGCAATCTCTGGACGTTTCAAATTTCACTGCCAGGCACTGGGAGAAAGTCATACAGAGTGTTGCCCCATTACGAAGCAATGCTTTAGCAGAGCGCGAATGTCTGTGTGGCAGCGAATGCAGTTCCAAGGGACAGTGAAAACCAGCTAGAGCTTTCAGTGCTGGCAGCTTTCCTGTGGGCGCAATCTCTGGACGTTTCCAATTTGGCAGCCGGGCTCTGCCAGAGAGAGATACAGAGTGTTGCCCCATTAGGAAGCCAAGTTTTAGCAGAGGGCGAATGTCTGTGTGGCAGCGAATGCAGTTCCAAGGGACAGTGAAAACCACCTACAGCTTTCAGTGCTGGCAGCTTTCCTGTGGGCGCAATCTCTGGACGTTTCAAATTTCACTGCCAGGCACTGGGAGAAAGTCATACAGAGTGTTGCCCCATTACGAAGCAATGCTTTAGCAGAGCGCGAATGTCTGTGTGGCAGCGAATGCAGTTCCAGGGGACAGTGAAAACCAGCTACATCTTTCAGTGCTGGCAGCTTTCCTGTGGGCGCAATCTCTGGACGTTTCCAATTTCACTGGCAGGCACTGGGAGAAAGTCACAGAGAGTGTTGCCCCATTAGGAAGCAAAGCTTTAGCAGAGCGCGAATGTCTGTGTGGCAGCGAATGCAGTTCCAAGGGACAGTGAAAACCAGCTACAGCTTTCAGTGCTGGCAGCTTTCCTGTGGGCGCAATCTCTGGACTTTTCCAATTTCACTGCCGGGCTCTGCCAGAGAGAGATACAGAGTGTTGCCCCATTACGAAGCAATGCTTTAGCAGAGCGCGAATGTCTGTGTGGCAGCGAATGCAGTTCCAAGGGACAGTGAAAACCAGCTACATCTTTCAGTGCTGGCAGCTTTCCTGTGGGTGCAATCTCTGGACGTTTCCAATTTCACTGGCAGGCACTGGGAGAAAGTCACAGAGAGTGTTGCCCCATTAGGAAGCAAAGCGTTAGCAGAGCGCGAATGTCTGTGTGGCAGCGAATGCAGTTCCAAGGGACAGTGAAAACCAGCTACAGCTTTCAGTGCTGGCAGCTTTCCTGTGGGCGCAATCTCTGGACGTTTCCAGTTTGGCAGCCGGGCTCTGCCAGAGAGAGATACAGAGTGTTGCCCCATTAGGAAGCAAAGCTTTAGCAGAGCGCGAATGTCTGTGTGGCAGCGAGTGCAGTTCCAGGGGACAGTGAAAACCAGCTACAGCTTTCAGTGCTGGCAGCTTTCCTGTGGGCGCAATCTCTGGACGTTTCCAATTTCACTGCCAGGCACTGGGAGAAAGTCATACAGAGTGTTGCCCCATTAGGAAGCAAAGCTTTAGCACAGCGCGAATGTCTGTGTGGCAGCGAATGCAGTTCCAAGGGACAGAGAAAACCAGCTAGAGCTTTCAGTGCTGGCAGCTTTCCTGTGGGCGCAATCTCTGGACGTTTCCAATTTCACTGCCGGGCTCTGCCAGAGAGAGATACAGAGTGTTGCCCCATTAGGAAGCAAAGCTTTAGCAGAGCGCGAATGTCTGTGTGGCAGCGAATGCAGTTCCAAGGGACAGTGAAAACCAGCTACATCTTTCAGTGCTGGCAGCTTTCCTGTGGGCGCAATCTCTGGACGTTTCCAATTTCACTGCCGGACTCTGCCAGAGAGAGATACAGAGCGTTGCCCCATTAGGAAGCAAAGCTTTAGCAGAGCGCGAATGTCTGTGTGGCAGCGAATGCAGTTCCAAGGGACAGTGAAAACCAGCTACATCTTTCAGTGCTGGCAGCTTTCCTGTGGGTGCAATCTCTGGACGTTTCCAATTTCACTGGCAGGCACCTGGAGAAAGTCACAGAGACTGTTGCCCCATTACGAAGCAAAGCTTTAGCAGAGCGCGAATGTCTGTGTGGCAGCGAATGCAGTTCCAAGGGACAGTGAAAACCAGCTACAGCTTTCAGTGCTGGCAGCTTTCCTGTGGGTGCAATCTCTGGACGTTTCCAATTTCACTGCCGGGCTCTGCCAGAGAGAGATACAGAGTGTTGCCCCATTACGAAGCAATGCTTTAGCAGAGCGCGAATGTCTGTGTGGCAGCGAATGCAGTTCCAAGGGACAGTGAAAACCAGCTACATCTTTCAGTGCTGGCAGCTTTCCCGTGGGTGTAATCTCTGGACGTTTCCAATTTCACTGGCAGGCACTGGGAGAAAGTCACAGAGAGTGTTGCCCCATTAGGAAGCAAAGCTTTAGCAGAGCGCGAATGTCTGTGTGGCAGCGAATGCAGTTCCAAGGGACAGTGAAAACCAGCTACAGCTTTCAGTGCTGGCAGCTTTCCTGTGGGCGCAATCTCTGGACGTTTCCAATTTCACTGCCGGGCTCTGCCAGAGAGAGATACAGAGTGTTGCCCCATTACGAAGCAATGCTTTAGCAGAGCGCGAATGTCTGTGTGGCAGCGAATGCAGTTCCAAGGGACAGTGAAAACCAGCTACATCTTTCAGTGCTGGCAGCTTTCCTGTGGGTGCAATCTCTGGACGTTTCCAATTTCACTGGCAGGCACTGGGAGAAAGTCACAGAGAGTGTTGCCCCATTAGGAAGCAAAGCGTTAGCAGAGCGCGAATGTCTGTGTGGCAGCGAATGCAGTTCCAAGGGACAGTGAAAACCAGCTACAGCTTTCAGTGCTGGCAGCTTTCCTGTGGGCGCAATCTCTGGACGTTTCCAGTTTGGCAGCCGGGCTCTGCCAGAGAGAGATACAGAGTGTTGCCCCATTAGGAAGCAAAGCTTTAGCAGAGCGCGAATGTCTGTGTGGCAGCGAGTGCAGTTCCAGGGGACAGTGAAAACCAGCTACAGCTTTCAGTGCTGGCAGCTTTCCTGTGGGCGCAATCTCTGGACGTTTCCAATTTCACTGCCAGGCACTGGGAGAAAGTCATACAGAGTGTTGCCCCATTAGGAAGCAAAGCTTTAGCACAGCGCGAATGTCTGTGTGGCAGCGAATGCAGTTCCAAGGGACAGAGAAAACCAGCTAGAGCTTTCAGTGCTGGCAGCTTTCCTGTGGGCGCAATCTCTGGACGTTTCCAATTTCACTGCCGGGCTCTGCCAGAGAGAGATACAGAGTGTTGCCCCATTAGGAAGCAAAGCTTTAGCAGAGCGCGAATGTCTGTGTGGCAGCGAATGCAGTTCCAAGGGACAGTGAAAACCAGCTACATCTTTCAGTGCTGGCAGCTTTCCTGTGGGCGCAATCTCTGGACGTTTCCAATTTCACTGCCGGACTCTGCCAGAGAGAGATACAGAGCGTTGCCCCATTAGGAAGCAAAGCTTTAGCAGAACGCGAATGTCTGTGTGGCAGCGAATGCAGTTCCAAGGGACAGTGAAAACCAGCTACATCTTTCAGTGCTGGCAGCTTTCCTGTGGGTGCAATCTCTGGACGTTTCCAATTTCACTGGCAGGCACTGGGAGAAAGTCACAGAGACTGTTGCCCCATTACGAAGCAAAGCTTTAGCAGAGCGCGAATGTCTGTGTGGCAGCGAATGCAGTTCCAAGGGACAGTGAAAACGAGCTACAGCTTTCAGTGCTGGCAGCTTTCCTGTGGGTGCAATCTCTGGACGTTTCCAATTTCACTGCCGGGCTCTGCCAGAGAGAGATACAGAGTGTTGCCCCATTACGAAGCAATGCTTTAGCAGAGCGCGAATGTCTGTGTGGCAGCGAATGCAGTTCCAAGGGACAGTGAAAACCAGCTACATCTTTCAGTGCTGGCAGCTTTCCCGTGGGTGTAATCTCTGGACGTTTCCAATTTCACTGGCAGGCACTGGGAGAAAGTCACAGAGAGTGTTGCCCCATTAGGAAGCAAAGCTTTAGCAGAGCGCGAATGTCTGTGTGGCAGCGAATGCAGTTCCAAGGGACAGTGAAAACCAGCTACAGCTTTCAGTGCTGGCAGCTTTCCTGTGGGCGCAATCTCTGGACGTTTCCAATTTCACTGCCGGGCTCTGCCAGAGAGAGATACAGAGTGTTGCCCCATTACCAAGCAATGCTTTTTTAGAGCGCGAATGTCTGTGTGGCAGCGAATGCAGTTCCAAGGGACAGTGAAAACCAGCTACAGCTTTCAGTGCTGGCAGCTTTCCTGTGGGCGCAATCTCTGGACGTTTCCAATTTGGCAGCCGGGCTCTGCCAGAGAGATATACAGAGTGTTGCCCCATTACGAAGCAATGCTTTAGCAGAGCGCGAATGTCTGTGTGGCAGCGAATGCAGTTCCAAGGGACAGTGAAAACCAGCTACAGCTTTCAGTGCTGGCAGCTTTCCTGTGGGCGCAATCTCTGGACGTTTCAAATTTCACTGCCAGGCACTGGGAGAAAGTCATACAGAGTGTTGCCCCATTACGAAGCAATGCTTTAGCAGAGCGCGAATGTCTGTGTGGCAGCGAATGCAGTTCCAAGGGACAGTGAAAACCAGCTACAGCTTTCAGTGCTGGCAGCTTTCCTGTGGGCGCAATCTCTGGACGTTTCCAATTTCACTGCCGGGCTCTGCCAGAGAGAGATACAGAGTGTTGCCCCATTACGAAGCAATGCTTTAGCAGAGCGCGAATGTCTGTGTGGCAGCGAATGCAGTTCCAAGGGACAGTGAAAACCAGCTACAGCTTTCAGTGCTGGCAGCTTTCCTGTGGGCGCAATCTCTGGACGTTTCCAATTTGGCAGCCGGGCTCTGCCAGAGAGAGATACAGAGTGTTGCCCCATTACGAAGCAATGCTTTAGCAGAGCGCGAATGTCTGTGTGGCAGCGAATGCAGTTCCAAGGGACAGTGAAAACCAGCTAGAGCTTTCAGTGCTGGCAGCTTTCCTGTGGGCGCAATCTCTGGACGTTTCCAATTTGGCAGCCGGGCTCTGCCAGAGAGAGATACAGAGTGTTGCCCCATTAGGAAGCCAAGTTTTAGCAGAGGGCGAATGTCTGTGTGGCAGCGAATGCAGTTCCAAGGGACAGTGAAAACCACCTACAGCTTTCAGTGCTGGCAGCTTTCCTGTGGGCGCAATCTCTGGACGTTTCAAATTTCACTGCCAGGCACTGGGAGAAAGTCATACAGAGTGTTGCCCCATTACGAAGCAATGCTTTAGCAGAGCGCGAATGTCTGTGTGGCAGCGAATGCAGTTCCAGGGGACAGTGAAAACCAGCTACATCTTTCAGTGCTGGCAGCTTTCCTGTGGGCGCAATCTCTGGACGTTTCCAATTTCACTGGCAGGCACTGGGAGAAAGTCACAGAGAGTGTTGCCCCATTAGGAATCAAAGCTTTAGCAGAGCGCGAATGTCTGTGTGGCAGCGAATGCAGTTCCAAGGGACAGTGAAAACCAGCTACAGCTTTCAGTGCTGGCAGCTTTCCTGTGGGCGCAATCTCTGGACTTTTCCAATTTCACTGCCGGGCTCTGCCAGAGAGAGATACAGAGTGTTGCCCCATTACGAAGCAATGCTTTAGCAGAGCGCGAATGTCTGTGTGGCAGCGAATGCAGTTCCAAGGGACAGTGAAAACCAGCTACATCTTTCAGTGCTGGCAGCTTTCCTGTGGGTGCAATCTCTGGACGTTTCCAATTTCACTGGCAGGCACTGGGAGAAAGTCACAGAGAGTGTTGCCCCATTAGGAAGCAAAGCGTTAGCAGAGCGCGAATGTCTGTGTGGCAGCGAATGCAGTTCCAAGGGACAGTGAAAACCAGCTACAGCTTTCAGTGCTGGCAGCTTTCCTGTGGGCGCAATCTCTGGACGTTTCCAGTTTGGCAGCCGGGCTCTGCCAGAGAGAGATACAGAGTGTTGCCCCATTAGGAAGCAAAGCTTTAGCAGAGCGCGAATGTCTGTGTGGCAGCGAGTGCAGTTCCAGGGGACAGTGAAAACCAGCTACAGCTTTCAGTGCTGGCAGCTTTCCTGTGGGCGCAATCTCTGGACGTTTCCAATTTCACTGCCAGGCACTGGGAGAAAGTCATACAGAGTGTTGCCCCATTAGGAAGCAAAGCTTTAGCACAGCGCGAATGTCTGTGTGGCAGCGAATGCAGTTCCAAGGGACAGAGAAAACCAGCTAGAGCTTTCAGTGCTGGCAGCTTTCCTGTGGGCGCAATCTCTGGACGTTTCCAATTTCACTGCCGGGCTCTGCCAGAGAGAGATACAGAGTGTTGCCCCATTAGGAAGCAAAGCTTTAGCAGAGCGCGAATGTCTGTGTGGCAGCGAATGCAGTTCCAAGGGACAGTGAAAACCAGCTACATCTTTCAGTGCTGGCAGCTTTCCTGTGGGCGCAATCTCTGGACGTTTCCAATTTCACTGCCGGACTCTGCCAGAGAGAGATACAGAGCGTTGCCCCATTAGGAAGCAAAGCTTTAGCAGAACGCGAATGTCTGTGTGGCAGCGAATGCAGTTCCAAGGGACAGTGAAAACCAGCTACATCTTTCAGTGCTGGCAGCTTTCCTGTGGGTGCAATCTCTGGACGTTTCCAATTTCACTGGCAGGCACTGGGAGAAAGTCACAGAGACTGTTGCCCCATTACGAAGCAAAGCTTTAGCAGAGCGCGAATGTCTGTGTGGCAGCGAATGCAGTTCCAAGGGACAGTGAAAACCAGCTACAGCTTTCAGTGCTGGCAGCTTTCCTGTGGGTGCAATCTCTGGACGTTTCCAATTTCACTGCCGGGCTCTGCCAGAGAGAGATACAGAGTGTTGCCCCATTACGAAGCAATGCTTTAGCAGAGCGCGAATGTCTGTGTGGCAGCGAATGCAGTTCCAAGGGACAGTGAAAACCAGCTACATCTTTCAGTGCTGGCAGCTTTCCTGTGGGTGTAATCTCTGGACGTTTCCAATTTCACTGGCAGGCACTGGGAGAAAGTCACAGAGAGTGTTGCCCCATTAGGAAGCAAAGCTTTAGCAGAGCGCGAATGTCTGTGTGGCAGCGAATGCAGTTCCAAGGGACAGTGAAAACCAGCTACAGCTTTCAGTGCTGGCAGCTTTCCTGTGGGCGCAATCTCTGGACGTTTCCAATTTCACTGCCGGGCTCTGCCAGAGAGAGATACAGAGTGTTGCCCCATTACCAAGCAATGCTTTTTTAGAGCGCGAATGTCTGTGTGGCAGCGAATGCAGTTCCAAGGGACAGTGAAAACCAGCTACAGCTTTCAGTGCTGGCAGCTTTCCTGTGGGCGCAATCTCTGGACGTTTCCAATTTGGCAGCCGGGCTCTGCCAGAGAGAGATACAGAGTGTTGCCCCATTACGAAGCAATGCTTTAGCAGAGCGCGAATGTCTGTGTGGCAGCGAATGCAGTTCCAAGGGACAGTGAAAACCAGCTAGAGCTTTCAGTGCTGGCAGCTTTCCTGTGGGCGCAATCTCTGGACGTTTCCAATTTGGCAGCCGGGCTCTGCCAGAGAGAGATACAGAGTGTTGCCCCATTAGGAAGCCAAGTTTTAGCAGAGGGCGAATGTCTGTGTGGCAGCGAATGCAGTTCCAAGGGACAGTGAAAACCAGCTACAGCTTTCAGTGCTGGCAGCTTTCCTGTGGGCGCAATCTCTGGACGTTTCAAATTTCACTGCCAGGCACTGGGAGAAAGTCATACAGAGTGTTGCCCCATTACGAAGCAATGCTTTAGCAGAGCGCGAATATCTGTGTGGCAGCGAATGCAGTTCCAAGGGACAGTGAAAACCAGCTACAGCTTTCAGTGCTGGCAGCTTTCCTGTGGGCGCAATCTCTGGACGTTTCCAATTTCACTGCCGGGCTCTGCCAGAGAGAGATACAGAGTGTTGCCCCATTACGAAGCAATGCTTTAGCAGAGCACGAATGTCTGTGTGGCAGCGAATGCAGTTCCAAGGGACAGTGAAAACCAGCTACAGCTTTCAGTGCTGGCAGCTTTCCTGTGGGCGCAATCTCTGGACGTTTCCAATTTCACTGCCGGGCTCTGCCAGAGAGAGATACAGAGTGTTGCCCCATTAGGAAGCAAAGTTTTAGCAGAGGGCGAATGTCTGTGTGGCAGCGAATGCAGTTCCAAGGGACAGTGAAAACCAGCTACATCTTTCAGTGCTGGCAGCTTTCCTGTGGGCGCAATCTCTGGACGTTTCCAATTTCACTGGCAGGCACTGGGAGAAAGTCACAGAGAGTGTTGCCCCATTAGGAAGCAAAGCGTTAGCAGAGCGCGAATGTCTGTGTGGCAGCGAATGCAGTTCCAAGGGACAGTGAAAACCAGCTACAGCTTTCAGTGCTGGCAGCTTTCCTGTGGGCGCAATCTCTGGACGTTTCCAGTTTGGCAGCCGGGCTCTGCCAGAGAGAGATACAGAGTGTTGCCCCATTAGGAAGCAAAGCTTTAGCAGAGCGCGAATGTCTGTGTGGCAGCGAGTGCAGTTCCAGGGGACAGTGAAAACCAGCTACAGCTTTCAGTGCTGGCAGCTTTCCTGTGGGCGCAATCTCTGGACGTTTCCAATTTCACTGCCAGGCACTGGGAGAAAGTCATACAGAGTGTTGCCCCATTAGGAAGCAAAGCTTTAGCACAGCGCGAATGTCTGTGTGGCAGCGAATGCAGTTCCAAGGGACAGAGAAAACCAGCTAGAGCTTTCAGTGCTGGCAGCTTTCCTGTGGGCGCAATCTCTGGACGTTTCCAATTTCACTGCCGGGCTCTGCCAGAGAGAGATACAGAGTGTTGCCCCATTAGGAAGCAAAGCTTTAGCAGAGCGCGAATGTCTGTGTGGCAGCGAATGCAGTTCCAAGGGACAGTGAAAACCAGCTACATCTTTCAGTGCTGGCAGCTTTCCTGTGGGCGCAATCTCTGGACGTTTCCAATTTCACTGCCGGACTCTGCCAGAGAGAGATACAGAGCGTTGCCCCATTAGGAAGCAAAGCTTTAGCAGAACGCGAATGTCTGTGTGGCAGCGAATGCAGTTCCAAGGGACAGTGAAAACCAGCTACATCTTTCAGTGCTGGCAGCTTTCCTGTGGGTGCAATCTCTGGACGTTTCCAATTTCACTGGCAGGCACCTGGAGAAAGTCACAGAGACTGTTGCCCCATTACGAAGCAAAGCTTTAGCAGAGCGCGAATGTCTGTGTGGCAGCGAATGCAGTTCCAAGGGACAGTGAAAACCAGCTACAGCTTTCAGTGCTGGCAGCTTTCCTGTGGGCGCAATCTCTGGACGTTTCCAATTTCACTGCCGGGCTCTGCCAGAGAGAGATACAGAGTGTTGCCCCATTACGAAGCAATGCTTTAGCAGAGCACGAATGTCTGTGTGGCAGCGAATGCAGTTCCAAGGGACAGTGAAAACCAGCTACAGCTTTCAGTGCTGGCAGCTTTCCTGTGGGCGCAATCTCTGGACGTTTCCAATTTCACTGCCGGGCTCTGCCAGAGAGAGATACAGAGTGTTGCCCCATTAGGAAGCAAAGTTTTAGCAGAGGGCGAATGTCTGTGTGGCAGCGAATGCAGTTCCAAGGGACAGTGAAAACCAGCTACATCTTTCAGTGCTGGCAGCTTTCCTGTGGGCGCAATCTCTGGACGTTTCCAATTTCACTGGCAGGCACTGGGAGAAAGTCACAGAGAGTGTTGCCCCATTAGGAAGCAAAGCGTTAGCAGAGCGCGAATGTCTGTGTGGCAGCGAATGCAGTTCCAAGGGACAGTGAAAACCAGCTACAGCTTTCAGTGCTGGCAGCTTTCCTGTGGGCGCAATCTCTGGACGTTTCCAGTTTGGCAGCCGGGCTCTGCCAGAGAGAGATACAGAGTGTTGCCCCATTAGGAAGCAAAGCTTTAGCAGAGCGCGAATGTCTGTGTGGCAGCGAGTGCAGTTCCAGGGGACAGTGAAAACCAGCTACAGCTTTCAGTGCTGGCAGCTTTCCTGTGGGCGCAATCTCTGGACGTTTCCAATTTCACTGCCAGGCACTGGGAGAAAGTCATACAGAGTGTTGCCCCATTAGGAAGCAAAGCTTTAGCACAGCGCGAATGTCTGTGTGGCAGCGAATGCAGTTCCAAGGGACAGAGAAAACCAGCTAGAGCTTTCAGTGCTGGCAGCTTTCCTGTGGGCGCAATCTCTGGACGTTTCCAATTTCACTGCCGGGCTCTGCCAGAGAGAGATACAGAGTGTTGCCCCATTAGGAAGCAAAGCTTTAGCAGAGCGCGAATGTCTGTGTGGCAGCGAATGCAGTTCCAAGGGACAGTGAAAACCAGCTACATCTTTCAGTGCTGGCAGCTTTCCTGTGGGCGCAATCTCTGGACGTTTCCAATTTCACTGCCGGACTCTGCCAGAGAGAGATACAGAGCGTTGCCCCATTAGGAAGCAAAGCTTTAGCAGAACGCGAATGTCTGTGTGGCAGCGAATGCAGTTCCAAGGGACAGTGAAAACCAGCTACATCTTTCAGTGCTGGCAGCTTTCCTGTGGGTGCAATCTCTGGACGTTTCCAATTTCACTGGCAGGCACCTGGAGAAAGTCACAGAGACTGTTGCCCCATTACGAAGCAAAGCTTTAGCAGAGCGCGAATGTCTGTGTGGCAGCGAATGCAGTTCCAAGGGACAGTGAAAACCAGCTACAGCTTTCAGTGCTGGCAGCTTTCCTGTGGGTGCAATCTCTGGACGTTTCCAATTTCACTGCCGGGCTCTGCCAGAGAGAGATACAGAGTGTTGCCCCATTACGAAGCAATGCTTTAGCAGAGCGCGAATGTCTGTGTGGCAGCGAATGCAGTTCCAAGGGACAGTGAAAACCAGCTACATCTTTCAGTGCTGGCAGCTTTCCCGTGGGTGTAATCTCTGGACGTTTCCAATTTCACTGGCAGGCACTGGGAGAAAGTCACAGAGAGTGTTGCCCCATTAGGAAGCAAAGCTTTAGCAGAGCGCGAATGTCTGTGTGGCAGCGAATGCAGTTCCAAGGGACAGTGAAAACCAGCTACAGCTTTCAGTGCTGGCAGCTTTCCTGTGGGCGCAATCTCTGGACGTTTCCAATTTCACTGCCGGGCTCTGCCAGAGAGAGATACAGAGTGTTGCCCCATTACGAAGCAATGCTTTAGCAGAGCGCGAATGTCTGTGTGGCAGCGAATGCAGTTCCAAGGGACAGTGAAAACCAGCTACATCTTTCAGTGCTGGCAGCTTTCCTGTGGGTGCAATCTCTGGACGTTTCCAATTTCACTGGCAGGCACTGGGAGAAAGTCACAGAGAGTGTTGCCCCATTAGGAAGCAAAGCGTTAGCAGAGCGCGAATGTCTGTGTGGCAGCGAATGCAGTTCCAAGGGACAGTGAAAACCAGCTACAGCTTTCAGTGCTGGCAGCTTTCCTGTGGGCGCAATCTCTGGACGTTTCCAGTTTGGCAGCCGGGCTCTGCCAGAGAGAGATACAGAGTGTTGCCCCATTAGGAAGCAAAGCTTTAGCAGAGCGCGAATGTCTGTGTGGCAGCGAGTGCAGTTCCAGGGGACAGTGAAAACCAGCTACAGCTTTCAGTGCTGGCAGCTTTCCTGTGGGCGCAATCTCTGGACGTTTCCAATTTCACTGCCAGGCACTGGGAGAAAGTCATACAGAGTGTTGCCCCATTAGGAAGCAAAGCTTTAGCACAGCGCGAATGTCTGTGTGGCAGCGAATGCAGTTCCAAGGGACAGAGAAAACCAGCTAGAGCTTTCAGTGCTGGCAGCTTTCCTGTGGGCGCAATCTCTGGACGTTTCCAATTTCACTGCCGGGCTCTGCCAGAGAGAGATACAGAGTGTTGCCCCATTAGGAAGCAAAGCTTTAGCAGAGCGCGAATGTCTGTGTGGCAGCGAATGCAGTTCCAAGGGACAGTGAAAACCAGCTACATCTTTCAGTGCTGGCAGCTTTCCTGTGGGCGCAATCTCTGGACGTTTCCAATTTCACTGCCGGACTCTGCCAGAGAGAGATACAGAGCGTTGCCCCATTAGGAAGCAAAGCTTTAGCAGAACGCGAATGTCTGTGTGGCAGCGAATGCAGTTCCAAGGGACAGTGAAAACCAGCTACATCTTTCAGTGCTGGCAGCTTTCCTGTGGGTGCAATCTCTGGACGTTTCCAATTTCACTGGCAGGCACTGGGAGAAAGTCACAGAGACTGTTGCCCCATTACGAAGCAAAGCTTTAGCAGAGCGCGAATGTCTGTGTGGCAGCGAATGCAGTTCCAAGGGACAGTGAAAACGAGCTACAGCTTTCAGTGCTGGCAGCTTTCCTGTGGGTGCAATCTCTGGACGTTTCCAATTTCACTGCCGGGCTCTGCCAGAGAGAGATACAGAGTGTTGCCCCATTACGAAGCAATGCTTTAGCAGAGCGCGAATGTCTGTGTGGCAGCGAATGCAGTTCCAAGGGACAGTGAAAACCAGCTACATCTTTCAGTGCTGGCAGCTTTCCCGTGGGTGTAATCTCTGGACGTTTCCAATTTCACTGGCAGGCACTGGGAGAAAGTCACAGAGAGTGTTGCCCCATTAGGAAGCAAAGCTTTAGCAGAGCGCGAATGTCTGTGTGGCAGCGAATGCAGTTCCAAGGGACAGTGAAAACCAGCTACAGCTTTCAGTGCTGGCAGCTTTCCTGTGGGCGCAATCTCTGGACGTTTCCAATTTCACTGCCGGGCTCTGCCAGAGAGAGATACAGAGTGTTGCCCCATTACCAAGCAATGCTTTTTTAGAGCGCGAATGTCTGTGTGGCAGCGAATGCAGTTCCAAGGGACAGTGAAAACCAGCTACAGCTTTCAGTGCTGGCAGCTTTCCTGTGGGCGCAATCTCTGGACGTTTCCAATTTGGCAGCCGGGCTCTGCCAGAGAGAGATACAGAGTGTTGCCCCATTACGAAGCAATGCTTTAGCAGAGCGCGAATGTCTGTGTGGCAGCGAATGCAGTTCCAAGGGACAGTGAAAACCAGCTACAGCTTTCAGTGCTGGCAGCTTTCCTGTGGGCGCAATCTCTGGACGTTTCAAATTTCACTGCCAGGCACTGGGAGAAAGTCATACAGAGTGTTGCCCCATTACGAAGCAATGCTTTAGCAGAGCGCGAATGTCTGTGTGGCAGCGAATGCAGTTCCAAGGGACAGTGAAAACCAGCTACAGCTTTCAGTGCTGGCAGCTTTCCTGTGGGCGCAATCTCTGGACGTTTCCAATTTCACTGCCGGGCTCTGCCAGAGAGAGATACAGAGTGTTGCCCCATTACGAAGCAATGCTTTAGCAGAGCGCGAATGTCTGTGTGGCAGCGAATGCAGTTCCAAGGGACAGTGAAAACCAGCTACAGCTTTCAGTGCTGGCAGCTTTCCTGTGGGCGCAATCTCTGGACGTTTCCAATTTGGCAGCCGGGCTCTGCCAGAGAGAGATACAGAGTGTTGCCCCATTACGAAGCAATGCTTTAGCAGAGCGCGAATGTCTGTGTGGCAGCGAATGCAGTTCCAAGGGACAGTGAAAACCAGCTAGAGCTTTCAGTGCTGGCAGCTTTCCTGTGGGCGCAATCTCTGGACGTTTCCAATTTGGCAGCCGGGCTCTGCCAGAGAGAGATACAGAGTGTTGCCCCATTAGGAAGCCAAGTTTTAGCAGAGGGCGAATGTCTGTGTGGCAGCGAATGCAGTTCCAAGGGACAGTGAAAACCACCTACAGCTTTCAGTGCTGGCAGCTTTCCTGTGGGCGCAATCTCTGGACGTTTCAAATTTCACTGCCAGGCACTGGGAGAAAGTCATACAGAGTGTTGCCCCATTACGAAGCAATGCTTTAGCAGAGCGCGAATGTCTGTGTGGCAGCGAATGCAGTTCCAGGGGACAGTGAAAACCAGCTACATCTTTCAGTGCTGGCAGCTTTCCTGTGGGCGCAATCTCTGGACGTTTCCAATTTCACTGGCAGGCACTGGGAGAAAGTCACAGAGAGTGTTGCCCCATTAGGAATCAAAGCTTTAGCAGAGCGCGAATGTCTGTGTGGCAGCGAATGCAGTTCCAAGGGACAGTGAAAACCAGCTACAGCTTTCAGTGCTGGCAGCTTTCCTGTGGGCGCAATCTCTGGACTTTTCCAATTTCACTGCCGGGCTCTGCCAGAGAGAGATACAGAGTGTTGCCCCATTACGAAGCAATGCTTTAGCAGAGCGCGAATGTCTGTGTGGCAGCGAATGCAGTTCCAAGGGACAGTGAAAACCAGCTACATCTTTCAGTGCTGGCAGCTTTCCTGTGGGTGCAATCTCTGGACGTTTCCAATTTCACTGGCAGGCACTGGGAGAAAGTCACAGAGAGTGTTGCCCCATTAGGAAGCAAAGCGTTAGCAGAGCGCGAATGTCTGTGTGGCAGCGAATGCAGTTCCAAGGGACAGTGAAAACCAGCTACAGCTTTCAGTGCTGGCAGCTTTCCTGTGGGCGCAATCTCTGGACGTTTCCAGTTTGGCAGCCGGGCTCTGCCAGAGAGAGATACAGAGTGTTGCCCCATTAGGAAGCAAAGCTTTAGCAGAGCGCGAATGTCTGTGTGGCAGCGAGTGCAGTTCCAGGGGACAGTGAAAACCAGCTACAGCTTTCAGTGCTGGCAGCTTTCCTGTGGGCGCAATCTCTGGACGTTTCCAATTTCACTGCC
The DNA here is from genome assembly GCF_035582795.1 of Mycteria americana. Taxonomy (NCBI): domain Eukaryota; kingdom Metazoa; phylum Chordata; class Aves; order Ciconiiformes; family Ciconiidae; genus Mycteria; species Mycteria americana. Next base: position 451,977 of record NW_027445623.1, read on the forward strand.
AGGCACTGGGAGAAAGTCATACAGAGTGTTGCCCCATTAGGAAGCAAAGCTTTAGCACAGCGCGAATGTCTGTGTGGCAGCGAATGCAGTTCCAAGGGACAGAGAAAACCAGCTAGAGCTTTCAGTGCTGGCAGCTTTCCTGTGGGCGCAATCTCTGGACGTTTCCAATTTCACTGCCGGGCTCTGCCAGAGAGAGATACAGAGTGTTGCCCCATTAGGAAGCAAAGCTTTAGCAGAGCGCGAATGTCTGTGTGGCAGCGAATGCAGTTCCAAGGGACAGTGAAAACCAGCTACATCTTTCAGTGCTGGCAGCTTTCCTGTGGGCGCAATCTCTGGACGTTTCCAATTTCACTGCCGGACTCTGCCAGAGAGAGATACAGAGCGTTGCCCCATTAGGAAGCAAAGCTTTAGCAGAACGCGAATGTCTGTGTGGCAGCGAATGCAGTTCCAAGGGACAGTGAAAACCAGCTACATCTTTCAGTGCTGGCAGCTTTCCTGTGGGTGCAATCTCTGGACGTTTCCAATTTCACTGGCAGGCACTGGGAGAAAGTCACAGAGACTGTTGCCCCATTACGAAGCAAAGCTTTAGCAGAGCGCGAATGTCTGTGTGGCAGCGAATGCAGTTCCAAGGGACAGTGAAAACCAGCTACAGCTTTCAGTGCTGGCAGCTTTCCTGTGGGTGCAATCTCTGGACGTTTCCAATTTCACTGCCGGGCTCTGCCAGAGAGAGATACAGAGTGTTGCCCCATTACGAAGCAATGCTTTAGCAGAGCGCGAATGTCTGTGTGGCAGCGAATGCAGTTCCAAGGGACAGTGAAAACCAGCTACATCTTTCAGTGCTGGCAGCTTTCCTGTGGGTGTAATCTCTGGACGTTTCCAATTTCACTGGCAGGCACTGGGAGAAAGTCACAGAGAGTGTTGCCCCATTAGGAAGCAAAGCTTTAGCAGAGCGCGAATGTCTGTGTGGCAGCGAATGCAGTTCCAAGGGACAGTGAAAACCAGCTACAGCTTTCAGTGCTGGCAGCTTTCCTGTGGGCGCAATCTCTGGACGTTTCCAATTTCACTGCCGGGCTCTGCCAGAGAGAGATACAGAGTGTTGCCCCATTACCAAGCAATGCTTTTTTAGAGCGCGAATGTCTGTGTGGCAGCGAATGCAGTTCCAAGGGACAGTGAAAACCAGCTACAGCTTTCAGTGCTGGCAGCTTTCCTGTGGGCGCAATCTCTGGACGTTTCCAATTTGGCAGCCGGGCTCTGCCAGAGAGAGATACAGAGTGTTGCCCCATTACGAAGCAATGCTTTAGCAGAGCGCGAATGTCTGTGTGGCAGCGAATGCAGTTCCAAGGGACAGTGAAAACCAGCTAGAGCTTTCAGTGCTGGCAGCTTTCCTGTGGGCGCAATCTCTGGACGTTTCCAATTTGGCAGCCGGGCTCTGCCAGAGAGAGATACAGAGTGTTGCCCCATTAGGAAGCCAAGTTTTAGCAGAGGGCGAATGTCTGTGTGGCAGCGAATGCAGTTCCAAGGGACAGTGAAAACCAGCTACAGCTTTCAGTGCTGGCAGCTTTCCTGTGGGCGCAATCTCTGGACGTTTCAAATTTCACTGCCAGGCACTGGGAGAAAGTCATACAGAGTGTTGCCCCATTACGAAGCAATGCTTTAGCAGAGCGCGAATATCTGTGTGGCAGCGAATGCAGTTCCAAGGGACAGTGAAAACCAGCTACAGCTTTCAGTGCTGGCAGCTTTCCTGTGGGCGCAATCTCTGGACGTTTCCAATTTCACTGCCGGGCTCTGCCAGAGAGAGATACAGAGTGTTGCCCCATTACGAAGCAATGCTTTAGCAGAGCACGAATGTCTGTGTGGCAGCGAATGCAGTTCCAAGGGACAGTGAAAACCAGCTACAGCTTTCAGTGCTGGCAGCTTTCCTGTGGGCGCAATCTCTGGACGTTTCCAATTTCACTGCCGGGCTCTGCCAGAGAGAGATACAGAGTGTTGCCCCATTAGGAAGCAAAGTTTTAGCAGAGGGCGAATGTCTGTGTGGCAGCGAATGCAGTTCCAAGGGACAGTGAAAACCAGCTACATCTTTCAGTGCTGGCAGCTTTCCTGTGGGCGCAATCTCTGGACGTTTCCAATTTCACTGCCGGGCTCTGCCAGAGAGAGATACAGAGTGTTGCCCCATAACGAAGCAATGCTTTAGCAGAGCGCGAATGTCTGTGTGGCAGCGAATGCAGTTCCAAGGGACAGTGAAAACCAGCTACATCTTTCAGTGCTGGCAGCTTTCCTGTGGGCGCAATCTCTGGACGTTTCCAATTTCACTGCCGGGCTCTGCCAGAGAGAGATACAGAGTGTTGCCCCATTACCAAGCAATGCTTTTTTAGAGCGCGAATGTCTGTGTGGCAGCGAATGCAGTTCCAAGGGACAGTGAAAACCAGCTACAGCTTTCAGTGCTGGCAGCTTTCCTGTGGGCGCAATCTCTGGACGTTTCCAATTTGGCAGCCGGGCTCTGCCAGAGAGAGATACAGAGTGTTGCCCCATTACGAAGCAATGCTTTAGCAGAGCGCGAATGTCTGTGTGGCAGCGAATGCAGTTCCAAGGGACAGTGAAAACCAGCTAGAGCTTTCAGTGCTGGCAGCTTTCCTGTGGGCGCAATCTCTGGACGTTTCCAATTTGGCAGCCGGGCTCTGCCAGAGAGAGATACAGAGTGTTGCCCCATTAGGAAGCCAAGTTTTAGCAGAGGGCGAATGTCTGTGTGGCAGCGAATGCAGTTCCAAGGGACAGTGAAAACCAGCTACAGCTTTCAGTGCTGGCAGCTTTCCTGTGGGCGCAATCTCTGGACGTTTCAAATTTCACTGCCAGGCACTGGGAGAAAGTCATACAGAGTGTTGCCCCATTACGAAGCAATGCTTTAGCAGAGCGCGAATATCTGTGTGGCAGCGAATGCAGTTCCAAGGGACAGTGAAAACCAGCTACAGCTTTCAGTGCTGGCAGCTTTCCTGTGGGCGCAATCTCTGGACGTTTCCAATTTCACTGCCGGGCTCTGCCAGAGAGAGATACAGAGTGTTGCCCCATTACGAAGCAATGCTTTAGCAGAGCGCGAATGTCTGTGTGGCAGCGAATGCAGTTCCAAGGGACAGTGAAAACCAGCTAGAGCTTTCAGTGCTGGCAGCTTTCCTGTGGGTGCAATCTCTGGACGTTTCCAATTTCACTGCCGGGCTCTGCCAGAGAGAGATACAGAGTGTTGCCCCATTAGGAAGCAAAGCTTTAGCAGAGCGCGAATGTCTGTGTGGCAGCGAATGCAGTTCCAGGGGACAGTGAAAACCAGCTACATCTTTCAGTGCTGGCAGCTTTCCTGTGGGCGCAATCTCTGGACGTTTCCAATTTCACTGGCAGGCACTGGGAGAAAGTCACAGAGAGTGTTGCCCCATTACGAAGCAAAGCTTTAGCAGAGCGCGAATGTCTGTGTGGCAGCGAATGCAGTTCCAAGGGACAGTGAAAACCAGCTACAGCTTTCAGTGCTGGCAGCTTTCCTGTGGGCGCAATCTCTGGACGTTTCCAATTTCACTGCCGGGCTCTGCCAGAGAGAGATACAGAGTGTTGCCCAATTACGAAGCAATGCTTTAGCAGAGCGCGAATGTCTGTGTGGCAGCGAATGCAGTTCCAAGGGACAGTGAAAACCAGCTACATCTTTCAGTGCTGGCAGCTTTCCTGTGGGTGGAATCTCTGGACGTTTCCAATTTCACTGGCAGGCACTGGGAGAAAGTCACAGAGAGTGTTGCCCCATTAGGAAGCAAAGCTTTAGCAGAGCGCGAATGTCTGTGTGGCAGCGAATGCAGTTCCAAGGGACAGTGAAAACCAGCTACAGCTTTCAGTGCTGGCAGCTTTCCTGTGGGCGCAATCTCTGGACGTTTCCAATTTCACTGCCGGGCTCTGCCAGAGAGAGATACAGAGTGTTGCCCCATTACGAAGCAATGCTTTAGCAGAGCGCGAATGTCTGTGTGGCAGCGAGTGCAGTTCCAGGGGACAGTGAAAACCAGCTAGAGCTTTCAGTGCTGGCAGCTTTCCTGTGGGCGCAATCTCTGGACGTTTCCAATTTGGCAGCCGGACTCTGCCAGAGAGAGATACAGAGCGTTGCCCCATTAGGAAGCAAAGCTTTAGCAGAACGCGAATGTCTGTGTGGCAGCGAATGCAGTTCCAAGGGACAGTGAAAACCAGCTACATCTTTCAGTGCTGGCAGCTTTCCTGTGGGTGCAATCTCTGGACGTTTCCAATTTCACTGGCAGGCACTGGGAGAAAGTCACAGAGACTGTTGCCCCATTACGAAGCAAAGCTTTAGCAGAGCGCGAATGTCTGTGTGGCAGCGAATGCAGTTCCAAGGGACAGTGAAAACCAGCTACAGCTTTCAGTGCTGGCAGCTTTCCTGTGGGTGCAATCTCTGGACGTTTCCAATTTCACTGCCGGGCTCTGCCAGAGAGAGATACAGAGTGTTGCCCCATTACGAAGCAATGCTTTAGCAGAGCGCGAATGTCTGTGTGGCAGCGAATGCAGTTCCAAGGGACAGTGAAAACCAGCTACATCTTTCAGTGCTGGCAGCTTTCCTGTGGGTGTAATCTCTGGACGTTTCCAATTTCACTGGCAGACACTGGGAGAAAGTCACAGAGAGTGTTGCCCCATTAGGAAGCAAAGCTTTAGCAGAGCGCGAATGTCTGTGTGGCAGCGAATGCAGTTCCAAGGGACAGTGAAAACCAGCTACAGCTTTCAGTGCTGGCAGCTTTCCTGTGGGCGCAATCTCTGGACGTTTCCAATTTCACTGCCGGGCTCTGCCAGAGAGAGATACAGAGTGTTGCCCCATTACCAAGCAATGCTTTTTTAGAGCGCGAATGTCTGTGTGGCAGCGAATGCAGTTCCAAGGGACAGTGAAAACCAGCTACAGCTTTCAGTGCTGGCAGCTTTCCTGTGGGCGCAATCTCTGGACGTTTCCAATTTGGCAGCCGGGCTCTGCCAGAGAGAGATACAGAGTGTTGCCCCATTACGAAGCAATGCTTTAGCAGAGCGCGAATGTCTGTGTGGCAGCGAATGCAGTTCCAAGGGACAGTGAAAACCAGCTAGAGCTTTCAGTGCTGGCAGCTTTCCTGTGGGCGCAATCTCTGGACGTTTCCAATTTGGCAGCCGGGCTCTGCCAGAGAGAGATACAGAGTGTTGCCCCATTAGGAAGCCAAGTTTTAGCAGAGGGCGAATGTCTGTGTGGCAGCGAATGCAGTTCCAAGGGACAGTGAAAACCAGCTACAGCTTTCAGTGCTGGCAGCTTTCCTGTGGGCGCAATCTCTGGACGTTTCAAATTTCACTGCCAGGCACTGGGAGAAAGTCATACAGAGTGTTGCCCCATTACGAAGCAATGCTTTAGCAGAGCGCGAATATCTGTGTGGCAGCGAATGCAGTTCCAAGGGACAGTGAAAACCAGCTACAGCTTTCAGTGCTGGCAGCTTTCCTGTGGGCGCAATCTCTGGACGTTTCCAATTTCACTGCCGGGCTCTGCCAGAGAGAGATACAGAGTGTTGCCCCATTACGAAGCAATGCTTTAGCAGAGCACGAATGTCTGTGTGGCAGCGAATGCAGTTCCAAGGGACAGTGAAAACCAGCTACAGCTTTCAGTGCTGGCAGCTTTCCTGTGGGCGCAATCTCTGGACGTTTCCAATTTCACTGCCGGGCTCTGCCAGAGAGAGATACAGAGTGTTGCCCCATTAGGAAGCAAAGTTTTAGCAGAGGGCGAATGTCTGTGTGGCAGCGAATGCAGTTCCAAGGGACAGTGAAAACCAGCTACATCTTTCAGTGCTGGCAGCTTTCCTGTGGGCGCAATCTCTGGACGTTTCCAATTTCACTGCCGGGCTCTGCCAGAGAGAGATACAGAGTGTTGCCCCATAACGAAGCAATGCTTTAGCAGAGCGCGAATGTCTGTGTGGCAGCGAATGCAGTTCCAAGGGACAGTGAAAACCAGCTACATCTTTCAGTGCTGGCAGCTTTCCTGTGGGCGCAATCTCTGGACGTTTCCAATTTCACTGCCGGGCTCTGCCAGAGAGAGATACAGAGTGTTGCCCCATTACGAAGCAATGCTTTAGCAGAGCGCGAATGTCTGTGTGGCAGCGAATGCAGTTCCAAGGGACAGTGAAAACCAGCTAGAGCTTTCAGTGCTGGCAGCTTTCCTGTGGGTGCAATCTCTGGACGTTTCCAATTTCACTGCCGGGCTCTGCCAGAGAGAGATACAGAGTGTTGCCCCATTAGGAAGCAAAGCTTTAGCAGAGCGCGAATGTCTGTGTGGCAGCGAATGCAGTTCCAGGGGACAGTGAAAACCAGCTACATCTTTCAGTGCTGGCAGCTTTCCTGTGGGCGCAATCTCTGGACGTTTCCAATTTCACTGGCAGGCACTGGGAGAAAGTCACAGAGAGTGTTGCCCCATTACGAAGCAAAGCTTTAGCAGAGCGCGAATGTCTGTGTGGCAGCGAATGCAGTTCCAAGGGACAGTGAAAACCAGCTACAGCTTTCAGTGCTGGCAGCTTTCCTGTGGGCGCAATCTCTGGACGTTTCCAATTTCACTGCCGGGCTCTGCCAGAGAGAGATACAGAGTGTTGCCCAATTACGAAGCAATGCTTTAGCAGAGCGCGAATGTCTGTGTGGCAGCGAATGCAGTTCCAAGGGACAGTGAAAACCAGCTACATCTTTCAGTGCTGGCAGCTTTCCTGTGGGTGGAATCTCTGGACGTTTCCAATTTCACTGGCAGGCACTGGGAGAAAGTCACAGAGAGTGTTGCCCCATTAGGAAGCAAAGCTTTAGCAGAGCGCGAATGTCTGTGTGGCAGCGAATGCAGTTCCAAGGGACAGTGAAAACCAGCTACAGCTTTCAGTGCTGGCAGCTTTCCTGTGGGCGCAATCTCTGGACGTTTCCAATTTCACTGCCGGGCTCTGCCAGAGAGAGATACAGAGTGTTGCCCCATTACGAAGCAATGCTTTAGCAGAGCGCGAATATCTGTGTGGCAGCGAGTGCAGTTCCAGGGGACAGTGAAAACCAGCTAGAGCTTTCAGTGCTGGCAGCTTTCCTGTGGGCGCAATCTCTGGACGTTTCCAATTTGGCAGCCGGGCTCTGCCAGAGAGAGATACAGAGTGTTGCCCCATTACGAAGCAATGCTTTAGCAGAGCGCGAATGTCTGTGTGGCAGCGAATGCAGTTCCAAGGGACAGTGAAAACCAGCTACAGCTTTCAGTGCTGGCAGCTTTCCTGTGGGCGCAATCTCTGGACGTTTCCAATTTGGCAGCCGGACTCTGCCAGAGAGAGATACAGAGCGTTGCCCCATTAGGAAGCAAAGCTTTAGCAGAATGCGAATGTCTGTGTGGCAGCGAATGCAGATCCAAGGGACAGTGAAAACCAGCTAGAGCTTTCAGTGCTGGCAGCTTTCCTGTGGGCGCAATCTCTGGACGTTTCCAATTTGGCAGCCGGGCTCTGCCAGAGAGAGATACAGAGTGTTGCCCCATTAGGAAGCAATGCTTCAGCAGGGCGCGAATGTCTGTGTGGCAGCGAGTGCAGTTCCAGGGGACAGTGAAAACCAGCTACAGCTTTCAGTGCTGGCAGCTTTCCTGTGGGCGCAATCTCTGGACGTTTCCAATTTGGCAGCTGGGCTCTGCCAGAGAGAGATACAGAGCGTTGCCCCATTAGGAAGCAAAGCTTTAGCAGAGCGCAAATGTCTGTGTGGCAGCGAATGCAGTTCCAAGGGACAGTGAAAACCAGCTACAGCTTTCAGTGCTGGCAGCTTTCCTGTGGGCGCAATCTCTGGACGTTTCCAATTTCACTGCTGGGCTCTGCCAGAGAGAGATACAGAGTGTTGCCTCATTAGGAAGCAAAGCTTTAGCAGAGCGCGAATGTCTGTGTGGCAGCGAATGCAGTTCCAAGGGACAGTGAAAACCAGCCACATCTTTCAGTGCTGGCAGCTTTCCTGTGGGCGCAATCTCTGGACGTTTCCAATTTCACTGCCGGGCTCTGCCAGAGAGAGATACAGAGTGTTGCCCCATTACGAAGCAAAGCTTTAGCAGAGCGCGAATGTCTGTAAGGCAGCGAATGCAGTTCCAGGGGACAGTGAAAACCAGCTACAGCTTTCAGTGCTGGCAGCTTTCCTGTGGGCGCAATCTCTGGACGTTTCCAATTTGGCAGCCGGGCTCTGCCAGAGAGAGATACAGAGTGTTGCCCCATTAGGAAGCAATGCTTTAGCAGAGCGCGAATGTCTGTGTGGAAGCGAATGCAGGTCCAAGGGACAGTGAAAACCAGCTACAGCTTTCAGTGCTGGCAGCTTTCGTGTGGCCGCAATCTCTGGACATTTCCAATTTCACTGCCAGGCACTGGGAGAGAGTCATACAGAGTTTTGCCCCATTACCAAGCAATGCTTTTGTAGAGCGCGAATGTCTGTGTGGCAGCGAATGCAGTTCCAAGGGACAGTGAAAACCAGCTACAGCTTTCAGTGCTGGCAGCTTTCCTGTGGGCGCAATCTCTGGACGTTTCCAATTTGGCAGCCGGGCTCTGCCAGAGAGAGATACAGAGTGTTGCCCCATTAGGAAGCAAAGCTTTAGCAGAGCGCGAATGTCTGTGTGGCAGCGAGTGCAGTTCCAGGGGACAGTGAAAACCAGCTACAGCTTTCAGTGCTGGCAGCTTTCCTGTGGGCGCAATCTCTGGACGTTTTCAATTTGGCAGCCGGGCTCTGCCAGAGAGAGATACAGAGTGTTGCCCCATTAGGAAGCAAAGCTTTAGCAGAGCGCGAATGTCTGTGTGGCAGTGAATGCAGTTCCAAGGGACAGTGAAAACCAGCTACAGCTTTCAGTGCTGGCAGCTTTCCTGTGGGCGCAATCTCTGGACGTTTCCAATTTCACTGCCGGGCTCTGCCAGAGAGAGATACAGAGTGTTGCCCCATTACGAAGCAATGCTTTAGCAGAGCGCGAATGTCTGTGTGGCAGCGAATGCAGTTCCAAGGGACAGTGAAAACCAGCTACAGCTTTCAGTGCTGGCAGCTTTCCTGTGGGCGCAATCTCTGGACGTTTCCAATTTCACTGTCGGGCTCTGCCAGAGAGAGATACAGAGTGTTGCCCCATTACGAAGCAATGCTTTAGCAGAGCGCGAATGTCTGTGTGGCAGCGAATGCAGTTCCAAGGGACAGTGAAAACCAGCTACAGCTTTCAGTGCTGGCAGCTTTCCTGTGGGCGCAATCTCTGGACGTTTCCAATTTCACTGGCAGGCACTGGGAGATAGTCACAGAGAGTGTTGCCCCATTAGGAAGCAAAGCTTTAGCAGAGCGCGAATGTCTGTGTGGCAGCGAATGCAGTTCCAAGGGACAGTGAAAACCAGCTACAGCTTTCAGTGCTGGCAGCTTTCCTGTGGGCGCAATCTCTGGACGTTTCCAATTTGGCAGCCGGGCTCTGCCAGAGAGAGATACAGAGCGTTGCCCGTTAGGAAGCAAAGCTTTAACAGAACGCGAATGTCTGTGTGGCAGCGAATGCAGTTCCAAGGGACAGTGAAAACCAGCTACAGCTTTCAGTGCTGGCAGCTTTCCTGTGGGCGCAATCTCTGGACGTTTCCAATTTCACTGGCAGGCACTGGGAGAAAGTCACAGAGAGTGTTGCCCCATTACGAAGCAAAGCTTTAGCAGAGCGCGAATGTCTGTGTGGCAGCGAATGCAGTTCCAAGGGACAGTGAAAACCAGCTACAGCTTTCAGTGCTGGCAGCTTTCCTGTGGGTGCAATCTCTGGACGTTTCCAATTTCACTGCCGGGCTCTGCCAGAGAGAGATACAGAGTGTTGCCCCATTACGAAGCAATGCTTTAGCAGAGCGCGAATGTCTGTGTGGCAGCGAATGCAGTTCCAAGGGACAGTGAAAACCAGCTACATCTTTCAGTGCTGGCAGCTTTCCCGTGGGTGTAATCTCTGGACGTTTCCAATTTCACTGGCAGGCACTGGGAGAAAGTCACAGAGAGTGTTGTCCCATTAGGAAGCAAAGCTTTAGCAGAGCGCGAATGTCTGTGTGGCAGCGAATGCAGTTCCAAGGGACAGTGAAAACCAGCTACAGCTTTCAGTGCTGGCAGCTTTCCTGTGGGCGCAATCTCTGGACGTTTCCAATTTCACTGCCGGGCTCTGCCAGAGAGAGATACAGAGTGTTGCCCCATTACCAAGCAATGCTTTTTTAGAGCGCGAATGTCTGTGTGGCAGCGAATGCAGTTCCAAGGGACAGTGAAAACCAGCTACAGCTTTCAGTGCTGGCAGCTTTCCTGTGGGCGCAATCTCTGGACGTTTCCAATTTGGCAGCCGGGCTCTGCCAGAGAGAGATACAGAGTGTTGCCCCATTACGAAGCAATGCTTTAGCAGAGCGCGAATGTCTGTGTGGCAGCGAATGCAGTTCCAAGGGACAGTGAAAACCAGCTACAGCTTTCAGTGCTGGCAGCTTTCCTGTGGGCGCAATCTCTAGACGTTTCAAATTTCACTGCCAGGCACTGGGAGAAAGTCATACAGAGTGTTGCCCCATTACGAAGCAATGCTTTAGCAGAGCGCGAATGTCTGTGTGGCAGCGAATGCAGTTCCAAGGGACAGTGAAAACCAGCTACAGCTTTCAGTGCTGGCAGCTTTCCTGTGGGCGCAATCTCTGGACGTTTCCAATTTCACTGCCGGGCTCTGCCAGAGAGAGATACAGAGTGTTGCCCCATTACGAAGCAATGCTTTAGCAGAGCGCGAATGTCTGTGTGGCAGCGAATGCAGTTCCAAGGGACAGTGAAAACCAGCTACAGCTTTCAGTGCTGGCAGCTTTCCTGTGGGTGCAATCTCTGGACGTTTCCAATTTCACTGCCGGGCTCTGCCAGAGAGAGATACAGAGTGTTGCCCCATTAGGAAGCAAAGTTTTAGCAGAGGGCGAATGTCTGTGTGGCAGCGAATGCAGTTCCAAGGGACAGTGAAAACCAGCTACATCTTTCAGTGCTGGCAGCTTTCCTGTGGGCGCAATCTCTGGACGTTTCCAATTTCACTGCCGGGCTCTGCCAGAGAGAGATACAGAGTGTTGCCCCATAACGAAGCAATGCTTTAGCAGAGCGCGAATGTCTGTGTGGCAGCGAATGCAGTTCCAAGGGACAGTGAAAACCAGCTACATCTTTCAGTGCTGGCAGCTTTCCTGTGGGCGCAATCTCTGGACGTTTCCAATTTCACTGCCGGGCTCTGCCAGAGAGAGATACAGAGTGTTGCCCCATTACGAAGCAATGCTTTAGCAGAGCGCGAATGTCTGTGTGGCAGCGAATGCAGTTCCAAGGGACAGTGAAAACCAGCTAGAGCTTTCAGTGCTGGCAGCTTTCCTGTGGGTGCAATCTCTGGACGTTTCCAATTTCACCTGCAGGCACTGGGAGATAGTCACAGAGAGTGTTGCCCCATTAGGAAGCAAAGCTTTAGCAGAGCGCGAATGTCTGTGTGGCAGCGAATGCAGTTCCAAGGGACAGTGAAAACCAGCTAGAGCTTTCAGTGCTGGCAGCTTTCCTGTGGGCGCAATCTCTGGACGTTTCCAATTTCACTGCCGGGCTCTGCCAGAGAGAGATACAGAGTGTTGCCCCATTACGAAGCAAAGCTTTAGCAGAGCGCGAATGTCTGTAAGGCAGCGAATGCAGTTCCAGGGGACAGTGAAAACCAGCTACAGCTTTCAGTGCTGGCAGCTTTCCTGTGGGCGCAATCTCTGGACGTTTCCAATTTGGCAGCCGGGCTCTGCCAGAGAGAGATACAGAGTGTTGCCCCATTACGAAGCAATGCTTTAGCAGAGCGCGAATGTCTGTGTGGAAGTGAATGCAGGTCCAAGGGACAGTGAAAACCAGCTACAGCTTTCAGTGCTGGCAGCTTTCGTGTGGCCGCAATCTCTGGACATTTCCAATTTCACTGCCAGGCACTGGGAGAGAGTCATACAGAGTTTTGCCCCATTACCAAGCAATGCTTTTGTAGAGCGCGAATGTCTGTGTGGCAGCGAATGCAGTTCCAAGGGACAGTGAAAACCAGCTACAGCTTTCAGTGCTGGCAGCTTTCCTGTGGGCGCAATCTCTGGACGTTTCCAATTTCACTGCCGGGCTCTGCCAGAGAGAGATACAGAGTGTTGCCCCATTAGGAAGCAAAGCTTTAGCAGAGCGCGAATGTCTGTGTGGCAGCGAATGCAGTTCCAAGGGACAGTGAAAACCAGCTACAGCTTTCAGTGCTGGCAGCTTTCCTGTGGGTGTAATCTCTGGACGTTTCCAATTTCACTGGCAGGCACTGGGAGAAAGTCACAGAGAGTGTTGCCCCATTAGGAAGCAAAGCTTTAGCAGAGCGCGAATGTCTGTGTGGCAGCGAATGCAGTTCCAAGGGACAGTGAAAACCAGCTAGAGCTTTCAGTGCTGGCAGCTTTCCTGTGGGCGCAATCTCTGGACGTTTCCAATTTCACTGCCGGGCTCTGCCAGAGAGAGATACAGAGTGTTGCCCCATTAGGAAGCAAAGCTTTAGCACAGCGCGAATGTCTGTGTGGCAGCGAATGCAGTTCCAAGGGACAGTGAAAACCAGCTACAGCTTTCAGTGCTGGCAGCTTTCCTGTGGGCGCAATCTCTGGACGTTTCCAATTTCACTGCCGGGCTCTGCCAGAGAGAGATACAGAGTGTTGCCCCATTACCAAGCAATGCTTTTTTAGAGCGCGAATGTCTGTGTGGCAGCGAATGCAGTTCCAAGGGACAGTGAAAACCAGCTACAGCTTTCAGTGCTGGCAGCTTTCCTGTGGGCGCAATCTCTGGACGTTTCCAATTTGGCAGCCGGGCTCTGCCAGAGAGGGATACAGAGTGTTGCCCCATTACGAAGCAATGCTTTAGCAGAGCGCGAATGTCTGTGTGGCAGCGAATGCAGTTCCAAGGGACAGTAAAAACCAGCTAGAGCTTTCAGTGCTGGCAGCTTTCCTGTGGGCGCAATCTCTGGACGTTTCCAATTTGGCAGCCGGGCTCTGCCAGAGAGAGATACAGAGTGTTGCCCCATTAGGAAGCAAAGTTTTAGCAGAGGGCGAATGTCTGTGTGGCAGCGAATGCAGTTCCAAGGGACAGTGAAAACCACCTACAGCTTTCAGTGCTGGCAGCTTTCCTGTGGGCGCAATCTCTGGACGTTTCCAATTTCACTGCCAGGCACTGGGAGAAAGTCATACAGAGTGTTGCCCCATTACGAAGCAATGCTTTAGCAGAGCGCGAATGTCTGTGTGGCAGCGAATGCAGTTCCAAGGGACAGTGAAAACCAGCTACAGCTTTCAGTGCTGGCAGCTTTCCTGTGGGCGCAATCTCTGGACGTTTCCAATTTCACTGCCGGGCTCTGCCAGAGAGAGATACAGAGTGTTGCCCCATTACGAAGCAATGCTTTAGCAGAGCGCGAATGTCTGTGTGGCAGTGAATGCAGTTCCAAGGGACAGTGAAAACCAGCTACAGCTTTCAGTGCTGGCAGCTTTCCTGTGGGCGCAATCTCTGGACGTTTCCAATTTCACTGCCGGGCTCTGCCAGAGAGTGATACAGAGTGTTGCCCCATTAGGAAGCAAAGTTTTAGCAGAGGGCGAATGTCTGTGTGGCAGCGAATGCAGTTCCAAGGGACAGTGAAAACCAGCTACAGCTTTCAGTGCTGGCAGCTTTCCTGTGGGCGCAATCTCTGGACGTTTCCAATTTCACTGCCGGGCTCTGCCAGAGAGAGATACAGAGTGTTGCCCCATAACGAAGCAATGCTTTAGCAGAGCGCGAATGTCTGTGTGGCAGCGAATGCAGTTCCAAGGGACAGTGAAAACCAGCTACAGCTTTCAGTGCTGGCAGCTTTCCTGTGGGCGCAATCTCTGGACGTTTCCAATTTGGCAGCCGGGCTCTGCCAGAGAGAGATACAGAGTGTTGCCCCATTAGGAAGCAATGCTTTAGCAGAGCGCGAATGTCTGTGTGGCAGCGAGTGCAGTTCCAGGGGACAGTGAAAACCAGCTACAGCTTTCAGTGCTGGCAGCTTTCCTGTGGGCGCAATCTCTGGACGTTTCCAATTTGGCAGCTGGGCTCTGCCAGAGAGAGATACAGAGCGTTGCCCCATTAGGAAGCAAAGCTTTAGCAGAGCGCAAATGTCTGTGTGGCAGCGAATGCAGTTCCAAGGGACAGTGAAAACCAGCTACAGCTTTCAGTGCTGGCAGCTTTCCTGTGGGCGCAATCTCTGGACGTTTCCAATTTCACTGCTGGGCTCTGCCAGAGAGAGATACAGAGTGTTGCCTCATTAGGAAGCAAAGCTTTAGCAGAGCGCGAATGTCTGTGTGGCAGCGAATGCAGTTCCAAGGGACAGTGAAAACCAGCCACATCTTTTAGTGCTGGCAGCTTTCCTGTGGGCGCAATCTCTGGACGTTTGCAATTTCACTGCCGGGCTCTGCCAGAGAGAGATACAGAGTGTTGCCCCATTACGAAGCAAAGCTTTAGCAGAGCGCGAATGTCTGTAAGGCAGCGAATGCAGTTCCAGGGGACAGTGAAAACCAGCTACAGCTTTCAGTGCTGGCAGCTTTCCTGTGGGCGCAATCTCTGGACGTTTCCAATTTGGCAGCCGGGCTCTGCCAGAGAGAGATACAGAGTGTTGCCCCATTACGAAGCAATGCTTTAGCAGAGCGCGAATGTCTGTGTGGCAGCGAATGCAGGTCCAAGGGACAGTGAAAACCAGCTACAGCTTTCAGTGCTGGCAGCTTTCGTGTGGCCGCAATCTCTGGACATTTCCAATTTCACTGCCAGGCACTGGGAGAGAGTCATACAGAGTTTTGCCCCATTACCAAGCAATGCTTTTGTAGAGCGCGAATGTCTGTGTGGCAGCGAATGCAGTTCCAAGGGACAGTGAAAACCAGCTACAGCTTTCAGTGCTGGCAGCTTTCCTGTGGGCGCAATCTCTGGACGTTTCCAATTTGGCAGCCGGGCTCTGCCAGAGAGAGATACAGAGTGTTGCCCCATTACGAAGCAATGCTTTAGCAGAGCGCGAATGTCTGTGTGGCAGCGAATGCAGTTCCAAGGGACAGTGAAAACCAGCTAGAGCTTTCAGTGCTGGCAGCTTTCCTGTGGGCGCAATCTCTGGACGTTTTCAATTTGGCAGCCGGGCTCTGCCAGAGAGAGATACAGAGTGTTGCCCCATTAGGAAGCAAAGCTTTAGCAGAGCGCGAATGTCTGTGTGGCAGTGAATGCAGTTCCAAGGGACAGTGAAAACCAGCTACAGCTTTCAGTGCTGGCAGCTTTCCTGTGGGCGCAATCTCTGGACGTTTCCAATTTCACTGCCGGGCTCTGCCAGAGAGAGATACAGAGTGTTGCCCCATTACGAAGCAATGCTTTAGCAGAGCGCGAATGTCTGTGTGGCAGCGAATGCAGTTCCAAGGGACAGTGAAAACCAGCTACAGCTTTCAGTGCTGGCAGCTTTCCTGTGGGCGCAATCTCTGGACGTTTCCAATTTCACTGCCCGGCTCTGCCAGAGAGAGATACAGAGTGTTGCCCCATTAGGAAGCAAAGCTTTAGCAGAGGGCAAATGTCTGTGTGGCAGCGAATGCAGTTCCAAGGGACAGTGAAAACCAGCTACAGCTTTCAGTGCTGGCAGCTTTCCTGTGGGCGCAATCTCTGGACGTTTCCAATTTCACTGCCGGGCTCTGCCAGAGACAGATACAGAGTGTTGCCCCATAACGAAGCAATGCTTTAGCAGAGCGCGAATGTCTGTGTGGCAGCGAATGCAGTTCCAAGGGACAGTGAAAACCAGCTACATCTTTCAGTGCTAGCAGCTTTCCTGTGGGCGCAATCTCTGGACGTTTCCAATTTCACTGCCGGGCTCTGCCAGAGAGAGATACAGAGTGTTGCCCCATTACGAAGCAATGCTTTAGCAGAGCGCGAATGTCTGTGTGGCAGCGAATGCAGTTCCAAGGGACAGTGAAAACCAGCTACAGCTTTCAGTGCTGGCAGCTTTCCTGTGGGCGCAATCTCTGGACGTTTCCAATTTCACTGGCAGGCACTGGGAGATAGTCACAGAGAGTGTTGCCCCATTAGGAAGCAAAGCTTTAGCAGAGCGCGAATGTCTGTGTGGCAGCGAATGCAGTTCCAAGGGACAGTGAAAACCAGCTACAGCTTTCAGTGCTGGCAGCTTTCCTGTGGGCGCAATCTCTGGACGTTTCCAATTTCACTGCCGGGCTCTGCCAGAGAGAGATACAGAGTGTTGCCCCATTACGAAGCAATGCTTTAGCAGAGCGCGAATGTCTGTGTGGCAGCGAATGCAGTTCCAAGGGACAGTGAAAACCAGCTACAGCTTTCAGTGCTGGCAGCTTTCCTGTGGGCGCAATCTCTGGACGTTTCCAATTTCACTGCCGGGCTCTGCCAGAGAGAGATACAGAGTGTTGCCCCATTAGGAAGCAAAGTTTTAGCAGAGGGCGAATGTCTGTGTGGCAGCGAATGCAGTTCCAAGGGACAGTGAAAACCAGCTAGAGCTTTCAGTGCTGGCAGCTTTCCTGTGGGTGCAATCTCTGGACGTTTCCAATTTCACTGGCAGGCACTGGGAGATAGTCACAGAGAGTGTTGCCCCATTAGGAAGCAAAGCTTTAGCAGAGCGCGAATGTCTGTGTGGCAGCGAATGCAGTTCCAAGGGACAGTGAAAACCAGCTACAGCTTTCAGTGCTGGCAGCTTTCCTGTGGGCGCAATCTCTGGACGTTTCCAATTTGGCAGCTGGGCTCTGCCAGAGAGAGATACAGAGCGTTGCCCCATTAGGAAGCAAAGCTTTAGCAGAGCGCAAATGTCTGTGTGGCAGCGAATGCAGTTCCAAGGGACAGTGAAAACCAGCTAGAGCTTTCAGTGCTGGCAGCTTTTTTGTGGGCGCAATCTCTGGACGTTTCCAATTTCACTGCCGGGCTCTGCCAGAGAGAGATACAGAGTGTTGCCTCATTAGGAAGCAAAGCTTTAGCAGAGCGCGAATGTCTGTGTGGCAGCGAATGCAGTTCCAAGGGACAGTGAAAACCAGCCACATCTTTCAGTGCTGGCAGCTTTCCTGTGGGCGCAATCTCTGGACGTTTCCAATTTCACTGCCGGGCTCTTCCAGAGAGAGATACAGAGTGTTGCCCCATTACGAAGCAAAGCTTTAGCAGAGCGCGAATGTCTGTGTGGCAACGAATGCAGTTCCAGGGGACAGTGAAAACCAGCTACAGCTTTCAGTGCTGGCAGCTTTCCTGTGGGCGCAATCTCTGGACGTTTTCAATTTGGCAGCCGGGCTCTGCCAGAGAGAGATACAGAGTGTTGCCCCATTACGAAGCAATGCTTTAGCAGAGCGCGAATGTCTGTGTGGCAGCGAATGCAGTTCCAAGGGACAGTGAAAACCAGCTAGAGCTTTCAGTGCTGGCAGCTTTCCTGTGGGCGCAATCTCTGGACGTTTTCAATTTGGCAGCCGGGCTCTGCCAGAGAGAGATACAGAGTGTTGCCCCATTAGGAAGCAAAGCTTTAGCAGAGCGCGAATGTCTGTGTGGCAGCGAATGCAGTTCCAAGGGACAGTGAAAACCAGCTACAGCTTTCAGTGCTGGCAGCTTTCCTGTGGGCGCAATCTCTGGACGTTTCCAATTTGGCAGCCGGGCTCTGCCAGAGAGAGATACAGAGTGTTGCCCCATTACGAAGCAATGCTTTAGCAGAGCGCGAATGTCTGTGTGGCAGCGAGTGCAGTTCCAGGGGACAGTGAAAACCAGCTACAGCTTTCAGTGCTGGCAGCTTTCCTGTGGGCGCAATCTCTGGACGTTTCCAATTTGGCAGCCGGGCTCTGCCAGAGAGAGATACAGAGTGTGGCCCCATTAGGAAGCAATGCTTTAGCAGAGCGCGAATGTCTGTGTGGCAGCGAGTGCAGTTCCAGGGGACAGTGAAAACCAGCTACAGCTTTCAGTGCTGGCAGCTTTCCTGTGGGCGCAATCTCTGGACGTTTCCAATTTGGCAGCCGGGCTCTGCCAGAGAGAGATACAGAGTGTTGCCCCATTACGAAGCAATGCTTTAGCAGAGCGCGAATGTCTGTGTGGCAGCGAGTGCAGTTCCAAGGGACAGTGAAAACCAGCTAGAGCTTTCAGTGCTGGCAGCTTTCCTGTGGGCGCAATCTCTGGACGTTTTCAATTTGGCAGCCGGGCTCTGCCAGAGAGAGATACAGAGTGTTGCCCCATTAGGAAGCAAAGCTTTAGCAGAGCGCGAATGTCTGTGTGGCAGCGAATGCAGTTCCAAGGGACAGTGAAAACCAGCTACAGCTTTCAGTGCTGGCAGCTTTCCTGTGGGCGCAATCTCTGGACGTTTCCAATTTCACTGCCGGGCTCTGCCAGAGAGAGATACAGAGTGTTGCCCCATTACGAAGCAATGCTTTAGCAGAGCGCGAATGTCTGTGTGGCAGCGAATGCAGTTCCAAGGGACAGTGAAAACCAGCTACAGCTTTCAGTGCTGGCAGCTTTCCTGTGGGCGCAATCTCTGGACGTTTCCAATTTCACTGCCGGGCTCTGCCAGAGAGAGATACAGAGTGTTGCCCCATTACGAAGCAATGCTTTAGCAGAGCGCGAATGTCAGTGTGGCAGCGAATGCAGTTCCAAGGGACAGTGAAAACCAGCTACAGCTTTCAGTGCTGGCAGCTTTCCTGTGGGCGCAATCTCTGGACGTTTCCAATTTCACTGCCGGGCTCTGCCAGAGAGAGATACAGAGTGTTGCCCCATTAGGAAGCAAAGTTTTAGCAGAGGGCGAATGTCTGTGTGGCAGCGAATGCAGTTCCAAGGGACAGTGAAAACCAGCTACAGCTTTCAGTGCTGGCAGCTTTCCTGTGGGTGCAATCTCTGGACGTTTCCAATTTCACTGGCAGGCACTGGGAGATAGTCACAGAGAGTGTTGCCCCATTAGGAAGCAAAGCTTTAGCAGAGCGCGAATGTCTGTGTGGCAGCGAATGCAGTTCCAAGGGACAGTGAAAACCAGCTACAGCTTTCAGTGCTGGCAGCTTTCCTGTGGGCGCAATCTCTGGACGTTTCCAATTTGGCAGCCGGGCTCTGCCAGAGAGAGATACAGAGTGTTGCCCCATTAGGAAGCAATGCTTTAGCAGAGCGCGAATGTCTGTGTGGCAGCGAGTGCAGTTCCAGGGGACAGTGAAAACCAGCTACAGCTTTCAGTGCTGGCAGCTTTCCTGTGGGCGCAATCTCTGGACGTTTCCAATTTGGCAGCTGGGCTCTGCCAGAGAGAGATACAGAGCGTTGCCCCATTCGGAAGCAAAGCTTTAGCAGAGCGCAAATGTCTGTGTGGCAGCGAATGCAGTTCCAAGGGACAGTGAAAACCAGCTACAGCTTTCAGTGCTGGCAGCTTTCCTGTGGGCGCAATCTCTGGACGTTTCCAATTTCACTGCTGGGCTCTGCCAGAGAGAGATACAGAGTGTTGCCTCATTAGGAAGCAAAGCTTTAGCAGAGCGCGAATGTCTGTGTGGCAGCGAATGCAGTTCCAAGGGACAGTGAAAACCAGCTACAGCTTTCAGTGCTGGCAGCTTTCCTGTGGGCGCAATCTCTGGACGTTTCCAATTTCACTGCCGGGCTCTGCCAGAGAGAGATACAGAGTGTTGCCCCATTACGAAGCAAAGCTTTAGCAGAGCGCGAATGTCTGTGTGGCAGCGAATGCAGTTCCAAGGGACAGTGAAAACCAGCTAGAGCTTTCAGTGCTGGCAGCTTTCCTGTGGGCGCAATCTCTGGACGTTTTCAATTTGGCAGCCGGGCTCTGCCAGAGAGAGATACAGAGTGTTGCCCCATTAGGAAGCAAAGCTTTAGCAGAGCGCGAATGTCTGTGTGGCAGTGAATGCAGTTCCAAGGGACAGTGAAAACCAGCTACAGCTTTCAGTGCTGGCAGCTTTCCTGTGGGCGCAATCTCTGGACGTTTCCAATTTCACTGCCGGGCTCTGCCAGAGAGAGATACAGAGTGTTGCCCCATTACGAAGCAATGCTTTAGCAGAGCGCGAATGTCTGTGTGGCAGCGAATGCAGTTCCAAGGGACAGTGAAAACCAGCTACAGCTTTCAGTGCTGGCAGCTTTCCTGTGGGCGCAATCTCTGGACGTTTCCAATTTCACTGCCGGGCTCTGCCAGAGAGAGATACAGAGTGTTGCCCCATTACGAAGCAATGCTTTAGCAGAGCGCGAAGGTCTGTGTGGCAGCGAATGCAGTTCCAAGGGACAGTGAAAACCAGCTACAGCTTTCAGTGCTGGCAGCTTTCCTGTGGGCGCAATCTCTGGACGTTTCCAATTTCACTGCCGGGCTCTGCCAGAGACAGATACAGAGTCTTGCCCCATTACGAAGCAATGCTTTAGCAGAGCGCGAATGTCTGTGTGGCAGCGAATGCAGTTCCAAGGGACAGTGAAAACCAGCTACAGCTTTCAGTGCTAGCAGCTTTCCTGTGGGCGCAATCTCTGGACGTTTCCAATTTCACTGCCGGGCTCTGCCAGAGAGAGATACAGAGTGTTGCCCCATTACGAAGCAATGCTTTAGCAGAGCGCGAATGTCTGTGTGGCAGCGAATGCAGTTCCAAGGGACAGTGAAAACCAGCTACAGCTTTCAGTGCTGGCAGCTTTCCTGTGGGCGCAATCTCTGGACGTTTCCAATTTCACTGCTGGGCTCTGCCAGAGAGAGATACAGAGTGTTGCCTCATTAGGAAGCAAAGCTTTAGCAGAGCGCGAATGTCTGTGTGGCAGCGAATGCAGTTCCAAGGGACAGTGAAAACCAGCCACATCTTTCAGTGCTGGCAGCTTTCCTGTGGGCGCAATCTCTGGACGTTTCCAATTTCACTGCCGGGCTCTGCCAGAGAGAGATACAGAGTGTTGCCCCATTACGAAGCAAAGCTTTAGCAGAGCGCGAATGTCTGTGTGGCAGCGAATGCAGTTCCAGGGGACAGTGAAAACCAGCTACATCTTTCAGTGCTGGCAGCTTTCCTGTGGGCGCAATCTCTGGACGTTTCCAATTTGGCAGCCGGGCTCTGCCAGAGAGAGATACAGAGTGTTGCCCCATTAGGAAGCAAAGCTTTAGCACAGCGCGAATGTCTGTGTGGCAGCGAATGCAGTTCCAGGGGACAGTGAAAACCAGCTACATCTTTCAGTGCTGGCAGCTTTCCTGTGGGCGCAATCTCTGGACGTTTCCAATTTCACTGGCAGGCACTGGGAGATAGTCACAGAGAGTGTTGCCCCATTACGAAGCAAAGCTTTAGCAGAGCGCGAATGTCTGTGTGGCAGCGAATGCAGTTCCAAGGGACAGTGAAAACCAGCTACAGCTTTCAGTGCTGGCAGCTTTCCTGTGGGCGCAATCTCTGGACGTTTCCAATTTCAATGCCGGACTCTGCCAGAGAGAGATACAGAGCGTTGCCCCATTAGGAAGCAAAGCTTTAGAAGAACGCGAATGTCTGTGTGGCAGCGAATGCAGTTCCAAGGGACAGTGAAAACCAGCTACAGCTTTCAGTGCTGGCAGCTTTCCTGTGGGCGCAATCTCTGGACGTTTCCAATTTCACTGCCGGGCTCTGCCAGAGAGAGATACAGAGTGTTGCCCCATTAGGAAGCAAAGCTTTAGCAGAGCGCGAATGTCTGTGTGGCAGCGAATGCAGTTCCAGGGGACAGTGAAAACCAGCTACATCTTTCAGTGCTGGCAGCTTTCCTGTGGGCGCAATCTCTGGACGTTTCCAATTTCACTGCCAGGCACTGGGAGAAAGTCACAGAGAGTGTTGCCCCATTAGGAAGCAAAGCTTTAGCAGAGCGCGAATATCTGTGTGGCAGCGAATGCAGTTCCAAGGGACAGTGAAAACCAGCTACAGCTTTCAGTGCTGGCAGCTTTCCTGTGGGCGCAATCTCTGGACGTTTCCAATTTGGCAGCCGGGCTCTGCCAGAGAGAGATACAGAGTGTTGCCCCATTAGGAAGCAAAGCTTTAGCAGAGCGCGAATGTCTGTGTGGCAGCGAATGCAGTTCCAAGGGACAGTGAAAACCAGCTACAGCTTTCAGTGCTGGCAGCTTTCCTGTGGGCGCAATCTCTGGACGTTTCCAATTTCACTGCCGGGCTCTGCCAGAGAGAGATACAGAGTGTTGCCCCATTACGAAGCAATGCTTTAGCAGAGCGCGAATGTCTGTGTGGCAGCGAATGCAGTTCCAAGGGACAGTGAAAAGCAGCTACATCTTTCAGTGCTGGCAGCTTTCCTGTGGGCGCAATCTGTGGACGTTTCCAATTTGGCAGCCGGGCTCTGCCAGAGAGAGATACAGAGTGTTGCCCAATTACGAAGCAATGCTTTAGCAGAGCGCGAATGTCTGTGTGGCACCGAATGCAGTTCCAAGGGACAGTGAAAACCAGCTACATCTTTCAGTGCTGGCAGCTTTCCTGTGGGTGGAATCTCTGGACGTTTCCAATTTCACTGGCAGGCACTGGGAGAAAGTCACAGAGAGTGTTGCCCCATTAGGAAGCAAAGCTTTAGCAGAGCGCGAATGTCTGTGTGGCAGCGAATGCAGTTCCAAGGGACAGTGAAAACCAGCTACAGCTTTCAGTGCTGGCAGCTTTCCTGTGGGCGCAATCTCTGGACGTTTCCAATTTCACTGCCGGGCTCTGCCAGAGAGAGATACAGAGTGTTGCCCCATTAGGAAGCAAAGCTTTAGCAGAGCGCGAATGTCTGTGTGGCAGCGAATGCAGTTCCAGGGGACAGTGAAAACCAGCTACATCTTTCAGTGCTGGCAGCTTTCCTGTGGGCGCAATCTCTGGACGTTTCCAATTTCACTGGCAGGCACTGGGAGATAGTCACAGAGAGTGTTGCCCCATTACGAAGCAAAGCTTTAGCAGAGCGCGAATGTCTGTGTGGCAGCGAATGCAGTTCCAAGGGACAGTGAAAACCAGCTACAGCTTTCAGTGCTGGCAGCTTTCCTGTGGGCGCAATCTCTGGACGTTTCCAATTTGGCAGCCGGGCTCTGCCAGAGAGAGATACAGAGCGTTGCCCCATTAGGAAGCAAAGCTTTAGCAGAGCGCGAATGTCTGTGTGGCAGCGAATGCAGTTCCAAGGGACAGTGAAAACCAGCTACATCTTTCAGTGCTGGCAGCTTTCCTGTGGGCGCAATCTCTGGACGTTTCCAATTTCAATGCCGGGCTCTGCCAGAGAGAGATACAGAGTGTTGCCCCATTAGGAAGCAAAGCTTTAGCAGAGCGCGAATGTCTGTGTGGCAGCGAATGCAGTTCCAAGGGACAGTGAAAACCAGCTACAGCTTTCAGTGCTGGCAGCTTTCCTGTGGGTGCAATCTCTGGACGTTTCCAATTTCACTGGCAGGCACTGGGAGAAAGTCACAGAGAGTGTTGCCCCATTAGGAAGCAAAGCTTTAGCAGAGCGCAAATGTCTGTGTGGCAGCGAATGCAGTTCCAAGGGACAGTGAAAACCAGCTACAGCTTTCAGTGCTGGCAGCTTTCCTGTGGGCGCAATCTCTGGACGTTTCCAATTTGGCAGCCGGGCTCTGCCAGAGAGAGATACAGAGTGTTGCCCCATTAGGAAGCAAAGCTTTAGCAGAGCGCGAATGTCTGTGTGGCAGCGAATGCAGTTCCAGGGGACAGTGTAAACCAGCTACATCTTTCAGTGCTGGCAGCTTTCCTGTGGGCGCAATCTCTGGACGTTTCCAATTTCACTGGCAGGCACTGGGAGAAAGTCACAGAGAATGTTGCCCCATTACGAAGCAAAGCTTTAGCAGAGCGCGAATGTCTGTGTGGCAGCGAATGCAGTTCCAAGGGACAGTGAAAACCAGCTACAGCTTTCAGTGCTGGCAGCTTTCCTGTGGGCGCAATCTCTGGACGTTTCCAATTTCACTGCCGGGCTCTGCCAGAGAGAGATACAGAGTGTTGCCCAATTACGAAGCAATGCTTTAGCAGAGCGCGAATGTCTGTGTGGCAGCGAATGCAGTTCCAGGGGACAGTGAAAACCAGCTACATCTTTCAGTGCTGGCAGCTTTCCTGTGGGCGCAATCTCTGGACGTTTCCAATTTCACTGCCAGGCACTGGGAGAAAGTCACAGAGAGTGTTGCCCCATTAGGAAGCAAAGCTTTAGCAGAGCGCGAATATCTGTGTGGCAGCGAATGCAGTTCCAAGGGACAGTGAAAACCAGCTACAGCTTTCAGTGCTGGCAGCTTTCCTGTGGGCGCAATCTCTGGACGTTTCCAATTTGGCAGCCGGGCTCTGCCAGAGAGAGATACAGAGTGTTGCCCCATTAGGAAGCAAAGCTTTAGCAGAGCGCGAATGTCTGTGTGGCAGCGAATGCAGTTCCAAGGGACAGTGAAAACCAGCTACAGCTTTCAGTGCTGGCAGCTTTCCTGTGGGCGCAATCTCTGGACGTTTCCAATTTGGCAGCCGGGCTCTGCCAGAGAGAGATACAGAGTGTTGCCCCATTACGAAGCAATGCTTTAGCAGAGCGCGAATGTCTGTGTGGCAGCGAGTGCAGTTCCAGGGGACAGTGAAAACCAGCTACAGCTTTCAGTGCTGGCAGCTTTCCTGTGGGCGCAATCTCTGGACGTTTCCAATTTGGCAGCCGGGCTCTGCCAGAGAGAGATACAGAGTGTTGCCCCATTACGAAGCAATGCTTTAGCAGAGCGCGAATGTCTGTGTGGCAGCGAGTGCAGTTCCAAGGGACAGTGAAAACCAGCTAGAGCTTTCAGTGCTGGCAGCTTTCCTGTGGGCGCAATCTCTGGACGTTTTCAATTTGGCAGCCGGGCTCTGCCAGAGAGAGATACAGAGTGTTGCCCCATTAGGAAGCAAAGCTTTAGCAGAGCGCGAATGTCTGTGTGGCAGCGAATGCAGTTCCAAGGGACAGTGAAAACCAGCTACAGCTTTCAGTGCTGGCAGCTTTCCTGTGGGCGCAATCTCTGGACGTTTCCAATTTCACTGCCGGGCTCTGCCAGAGAGAGATACAGAGTGTTGCCCCATTACGAAGCAATGCTTTAGCAGAGCGCGAATGTCTGTGTGGCAGCGAATGCAGTTCCAAGGGACAGTGAAAACCAGCTACAGCTTTCAGTGCTGGCAGCTTTCCTGTGGGCGCAATCTCTGGACGTTTCCAATTTCACTGCCGGGCTCTGCCAGAGAGAGATACAGAGTGTTGCCCCATTACGAAGCAATGCTTTAGCAGAGCGCGAATGTCAGTGTGGCAGCGAATGCAGTTCCAAGGGACAGTGAAAACCAGCTACAGCTTTCAGTGCTGGCAGCTTTCCTGTGGGCGCAATCTCTGGACGTTTCCAATTTCACTGCCGGGCTCTGCCAGAGAGAGATACAGAGTGTTGCCCCATTAGGAAGCAAAGTTTTAGCAGAGGGCGAATGTCTGTGTGGCAGCGAATGCAGTTCCAAGGGACAGTGAAAACCAGCTACAGCTTTCAGTGCTGGCAGCTTTCCTGTGGGTGCAATCTCTGGACGTTTCCAATTTCACTGGCAGGCACTGGGAGATAGTCACAGAGAGTGTTGCCCCATTAGGAAGCAAAGCTTTAGCAGAGCGCGAATGTCTGTGTGGCAGCGAATGCAGTTCCAAGGGACAGTGAAAACCAGCTACAGCTTTCAGTGCTGGCAGCTTTCCTGTGGGCGCAATCTCTGGACGTTTCCAATTTGGCAGCCGGGCTCTGCCAGAGAGAGATACAGAGTGTTGCCCCATTAGGAAGCAATGCTTTAGCAGAGCGCGAATGTCTGTGTGGCAGCGAGTGCAGTTCCAGGGGACAGTGAAAACCAGCTACAGCTTTCAGTGCTGGCAGCTTTCCTGTGGGCGCAATCTCTGGACGTTTCCAATTTGGCAGCTGGGCTCTGCCAGAGAGAGATACAGAGCGTTGCCCCATTAGGAAGCAAAGCTTTAGCAGAGCGCAAATGTCTGTGTGGCAGCGAATGCAGTTCCAAGGGACAGTGAAAACCAGCTACAGCTTTCAGTGCTGGCAGCTTTCCTGTGGGCGCAATCTCTGGACGTTTCCAATTTCACTGCTGGGCTCTGCCAGAGAGAGATACAGAGTGTTGCCTCATTAGGAAGCAAAGCTTTAGCAGAGCGCGAATGTCTGTGTGGCAGCGAATGCAGTTCCAAGGGACAGTGAAAACCAGCTACAGCTTTCAGTGCTGGCAGCTTTCCTGTGGGCGCAATCTCTGGACGTTTCCAATTTCACTGCCGGGCTCTGCCAGAGAGAGATACAGAGTGTTGCCCCATTACGAAGCAAAGCTTTAGCAGAGCGCGAATGTCTGTGTGGCAGCGAATGCAGTTCCAAGGGACAGTGAAAACCAGCTAGAGCTTTCAGTGCTGGCAGCTTTCCTGTGGGCGCAATCTCTGGACGTTTTCAATTTGGCAGCCGGGCTCTGCCAGAGAGAGATACAGAGTGTTGCCCCATTAGGAAGCAAAGCTTTAGCAGAGCGCGAATGTCTGTGTGGCAGTGAATGCAGTTCCAAGGGACAGTGAAAACCAGCTACAGCTTTCAGTGCTGGCAGCTTTCCTGTGGGCGCAATCTCTGGACGTTTCCAATTTGGCAGCCGGGCTCTGCCAGAGAGAGATACAGAGTGTTGCCCCATTAGGAAGCAAAGCTTTAGCAGAGCGCGAATGTCTGTGTGGCAGCGAATGCAGTTCCAAGGGACAGTGAAAACCAGCTACAGCTTTCAGTGCTGGCAGCTTTCCTGTGGGCGCAATCTCTGGACGTTTCCAATTTCACTGCCGGGCTCTGCCAGAGAGAGATACAGAGTGTTGCCCCATTACGAAGCAATGCTTTAGCAGAGCGCGAATGTCTGTGTGGCAGCGAATGCAGTTCCAAGGGACAGTGAAAAGCAGCTACATCTTTCAGTGCTGGCAGCTTTCCTGTGGGCGCAATCTGTGGACGTTTCCAATTTGGCAGCCGGGCTCTGCCAGAGAGAGATACAGAGTGTTGCCCAATTACGAAGCAATGCTTTAGCAGAGCGCGAATGTCTGTGTGGCACCGAATGCAGTTCCAAGGGACAGTGAAAACCAGCTACATCTTTCAGTGCTGGCAGCTTTCCTGTGGGTGGAATCTCTGGACGTTTCCAATTTCACTGGCAGGCACTGGGAGAAAGTCACAGAGAGTGTTGCCCCATTAGGAAGCAAAGCTTTAGCAGAGCGCGAATGTCTGTGTGGCAGCGAATGCAGTTCCAAGGGACAGTGAAAACCAGCTACAGCTTTCAGTGCTGGCAGCTTTCCTGTGGGCGCAATCTCTGGACGTTTCCAATTTCACTGCCGGGCTCTGCCAGAGAGAGATACAGAGTGTTGCCCCATTAGGAAGCAAAGCTTTAGCAGAGCGCGAATGTCTGTGTGGCAGCGAATGCAGTTCCAGGGGACAGTGAAAACCAGCTACATCTTTCAGTGCTGGCAGCTTTCCTGTGGGCGCAATCTCTGGACGTTTCCAATTTCACTGGCAGGCACTGGGAGATAGTCACAGAGAGTGTTGCCCCATTACGAAGCAAAGCTTTAGCAGAGCGCGAATGTCTGTGTGGCAGCGAATGCAGTTCCAAGGGACAGTGAAAACCAGCTACAGCTTTCAGTGCTGGCAGCTTTCCTGTGGGCGCAATCTCTGGACGTTTCCAATTTGGCAGCCGGGCTCTGCCAGAGAGAGATACAGAGCGTTGCCCCATTAGGAAGCAAAGCTTTAGCAGAGCGCGAATGTCTGTGTGGCAGCGAATGCAGTTCCAAGGGACAGTGAAAACCAGCTACATCTTTCAGTGCTGGCAGCTTTCCTGTGGGCGCAATCTCTGGACGTTTCCAATTTCAATGCCGGGCTCTGCCAGAGAGAGATACAGAGTGTTGCCCCATTAGGAAGCAAAGCTTTAGCAGAGCGCGAATGTCTGTGTGGCAGCGAATGCAGTTCCAAGGGACAGTGAAAACCAGCTACAGCTTTCAGTGCTGGCAGCTTTCCTGTGGGTGCAATCTCTGGACGTTTCCAATTTCACTGGCAGGCACTGGGAGAAAGTCACAGAGAGTGTTGCCCCATTAGGAAGCAAAGCTTTAGCAGAGCGCAAATGTCTGTGTGGCAGCGAATGCAGTTCCAAGGGACAGTGAAAACCAGCTACAGCTTTCAGTGCTGGCAGCTTTCCTGTGGGCGCAATCTCTGGACGTTTCCAATTTGGCAGCCGGGCTCTGCCAGAGAGAGATACAGAGTGTTGCCCCATTAGGAAGCAAAGCTTTAGCAGAGCGCGAATGTCTGTGTGGCAGCGAATGCAGTTCCAGGGGACAGTGTAAACCAGCTACATCTTTCAGTGCTGGCAGCTTTCCTGTGGGCGCAATCTCTGGACGTTTCCAATTTCACTGGCAGGCACTGGGAGAAAGTCACAGAGAATGTTGCCCCATTACGAAGCAAAGCTTTAGCAGAGCGCGAATGTCTGTGTGGCAGCGAATGCAGTTCCAAGGGACAGTGAAAACCAGCTACAGCTTTCAGTGCTGGCAGCTTTCCTGTGGGCGCAATCTCTGGACGTTTCCAATTTCACTGCCGGGCTCTGCCAGAGAGAGATACAGAGTGTTGCCCAATTACGAAGCAATGCTTTAGCAGAGCGCGAATGTCTGTGTGGCAGCGAATGCAGTTCCAGGGGACAGTGAAAACCAGCTACATCTTTCAGTGCTGGCAGCTTTCCTGTGGGCGCAATCTCTGGACGTTTCCAATTTCACTGCCAGGCACTGGGAGAAAGTCACAGAGAGTGTTGCCCCATTAGGAAGCAAAGCTTTAGCAGAGCGCGAATATCTGTGTGGCAGCGAATGCAGTTCCAAGGGACAGTGAAAACCAGCTACAGCTTTCAGTGCTGGCAGCTTTCCTGTGGGCGCAATCTCTGGACGTTTCCAATTTGGCAGCCGGGCTCTGCCAGAGAGAGATACAGAGTGTTGCCCCATTAGGAAGCAAAGCTTTAGCAGAGCGCGAATGTCTGTGTGGCAGCGAATGCAGTTCCAAGGGACAGTGAAAACCAGCTACAGCTTTCAGTGCTGGCAGCTTTCCTGTGGGCGCAATCTCTGGACGTTTCCAATTTGGCAGCCGGGCTCTGCCAGAGAGAGATACAGAGTGTTGCCCCATTACGAAGCAATGCTTTAGCAGAGCGCGAATGTCTGTGTGGCAGCGAGTGCAGTTCCAGGGGACAGTGAAAACCAGCTACAGCTTTCAGTGCTGGCAGCTTTCCTGTGGGCGCAATCTCTGGACGTTTCCAATTTGGCAGCCGGGCTCTGCCAGAGAGAGATACAGAGTGTTGCCCCATTAGGAAGCAATGCTTTAGCAGAGCGCGAATGTCTGTGTGGCAGCGAGTGCAGTTCCAGGGGACAGTGAAAACCAGCTACAGCTTTCAGTGCTGGCAGCTTTCCTGTGGGCGCAATCTCTGGACGTTTCCAATTTGGCAGCCGGGCTCTGCCAGAGAGAGATACAGAGTGTTGCCCCATTACGAAGCAATGCTTTAGCAGAGCGCGAATGTCTGTGTGGCAGCGAGTGCAGTTCCAAGGGACAGTGAAAACCAGCTAGAGCTTTCAGTGCTGGCAGCTTTCCTGTGGGCGCAATCTCTGGACGTTTTCAATTTGGCAGCCGGGCTCTGCCAGAGAGAGATACAGAGTGTTGCCCCATTAGGAAGCAAAGCTTTAGCAGAGCGCGAATGTCTGTGTGGCAGCGAATGCAGTTCCAAGGGACAGTGAAAACCAGCTACAGCTTTCAGTGCTGGCAGCTTTCCTGTGGGCGCAATCTCTGGACGTTTCCAATTTCACTGCCGGGCTCTGCCAGAGAGAGATACAGAGTGTTGCCCCATTACGAAGCAATGCTTTAGCAGAGCGCGAATGTCTGTGTGGCAGCGAATGCAGTTCCAAGGGACAGTGAAAACCAGCTACAGCTTTCAGTGCTGGCAGCTTTCCTGTGGGCGCAATCTCTGGACGTTTCCAATTTCACTGCCGGGCTCTGCCAGAGAGAGATACAGAGTGTTGCCCCATTACGAAGCAATGCTTTAGCAGAGCGCGAATGTCAGTGTGGCAGCGAATGCAGTTCCAAGGGACAGTGAAAACCAGCTACAGCTTTCAGTGCTGGCAGCTTTCCTGTGGGCGCAATCTCTGGACGTTTCCAATTTCACTGCCGGGCTCTGCCAGAGAGAGATACAGAGTGTTGCCCCATTAGGAAGCAAAGTTTTAGCAGAGGGCGAATGTCTGTGTGGCAGCGAATGCAGTTCCAAGGGACAGTGAAAACCAGCTACAGCTTTCAGTGCTGGCAGCTTTCCTGTGGGTGCAATCTCTGGACGTTTCCAATTTCACTGGCAGGCACTGGGAGATAGTCACAGAGAGTGTTGCCCCATTAGGAAGCAAAGCTTTAGCAGAGCGCGAATGTCTGTGTGGCAGCGAATGCAGTTCCAAGGGACAGTGAAAACCAGCTACAGCTTTCAGTGCTGGCAGCTTTCCTGTGGGCGCAATCTCTGGACGTTTCCAATTTGGCAGCCGGGCTCTGCCAGAGAGAGATACAGAGTGTTGCCCCATTAGGAAGCAATGCTTTAGCAGAGCGCGAATGTCTGTGTGGCAGCGAGTGCAGTTCCAGGGGACAGTGAAAACCAGCTACAGCTTTCAGTGCTGGCAGCTTTCCTGTGGGCGCAATCTCTGGACGTTTCCAATTTGGCAGCTGGGCTCTGCCAGAGAGAGATACAGAGCGTTGCCCCATTAGGAAGCAAAGCTTTAGCAGAGCGCAAATGTCTGTGTGGCAGCGAATGCAGTTCCAAGGGACAGTGAAAACCAGCTACAGCTTTCAGTGCTGGCAGCTTTCCTGTGGGCGCAATCTCTGGACGTTTCCAATTTCACTGCTGGGCTCTGCCAGAGAGAGATACAGAGTGTTGCCTCATTAGGAAGCAAAGCTTTAGCAGAGCGCGAATGTCTGTGTGGCAGCGAATGCAGTTCCAAGGGACAGTGAAAACCAGCTACAGCTTTCAGTGCTGGCAGCTTTCCTGTGGGCGCAATCTCTGGACGTTTCCAATTTCACTGCCGGGCTCTGCCAGAGAGAGATACAGAGTGTTGCCCCATTACGAAGCAAAGCTTTAGCAGAGCGCGAATGTCTGTGTGGCAGCGAATGCAGTTCCAAGGGACAGTGAAAACCAGCTAGAGCTTTCAGTGCTGGCAGCTTTCCTGTGGGCGCAATCTCTGGACGTTTTCAATTTGGCAGCCGGGCTCTGCCAGAGAGAGATACAGAGTGTTGCCCCATTAGGAAGCAAAGCTTTAGCAGAGCGCGAATGTCTGTGTGGCAGTGAATGCAGTTCCAAGGGACAGTGAAAACCAGCTACAGCTTTCAGTGCTGGCAGCTTTCCTGTGGGCGCAATCTCTGGACGTTTCCAATTTCACTGCCGGGCTCTGCCAGAGAGAGATACAGAGTGTTGCCCCATTACGAAGCAATGCTTTAGCAGAGCGCGAATGTCTGTGTGGCAGCGAATGCAGTTCCAAGGGACAGTGAAAACCAGCTACAGCTTTCAGTGCTGGCAGCTTTCCTGTGGGCGGAATCTCTGGACGTTTCCAATTTCACTGCCGGGCTCTGCCAGAGAGAGATACAGAGTGTTGCCCCATTACGAAGCAATGCTTTAGCAGAGCGCGAAGGTCTGTGTGGCAGCGAATGCAGTTCCAAGGGACAGTGAAAACCAGCTACAGCTTTCAGTGCTGGCAGCTTTCCTGTGGGCGCAATCTCTGGACGTTTCCAATTTCACTGCCGGGCTCTGCCAGAGACAGATACAGAGTGTTGCCCCATTACGAAGCAATGCTTTAGCAGAGCGCGAATGTCTGTGTGGCAGCGAATGCAGTTCCAAGGGACAGTGAAAACCAGCTACAGCTTTCAGTGCTAGCAGCTTTCCTGTGGGCGCAATCTCTGGACGTTTCCAATTTCACTGCCGGGCTCTGCCAGAGAGAGATACAGAGTGTTGCCCCATTACGAAGCAATGCTTTAGCAGAGCGCGAATGTCTGTGTGGCAGCGAATGCAGTTCCAAGGGACAGTGAAAACCAGCTACAGCTTTCAGTGCTGGCAGCTTTCCTGTGGGCGCAATCTCTGGACGTTTCCAATTTCACTGCTGGGCTCTGCCAGAGAGAGATACAGAGTGTTGCCTCATTAGGAAGCAAAGCTTTAGCAGAGCGCGAATGTCTGTGTGGCAGCAAATGCAGTTCCAAGGGACAGTGAAAACCAGCCACATCTTTCAGTGCTGGCAGCTTTCCTGTGGGCGCAATCTCTGGACGTTTCCAATTTCACTGCCGGGCTCTGCCAGAGAGAGATACAGAGTGTTGCCCCATTACGAAGCAAAGCTTTAGCAGAGCGCGAATGTCTGTGTGGCAGCGAATGCAGTTCCAGGGGACAGTGAAAACCAGCTACATCTTTCAGTGCTGGCAGCTTTCCTGTGGGCGCAATCTCTGGACGTTTCCAATTTGGCAGCCGGGCTCTGCCAGAGAGAGATACAGAGTGTTGCCCCATTAGGAAGCAAAGCTTTAGCACAGCGCGAATGTCTGTGTGGCAGCGAATGCAGTTCCAAGCGACAGTGAAAACCAGCTACAGCTTTCAGTGCTGGCAGCTTTCCTGTGGGCGCAATCTCTGGACGTTTCCAATTTCACTGCCGGGCTCTGCCAGAGAGAGATACAGAGTGTTGCCCCATTAGGAAGCAAAGCTTTAGCAGAGCGCGAATGTCTGTGTGGCAGCGAATGCAGTTCCAGGGGACAGTGAAAACCAGCTACAGCTTTCAGTGCTGGCAGCTTTCCTGTGGGCGCAATCTCTGGACGTTTCCAATTTCACTGCCAGGCACTGGGAGAAATTCACAGAGAGTGTTGCCCCATTACGAAGCAAAGCTTTAGCAGAGCGCGAATATCTGTGTGGCAGCGAATGCAGTTCCAAGGGACAGTGAAAACCAGCTACAGCTTTCAGTGCTGGCAGCTTTCCTGTGGGCGCAATCTCTGGACGTTTCCAATTTGGCAGCCGGGCTCTGCCAGAGAGAGATACAGAGTGTTGCCCCATTAGGAAGCAAAGCTTTAGCAGAGCGCGAATGTCTGTGTGGCAGCGAATGCAGTTCCAGGGGACAGTGAAAACCAGCTACATCTTTCAGTGCTGGCAGCTTTCCTGTGGGCGCAATCTCTGGACGTTTCCAATTTCACTGGCAGGCACTGGGAGATAGTCACAGAGAGTGTTGCCCCATTACGAAGCAAAGCTTTAGCAGAGCGCGAATGTCTGTGTGGCAGCGAATGCAGTTCCAAGGGACAGTGAAAACCAGCTACAGCTTTCAGTGCTGGCAGCTTTCCTGTGGGCGCAATCTCTGGACGTTTCCAATTTCAATGCCGGACTCTGCCAGAGAGAGATACAGAGCGTTGCCCCATTAGGAAGCAAAGCTTTAGAAGAACGCGAATGTCTGTGTGGCAGCGAATGCAGTTCCAAGGGACAGTGAAAACCAGCTACAGCTTTCAGTGCTGGCAGCTTTCCTGTGGGCGCAATCTCTGGACGTTTCCAATTTCACTGCCGGGCTCTGCCAGAGAGAGATACAGAGTGTTGCCCCATTAGGAAGCAAAGCTTTAGCAGAGCGCGAATGTCTGTGTGGCAGCGAATGCAGTTCCAAGGGACAGTGAAAACCAGCTACAGCTTTCAGTGCTGGCAGCTTTCCTGTGGGCGCAATCTCTGGACGTTTCCAATTTCACTGCCGGGCTCTGCCAGAGAGAGATACAGAGTGTTGCCCCATTAGGAAGCAAAGCTTTAGCACAGCGCGAATGTCTGTGTGGCAGCGAATGCAGTTCCAGGGGACAGTGAAAACCAGCTACATCTTTCAGTGCTGGCAGATTTCCTGTGGGCGCAATCTCTGGACGTTTCCAATTTCACTGCCAGGCACTGGGAGAAAGTCACAGAGAGTGTTGCCCCATTAGGAAGCAAAGCTTTAGCAGAGCGCGAATATCTGTGTGGCAGCGAATGCAGTTCCAAGGGACAGTGAAAACCAGCTACAGCTTTCAGTGCTGGCAGCTTTCCTGTGGGCGCAATCTCTGGACGTTTCCAATTTGGCAGCCGGGCTCTGCCAGAGAGAGATACAGAGTGTTGCCCCATTAGGAAGCAAAGCTTTAGCAGAGCGCGAATGTCTGTGTGGCAGCGAATGCAGTTCCAAGGGACAGTGAAAACCAGCTACAGCTTTCAGTGCTGGCAGCTTTCCTGTGGGCGCAATCTCTGGACGTTTCCAATTTCACTGCCGGGCTCTGCCAGAGAGAGATACAGAGTGTTGCCCCATTACGAAGCAATGCTTTAGCAGAGCGCGAATGTCTGTGTGGCAGCGAATGCAGTTCCAAGGGACAGTGAAAAGCAGCTACATCTTTCAGTGCTGGCAGCTTTCCTGTGGGCGCAATCTGTGGACGTTTCCAATTTGGCAGCCGGGCTCTGCCAGAGAGAGATACAGAGTGTTGCCCAATTACGAAGCAATGCTTTAGCAGAGCGCGAATGTCTGTGTGGCAGCGAATGCAGTTCCAAGGGACAGTGAAAAGCAACTACATCTTTCAGTGCTGGCAGCTTTCCTGTGGGCGCAATCTGTGGACGTTTCCAATTTGGCAGCCGGGCTCTGCCAGAGAGAGATACAGAGTGTTGCCCAATTACGAAGCAATGCTTTAGCAGAGCGCGAATGTCTGTGTGGCACCGAATGCAGTTCCAAGGGACAGTGAAAACCAGCTACATCTTTCAGTGCTGGCAGCTTTCCTGTGGGTGGAATCTCTGGACGTTTCCAATTTCACTGGCAGGCACTGGGAGAAAGTCACAGAGAGTGTTGCCCCATTAGGAAGCAAAGCTTTAGCAGAGCGCGAATGTCTGTGTGGCAGCGAATGCAGTTCCAAGGGACAGTGAAAACCAGCTACAGCTTTCAGTGCTGGCAGCTTTCCTGTGGGCGCAATCTCTGGACGTTTCCAATTTCACTGCCGGGCTCTGCCAGAGAGAGATACAGAGTGTTGCCCCATTAGGAAGCAAAGCTTTAGCAGAGCGCGAATGTCTGTGTGGCAGCGAATGCAGTTCCAGGGGACAGTGAAAACCAGCTACATCTTTCAGTGCTGGCAGCTTTCCTGTGGGCGCAATCTCTGGACGTTTCCAATTTCACTGGCAGGCACTGGGAGATAGTCACAGAGAGTGTTGCCCCATTACGAAGCAAAGCTTTAGCAGAGCGCGAATGTCTGTGTGGCAGCGAATGCAGTTCCAAGGGACAGTGAAAACCAGCTACAGCTTTCAGTGCTGGCAGCTTTCCTGTGGGCGCAATCTCTGGACGTTTCCAATTTGGCAGCCGGGCTCTGCCAGAGAGAGATACAGAGCGTTGCCCCATTAGGAAGCAAAGCTTTAGCAGAGCGCGAATGTCTGTGTGGCAGCGAATGCAGTTCCAAGGGACAGTGAAAACCAGCTACATCTTTCAGTGCTGGCAGCTTTCCTGTGGGCGCAATCTCTGGACGTTTCCAATTTCAATGCCGGGCTCTGCCAGAGAGAGATACAGAGTGTTGCCCCATTAGGAAGCAAAGCTTTAGCAGAGCGCGAATGTCTGTGTGGCAGCGAATGCAGTTCCAAGGGACAGTGAAAACCAGCTACAGCTTTCAGTGCTGGCAGCTTTCCTGTGGGTGCAATCTCTGGACGTTTCCAATTTCACTGGCAGGCACTGGGAGAAAGTCACAGAGAGTGTTGCCCCATTAGGAAGCAAAGCTTTAGCAGAGCGAAAATGTCTGTGTGGCAGCGAATGCAGTTCCAAGGGACAGTGAAAACCAGCTACAGCTTTCAGTGCTGGCAGCTTTCCTGTGGGCGCAATCTCTGGACGTTTCCAATTTCACTGCCGGACTCTGCCAGAGAGAGATACAGAGTGTTGCCCCATTAGGAAGCAAAGCTTTAGCAGAACGCGAATGTCTGTGTGGCAGCGAATGCAGATCCAAGGGACAGTGAAAACCAGCTACAGCTTTCAGTGCTGGCAGCTTTCCTGTGGGCGCAATCTCTGGACGTTTCTAATTTCACTGCCGGGCTCTGCCAGAGAGAGATACAGAGTGTTGCCCCATTAGGAAGCAAAGCTTTAGCAGAGCGCGAATGTCTGTGTGGCAGCGAATGCAGTTCCAGGGGACAGTGTAAACCAGCTACATCTTTCAGTGCTGGCAGCTTTCCTGTAGGCGCAATCTCTGGACGTTTCCAATTTCACTGGCAGGCACTGGGAGAAAGTCACAGAGAATGTTGCCCCATTACGAAGCAAAGCTTTAGCAGAGCGCGAATGTCTGTGTGGCAGCGAATGCAGTTCCAAGGGACAGTGAAAACCAGCTACAGCTTTCAGTGCTGGCAGCTTTCCTGTGGGCGCAATCTCTGGACGTTTCCAATTTCACTGCCGGGCTCTGCCAGAGAGAGATACAGAGTGTTGCCCAATTACGAAGCAATGCTTTAGCAGAGCGCGAATGTCTGTGTGGCAGCGAATGCAGTTCCAGGGGACAGTGAAAACCAGCTACATCTTTCAGTGCTGGCAGCTTTCCTGTGGGCGCAATCTCTGGACGTTTCCAATTTCACTGCCAGGCACTGGGAGAAAGTCACAGAGAGTGTTGCCCCATTAGGAAGCAAAGCTTTAGCAGAGCGCGAATATCTGTGTGGCAGCGAATGCAGTTCCAAGGGACAGTGAAAACCAGCTACAGCTTTCAGTGCTGGCAGCTTTCCTGTGGGCGCAATCTCTGGACGTTTCCAATTTGGCAGCCGGGCTCTGCCAGAGAGAGATACAGAGTGTTGCCCCATTAGGAAGCAAAGCTTTAGCAGAGCGCGAATGTCTGTGTGGCAGCGAATGCAGTTCCAAGGGACAGTGAAAACCAGCTACAGCTTTCAGTGCTGGCAGCTTTCCTGTGGGCGCAATCTCTGGACGTTTCCAATTTGGCAGCCGGGCTCTGCCAGAGAGAGATACAGAGTGTTGCCCCATTAGGAAGCAATGCTTTAGCAGAGCGCGAATGTCTGTGTGGCAGCGAGTGCAGTTCCAGGGGACAGTGAAAACCAGCTACAGCTTTCAGTGCTGGCAGCTTTCCTGTGGGCGCAATCTCTGGACGTTTCCAATTTGGCAGCCGGGCTCTGCCAGAGAGAGATACAGAGTGTTGCCCCATTAGGAAGCAATGCTTTAGCAGAGCGCGAATGTCTGTGTGGCAGCGAGTGCAGTTCCAGGGGACAGTGAAAACCAGCTACAGCTTTCAGTGCTGGCAGCTTTCCTGTGGGCGCAATCTCTGGACGTTTCCAATTTCACTGCCGGGCTCTGCCAGAGAGAGATATAGAGTGTTGCCCCATTAGGAAGCAAAGCTTTAGCAGAGCGCGAATGTCTGTGTGGCAGCGAATGCAGTTCCAGGGGACAGTGAAAACCAGCTACATCTTTCAGTGCTGGCAGATTTCCTGTGGGCGCAATCTCTGGACGTTTCCAATTTCACTGCCAGGCACTGGGAGAAAGTCACAGAGAGTGTTGCCCCATTAGGAAGCAAAGCTTTAGCAGAGCGCGAATATCTGTGTGGCAGCGAATGCAGTTCCAAGGGACAGTGAAAACCAGCTACAGCTTTCAGTGCTGGCAGCTTTCCTGTGGGCGCAATCTCTGGACGTTTCCAATTTGGCAGCCGGGCTCTGCCAGAGAGAGATACAGAGTGTTGCCCCATTAGGAAGCAAAGCTTTAGCAGAGCGCGAATGTCTGTGTGGCAGCGAATGCAGTTCCAAGGGACAGTGAAAACCAGCTACAGCTTTCAGTGCTGGCAGCTTTCCTGTGGGCGCAATCTCTGGACGTTTCCAATTTGGCAGCCGGGCTCTGCCAGAGAGAGATACAGAGTGTTGCCCCATTACGAAGCAATGCTTTAGCAGAGCGCGAATGTCTGTGTGGCAGCGAATGCAGTTCCAAGGGACAGTGAAAAGCAGCTACATCTTTCAGTGCTGGCAGCTTTCCTGTGGGCGCAATCTGTGGACGTTTCCAATTTGGCAGCCGGGCTCTGCCAGAGAGAGATACAGAGTGTTGCCCAATTACGAAGCAATGCTTTAGCAGAGCGCGAATGTCTGTGTGGCAGCGAATGCAGTTCCAAGGGACAGTGAAAAGCAACTACATCTTTCAGTGCTGGCAGCTTTCCTGTGGGCGCAATCTGTGGACGTTTCCAATTTGGCAGCCGGGCTCTGCCAGAGAGAGATACAGAGTGTTGCCCAATTACGAAGCAATGCTTTAGCAGAGCGCGAATGTCTGTGTGGCACCGAATGCAGTTCCAAGGGACAGTGAAAACCAGCTACATCTTTCAGTGCTGGCAGCTTTCCTGTGGGTGGAATCTCTGGACGTTTCCAATTTCACTGGCAGGCACTGGGAGAAAGTCACAGAGAGTGTTGCCCCATTAGGAAGCAAAGCTTTAGCAGAGCGCGAATGTCTGTGTGGCAGCGAATGCAGTTCCAAGGGACAGTGAAAACCAGCTACAGCTTTCAGTGCTGGCAGCTTTCCTGTGGGCGCAATCTCTGGACGTTTCCAATTTGGCAGCCGGGCTCTGCCAGAGAGAGATACAGAGCGTTGCCCCATTAGGAAGCAAAGCTTTAGCAGAGCGCGAATGTCTGTGTGGCAGCGAATGCAGTTCCAAGGGACAGTGAAAACCAGCTACATCTTTCAGTGCTGGCAGCTTTCCTGTGGGCGCAATCTCTGGACGTTTCCAATTTCAATGCCGGGCTCTGCCAGAGAGAGATACAGAGTGTTGCCCCATTAGGAAGCAAAGCTTTAGCAGAGCGCGAATGTCTGTGTGGCAGCGAATGCAGTTCCAAGGGACAGTGAAAACCAGCTACAGCTTTCAGTGCTGGCAGCTTTCCTGTGGGTGCAATCTCTGGACGTTTCCAATTTCACTGGCAGGCACTGGGAGAAAGTCACAGAGAGTGTTGCCCCATTAGGAAGCAAAGCTTTAGCAGAGCGCAAATGTCTGTGTGGCAGCGAATGCAGTTCCAAGGGACAGTGAAAACCAGCTACAGCTTTCAGTGCTGGCAGCTTTCCTGTGGGCGCAATCTCTGGACGTTTCCAATTTCACTGCCGGACTCTGCCAGAGAGAGATACAGAGTGTTGCCCCATTAGGAAGCAAAGCTTTAGCAGAACGCGAATGTCTGTGTGGCAGCGAATGCAGATCCAAGGGACAGTGAAAACCAGCTACAGCTTTCAGTGCTGGCAGCTTTCCTGTGGGCGCAATCTCTGGACGTTTCTAATTTCACTGCCGGGCTCTGCCAGAGAGAGATACAGAGTGTTGCCCCATTAGGAAGCAAAGCTTTAGCAGAGCGCGAATGTCTGTGTGGCAGCGAATGCAGTTCCAGGGGACAGTGTAAACCAGCTACATCTTTCAGTGCTGGCAGCTTTCCTGTAGGCGCAATCTCTGGACGTTTCCAATTTCACTGGCAGGCACTGGGAGAAAGTCACAGAGAATGTTGCCCCATTACGAAGCAAAGCTTTAGCAGAGCGCGAATGTCTGTGTGGCAGCGAATGCAGTTCCAAGGGACAGTGAAAACCAGCTACAGCTTTCAGTGCTGGCAGCTTTCCTGTGGGCGCAATCTCTGGACGTTTCCAATTTCACTGCCGGGCTCTGCCAGAGAGAGATACAGAGTGTTGCCCAATTACGAAGCAATGCTTTAGCAGAGCGCGAATGTCTGTGTGGCAGCGAATGCAGTTCCAGGGGACAGTGAAAACCAGCTACATCTTTCAGTGCTGGCAGCTTTCCTGTGGGCGCAATCTCTGGACGTTTCCAATTTCACTGCCAGGCACTGGGAGAAAGTCACAGAGAGTGTTGCCCCATTAGGAAGCAAAGCTTTAGCAGAGCGCGAATATCTGTGTGGCAGCGAATGCAGTTCCAAGGGACAGTGAAAACCAGCTACAGCTTTCAGTGCTGGCAGCTTTCCTGTGGGCGCAATCTCTGGACGTTTCCAATTTGGCAGCCGGGCTCTGCCAGAGAGAGATACAGAGTGTTGCCCCATTAGGAAGCAAAGCTTTAGCAGAGCGCGAATGTCTGTGTGGCAGCGAATGCAGTTCCAAGGGACAGTGAAAACCAGCTACAGCTTTCAGTGCTGGCAGCTTTCCTGTGGGCGCAATCTCTGGACGTTTCCAATTTGGCAGCCGGGCTCTGCCAGAGAGAGATACAGAGTGTTGCCCCATTACGAAGCAATGCTTTAGCAGAGCGCGAATGTCTGTGTGGCAGCGAGTGCAGTTCCAGGGGACAGTGAAAACCAGCTACAGCTTTCAGTGCTGGCAGCTTTCCTGTGGGCGCAATCTCTGGACGTTTCCAATTTGGCAGCCGGGCTCTGCCAGAGAGAGATACAGAGTGTTGCCCCATTAGGAAGCAATGCTTTAGCAGAGCGCGAATGTCTGTGTGGCAGCGAGTGCAGTTCCAGGGGACAGTGAAAACCAGCTACAGCTTTCAGTGCTGGCAGCTTTCCTGTGGGCGCAATCTCTGGACGTTTCCAATTTGGCAGCCGGGCTCTGCCAGAGAGAGATACAGAGTGTTGCCCCATTACGAAGCAATGCTTTAGCAGAGCGCGAATGTCTGTGTGGCAGCGAGTGCAGTTCCAAGGGACAGTGAAAACCAGCTAGAGCTTTCAGTGCTGGCAGCTTTCCTGTGGGCGCAATCTCTGGACGTTTTCAATTTGGCAGCCGGGCTCTGCCAGAGAGAGATACAGAGTGTTGCCCCATTAGGAAGCAAAGCTTTAGCAGAGCGCGAATGTCTGTGTGGCAGCGAATGCAGTTCCAAGGGACAGTGAAAACCAGCTACAGCTTTCAGTGCTGGCAGCTTTCCTGTGGGCGCAATCTCTGGACGTTTCCAATTTCACTGCCGGGCTCTGCCAGAGAGAGATACAGAGTGTTGCCCCATTACGAAGCAATGCTTTAGCAGAGCGCGAATGTCAGTGTGGCAGCGAATGCAGTTCCAAGGGACAGTGAAAACCAGCTACAGCTTTCAGTGCTGGCAGCTTTCCTGTGGGCGCAATCTCTGGACGTTTCCAATTTCACTGCCGGGCTCTGCCAGAGAGAGATACAGAGTGTTGCCCCATTAGGAAGCAAAGTTTTAGCAGAGGGCGAATGTCTGTGTGGCAGCGAATGCAGTTCCAAGGGACAGTGAAAACCAGCTACAGCTTTCAGTGCTGGCAGCTTTCCTGTGGGTGCAATCTCTGGACGTTTCCAATTTCACTGGCAGGCACTGGGAGATAGTCACAGAGAGTGTTGCCCCATTAGGAAGCAAAGCTTTAGCAGAGCGCGAATGTCTGTGTGGCAGCGAATGCAGTTCCAAGGGACAGTGAAAACCAGCTACAGCTTTCAGTGCTGGCAGCTTTTCTGTGGGCGCAATCTCTGGACGTTTCCAATTTGGCAGCCGGGCTCTGCCAGAGAGAGATACAGAGTGTTGCCCCATTAGGAAGCAATGCTTTAGCAGAGCGCGAATGTCTGTGTGGCAGCGAGTGCAGTTCCAGGGGACAGTGAAAACCAGCTACAGCTTTCAGTGCTGGCAGCTTTCCTGTGGGCGCAATCTCTGGACGTTTCCAATTTGGCAGCTGGGCTCTGCCAGAGAGAGATACAGAGCGTTGCCCCATTAGGAAGCAAAGCTTTAGCAGAGCGCAAATGTCTGTGTGGCAGCGAATG
Organism: Mycteria americana; assembly: GCF_035582795.1. Taxonomy (NCBI): domain Eukaryota; kingdom Metazoa; phylum Chordata; class Aves; order Ciconiiformes; family Ciconiidae; genus Mycteria; species Mycteria americana. The sequence goes on from NW_027445623.1 coordinate 493,536, forward strand.
CAGTTCCAAGGGACAGTGAAAACCAGCTACAGCTTTCAGTGCTGGCAGCTTTCCTGTGGGCGCAATCTCTGGACGTTTCCAATTTCACTGCTGGGCTCTGCCAGAGAGAGATACAGAGTGTTGCCTCATTAGGAAGCAAAGCTTTAGCAGAGCGCGAATGTCTGTGTGGCAGCGAATGCAGTTCCAAGGGACAGTGAAAACCAGCTACAGCTTTCAGTGCTGGCAGCTTTCCTGTGGGCGCAATCTCTGGACGTTTCCAATTTCACTGCCGGGCTCTGCCAGAGAGAGATACAGAGTGTTGCCCCATTACGAAGCAAAGCTTTAGCAGAGCGCGAATGTCTGTGTGGCAGCGAATGCAGTTCCAAGGGACAGTGAAAACCAGCTAGAGCTTTCAGTGCTGGCAGCTTTCCTGTGGTCGCAATCTCTGGACGTTTTCAATTTGGCAGCCGGGCTCTGCCAGAGAGAGATACAGAGTGTTGCCCCATTAGGAAGCAAAGCTTTAGCAGAGCGCGAATGTCTGTGTGGCAGTGAATGCAGTTCCAAGGGACAGTGAAAACCAGCTACAGCTTTCAGTGCTGGCAGCTTTCCTGTGGGCGCAATCTCTGGACGTTTCCAATTTCACTGCCGGGCTCTGCCAGAGAGAGATACAGAGTGTTGCCCCATTACGAAGCAATGCTTTAGCAGAGCGCGAAGGTCTGTGTGGCAGCGAATGCAGTTCCAAGGGACAGTGAAAACCAGCTACAGCTTTCAGTGCTGGCAGCTTTCCTGTGGGCGGAATCTCTGGACGTTTCCAATTTCACTGCCGGGCTCTGCCAGAGAGAGATACAGAGTGTTGCCCCATTACGAAGCAATGCTTTAGCAGAGCGCGAAGGTCTGTGTGGCAGCGAATGCAGTTCCAAGGGACAGTGAAAACCAGCTACAGCTTTCAGTGCTGGCAGCTTTCCTGTGGGCGCAATCTCTGGACGTTTCCAATTTCACTGCCGGGCTCTGCCAGAGACAGATACAGAGTGTTGCCCCATTACGAAGCAATGCTTTAGCAGAGCGCGAATGTCTGTGTGGCAGCGAATGCAGTTCCAAGGGACAGTGAAAACCAGCTACAGCTTTCAGTGCTAGCAGCTTTCCTGTGGGCGCAATCTCTGGACGTTTCCAATTTCACTGCCGGGCTCTGCCAGAGAGAGATACAGAGTGTTGCCCCATTACGAAGCAATGCTTTAGCAGAGCGCGAATGTCTGTGTGGCAGCGAATGCAGTTCCAAGGGACAGTGAAAACCAGCTACAGCTTTCAGTGCTGGCAGCTTTCCTGTGGGCGCAATCTCTGGACGTTTCCAATTTCACTGCTGGGCTCTGCCAGAGAGAGATACAGAGTGTTGCCTCATTAGGAAGCAAAGCTTTAGCAGAGCGCGAATGTCTGTGTGGCAGCGAATGCAGTTCCAAGGGACAGTGAAAACCAGCCACATCTTTCAGTGCTGGCAGCTTTCCTGTGGGCGCAATCTCTGGACGTTTCCAATTTCACTGCCGGGCTCTGCCAGAGAGAGATACAGAGTGTTGCCCCATTACGAAGCAAAGCTTTAGCAGAGCGCGAATGTCTGTGTGGCAGCGAATGCAGTTCCAGGGGACAGTGAAAACCAGCTACATCTTTCAGTGCTGGCAGCTTTCCTGTGGGCGCAATCTCTGGACGTTTCCAATTTCACTGCCGGGCTCTGCCAGAGAGAGATACAGAGTGTTGCCCCATTAGGAAGCAAAGCTTTAGCAGAGCGCGAATGTCTGTGTGGCAGCGAATGCAGTTCCAGGGGACAGTGAAAACCAGCTACAGCTTTCAGTGCTGGCAGGTTTCCTGTGGGCGCAATCTCTGGACGTTTCCAATTTCACTGCCAGGCACTGGGAGAAATTCACAGAGAGTGTTGCCCCATTACGAAGCAAAGCTTTAGCAGAGCGCGAATATCTGTGTGGCAGCGAATGCAGTTCCAAGGGACAGTGAAAACCAGCTACAGCTTTCAGTGCTGGCAGCTTTCCTGTGGGCGCAATCTCTGGACGTTTCCAATTTGGCAGCCGGGCTCTGCCAGAGAGAGATACAGAGTGTTGCCCCATTAGGAAGCAAAGCTTTAGCAGAGCGCGAATGTCTGTGTGGCAGCGAATGCAGTTCCAGGGGACAGTGAAAACCAGCTACATCTTTCAGTGCTGGCAGCTTTCCTGTGGGCGCAATCTCTGGACGTTTCCAATTTCACTGGCAGGCACTGGGAGATAGTCACAGAGAGTGTTGCCCCATTACGAAGCAAAGCTTTAGCAGAGCGCGAATGTCTGTGTGGCAGCGAATGCAGTTCCAAGGGACAGTGAAAACCAGCTACAGCTTTCAGTGCTGGCAGCTTTCCTGTGGGCGCAATCTCTGGACGTTTCCAATTTCAATGCCGGACTCTGCCAGAGAGAGATACAGAGCGTTGCCCCATTAGGAAGCAAAGCTTTAGAAGAACGCGAATGTCTGTGTGGCAGCGAATGCAGTTCCAAGGGACAGTGAAAACCAGCTACAGCTTTCAGTGCTGGCAGCTTTCCTGTGGGCGCAATCTCTGGACGTTTCCAATTTCACTGCCGGGCTCTGCCAGAGAGAGATACAGAGTGTTGCCCCATTAGGAAGCAAAGCTTTAGCAGAGCGCGAATGTCTGTGTGGCAGCGAATGCAGTTCCAAGGGACAGTGAAAACCAGCTACAGCTTTCAGTGCTGGCAGCTTTCCTGTGGGCGCAATCTCTGGACGTTTCCAATTTCACTGCCGGGCTCTGCCAGAGAGAGATACAGAGTGTTGCCCCATTAGGAAGCAAAGCTTTAGCAGAGCGCGAATGTCTGTGTGGCAGCGAATGCAGTTCCAGGGGACAGTGAAAACCAGCTACATCTTTCAGTGCTGGCAGATTTCCTGTGGGCGCAATCTCTGGACGTTTCCAATTTCACTGCCAGGCACTGGGAGAAAGTCACAGAGAGTGTTGCCCCATTAGGAAGCAAAGCTTTAGCAGAGCGCGAATATCTGTGTGGCAGCGAATGCAGTTCCAAGGGACAGTGAAAACCAGCTACATCTTTCAGTGCTGGCAGCTTTCCTGTGGGCGCAATCTCTGGACGTTTCCAATTTGGCAGCCGGGCTCTGCCAGAGAGAGATACAGAGTGTTGCCCCATTAGGAAGCAAAGCTTTAGCAGAGCGCGAATGTCTGTGTGGCAGCGAATGCAGTTCCAAGGGACAGTGAAAACCAGCTACAGCTTTCAGTGCTGGCAGCTTTCCTGTGGGCGCAATCTCTGGACGTTTCCAATTTCACTGCCGGGCTCTGCCAGAGAGAGATACAGAGTGTTGCCCCATTACGAAGCAATGCTTTAGCAGAGCGCGAATGTCTGTGTGGCAGCGAATGCAGTTCCAAGGGACAGTGAAAAGCAGCTACATCTTTCAGTGCTGGCAGCTTTCCTGTGGGCGCAATCTGTGAACGTTTCCAATTTGGCAGCCGGGCTCTGCCAGAGAGAGATACAGAGTGTTGCCCAATTACGAAGCAATGCTTTAGCAGAGCGCGAATGTCTGTGTGGCACCGAATGCAGTTCCAAGGGACAGTGAAAACCAGCTACATCTTTCAGTGCTGGCAGCTTTCCTGTGGGTGGAATCTCTGGACGTTTCCAATTTCACTGGCAGGCACTGGGAGAAAGTCACAGAGAGTGTTGCCCCATTAGGAAGCAAAGCTTTAGCAGAGCGCGAATGTCTGTGTGGCAGCGAATGCAGTTCCAAGGGACAGTGAAAACCAGCTACAGCTTTCAGTGCTGGCAGCTTTCCTGTGGGCGCAATCTCTGGACGTTTCCAATTTCACTGCCGGACTCTGCCAGAGAGAGATACAGAGTGTTGCCCCATTAGGAAGCAAAGCTTTAGCAGAACGCGAATGTCTGTGTGGCAGCGAATGCAGATCCAAGGGACAGTGAAAACCAGCTACAGCTTTCAGTGCTGGCAGCTTTCCTGTGGGCGCAATCTCTGGACGTTTCTAATTTCACTGCCGGGCTCTGCCAGAGAGAGATACAGAGTGTTGCCCCATTAGGAAGCAAAGCTTTAGCAGAGCATGAATGTCTGTGTGGCAGCGAATGCAGTTCCAGGGGACAGTGTAAACCAGCTACATCTTTCAGTGCTGGCAGCTTTCCTGTGGGCGCAATCTCTGGACGTTTCCAATTTCACTGGCAGGCACTGGGAGAAAGTCACAGAGAATGTTGCCCCATTACGAAGCAAAGCTTTAGCAGAGCGCGAATGTCTGTGTGGCAGCGAATGCAGTTCCAAGGGACAGTGAAAACCAGCTACAGCTTTCAGTGCTGGCAGCTTTCCTGTGGGCGCAATCTCTGGACGTTTCCAATTTCACTGCCGGGCTCTGCCAGAGAGAGATACAGAGTGTTGCCCAATTACGAAGCAATGCTTTAGCAGAGCGCGAATGTCTGTGTGGCAGCGAATGCAGTTCCAGGGGACAGTGAAAACCAGCTACATCTTTCAGTGCTGGCAGCTTTCCTGTGGGCGCAATCTCTGGACGTTTCCAATTTCACTGCCAGGCACTGGGAGAAAGTCACAGAGAGTGTTGCCCCATTAGGAAGCAAAGCTTTAGCAGAGCGCGAATATCTGTGTGGCAGCGAATGCAGTTCCAAGGGACAGTGAAAACCAGCTACAGCTTTCAGTGCTGGCAGCTTTCCTGTGGGCGCAATCTCTGGACGTTTCCAATTTGGCAGCCGGGCTCTGCCAGAGAGAGATACAGAGTGTTGCCCCATTAGGAAGCAAAGCTTTAGCAGAGCGCGAATGTCTGTGTGGCAGCGAATGCAGTTCCAAGGGACAGTGAAAACCAGCTACAGCTTTCAGTGCTGGCAGCTTTCCTGTGGGCGCAATCTCTGGACGTTTCCAATTTCACTGCCGGGCTCTGCCAGAGAGAGATACAGAGTGTTGCCCCATTACGAAGCAATGCTTTAGCAGAGCGCGAATGTCTGTGTGGCAGCGAATGCAGTTCCAAGGGACAGTGAAAAGCAGCTACATCTTTCAGTGCTGGCAGCTTTCCTGTGGGCGCAATCTGTGGACGTTTCCAATTTGGCAGCCGGGCTCTGCCAGAGAGAGATACAGAGTGTTGCCCAATTACGAAGCAATGCTTTAGCAGAGCGCGAATGTCTGTGTGGCACCGAATGCAGTTCCAAGGGACAGTGAAAACCAGCTACATCTTTCAGTGCTGGCAGCTTTCCTGTGGGTGGAATCTCTGGACATTTCCAATTTCACTGGCAGGCACTGGGAGAAAGTCACAGAGAGTGTTGCCCCATTAGGAAGCAAAGCTTTAGCAGAGCGCGAATGTCTGTGTGGCAGCGAATGCAGTTCCAAGGGACAGTGAAAACCAGCTACAGCTTTCAGTGCTGGCAGCTTTCCTGTGGGCGCAATCTCTGGACGTTTCCAATTTCACTGCCGGGCTCTGCCAGAGAGAGATACAGAGTGTTGCCCCATTAGGAAGCAAAGCTTTAGCAGAGCGCGAATGTCTGTGTGGCAGCGAATGCAGTTCCAGGGGACAGTGAAAACCAGCTACATCTTTCAGTGCTGGCAGCTTTCCTGTGGGCGCAATCTCTGGACGTTTCCAATTTCACTGGCAGGCACTGGGAGATAGTCACAGAGAGTGTTGCCCCATTACGAAGCAAAGCTTTAGCAGAGCGCGAATGTCTGTGTGGCAGCGAATGCAGTTCCAAGGGACAGTGAAAACCAGCTACAGCTTTCAGTGCTGGCAGCTTTCCTGTGGGCGCAATCTCTGGACGTTTCCAATTTGGCAGCCGGGCTCTGCCAGAGAGAGATACAGAGCGTTGCCCCATTAGGAAGCAAAGCTTTAGCAGAGCGCGAATGTCTGTGTGGCAGCGAATGCAGTTCCAAGGGACAGTGAAAACCAGCTACATCTTTCAGTGCTGGCAGCTTTCCTGTGGGCGCAATCTCTGGACGTTTCCAATTTCAATGCCGGACTCTGCCAGAGAGAGATACAGAGCGTTGCCCCATTAGGAAGCAAAGCTTTAGAAGAACGCGAATGTCTGTGTGGCAGCGAATGCAGTTCCAAGGGACAGTGAAAACCAGCTACAGCTTTCAGTGCTGGCAGCTTTCCTGTGGGCGCAATCTCTGGACGTTTCCAATTTCACTGCCGGGCTCTGCCAGAGAGAGATACAGAGTGTTGCCCCATTAGGAAGCAAAGCTTTAGCAGAGCGCGAATGTCTGTGTGGCAGCGAATGCAGTTCCAAGGGACAGTGAAAACCAGCTACAGCTTTCAGTGCTGGCAGCTTTCCTGTGGGTGCAATCTCTGGACGTTTCCAATTTCACTGCCGGGCTCTGCCAGAGAGAGATACAGAGTGTTGCCCCATTACGAAGCAATGCTTTAGCAGAGCGCGAATGTCTGTGTGGCAGCGAATGCAGTTCCAAGGGACAGTGAAAACCAGCTACATCTTTCAGTGCTGGCAGCTTTCCTGTGGGTGCAATCTCTGGACGTTTCCAATTTCACTGGCAGGCACTGGGAGAAAGTCACAGAGAGTGTTACCCCATTAGGAAGCAAAGCTTTAGCAGAGCGCAAATGTCTGTGTGGCAGCGAATGCAGTTCCAAGGGACAGTGAAAACCAGCTACAGCTTTCAGTGCTGGCAGCTTTCCTGTGGGCGCAATCTCTGGACGTTTCCAATTTCACTGCCGGGCTCTGCCAGAGAGAGATACAGAGTGTTGCCCCATTACGAAGCAATGCTTTAGCAGAGCGCGAATGTCTGTGTGGCAGCGAGTGCAGTTCCAGGGGACAGTGAAAACCAGCTAGAGCTTTCAGTGCTGGCAGCTTTCCTGTGGGCGCAATCTCTGGACCTTTCCAATTTGGCAGCCGGGCTCTGCCAGAGAGAGATACAGAGTGTTGCCCCATTAGGAAGCAAAGCTTTAGCAGAGCGCGAATGACTGTGTGGCAGCGAGTGCAGTTCCAGGGGACAGTGAAAACCAGCTACAGCTTTCAGTGCTGGCAGCTTTCCTGTGGGCGCAATCTCTGGACGTTTCCAATTTCACTGCCAGGCACTGGGAGAAAGTCATACAGAGTGTTGCCCCATTAGGAAGCAAAGCTTTAGCACAGCGCGAATGTCTGTGTGGCAGCGAATGCAGTTCCAAGGGACAGTGAAAACCAGCTACAGCTTTCAGTGCTGGCAGCTTTCCTGTGGGCGCAATCTCTGGACGTTTCTAATTTCACTGCCGGGCTCTGCCAGAGAGAGATACAGAGTGTTGCCCCATTAGGAAGCAATGCTTTAGCAGAGCGCGAATGTCTGTGTGGCAGCGAATGCAGTTCCAAGGGACAGTGAAAAGCAGCTACATCTTTCAGTGCTGGCAGCTTTCCTGTGGGCGCAATCTGTGGACGTTTCCAATTTGGCAGCCGGGCTCTGCCAGAGAGAGATACAGAGTGTTGCCCCATTACGAAGCAATGCTTTAGCAGAGCGCGAATGTCTGTGTGGCAGCGAGTGCAGTTCCAGGGGACAGTGAAAACCAGCTAGAGCTTTCAGTGCTGGCAGCTTTCCTGTGGGCGCAATCTCTGGACGTTTCCAATTTGGCAGCCGGGCTCTGCCAGAGAGAGATACAGAGTGTTGCCCCATTAGGAAGCAAAGCTTTAGCAGAGCGCGAATGTCTGTGTGGCAGCGAATGCAGTTCCAAGGGACAGTGAAAACCAGCTACAGCTTTCAGTGCTGGCAGCTTTCCTGTGGGCGCAATCTCTGGACGTTTCCAATTTCACTGCCGGACTCTGCCAGAGAGAGATACAGAATGTTGCCCCATTAGGAAGCAAAGCTTTAGCAGAGCGCGAATGTCTGTGTGGCAGCGAATGCAGATCCAAGGGACAGTGAAAACCAGCTACAGCTTTCAGTGCTGGCAGCTTTCCTGTGGGCGCAATCTCTGGACGTTTCTAATTTCACTGCCGGGCTCTGCCAGAGAGAGATACAGAGTGTTGCCCCATTAGGAAGCAAAGCTTTAGCAGAGCGCGAATGTCTGTGTGGCAGCGAATGCAGTTCCAGGGGACAGTGTAAACCAGCTACATCTTTCAGTGCTGGCAGCTTTCCTGTGGGCGCAATCTCTGGACGTTTCCAATTTCACTGGCAGGCACTGGGAGAAAGTCACAGAGAGTGTTGCCCCATTACGAAGCAAAGCTTTAGCAGAGCGCGAATGTCTGTGTGGCAGCGAATGCAGTTCCAAGGGACAGTGAAAACCAGCTACAGCTTTCAGTGCTGGCAGCTTTCCTGTGGGCGCAATCTCTGGACGTTTCCAATTTCACTGCCGGGCTCTGCCAGAGAGAGATACAGAGTGTTGCCCAATTACGAAGCAATGCTTTAGCAGAGCGCGAATGTCTGTGTGGCACCGAATGCAGTTCCAAGGGACAGTGAAAACCAGCTACATCTTTCAGTGCTGGCAGCTTTCCTGTGGGTGGAATCTCTGGACGTTTCCAATTTCACTGGCAGGCACTGGGAGAAAGTCACAGAGAGTGTTGCCCCATTAGGAAGCAAAGCTTTAGCAGAGCGCGAATGTCTGTGTGGCAGCGAATGCAGTTCCAAGGGACAGTGAAAACCAGCTAGAGCTTTCAGTGCTGGCAGCTTTCCTGTGGGCGCAATCTCTGGACGTTTCCAATTTCACTGCCGGGCTCTGCCAGAGAGAGATACAGAGTGTTGCCCCATTAGGAAGCAAAGCTTTAGCAGAGCGCGAATGTCTGTGTGGCAGCGAATGCAGTTCCAAGGGACAGTGAAAACCAGCTACAGCTTTCAGTGCTGGCAGCTTTCCTGTGGGCGCAATCTCTGGACGTTTCCAATTTCACTGCCGGACTCTGCCAGAGAGAGATACAGAGTGTTGCCCCATTAGGAAGCAAAGCTTTAGCAGAACGCGAATGTCTGTGTGGCAGCGAATGCAGATCCAAGGGACAGTGAAAACCAGCTACAGCTTTCAGTGCTGGCAGCTTTCCTGTGGGCGCAATCTCTGGACGTTTCTAATTTCACTGCCGGGCTCTGCCAGAGAGAGATACAGAGTGTTGCCCCATTAGGAAGCAAAGCTTTAGCAGAGCGCGAATGTCTGTGTGGCAGCGAATGCAGTTCCAGGGGACAGTGTAAAGCAGCTACATCTTTCAGTGCTGGCAGCTTTCCTGTGGGCGCAATCTCTGGACGTTTCCAATTTCACTGGCAGGCACTGGGAGAAAGTCACAGAGAGTGTTGCCCCATTACGAAGCAAAGCTTTAGCAGAGCGCGAATGTCTGTGTGGCAGCGAATGCAGTTCCAAGGGACAGTGAAAACCAGCTACAGCTTTCAGTGCTGGCAGCTTTCCTGTGGGCGCAATCTCTGGACGTTTCCAATTTGGCAGCCGGGCTCTGCCAGAGAGAGATACAGAGTGTTGCCCCATTACGAAGCAATGCTTTAGCAGAGCGCGAATGTCTGTGTGGCAGCGAATGCAGTTCCAAGGGACAGTGAAAACCAGCTACATCTTTCAGTGCTGGCAGCTTTCCTGTGGGTGCAATCTCTGGACGTTTCCAATTTCACTGGCAGGCACTGGGAGAAAGTCACAGAGAGTGTTGCCCCATTAGGAAGCAAAGCTTTAGCAGAGCGCGAATGTCTGTGTGGCAGCGAATGCAGTTCCAAGGGACAGTGAAAACCAGCTACAGCTTTCAGTGCTGGCAGCTTTCCTGTGGGCGCAATCTCTGGACGTTTCCAATTTCACTGCCGGGCTCTGCCAGAGAGAGATACAGAGTGTTGCCCCATTACGAAGCAATGCTTTAGCAGAGCGCGAATGTCTGTGTGGCAGCGAGTGCAGTTCCAGGAGACAGTGAAAACCAGCTAGAGCTTTCAGTGCTGGCAGCTTTCCTGTGGGCGCAATCTCTGGATGTTTCCAATTTGGCAGCCGGGCTCTGCCAGAGAGAGATACAGAGTGTTGCCCCATTAGGAAGCAAAGCTTTAGCAGAGCGCGAATGACTGTGTGGCAGCGAATGCAGTTCCAAGGGACAGTGAAAACCAGCTACAGCTTTCAGTGCTGGCAGCTTTCCTGTGGGCGCAATCTCTGGACGTTTCCAATTTCACTGCCGGGCTCTGCCAGAGAGAGATACAGAGTGTTGCCCCATTAGGAAGCAAAGCTTTAGCAGAGCGCGAATGTCTGTGTGGCAGCGAATGCAGTTCCAAGGGACAGTGAAAACCAGCTACAGCTTTCAGTGCTGGCAGCTTTCCTGTGGGTGAATCTCTGGACGTTTCCAATTTCACTGCCGGGCTCTGCCAGAGAGAGATACAGAGTGTTGCCCCATTACGAAGCAATGCTTTAGCAGAGCGCGAATGTCTGTGTGGCAGCGAATGCAGTTCCAAGGGACAGTGAAAACCAGCTACAGCTTTCAGTGCTGGCAGCTTTCCTGTGGGTGCAATCTCTGGACGTTTCCAATTTCACTGGCAGGCACTGGGAGAAAGTCACAGAGAGTGTTGCCCCATTAGGAAGCAAAGCTTTAGCAGAGCGCGAATGTCTGTGTGGCAGCGAATGCAGTTCCAAGGGACAGTGAAAACCAGCTACAGCTTTCAGTGCTGGCAGAATTCTTGTGGGCGCAATCTCTGGACGTTTCCAATTTCACTGGCAGGCACTGGGAGAAAGTCACAGAGAGTGTTGCCCCATTACGAAGCAAAGCTTTAGCAGAGCGCGAATGTCTGTGTGGCAGCGAATGCAGTTCCAAGGGACAGTGAAAAGCAGCTACATCTTTCAGTGCTGGCAGCTTTCCTGTGGGCGCAATCTCTGGACGTTTCCAATTTGGCAGCCGGGCTCTGCCAGAGAGAGATACAGAGTGTTGCCCCATTACGAAGCAATGCTTTAGCAGAGCGCGAATGTCTGTGTGGCAGCGAATGCAGTTCCAAGGGACAGTGAAAACCAGCTACATCTTTCAGTGCTGGCAGCTTTCCTGTGGGTGGAATCTCTGGACGTTTCCAATTTCACTGGCAGGCACTGGGAGAAAGTCACAGAGAGTGTTGCCCCATTAGGAAGCAAAGCTTTAGCAGAGCGCGAATGTCTGTGTGGCAGCGAATGCAGTTCCAAGGGACAGTGAAAACCAGCTACAGCTTTCAGTGCTGGCAGCTTTCCTGTGGGCGCAATCTCTGGACGTTTCCAATTTCACTGCCGGGCTCTGGCAGAGAGAGATACAGAGTGTTGCCCCATTACGAAGCAATGCTTTAGCAGAGCGCGAATGTCTGTGTGGCAGCGAGTGCAGTTCCAGGGGACAGTGAAAACCAGCTAGAGCTTTCAGTGCTGGCAGCTTTCCTGTGGGCGCAATCTCTGGACGTTTCCAATTTGGCAGCCGGGCTCTGCCAGAGAGAGATACAGAGTGTTGCCCCATTACGAAGCAATGCTTTAGCAGAGCGCGAATGTCTGTGTGGCAGCGAATGCAGTTCCAAGGGACAGTGAAAACCAGCTACAGCTTTCAGTGCTGGCAGCTTTCCTGTGGGCGCAATCTCTGGACGTTTCCAATTTCACTGCCGGACTCTGCCAGAGTGAGATACAGAGTGTTGCCCCATTAGGAAGCAAAGCTTTAGCAGAGCGCAAATGTCTGTGTGGCAGCGAATGCAGTTCCAGGGGACAGTGAAAACCAGCTACATCTTTCAGTGCTGGCAGCTTTCCTGTGGGCGCAATCTCTGGACGTTTCCAATTTCACTGGCAAGCACTGGGAGAAAGTCACAGAGAGTGTTGCCCCATTACGAAGCAATGCTTTAGCAGAGCGCGAATGTCTGTGTGGCAGCGAATGCAGTTCCAAGGGACAGTGAAAACCAGCTACAGCTTTCAGTGCTGGCAGCTTTCCTGTGGGCGCAATCTCTGGACGTTTGCAATTTCACTGCCGGGCTCTGCCAGAGAGAGATACAGAGTGTTGCCCCATTACGAAGCAATGCTTTAGCAGAGCGCGAATGTCTGTGTGGCAGCGAGTGCAGTTCCAGGGGACAGTGAAAACCAGCTAGAGCTTTCAGTGCTGGCAGCTTTCCTGTGGGCGCAATCTCTGGACGTTTCCAATTTGGCAGCCGGGCTCTGCCAGAGAGAGATACAGAGTGTTGCCCCATTAGGAAGCAAAGCTTTAGCAGAGCGCGAATGTCTGTGTGGCAGCGAATGCAGTTCCAAGGCACAGTGAAAACCAGCTACAGCTTTCAGTGCTGGCAGCTTTCCTGTGGGCTCAATCTCTGGACGTTTCCAATTTCACTGCCGGACTCTGCCAGAGAGAGATACAGAGCGTTGCCCCATTAGAAAGCAAAGCTTTAGCAGAACGCGAATGTCTGTGTGGCAGCGACTGCAGATCCAAGGGACAGTGAAAACCAGCTACAGCTTTCAGTGCTGGCAGCTTTCCTGTGGGCGCAATCTCTGGACGTTTCCAATTTCACTGCCGGGCTCTGCCAGAGAGAGATACAGAATGTTGCCCCATTAGGAAGCAAAGCTTTAGCAGAGCGCGAATGTCTGTGTGGCAGCGAATGCAGTTCCAGGGGACAGGGAAAACCAGCTACATCTTTCAGTGCTGGCAGCTTTCCTGTGGGCGCAATCTCTGGACTTTTCCAATTTCACTGGCAGGCACTGGGAGAAAGTCACAGAGAGTGTTGCCCCATTAGGAAGCAAAGCTTTAGCAGAGCGCGAATGTCTGTGTGGCAGCGAATGCAGTTCCAAGGGACAGTGAAAACCAGCTACAGCTTTCAGTGCTGGCAGCTTTCCTGTGGGCGCAATCTCTGGACGTTTCCAATTTCACTGCCGGGCTCTGCCAGAGAGAGATATAGAGTGTTGCCCCATTACGAAGCAATGCTTTAGCAGAGCGCGAATGTCTGTGTGGCAGCGAATGCAGTTCCAAGGGACAGTGAAAACCAGCTACAGCTTTCAGTGCTGGCAGCTTTCCTGTGGGCGCAATCTCTGGACGTGTCAAATTTCACTGCCGGGCTCTGCCAGAGAGAGATACAGAGTGTTGCCCCATTAGGAAGCAAAGCTTTAGCAGAGGGCAAATGTCTGTGTGGCAGCGAATGCAGTTCCAAGGGACAGTGAAAACCAGCTACAGCTTTCAGTGCTGGCAGCTTTCCTGTGGGCGCAATCTCTGGACGTTTCCAATTTCACTGCCGGGCTCTGCCAGAGACAGATACAGAGTGTTGCCCCATAACGAAGCAATGCTTTAGCAGAGCGCGAATGTCTGTGTGGCAGCGAATGCAGTTCCAAGGGACAGTGAAAACCAGCTACAGCTTTCAGTGCTAGCAGCTTTCCTGTGGGCGCAATCTCTGGACGTTTCCAATTTCACTGCCGGGCTCTGCCAGAGAGAGATACAGAGTGTTGCCCCATTAGGAAGCAAAGCTTTAGCAGAGCGCGAATGTCTGTGTGGCAGCGAATGCAGTTCCAAGGGACAGTGAAAACCAGCTACAGCTTTCAGTGCTGGCAGCTTTCCTGTGGGCGCAATCTCTGGACGTTTCCAATTTCACTGCCGGGCTCTGCCAGAGAGAGATACAGAGTGTTGCCCCATTAGGAAGCAAAGTTTTAGCAGAGCGCGAATGTCTGTGTGGCAGCGAATGCAGTTCCAAGGGACAGTGAAAACCAGCTAGAGCTTTCAGTGCTGGCAGCTTTCCTGTGGGTGCAATCTCTGGACGTTTCCAATTTCACTGGCAGGCACTGGGAGATAGTCACAGAGAGTGTTGCCCCATTAGGAAGCAAAGCTTTAGCAGAGCGCGAATGTCTGTGTGGCAGCGAATGCAGTTCCAAGGGACAGTGAAAACCAGCTACAGCTTTCAGTGCTGGCAGCTTTCCTGTGGGCGCAATCTCTGGACGTTTCCAATTTGGCAGCCGGGCTCTGCCAGAGAGAGATACAGAGTGTTGCCCCATTAGGAAGCAATGCTTTAGCAGAGCGCGAATGTCTGTGTGGCAGCGAATGCAGTTCCAAGGGACAGTGAAAACCAGCTACAGCTTTCAGTGCTGGCAGCTTTTTTGTGGGCGCAATCTCTGGACGTTTCCAATTTGGCAGCTGGGCTCTGCCAGAGAGAGATACAGAGCGTTGCCCCATTAGGAAGCAAAGCTTTAGCAGAGCGCGAATGTCTGTGTGGCAGCGAATGCAGTTCCAGGGGACAGTGTAAAGCAGCTACATCTTTCAGTGCTGGCAGCTTTCCTGTGGGCGCAATCTCTGGACGTTTCCAATTTCACTGGCAGGCACTGGGAGAAAGTCACAGAGAGTGTTGCCCCATTACGAAGCAAAGCTTTAGCAGAGCGCGAATGTCTGTGTGGCAGCGAATGCAGTTCCAAGGGACAGTGAAAAGCAGCTACATCTTTCAGTGCTGGCAGCTTTCCTGTGGGCGCAATCTCTGGACGTTTCCAATTTGGCAGCCGGGCTCTGCCAGAGAGAGATACAGAGTGTTGCCCCATTACGAAGCAATGCTTTAGCAGAGCGCGAATGTCTGTGTGGCAGCGAATGCAGTTCCAAGGGACAGTGAAAACCAGCTACATCTTTCAGTGCTGGCAGCTTTCCTGTGGGCGCAATCTCTGGACGTTTCCAATTTCACTGCCGGACTCTGCCAGAGTGAGATACAGAGTGTTGCCCCATTAGGAAGCAAAGCTTTAGCAGAGCGCAAATGTCTGTGTGGCAGCGAATGCAGTTCCAGGGGACAGTGAAAACCAGCTACATCTTTCAGTGCTGGCAGCTTTCCTGTGGGCGCAATCTCTGGACGTTTCCAATTTCACTGGCAGGCACTGGGAGAAAGTCACAGAGAGTGTTGCCCCATTACGAAGCAATGCTTTAGCAGAGCGCGAATGTCTGTGTGGCAGCGAATGCAGTTCCAAGGGACAGTGAAAACCAGCTACAGCTTTCAGTGCTGGCAGCTTTCCTGTGGGCGCAATCTCTGGACGTTTGCAATTTCACTGCCGGGCTCTGCCAGAGAGAGATACAGAGTGTTGCCCCATTACGAAGCAATGCTTTAGCAGAGCGCGAATGTCTGTGTGGCAGCGAGTGCAGTTCCAGGGGACAGTGAAAACCAGCTAGAGCTTTCAGTGCTGGCAGCTTTCCTGTGGGCGCAATCTCTGGACGTTTCCAATTTGGCAGCCGGGCTCTGCCAGAGAGAGATACAGAGTGTTGCCCCATTAGGAAGCAAAGCTTTAGCAGAGCGCGAATGTCTGTGTGGCAGCGAATGCAGTTCCAAGGCACAGTGAAAACCAGCTACAGCTTTCAGTGCTGGCAGCTTTCCTGTGGGCGCAATCTCTGGACGTTTCCAATTTCACTGCCGGGCTCTGCCAGAGAGAGATACAGAATGTTGCCTCATTAGGAAGCAAAGCTTTAGCAGAGCGCGAATGTCTGTGTGGCAGCGAATGCAGTTCCAGGGGACAGGGAAAACCAGCTACATCTTTCAGTGCTGGCAGCTTTCCTGTGGGCGCAATCTCTGGACTTTTCCAATTTCACTGGCAGGCACTGGGAGAAAGTCACAGAGAGTGTTGCCCCATTAGGAAGCAAAGCTTTAGCAGAGCGCGAATGTCTGTGTGGCAGCGAATGCAGTTCCAAGGGACAGTGAAAACCAGCTACAGCTTTCAGTGCTGGCAGCTTTCCTGTGGGCGCAATCTCTGGACGTTTCCAATTTCACTGCCGGGCTCTGCCAGAGAGAGATATAGAGTGTTGCCCCATTACGAAGCAATGCTTTAGCAGAGCGCGAATGTCTGTGTGGCAGCGAATGCAGTTCCAAGGGACAGTGAAAACCAGCTACAGCTTTCAGTGCTGGCAGCTTTCCTGTGGGCGCAATCTCTGGACGTTTCCAATTTCACTGCCGGGCTCTGCCAGAGAGAGATACAGAGTGTTGCCCCATTAGGAAGCAAAGCTTTAGCAGAGGGCAAATGTCTGTGTGGCAGCGAATGCAGTTCCAAGGGACAGTGAAAACCAGCTACAGCTTTCAGTGCTGGCAGCTTTCCTGTGGGCGCAATCTCTGGACGTTTCTAATTTCACTGCCGGGCTCTGCCAGAGAGAGATACAGAGTGTTGCCCCATTAGGAAGCAATGCTTTAGCAGAGCGCGAATGTCTGTGTGGCAGCGAATGCAGTTCCAAGGGACAGTGAAAAGCAGCTACATCTTTCAGTGCTGGCAGCTTTCCTGTGGGCGCAATCTCTGGACGTTTCCAATTTCACTGCCGGGCTCTGCCAGAGACAGATACAGAGTGTTGCCCCATTACGAAGCAATGCTTTAGCAGAGCGCGAATGTCTGTGTGGCAGCGAGTGCAGTTCCAGGGGACAGTGAAAACCAGCTAGAGCTTTCAGTGCTGGCAGCTTTCCTGTGGGCGCAATCTCTGGACGTTTCCAATTTGGCAGCCGGGCTCTGCCAGAGAGAGATACAGAGTGTTGCCCCATTAGGAAGCAAAGCTTTAGCAGAGCGCGAATGTCTGTGTGGCAGCGAATGCAGTTCCAAGGGACAGTGAAAACCAGCTACAGCTTTCAGTGCTGGCAGCTTTCCTGTGGGCGCAATCTCTGGACGTTTCCAATTTCACTGCCGGACTCTGCCAGAGAGAGATACAGAATGTTGCCCCATTAGGAAGCAAAGCTTTAGCAGAGCGCGAATGTCTGTGTGGCAGCGAATGCAGATCCAAGGGACAGTGAAAACCAGCTACAGCTTTCAGTGCTGGCAGCTTTCCTGTGGGCGCAATCTCTGGACGTTTCTAATTTCACTGCCGGGCTCTGCCAGAGAGAGATACAGAGTGTTGCCCCATTAGGAAGCAAAGCTTTAGCAGAGCGCGAATGTCTGTGTGGCAGCGAATGCAGTTCCAGGGGACAGTGTAAACCAGCTACATCTTTCAGTGCTGGCAGCTTTCCTGTGGGCGCAATCTCTGGACGTTTCCAATTTCACTGGCAGGCACTGGGAGAAAGTCACAGAGAGTGTTGCCCCATTACGAAGCAAAGCTTTAGCAGAGCGCGAATGTCTGTGTGGCAGCGAATGCAGTTCCAAGGGACAGTGAAAACCAGCTACAGCTTTCAGTGCTGGCAGCTTT
This sequence comes from Mycteria americana, assembly GCF_035582795.1. Taxonomy (NCBI): domain Eukaryota; kingdom Metazoa; phylum Chordata; class Aves; order Ciconiiformes; family Ciconiidae; genus Mycteria; species Mycteria americana. Next base: position 510,497 of record NW_027445623.1, read on the forward strand.
CCTGTGGGCGCAATCTCTGGACGTTTCCAATTTCACTGCCGGGCTCTGCCAGAGAGAGATACAGAGTGTTGCCCAATTACGAAGCAATGCTTTAGCAGAGCGCGAATGTCTGTGTGGCACCGAATGCAGTTCCAAGGGACAGTGAAAACCAGCTACATCTTTCAGTGCTGGCAGCTTTCCTGTGGGTGGAATCTCTGGACGTTTCCAATTTCACTGGCAGGCACTGGGAGAAAGTCACAGAGAGTGTTGCCCCATTAGGAAGCAAAGCTTTAGCAGAGCGCGAATGTCTGTGTGGCAGCGAATGCAGTTCCAAGGGACAGTGAAAACCAGCTAGAGCTTTCAGTGCTGGCAGCTTTCCTGTGGGCGCAATCTCTGGACGTTTCCAATTTCACTGCCGGGCTCTGCCAGAGAGAGATACAGAGTGTTGCCCCATTAGGAAGCAAAGCTTTAGCAGAGCGCGAATGTCTGTGTGGCAGCGAATGCAGTTCCAAGGGACAGTGAAAACCAGCTACAGCTTTCAGTGCTGGCAGCTTTCCTGTGGGCGCAATCTCTGGACGTTTCCAATTTCACTGCCGGACTCTGCCAGAGAGAGATACAGAGTGTTGCCCCATTAGGAAGCAAAGCTTTAGCAGAACGCGAATGTCTGTGTGGCAGCGAATGCAGATCCAAGGGACAGTGAAAACCAGCTACAGCTTTCAGTGCTGGCAGCTTTCCTGTGGGCGCAATCTCTGGACGTTTCTAATTTCACTGCCGGGCTCTGCCAGAGAGAGATACAGAGTGTTGCCCCATTAGGAAGCAAAGCTTTAGCAGAGCGCGAATGTCTGTGTGGCAGCGAATGCAGTTCCAGGGGACAGTGTAAAGCAGCTACATCTTTCAGTGCTGGCAGCTTTCCTGTGGGCGCAATCTCTGGACGTTTCCAATTTCACTGGCAGGCACTGGGAGAAAGTCACAGAGAGTGTTGCCCCATTACGAAGCAAAGCTTTAGCAGAGCGCGAATGTCTGTGTGGCAGCGAATGCAGTTCCAAGGGACAGTGAAAACCAGCTACAGCTTTCAGTGCTGGCAGCTTTCCTGTGGGCGCAATCTCTGGACGTTTCCAATTTGGCAGCCGGGCTCTGCCAGAGAGAGATACAGAGTGTTGCCCCATTACGAAGCAATGCTTTAGCAGAGCGCGAATGTCTGTGTGGCAGCGAATGCAGTTCCAAGGGACAGTGAAAACCAGCTACATCTTTCAGTGCTGGCAGCTTTCCTGTGGGTGCAATCTCTGGACGTTTCCAATTTCACTGGCAGGCACTGGGAGAAAGTCACAGAGAGTGTTGCCCCATTAGGAAGCAAAGCTTTAGCAGAGCGCGAATGTCTGTGTGGCAGCGAATGCAGTTCCAAGGGACAGTGAAAACCAGCTACAGCTTTCAGTGCTGGCAGCTTTCCTGTGGGCGCAATCTCTGGACGTTTCCAATTTCACTGCCGGGCTCTGCCAGAGAGAGATACAGAGTGTTGCCCCATTACGAAGCAATGCTTTAGCAGAGCGCGAATGTCTGTGTGGCAGCGAGTGCAGTTCCAGGAGACAGTGAAAACCAGCTAGAGCTTTCAGTGCTGGCAGCTTTCCTGTGGGCGCAATCTCTGGATGTTTCCAATTTGGCAGCCGGGCTCTGCCAGAGAGAGATACAGAGTGTTGCCCCATTAGGAAGCAAAGCTTTAGCAGAGCGCGAATGACTGTGTGGCAGCGAATGCAGTTCCAAGGGACAGTGAAAACCAGCTACAGCTTTCAGTGCTGGCAGCTTTCCTGTGGGCGCAATCTCTGGACGTTTCCAATTTCACTGCCGGGCTCTGCCAGAGAGAGATACAGAGTGTTGCCCCATTAGGAAGCAAAGCTTTAGCAGAGCGCGAATGTCTGTGTGGCAGCGAATGCAGTTCCAAGGGACAGTGAAAACCAGCTACAGCTTTCAGTGCTGGCAGCTTTCCTGTGGGTGAATCTCTGGACGTTTCCAATTTCACTGCCGGGCTCTGCCAGAGAGAGATACAGAGTGTTGCCCCATTACGAAGCAATGCTTTAGCAGAGCGCGAATGTCTGTGTGGCAGCGAATGCAGTTCCAAGGGACAGTGAAAACCAGCTACAGCTTTCAGTGCTGGCAGCTTTCCTGTGGGTGCAATCTCTGGACGTTTCCAATTTCACTGGCAGGCACTGGGAGAAAGTCACAGAGAGTGTTGCCACATTAGGAAGCAAAGCTTTAGCAGAGCGCGAATGTCTGTGTGGCAGCGAATGCAGTTCCAAGGGACAGTGAAAACCAGCTACAGCTTTCAGTGCTGGCAGCTTTCCTGTGGGCGCAATCTCTGGACGTTTCCAATTTCACTGCCGGGCTCTGCCAGAGAGAGATACAGAGTGTTGCCCCATTACGAAGCAATGCTTTAGCAGAGCGCGAATGTCTGTGTGGCAGCGAGTGCAGTTCCAGGAGACAGTGAAAACCAGCTAGACCTTTCAGTGCTGGCAGCTTTCCTGTGGGCGCAATCTCTGGACGTTTCCAATTTGGCAGCCGGGCTCTGCCAGAGAGAGATACAGAGTGTTGCCCCATTAGGAAGCAAAGCTTTAGCAGAGCGCGAATGTCTGTGTGGCAGCGAATGCAGTTCCAAGGGACAGTGAAAACCAGCTACATCTTTCAGTGCTGGCAGCTTTCCTGTGGGCGCAATCTCTGGACGTTTCCAATTTCAATGCCGGACTCTGCCAGAGAGAGATACAGAGCGTTGCCCCATTAGGAAGCAAAGCTTTAGCAGAACGCGAATGTCTGTGTGGCAGCGAATGCAGTTCCAAGGGACAGTGAAAACCAGCTACAGCTTTCAGTGCTGGCAGCTTTCCTGTGGGCGCAATCTCTGGACGTTTCCAATTTCACTGGCAGGCACTGGGAGAAAGTCACAGAGAGTGTTGCCCCATTAGGAAGCAAAGCTTTAGCAGAGCGCGAATGTCTGTGTGGCAGCGAATGCAGTTCCAAGGGACAGTGAAAACCAGCTACAGCTTTCAGTGCTGGCAGCTTTCCTCTGGGTGCAATCTCTGGACGTTTCCAATTTCACTGCCGGGCTCTGCCAGAGAGAGATACAGAGTGTTGCCCCATTACGAAGCAATGCTTTAGCAGAGCGCGAATGTCTGTGTGGCAGCGAATGCAGTTCCAAGGGACAGTGAAAACCAGCTACAGCTTTCAGTGCTGGCAGAATTCTTGTGGGCGCAATCTCTGGACGTTTCCAATTTCACTGGCAGGCACTGGGAGAAAGTCACAGAGAGTGTTGCCCCATTACGAAGCAAAGCTTTAGCAGAGCGCGAATGTCTGTGTGGCAGCGAATGCAGTTCCAAGGGACAGTGAAAAGCAGCTACATCTTTCAGTGCTGGCAGCTTTCCTGTGGGCGCAATCTCTGGACGTTTCCAATTTGGCAGCCGGGCTCTGCCAGAGAGAGATACAGAGTGTTGCCCCATTACGAAGCAATGCTTTAGCAGAGCGCGAATGTCTGTGTGGCAGCGAATGCAGTTCCAAGGGACAGTGAAAACCAGCTACATCTTTCAGTGCTGGCAGCTTTCCTGTGGGTGGAATCTCTGGACGTTTCCAATTTCACTGGCAGGCACTGGGAGAAAGTCACAGAGAGTGTTGCCCCATTAGGAAGCAAAGCTTTAGCAGAGCGCGAATGTCTGTGTGGCAGCGAATGCAGTTCCAAGGGACAGTGAAAACCAGCTACAGCTTTCAGTGCTGGCAGCTTTCCTGTGGGCGCAATCTCTGGACGTTTCCAATTTCACTGCCGGGCTCTGCCAGAGAGAGATACAGAGTGTTGCCCCATTACGAAGCAATGCTTTAGCAGAGCGCGAATGTCTGTGTGGCAGCGAGTGCAGTTCCAGGGGACAGTGAAAACCAGCTAGAGCTTTCAGTGCTGGCAGCTTTCCTGTGGGCGCAATCTCTGGACGTTTCCAATTTGGCAGCCGGGCTCTGCCAGAGAGAGATACAGAGTGTTGCCCCATTACGAAGCAATGCTTTAGCAGAGCGCGAATGTCTGTGTGGCAGCGAATGCAGTTCCAAGGGACAGTGAAAACCAGCTACAGCTTTCAGTGCTGGCAGCTTTCCTGTGGGCGCAATCTCTGGACGTTTCCAATTTCACTGCCGGACTCTGCCAGAGTGAGATACAGAGTGTTGCCCCATTAGGAAGCAAAGCTTTAGCAGAGCGCAAATGTCTGTGTGGCAGCGAATGCAGTTCCAGGGGACAGTGAAAACCAGCTACATCTTTCAGTGCTGGCAGCTTTCCTGTGGGCGCAATCTCTGGACGTTTCCAATTTCACTGGCAAGCACTGGGAGAAAGTCACAGAGAGTGTTGCCCCATTACGAAGCAATGCTTTAGCAGAGCGCGAATGTCTGTGTGGCAGCGAATGCAGTTCCAAGGGACAGTGAAAACCAGCTACAGCTTTCAGTGCTGGCAGCTTTCCTGTGGGCGCAATCTCTGGACGTTTGCAATTTCACTGCCGGGCTCTGCCAGAGAGAGATACAGAGTGTTGCCCCATTACGAAGCAATGCTTTAGCAGAGCGCGAATGTCTGTGTGGCAGCGAGTGCAGTTCCAGGGGACAGTGAAAACCAGCTAGAGCTTTCAGTGCTGGCAGCTTTCCTGTGGGCGCAATCTCTGGACGTTTCCAATTTGGCAGCCGGGCTCTGCCAGAGAGAGATACAGAGTGTTGCCCCATTAGGAAGCAAAGCTTTAGCAGAGCGCGAATGTCTGTGTGGCAGCGAATGCAGTTCCAAGGCACAGTGAAAACCAGCTACAGCTTTCAGTGCTGGCAGCTTTCCTGTGGGCTCAATCTCTGGACGTTTCCAATTTCACTGCCGGACTCTGCCAGAGAGAGATACAGAGCGTTGCCCCATTAGAAAGCAAAGCTTTAGCAGAACGCGAATGTCTGTGTGGCAGCGACTGCAGATCCAAGGGACAGTGAAAACCAGCTACATCTTTCAGTGCTGGCAGCTTTCCTGTGGGCGCAATCTCTGGACTTTTCCAATTTCACTGGCAGGCACTGGGAGAAAGTCACAGAGAGTGTTGCCCCATTAGGAAGCAAAGCTTTAGCAGAGCGCGAATGTCTGTGTGGCAGCGAATGCAGTTCCAAGGGACAGTGAAAACCAGCTACAGCTTTCAGTGCTGGCAGCTTTCCTGTGGGCGCAATCTCTGGACGTTTCCAATTTCACTGCCGGGCTCTGCCAGAGAGAGATATAGAGTGTTGCCCCATTACGAAGCAATGCTTTAGCAGAGCGCGAATGTCTGTGTGGCAGCGAATGCAGTTCCAAGGGACAGTGAAAACCAGCTACAGCTTTCAGTGCTGGCAGCTTTCCTGTGGGCGCAATCTCTGGACGTTTCAAATTTCACTGCCGGGCTCTGCCAGAGAGAGATACAGAGTGTTGCCCCATTAGGAAGCAAAGCTTTAGCAGAGGGCAAATGTCTGTGTGGCAGCGAATGCAGTTCCAAGGGACAGTGAAAACCAGCTACAGCTTTCAGTGCTGGCAGCTTTCCTGTGGGCGCAATCTCTGGACGTTTCCAATTTCACTGCCGGGCTCTGCCAGAGACAGATACAGAGTGTTGCCCCATAACGAAGCAATGCTTTAGCAGAGCGCGAATGTCTGTGTGGCAGCGAATGCAGTTCCAAGGGACAGTGAAAACCAGCTACAGCTTTCAGTGCTAGCAGCTTTCCTGTGGGCGCAATCTCTGGACGTTTCCAATTTCACTGCCGGGCTCTGCCAGAGAGAGATACAGAGTGTTGCCCCATTAGGAAGCAAAGCTTTAGCAGAGCGCGAATGTCTGTGTGGCAGCGAATGCAGTTCCAAGGGACAGTGAAAACCAGCTACAGCTTTCAGTGCTGGCAGCTTTCCTGTGGGCGCAATCTCTGGACGTTTCCAATTTCACTGCCGGGCTCTGCCAGAGAGAGATACAGAGTGTTGCCCCATTAGGAAGCAAAGTTTTAGCAGAGCGCGAATGTCTGTGTGGCAGCGAATGCAGTTCCAAGGGACAGTGAAAACCAGCTAGAGCTTTCAGTGCTGGCAGCTTTCCTGTGGGTGCAATCTCTGGACGTTTCCAATTTCACTGGCAGGCACTGGGAGATAGTCACAGAGAGTGTTGCCCCATTAGGAAGCAAAGCTTTAGCAGAGCGCGAATGTCTGTGTGGCAGCGAATGCAGTTCCAAGGGACAGTGAAAACCAGCTACAGCTTTCAGTGCTGGCAGCTTTCCTGTGGGCGCAATCTCTGGACGTTTCCAATTTGGCAGCCGGGCTCTGCCAGAGAGAGATACAGAGTGTTGCCCCATTAGGAAGCAATGCTTTAGCAGAGCGCGAATGTCTGTGTGGCAGCGAATGCAGTTCCAAGGGACAGTGAAAACCAGCTACAGCTTTCAGTGCTGGCAGCTTTCCTGTGGGCGCAATCTCTGGACGTTTCCAATTTGGCAGCTGGGCTCTGCCAGAGAGAGATACAGAGCGTTGCCCCATTAGGAAGCAAAGCTTTAGCAGAGCGCGAATGTCTGTGTGGCAGCGAATGCAGTTCCAGGGGACAGTGTAAAGCAGCTACATCTTTCAGTGCTGGCAGCTTTCCTGTGGGCGCAATCTCTGGACGTTTCCAATTTCACTGGCAGGCACTGGGAGAAAGTCACAGAGAGTGTTGCCCCATTACGAAGCAAAGCTTTAGCAGAGCGCGAATGTCTGTGTGGCAGCGAATGCAGTTCCAAGGGACAGTGAAAAGCAGCTACATCTTTCAGTGCTGGCAGCTTTCCTGTGGGCGCAATCTCTGGACGTTTCCAATTTGGCAGCCGGGCTCTGCCAGAGAGAGATACAGAGTGTTGCCCCATTACGAAGCAATGCTTTAGCAGAGCGCGAATGTCTGTGTGGCAGCGAATGCAGTTCCAAGGGACAGTGAAAACCAGCTACATCTTTCAGTGCTGGCAGCTTTCCTGTGGGCGCAATCTCTGGACGTTTCCAATTTCACTGCCGGACTCTGCCAGAGTGAGATACAGAGTGTTGCCCCATTAGGAAGCAAAGCTTTAGCAGAGCGCAAATGTCTGTGTGGCAGCGAATGCAGTTCCAGGGGACAGTGAAAACCAGCTACATCTTTCAGTGCTGGCAGCTTTCCTGTGGGCGCAATCTCTGGACGTTTCCAATTTCACTGGCAGGCACTGGGAGAAAGTCACAGAGAGTGTTGCCCCATTACGAAGCAATGCTTTAGCAGAGCGCGAATGTCTGTGTGGCAGCGAATGCAGTTCCAAGGGACAGTGAAAACCAGCTACAGCTTTCAGTGCTGGCAGCTTTCCTGTGGGCGCAATCTCTGGACGTTTGCAATTTCACTGCCGGGCTCTGCCAGAGAGAGATACAGAGTGTTGCCCCATTACGAAGCAATGCTTTAGCAGAGCGCGAATGTCTGTGTGGCAGCGAGTGCAGTTCCAGGGGACAGTGAAAACCAGCTAGAGCTTTCAGTGCTGGCAGCTTTCCTGTGGGCGCAATCTCTGGACGTTTCCAATTTGGCAGCCGGGCTCTGCCAGAGAGAGATACAGAGTGTTGCCCCATTAGGAAGCAAAGCTTTAGCAGAGCGCGAATGTCTGTGTGGCAGCGAATGCAGTTCCAAGGCACAGTGAAAACCAGCTACAGCTTTCAGTGCTGGCAGCTTTCCTGTGGGCGCAATCTCTGGACGTTTCCAATTTCACTGCCGGGCTCTGCCAGAGAGAGATACAGAATGTTGCCTCATTAGGAAGCAAAGCTTTAGCAGAGCGCGAATGTCTGTGTGGCAGCGAATGCAGTTCCAGGGGACAGGGAAAACCAGCTACATCTTTCAGTGCTGGCAGCTTTCCTGTGGGTGCAATCTCTGGACGTTTCCAATTTCACTGGCAGGCACTGGGAGAAAGTCACAGAGAGTGTTGCCACATTAGGAAGCAAAGCTTTAGCAGAGCGCGAATGTCTGTGTGGCAGCGAATGCAGTTCCAAGGGACAGTGAAAACCAGCTACAGCTTTCAGTGCTGGCAGCTTTCCTGTGGGCGCAATCTCTGGACGTTTCCAATTTCACTGCCGGGCTCTGCCAGAGAGAGATACAGAGTGTTGCCCCATTACGAAGCAATGCTTTAGCAGAGCGCGAATGTCTGTGTGGCAGCGAGTGCAGTTCCAGGAGACAGTGAAAACCAGCTAGACCTTTCAGTGCTGGCAGCTTTCCTGTGGGCGCAATCTCTGGACGTTTCCAATTTGGCAGCCGGGCTCTGCCAGAGAGAGATACAGAGTGTTGCCCCATTAGGAAGCAAAGCTTTAGCAGAGCGCGAATGTCTGTGTGGCAGCGAATGCAGTTCCAAGGGACAGTGAAAACCAGCTACATCTTTCAGTGCTGGCAGCTTTCCTGTGGGCGCAATCTCTGGACGTTTCCAATTTCAATGCCGGACTCTGCCAGAGAGAGATACAGAGCGTTGCCCCATTAGGAAGCAAAGCTTTAGCAGAACGCGAATGTCTGTGTGGCAGCGAATGCAGTTCCAAGGGACAGTGAAAACCAGCTACAGCTTTCAGTGCTGGCAGCTTTCCTGTGGGCGCAATCTCTGGACGTTTCCAATTTCACTGGCAGGCACTGGGAGAAAGTCACAGAGAGTGTTGCCCCATTAGGAAGCAAAGCTTTAGCAGAGCGCGAATGTCTGTGTGGCAGCGAATGCAGTTCCAAGGGACAGTGAAAACCAGCTACAGCTTTCAGTGCTGGCAGCTTTCCTCTGGGTGCAATCTCTGGACGTTTCCAATTTCACTGCCGGGCTCTGCCAGAGAGAGATACAGAGTGTTGCCCCATTACGAAGCAATGCTTTAGCAGAGCGCGAATGTCTGTGTGGCAGCGAATGCAGTTCCAAGGGACAGTGAAAACCAGCTACAGCTTTCAGTGCTGGCAGAATTCTTGTGGGCGCAATCTCTGGACGTTTCCAATTTCACTGGCAGGCACTGGGAGAAAGTCACAGAGAGTGTTGCCCCATTACGAAGCAAAGCTTTAGCAGAGCGCGAATGTCTGTGTGGCAGCGAATGCAGTTCCAAGGGACAGTGAAAAGCAGCTACATCTTTCAGTGCTGGCAGCTTTCCTGTGGGCGCAATCTCTGGACGTTTCCAATTTGGCAGCCGGGCTCTGCCAGAGAGAGATACAGAGTGTTGCCCCATTACGAAGCAATGCTTTAGCAGAGCGCGAATGTCTGTGTGGCAGCGAATGCAGTTCCAAGGGACAGTGAAAACCAGCTACATCTTTCAGTGCTGGCAGCTTTCCTGTGGGTGGAATCTCTGGACGTTTCCAATTTCACTGGCAGGCACTGGGAGAAAGTCACAGAGAGTGTTGCCCCATTAGGAAGCAAAGCTTTAGCAGAGCGCGAATGTCTGTGTGGCAGCGAATGCAGTTCCAAGGGACAGTGAAAACCAGCTACAGCTTTCAGTGCTGGCAGCTTTCCTGTGGGCGCAATCTCTGGACGTTTCCAATTTCACTGCCGGACTCTGCCAGAGAGAGATACAGAGTGTTGCCCCATTACGAAGCAATGCTTTAGCAGAGCGCGAATGTCTGTGTGGCAGCGAGTGCAGTTCCAGGGGACAGTGAAAACCAGCTAGAGCTTTCAGTGCTGGCAGCTTTCCTGTGGGCGCAATCTCTGGACGTTTCCAATTTGGCAGCCGGGCTCTGCCAGAGAGAGATACAGAGTGTTGCCCCATTACGAAGCAATGCTTTAGCAGAGCGCGAATGTCTGTGTGGCAGCGAATGCAGTTCCAAGGGACAGTGAAAACCAGCTACAGCTTTCAGTGCTGGCAGCTTTCCTGTGGGCGCAATCTCTGGACGTTTCCAATTTCACTGCCGGACTCTGCCAGAGTGAGATACAGAGTGTTGCCCCATTAGGAAGCAAAGCTTTAGCAGAGCGCAAATGTCTGTGTGGCAGCGAATGCAGTTCCAGGGGACAGTGAAAACCAGCTACATCTTTCAGTGCTGGCAGCTTTCCTGTGGGCGCAATCTCTGGACGTTTCCAATTTCACTGGCAAGCACTGGGAGAAAGTCACAGAGAGTGTTGCCCCATTACGAAGCAATGCTTTAGCAGAGCGCGAATGTCTGTGTGGCAGCGAATGCAGTTCCAAGGGACAGTGAAAACCAGCTACAGCTTTCAGTGCTGGCAGCTTTCCTGTGGGCGCAATCTCTGGACGTTTCCAATTTCACTGCCGGGCTCTGCCAGAGAGAGATACAGAGTGTTGCCCCATTACGAAGCAATGCTTTAGCAGAGCGCGAATGTCTGTGTGGCAGCGAGTGCAGTTCCAGGGGACAGTGAAAACCAGCTAGAGCTTTCAGTGCTGGCAGCTTTCCTGTGGGCGCAATCTCTGGACGTTTCCAATTTGGCAGCCGGGCTCTGCCAGAGAGAGATACAGAGTGTTGCCCCATTAGGAAGCAAAGCTTTAGCAGAGCGCGAATGTCTGTGTGGCAGCGAATGCAGTTCCAAGGCACAGTGAAAACCAGCTACAGCTTTCAGTGCTGGCAGCTTTCCTGTGGGCTCAATCTCTGGACGTTTCCAATTTCACTGCCGGACTCTGCCAGAGAGAGATACAGAGCGTTGCCCCATTAGAAAGCAAAGCTTTAGCAGAACGCGAATGTCTGTGTGGCAGCGACTGCAGATCCAAGGGACAGTGAAAACCAGCTACAGCTTTCAGTGCTGGCAGCTTTCCTGTGGGCGCAATCTCTGGACGTTTCCAATTTCACTGCCGGGCTCTGCCAGAGAGAGATACAGAATGTTGCCCCATTAGGAAGCAAAGCTTTAGCAGAGCGCGAATGTCTGTGTGGCAGCGAATGCAGTTCCAGGGGACAGGGAAAACCAGCTACATCTTTCAGTGCTGGCAGCTTTCCTGTGGGCGCAATCTCTGGACTTTTCCAATTTCACTGGCAGGCACTGGGAGAAAGTCACAGAGAGTGTTGCCCCATTAGGAAGCAAAGCTTTAGCAGAGCGCGAATGTCTGTGTGGCAGCGAATGCAGTTCCAAGGGACAGTGAAAACCAGCTACAGCTTTCAGTGCTGGCAGCTTTCCTGTGGGCGCAATCTCTGGACGTTTCCAATTTCACTGCCGGGCTCTGCCAGAGAGAGATATAGAGTGTTGCCCCATTACGAAGCAATGCTTTAGCAGAGCGCGAATGTCTGTGTGGCAGCGAATGCAGTTCCAAGGGACAGTGAAAACCAGCTACAGCTTTCAGTGCTGGCAGCTTTCCTGTGGGCGCAATCTCTGGACGTTTCAAATTTCACTGCCGGGCTCTGCCAGAGAGAGATACAGAGTGTTGCCCCATTAGGAAGCAAAGCTTTAGCAGAGGGCAAATGTCTGTGTGGCAGCGAATGCAGTTCCAAGGGACAGTGAAAACCAGCTACAGCTTTCAGTGCTGGCAGCTTTCCTGTGGGCGCAATCTCTGGACGTTTCCAATTTCACTGCCGGGCTCTGCCAGAGACAGATACAGAGTGTTGCCCCATAACGAAGCAATGCTTTAGCAGAGCGCGAATGTCTGTGTGGCAGCGAATGCAGTTCCAAGGGACAGTGAAAACCAGCTACAGCTTTCAGTGCTAGCAGCTTTCCTGTGGGCGCAATCTCTGGACGTTTCCAATTTCACTGCCGGGCTCTGCCAGAGAGAGATACAGAGTGTTGCCCCATTAGGAAGCAAAGCTTTAGCAGAGCGCGAATGTCTGTGTGGCAGCGAATGCAGTTCCAAGGGACAGTGAAAACCAGCTACAGCTTTCAGTGCTGGCAGCTTTCCTGTGGGCGCAATCTCTGGACGTTTCCAATTTCACTGCCGGGCTCTGCCAGAGAGAGATACAGAGTGTTGCCCCATTAGGAAGCAAAGTTTTAGCAGAGCGCGAATGTCTGTGTGGCAGCGAATGCAGTTCCAAGGGACAGTGAAAACCAGCTAGAGCTTTCAGTGCTGGCAGCTTTCCTGTGGGTGCAATCTCTGGACGTTTCCAATTTCACTGGCAGGCACTGGGAGATAGTCACAGAGAGTGTTGCCCCATTAGGAAGCAAAGCTTTAGCAGAGCGCGAATGTCTGTGTGGCAGCGAATGCAGTTCCAAGGGACAGTGAAAACCAGCTACAGCTTTCAGTGCTGGCAGCTTTCCTGTGGGCGCAATCTCTGGACGTTTCCAATTTGGCAGCTGGGCTCTGCCAGAGAGAGATACAGAGCGTTGCCCCATTAGGAAGCAAAGCTTTAGCAGAGCGCGAATGTCTGTGTGGCAGCGAATGCAGTTCCAGGGGACAGTGTAAAGCAGCTACATCTTTCAGTGCTGGCAGCTTTCCTGTGGGCGCAATCTCTGGACGTTTCCAATTTCACTGGCAGGCACTGGGAGAAAGTCACAGAGAATGTTGCCCCATTACGAAGCAAAGCTTTAGCAGAGCGCGAATGTCTGTGTGGCAGCGAATGCAGTTCCAAGGGACAGTGAAAAGCAGCTACATCTTTCAGTGCTGGCAGCTTTCCTGTGGGCGCAATCTCTGGACGTTTCCAATTTGGCAGCCGGGCTCTGCCAGAGAGAGATACAGAGTGTTGCCCCATTACGAAGCAATGCTTTAGCAGAGCGCGAATGTCTGTGTGGCAGCGAATGCAGTTCCAAGGGACAGTGAAAACCAGCTACATCTTTCAGTGCTGGCAGCTTTCCTGTGGGCGCAATCTCTGGACGTTTCCAATTTCACTGCCGGACTCTGCCAGAGTGAGATACAGAGTGTTGCCCCATTAGGAAGCAAAGCTTTAGCAGAGCGCAAATGTCTGTGTGGCAGCGAATGCAGTTCCAGGGGACAGTGAAAACCAGCTACATCTTTCAGTGCTGGCAGCTTTCCTGTGGGCGCAATCTCTGGACGTTTCCAATTTCACTGGCAGGCACTGGGAGAAAGTCACAGAGAGTGTTGCCCCATTACGAAGCAATGCTTTAGCAGAGCGCGAATGTCTGTGTGGCAGCGAATGCAGTTCCAAGGGACAGTGAAAACCAGCTACAGCTTTCAGTGCTGGCAGCTTTCCTGTGGGCGCAATCTCTGGACGTTTGCAATTTCACTGCCGGGCTCTGCCAGAGAGAGATACAGAGTGTTGCCCCATTACGAAGCAATGCTTTAGCAGAGCGCGAATGTCTGTGTGGCAGCGAGTGCAGTTCCAGGGGACAGTGAAAACCAGCTAGAGCTTTCAGTGCTGGCAGCTTTCCTGTGGGCGCAATCTCTGGACGTTTCCAATTTGGCAGCCGGGCTCTGCCAGAGAGAGATACAGAGTGTTGCCCCATTAGGAAGCAAAGCTTTAGCAGACCGCGAATGTCTGTGTGGCAGCGAATGCAGTTCCAAGGCACAGTGAAAACCAGCTACAGCTTTCAGTGCTGGCAGCTTTCCTGTGGGCGCAATCTCTGGACGTTTCCAATTTCACTGCCGGGCTCTGCCAGAGAGAGATACAGAATGTTGCCTCATTAGGAAGCAAAGCTTTAGCAGAGCGCGAATGTCTGTGTGGCAGCGAATGCAGTTCCAGGGGACAGGGAAAACCAGCTACATCTTTCAGTGCTGGCAGCTTTCCTGTGGGCGCAATCTCTGGACTTTTCCAATTTCACTGGCAGGCACTGGGAGAAAGTCACAGAGAGTGTTGCCCCATTAGGAAGCAAAGCTTTAGCAGAGCGCGAATGTCTGTGTGGCAGCGAATGCAGTTCCAAGGGACAGTGAAAACCAGCTACAGCTTTCAGTGCTGGCAGCTTTCCTGTGGGCGCAATCTCTGGACGTTTCCAATTTCACTGCCGGGCTCTGCCAGAGAGAGATATAGAGTGTTGCCCCATTACGAAGCAATGCTTTAGCAGAGCGCGAATGTCTGTGTGGCAGCGAATGCAGTTCCAAGGGACAGTGAAAACCAGCTACAGCTTTCAGTGCTGGCAGCTTTCCTGTGGGCGCAATCTCTGGACGTTTCAAATTTCACTGCCGGGCTCTGCCAGAGAGAGATACAGAGTGTTGCCCCATTAGGAAGCAAAGCTTTAGCAGAGGGCAAATGTCTGTGTGGCAGCGAATGCAGTTCCAAGGGACAGTGAAAACCAGCTACAGCTTTCAGTGCTGGCAGCTTTCCTGTGGGCGCAATCTCTGGACGTTTCCAATTTCACTGCCGGGCTCTGCCAGAGACAGATACAGAGTGTTGCCCCATAACGAAGCAATGCTTTAGCAGAGCGCGAATGTCTGTGTGGCAGCGAATGCAGTTCCAAGGGACAGTGAAAACCAGCTACAGCTTTCAGTGCTAGCAGCTTTCCTGTGGGCGCAATCTCTGGACGTTTCCAATTTCACTGCCGGGCTCTGCCAGAGAGAGATACAGAGTGTTGCCCCATTAGGAAGCAAAGCTTTAGCAGAGCGCGAATGTCTGTGTGGCAGCGAATGCAGTTCCAAGGGACAGTGAAAACCAGCTACAGCTTTCAGTGCTGGCAGCTTTCCTGTGGGCGCAATCTCTGGACGTTTCCAATTTCACTGCCGGGCTCTGCCAGAGAGAGATACAGAGTGTTGCCCCATTAGGAAGCAAAGTTTTAGCAGAGCGCGAATGTCTGTGTGGCAGCGAATGCAGTTCCAAGGGACAGTGAAAACCAGCTAGAGCTTTCAGTGCTGGCAGCTTTCCTGTGGGTGCAATCTCTGGACGTTTCCAATTTCACTGGCAGGCACTGGGAGATAGTCACAGAGAGTGTTGCCCCATTAGGAAGCAAAGCTTTAGCAGAGCGCGAATGTCTGTGTGGCAGCGAATGCAGTTCCAAGGGACAGTGAAAACCAGCTACAGCTTTCAGTGCTGGCAGCTTTCCTGTGGGCGCAATCTCTGGACGTTTCCAATTTGGCAGCCGGGCTCTGCCAGAGAGAGATACAGAGTGTTGCCCCATTAGGAAGCAATGCTTTAGCAGAGCGCGAATGTCTGTGTGGCAGCGAGTGCAGTTCCAGGGGACAGTGAAAACCAGCTACAGCTTTCAGTGCTGGCAGCTTTCCTGTGGGCGCAATCTCTGGACGTTTCCAATTTGGCAGCTGGGCTCTGCCAGAGAGAGATACAGAGCGTTGCCCCATTAGGAAGCAAAGCTTTAGCAGAGCGCAAATGTCTGTGTGGCAGCGAATGCAGTTCCAAGGGACAGTGAAAACCAGCTACAGCTTTCAGTGCTGGCAGCTTTTTTGTGGGCGCAATCTCTGGACGTTTCCAATTTCACTGCTGGGCTCTGCCAGAGAGAGATACAGAGTGTTGCCTCATTAGGAAGCAAAGCTTTAGCAGAGCGCGAATGTCTGTGTGGCAGCGAATGCAGTTCCAAGGGACAGTGAAAACCAGCCACATCTTTCAGTGCTGGCAGCTTTCCTGTGGGCGCAATCTCTGGATGTTTCCAATTTCACTGGCAGGCACTGGGAGAAAGTCACAGAGAGTGTTGCCCCATTAGGAAGCAAAGCTTTAGCAGAGCGCGAATGTCTGTGTGGCAGCGAATGCAGTTCCAAGGGACAGTGAAAACCAGCTACAGCTTTCAGTGCTGGCAGCTTTCCTCTGGGTGCAATCTCTGGACGTTTCCAATTTCACTGCCGGGCTCTGCCAGAGAGAGATACAGAGTGTTGCCCCATTACGAAGCAATGCTTTAGCAGAGCGCGAATGTCTGTGTGGCAGCGAATGCAGTTCCAAGGGACAGTGAAAACCAGCTACAGCTTTCAGTGCTGGCAGAATTCTTGTGGGCGCAATCTCTGGACGTTTCCAATTTCACTGGCAGGCACTGGGAGAAAGTCACAGAGAGTGTTGCCCCATTACGAAGCAAAGCTTTAGCAGAGCGCGAATGTCTGTGTGGCAGCGAATGCAGTTCCAAGGGACAGTGAAAAGCAGCTACATCTTTCAGTGCTGGCAGCTTTCCTGTGGGCGCAATCTCTGGACGTTTCCAATTTGGCAGCCGGGCTCTGCCAGAGAGAGATACAGAGTGTTGCCCCATTACGAAGCAATGCTTTAGCAGAGCGCGAATGTCTGTGTGGCAGCGAATGCAGTTCCAAGGGACAGTGAAAACCAGCTACATCTTTCAGTGCTGGCAGCTTTCCTGTGGGCGCAATCTCTGGACGTTTCCAATTTCACTGCCGGGCTCTGCCAGAGAGAGATACAGAGTGTTGCCCCATTACGAAGCAATGCTTTAGCAGAGCGCGAATGTCTGTGTGGCAGCGAGTGCAGTTCCAGGGGACAGTGAAAACCAGCTAGAGCTTTCAGTGCTGGCAGCTTTCCTGAGGGCGCAATCTCTGGACGTTTCCAATTTGGCAGCCGGGCTCTGCCAGAGAGAGATACAGAGTGTTGCCCCATTACGAAGCAATGCTTTAGCAGAGCGCGAATGTCTGTGTGGCAGCGAATGCAGTTCCAAGGGACAGTGAAAACCAGCTACAGCTTTCAGTGCTGGCAGCTTTCCTGTGGGCGCAATCTCTGGACGTTTCCAATTTCACTGCCGGACTCTGCCAGAGTGAGATACAGAGTGTTGCCCCATTAGGAAGCAAAGCTTTAGCAGAGCGCAAATGTCTGTGTGGCAGCGAATGCAGTTCCAGGGGACAGTGAAAACCAGCTACATCTTTCAGTGCTGGCAGCTTTCCTGTGGGCGCAATCTCTGGACGTTTCCAATTTCACTGGCAGGCACTGGGAGAAAGTCACAGAGAGTGTTGCCCCATTACGAAGCAATGCTTTAGCAGAGCGCGAATGTCTGTGTGGCAGCGAATGCAGTTCCAAGGGACAGTGAAAACCAGCTACAGCTTTCAGTGCTGGCAGCTTTCCTGTGGGCGCAATCTCTGGACGTTTGCAATTTCACTGCCGGGCTCTGCCAGAGAGAGATACAGAGTGTTGCCCCATTACGAAGCAATGCTTTAGCAGAGCGCGAATGTCTGTGTGGCAGCGAGTGCAGTTCCAGGGGACAGTGAAAACCAGCTAGAGCTTTCAGTGCTGGCAGCTTTCCTGTGGGCGCAATCTCTGGACGTTTCCAATTTGGCAGCCGGGCTCTGCCAGAGAGAGATACAGAGTGTTGCCCCATTAGGAAGCAAAGCTTTAGCAGAGCGCGAATGTCTGTGTGGCAGCGAAAGCAGTTCCAAGGCACAGTGAAAACCAGCTACAGCTTTCAGTGCTGGCAGCTTTCCTGTGGGCGCAATCTCTGGACGTTTCCAATTTCACTGCCGGGCTCTGCCAGAGAGAGATACAGAATGTTGCCCCATTAGGAAGCAAAGCTTTAGCAGAGCGCGAATGTCTGTGTGGCAGCGAATGCAGTTCCAGGGGACAGTGAAAACCAGCTACATCTTTCAGTGCTGGCAGCTTTCCTGTGGGCGCAATCTCTGGACTTTTCCAATTTCACTGGCAGGCACTGGGAGAAAGTCACAGAGAGTGTTGCCCCATTAGGAAGCAAAGCTTTAGCAGAGCGCGAATGTCTGTGTGGCAGCGAATGCAGTTCCAAGGGACAGTGAAAACCAGCTACAGCTTTCAGTGCTGGCAGCTTTCCTGTGGGCGCAATCTCTGGACGTTTCCAATTTCACTGCCGGGCTCTGCCAGAGAGAGATATAGAGTGTTGCCCCATTACGAAGCAATGCTTTAGCAGAGCGCGAATGTCTGTGTGGCAGCGAATGCAGTTCCAAGGGACAGTGAAAACCAGCTACAGCTTTCAGTGCTGGCAGCTTTCCTGTGGGCGCAATCTCTGGACGTTTCAAATTTCACTGCCGGGCTCTGCCAGAGAGAGATACAGAGTGTTGCCCCATTAGGAAGCAAAGCTTTAGCAGAGGGCAAATGTCTGTGTGGCAGCGAATGCAGTTCCAAGGGACAGTGAAAACCAGCTACAGCTTTCAGTGCTGGCAGCTTTCCTGTGGGCGCAATCTCTGGACGTTTCCAATTTCACTGCCGGGCTCTGCCAGAGACAGATACAGAGTGTTGCCCCATAACGAAGCAATGCTTTAGCAGAGCGCGAATGTCTGTGTGGCAGCGAATGCAGTTCCAAGGGACAGTGAAAACCAGCTACAGCTTTCAGTGCTAGCAGCTTTCCTGTGGGCGCAATCTCTGGACGTTTCCAATTTCACTGCCGGGCTCTGCCAGAGAGAGATACAGAGTGTTGCCCCATTAGGAAGCAAAGCTTTAGCAGAGCGCGAATGTCTGTGTGGCAGCGAATGCAGTTCCAAGGGACAGTGAAAACCAGCTACAGCTTTCAGTGCTGGCAGCTTTCCTGTGGGCGCAATCTCTGGACGTTTCCAATTTCACTGCCGGGCTCTGCCAGAGAGAGATACAGAGTGTTGCCCCATTAGGAAGCAAAGTTTTAGCAGAGCGCGAATGTCTGTGTGGCAGCGAATGCAGTTCCAAGGGACAGTGAAAACCAGCTAGAGCTTTCAGTGCTGGCAGCTTTCCTGTGGGTGCAATCTCTGGACGTTTCCAATTTCACTGGCAGGCACTGGGAGATAGTCACAGAGAGTGTTGCCCCATTAGGAAGCAAAGCTTTAGCAGAGCGCGAATGTCTGTGTGGCAGCGAATGCAGTTCCAAGGGACAGTGAAAACCAGCTACAGCTTTCAGTGCTGGCAGCTTTCCTGTGGGCGCAATCTCTGGACGTTTCCAATTTGGCAGCCGGGCTCTGCCAGAGAGAGATACAGAGTGTTGCCCCATTAGGAAGCAATGCTTTAGCAGAGCGCGAATGTCTGTGTGGCAGCGAGTGCAGTTCCAGGGGACAGTGAAAACCAGCTACATCTTTCAGTGCTGGCAGCTTTCCTGTGGGCGCAATCTCTGGACGTTTCCAATTTGGCAGCTGGGCTCTGCCAGAGAGAGATACAGAGCGTTGCCCCATTAGGAAGCAAAGCTTTAGCAGAGCGCGAATGTCTGTGTGGCAGCGAATGCAGTTCCAGGGGACAGTGTAAAGCAGCTACATCTTTCAGTGCTGGCAGCTTTCCTGTGGGCGCAATCTCTGGACGTTTCGAATTTCACTGGCAGGCACTGGGAGAAAGTCACAGAGAGTGTTGCCCCATTACGAAGCAAAGCTTTAGCAGAGCGCGAATGTCTGTGTGGCAGCGAATGCAGTTCCAAGGGACAGTGAAAACCAGCTACAGCTTTCAGTGCTGGCAGCTTTCCTGTGGGCGCAATCTCTGGACGTTTCCAATTTCACTGCCGGACTCTGCCAGAGAGAGATACAGAGTGTTGCCCCATTACGAAGCAATGCTTTAGCAGAGCGCGAATGTCTGTGTGGCAGCGAATGCAGTTCCAAGGGACAGTGAAAACCAGCTAGAGCTTTCAGTGCTGGCAGCTTTCCTGTGGGCGCAATCTCTGGACGTTTTCAATTTGGCAGCCGGGCTCTGCCAGAGAGAGATACAGAGTGTTGCCCCATTAGGAAGCAAAGCTTTAGCAGAGCGCGAATGTCTGTGTGGCAGTGAATGCAGTTCCAAGGGACAGTGAAAACCAGCTACAGCTTTCAGTGCTGGCAGCTTTCCTGTGGGCGCAATCTCTGGACGTTTCCAATTTCACTGCCGGGCTCTGCCAGAGAGAGATACAGAATGTTGCCCCATTACGAAGCAATGCTTTAGCAGAGCGCGAATGTCTGTGTGGCAGCGAATGCAGTTCCAAGGGACAGTGAAAACCAGCTACAGCTTTCAGTGCTGGCAGCTTTCCTGTGGGCGCAATCTCTGGACGTTTCCAATTTCACTGCCGGGCTCTGCCAGAGAGAGATACAGAGTGTTGCCCCATTACGAAGCAATGCTTTAGCAGAGCGCGAATGTCTGTGTGGCAGCGAATGCAGTTCCAAGGGACAGTGAAAAGCAGCTACATCTTTCAGTGCTGGCAGCTTTCCTGTGGGCGCAATCTGTGGACGTTTCCAATTTGGCAGCCGGGCTCTGCCAGAGAGAGATACAGAGTGTTGCCCAATTACGAAGCAATGCTTTAGCAGAGCGCGAATGTCTGTGTGGTAGCGAATGCAGTTCCAAGGGACAGTGAAAACCAGCTACATCTTTCAGTGCTGGCAGCTTTCCTGTGGGCGCAATCTCTGGACGTTTCCAATTTCACTGCCGGGCTCTGCCAGAGAGAGATACAGAGTGTTGCCCCATTAGGAAGCAAAGCTTTAGCAGAGCGCGAATGTCTGTGTGGCAGCGAATGCAGTTCCAAGGGACAGTGAAAACCAGCTACAGCTTTCAGTGCTGGCAGCTTTCCTGTGGGTGAATCTCTGGACGTTTCCAATTTCACTGCCGGGCTCTGCCAGAGAGAGATACAGAGTGTTGCCCCATTACGAAGCAATGCTTTAGCAGAGCGCGAATGTCTGTGTGGCAGCGAATGCAGTTCCAAGGGACAGTGAAAACCAGCTACAGCTTTCAGTGCTGGCAGCTTTCCTGTGGGTGCAATCTCTGGACGTTTCCAATTTCACTGGCAGGCACTGGGAGAAAGTCACAGAGAGTGTTGCCCCATTAGGAAGCAATGCTTTAGCAGAGCGCGAATGTCTGTGTGGCAGCGAGTGCAGTTCCAGGAGACAGTGAAAACCAGCTAGAGCTTTCAGTGCTGGCAGCTTTCCTGTGGGCGCAATCTCTGGACGTTTCCAATTTGGCAGCCGGGCTCTGCCAGAGAGAGATAAGAGTGTTGCCCCATTAGGAAGCAAAGCTTTAGCAGAGCGCGAATGTCTGTGTGGTAGCGAATGCAGTTCCAAGGGACAGTGAAAACCAGCTACATCTTTCAGTGCTGGCAGCTTTCCTGTGGGCGCAATCTCTGGACGTTTCCAATTTCAATGCCGGACTCTGCCAGAGAGAGATACAGAGCGTTGCCCCATTAGGAAGCAAAGCTTTAGCAGAACGCAAATGTCTGTGTGGCAGCGAATGCAGTTCCAAGGGACAGTGAAAACCAGCTACAGCTTTCAGTGCTGGCAGCTTTCCTGTGGGCGCAATCTCTGGACGTTTCCAATTTCACTGGCAGGCACTGGGAGAAAGTCACAGAGAGTGTTGCCCCATTAGGAAGCAAAGCTTTAGCAGAGCGCGAATGTCTGTGTGGCAGCGAATGCAGTTCCAAGGGACAGTGAAAACCAGCTACAGCTTTCAGTGCTGGCAGCTTTCCTGTGGGTGCAATCTCTGGACGTTTCCAATTTCACTGCCGGGCTCTGCCAGAGAGAGATACAGAGTGTTGCCCCATTACGAAGCAATGCTTTAGCAGAGCGCGAATGTCTGTGTGGCAGCGAATGCAGTTCCAAGGGACAGTGAAAACCAGCTACAGCTTTCAGTGCTGGCAGAATTCTTGTGGGCGCAATCTCTGGACGTTTCCAATTTCACTGGCAGGCACTGGGAGAAAGTCACAGAGAGTGTTGCCCCATTACGAAGCAAAGCTTTAGCAGAGCGCGAATGTCTGTGTGGCAGCGAATGCAGTTCCAAGGGACAGTGAAAAGCAGCTACATCTTTCAGTGCTGGCAGCTTTCCTGTGGGCGCAATCTCTGGACGTTTCCAATTTGGCAGCCGGGCTCTGCCAGAGAGAGATACAGAGTGTTGCCCCATTACGAAGCAATGCTTTAGCAGAGCGCGAATGTCTGTGTGGCAGCGAATGCAGTTCCAAGGGACAGTGAAAACCAGGTACAGCTTTCAGTGCTGGCAGCTTTCCTGTGGGCGCAATCTCTGGACGTTTCCAATTTCACTGCCGGGCTCTGCCAGAGAGATATACAGAGTGTTGCCCCATTACGAAGCAATGCTTTAGCAGAGCGCGAATGTCTGTGTGGCAGCGAGTGCAGTTCCAGGGGACAGTGAAAACCAGCTAGAGCTTTCAGTGCTGGCAGCTTTCCTGTGGGCGCAATCTCTGGACGTTTCCAATTTGGCAGCCGGGCTCTGCCAGAGAGAGATACAGAGTGTTGCCCCATTAGGAAGCAAAGCTTTAGCAGAGCGCGAATGTCTGTGTGGCAGCGAATGCAGTTCCAAGGGACAGTGAAAACCAGCTACAGCTTTCAGTGCTGGCAGCTTTCCTGTGGGCGCAATCTCTGGACGTTTCCAATTTCACTGCCGGACTCTGCCAGAGTGAGATACAGAGTGTTGCCCCATTAGGAAGCAAAGCTTTAGCAGAGCGCAAATGTCTTTGTGGCAGCGAATGCAGTTCCAGGGGACAGTGAAAACCAGCTACATCTTTCAGTGCTGGCAGCTTTCCTGTGGGCGCAATCTCTGGACGTTTCCAATTTCACTGGCAGGCACTGGGAGAAAGTCACAGAGAGTGTTGCCCCATTACGAAGCAATGCTTTAGCAGAGCGCGAATGTCTGTGTGGCAGCGAATGCAGTTCCAAGGGACAGTGAAAACCAGCTACAGCTTTCAGTGCTGGCAGCTTTCCTGTGGGCGCAATCTCTGGACGTTTGCAATTTCACTGCCGGGCTCTGCCAGAGAGAGATACAGAGTGTTGCCCCATTACGAAGCAATGCTTTAGCAGAGCGCGAATGTCTGTGTGGCAGCGAGTGCAGTTCCAGGGGACAGTGAAAAACAGCTAGAGCTTTCAGTGCTGGCAGCTTTCCTGTGGGCGCAATCTCTGGACGTTTCCAATTTGGCAGCCGGGCTCTGCCAGAGAGAGATACAGAGTGTTGCCCCATTAGGAAGCAAAGCTTTAGCAGAGCGCGAATGTCTGTGTGGCAGCGAATGCAGTTCCAAGGCACAGTGAAAACCAGCTACAGCTTTCAGTGCTGGCAGCTTTCCTGTGGGCGCAATCTCTGGACGTTTCCAATTTCACTGCCGGGCTCTGCCAGAGAGAGATACAGAGTGTTGCCTCATTACGAAGCAATGCTTTAGCAGAGCGCGAATGTCTGTGTGGCAGCGAGTGCAGTTCCAGGAGACAGTGAAAACCAGCTAGAGCTTTCAGTGCTGGCAGCTTTCCTGTGGGCGCAATCTCTGGATGTTTCCAATTTGGCAGCCGGGCTCTGCCAGAGAGAGATAGAGAGTGTTGCCCCATTAGGAAGCAAAGCTTTAGCAGAGCGCGAATGTCTGTGTGGCAGCGAATGCAGTTCCAAGGGACAGTGAAAACCAGCTACATCTTTCAGTGCTGGCAGCTTTCCTGTGGGCGCAATCTCTGGACGTTTCCAATTTCACTGCCGGGCTCTGCCAGAGAGAGATACAGAGTGTTGCCCCATTACGAAGCAATGCTTTAGCAGAGCGCGAATGTCTGTGTGGCAGCGAATGCAGTTCCAAGGGACAGTGAAAACCAGCTACAGCTTTCAGTGCTGGCAGCTTTCCTGTGGGTGCAATCTCTGGACGTTTCCAATTTCACTGGCAGGCACTGGGAGAAAGTCACAGAGAGTGTTGCCCCATTAGGAAGCAAAGCTTTAGCAGAGCGCGAATGTCTGTGTGGCAGCGAATGCAGTTCCAAGGGACAGTGAAAACCAGCTACAGCTTTCAGTGCTGGCAGCTTTCCTGTGGGCGCAATCTCTGGACGTTTCCAATTTCACTGCCGGGCTCTGCCAGAGAGAGATACAGAGTGTTGCCCCATTACGAAGCAATGCTTTAGCAGAGCGCGAATGTCTGTGTGGCAGCGAGTGCAGTTCCAGGAGACAGTGAAAACCAGCTAGAGCTTTCAGTGCTGGCAGCTTTCCTGTGGGCGCAATCTCTGGACGTTTCCAATTTGGCAGCCGGGCTCTGCCAGAGAGAGATACAGAGTGTTGCCCCATTAGGAAGCAAAGCTTTAGCAGAGCGCGAATGTCTGTGTGGTAGCGAATGCAGTTCCAAGGGACAGTGAAAACCAGCTACATCTTTCAGTGCTGGCAGCTTTCCTGTGGGCGCAATCTCTGGACGTTTCCAATTTCAATGCCGGACTCTGCCAGAGAGAGATACAGAGCGTTGCCCCATTAGGAAGCAAAGATTTAGCAGAACGCGAATGTCT
This sequence comes from Mycteria americana, assembly GCF_035582795.1. Lineage (NCBI taxonomy): Eukaryota > Metazoa > Chordata > Aves > Ciconiiformes > Ciconiidae > Mycteria > Mycteria americana. The sequence goes on from NW_027445623.1 coordinate 534,279, forward strand.
GTGTGGCAGCGAATGCAGTTCCAAGGGACAGTGAAAACCAGCTACAGCTTTCAGTGCTGGCAGCTTTCCTGTGGGCGCAATCTCTGGACGTTTCCAATTTCACTGGCAGGCACTGGGAGAAAGTCACAGAGAGTGTTGCCCCATTACGAAGCAAAGCTTTAGCAGAGCGCGAATGTCTGTGTGGCAGCGAATGCAGTTCCAAGGGACAGTGAAAAGCAGCTACATCTTTCAGTGCTGGCAGCTTTCCTGTGGGCGCAATCTCTGGACGTTTCCAATTTGGCAGCCGGGCTCTGCCAGAGAGAGATACAGAGTGTTGCCCCATTACGAAGCAATGCTTTAGCAGAGCGCGAATGTCTGTGTGGCAGCGAATGCAGTTCCAAGGGACAGTGAAAACCAGCTACATCTTTCAGTTTTGGCAGCTTTCCTGTGGGTGGAATCTCTGGACGTTTCCAATTTCACTGGCAGGCACTGGGAGAAAGTCACAGAGAGTGTTGCCCCATTAGGAAGCAAAGCTTTAGCAGAGCGCGAATGTCTGTGTGGCAGCGAATGCAGTTCCAAGGGACAGTGAAAACCAGCTACAGCTTTCAGTGCTGGCAGCTTTCCTGTGGGCGCAATCTCTGGACGTTTCCAATTTCACTGCCGGGCTCTGCCAGAGAGAGATACAGAGTGTTGCCCCATTACGAAGCAATGCTTTAGCAGAGCGCGAATGTCTGTGTGGCAGCGAGTGCAGTTCCAGGGGACAGTGAAAACCAGCTAGAGCTTTCAGTGCTGGCAGCTTTCCTGTGGGCGCAATCTCTGGACGTTTCCAATTTGGCAGCCGGGCTCTGCCAGAGAGAGATACAGAGTGTTGCCCCATTAGGAAGCAAAGCTTTAGCAGAGCGCGAATGTCTGTGTGGCAGCGAATGCAGTTCCAAGGGACAGTGAAAACCAGCTACAGCTTTCAGTGCTGGCAGCTTTCCTGTGGGCGCAATCTCTGGACGTTTCCAATTTCACTGCCGGACTCTGCCAGAGTGAGATACAGAGTGTTGCCCCATTAGGAAGCAAAGCTTTAGCAGAGCGCAAATGTCTTTGTGGCAGCGAATGCAGTTCCAGGGGACAGTGAAAACCAGCTACATCTTTCAGTGCTGGCAGCTTTCCTGTGGGCGCAATCTCTGGACGTTTCCAATTTCACTGGCAGGCACTGGGAGAAAGTCACAGAGAGTGTTGCCCCATTACGAAGCAATGCTTTAGCAGAGCGCGAATGTCTGTGTGGCAGCGAATGCAGTTCCAAGGGACAGTGAAAACCAGCTACAGCTTTCAGTGCTGGCAGCTTTCCTGTGGGCGCAATCTCTGGACGTTTGCAATTTCACTGCCGGGCTCTGCCAGAGAGAGATACAGAGTGTTGCCCCATTACGAAGCAATGCTTTAGCAGAGCGCGAATGTCTGTGTGGCAGCGAGTGCAGTTCCAGGAGACAGTGAAAACCAGCTAGAGCTTTCAGTGCTGGCAGCTTTCCTGTGGGCGCAATCTCTGGACGTTTCCAATTTCACTGCCGGGCTCTGCCAGAGAGAGATACAGACTGTTGCCCCATTAGGAAGCAAAGCTTTAGCAGAGCGCGAATGTCTGTGTGGCAGCGAATGCAGTTCCAAGGCACAGTGAAAACCAGCTACAGCTTTCAGTGCTGGCAGCTTTCCTGTGGGCGCAATCTCTGGACGTTTCCAATTTCACTGCCGGACTCTGCCAGAGAGAGATACAGAGCGTTGCCCCATTAGAAAGCAAAGCTTTAGCAGAACGCGAATGTCTGTGTGGCAGCGACTGCAGATCCAAGGGACAGTGAAAACCAGCTACAGCTTTCAGTGCTGGCAGCTTTCCTGTGGGCGCAATCTCTGGACGTTTCCAATTTCACTGCCGGGCTCTGCCAGAGAGAGATACAGAATGTTGCCCCATTAGGAAGCAAAGCTTTAGCAGAGCGCGAATGTCTGTGTGGCAGCGAATGCAGTTCCAGGGGACAGGGAAAACCAGCTACATCTTTCAGTGCTGGCAGCTTTCCTGTGGGCGCAATCTCTGGACTTTTCCAATTTCACTGGCAGGCACTGGGAGAAAGTCACAGAGAGTGTTGCCCCATTAGGAAGCAAAGCTTTAGCAGAGCGCGAATGTCTGTGTGGCAGCGAATGCAGTTCCAAGGGACAGTGAAAACCAGCTACAGCTTTCAGTGCTGGCAGCTTTCCTGTGGGCGCAATCTCTGGACGTTTCCAATTTCACTGCCGGGCTCTGCCAGAGAGAGATATAGAGTGTTGCCCCATTACGAAGCAATGCTTTAGCAGAGCGCGAATGTCTGTGTGGCAGCGAATGCAGTTCCAAGGGACAGTGAAAACCAGCTACAGCTTTCAGTGCTGGCAGCTTTCCTGTGGGCGCAATCTCTGGACGTTTCAAATTTCACTGCCGGGCTCTGCCAGAGAGAGATACAGAGTGTTGCCCCATTAGGAAGCAAAGCTTTAGCAGAGGGCAAATGTCTGTGTGGCAGCGAATGCAGTTCCAAGGGACAATGAAAACCAGCTACATCTTTCAGTGCTGGCAGCTTTCCTGTGGGCGCAATCTCTGGACGTTTCCAATTTCACTGCCGGGCTCTGCCAGAGACAGATACAGAGTGTTGCCCCATAACGAAGCAATGCTTTAGCAGAGCGCGAATGTCTGTGTGGCAGCGAATGCAGTTCCAAGGGACAGTGAAAACCAGCTACAGCTTTCAGTGCTAGCAGCTTTCCTGAGGGCGCAATCTCTGGACGTTTCCAATTTCACTGCCGGGCTCTGCCAGAGAGAGATACAGAGTGTTGCCCCATTAGGAAGCAAAGCTTTAGCAGAGCGCGAATGTCTGTGTGGCAGCGAATGCAGTTCCAAGGGACAGTGAAAACCAGCTACAGCTTTCAGTGCTGGCAGCTTTCCTGTGGGCGCAATCTCTGGACGTTTCCAATTTCACTGCCGGGCTCTGCCAGAGAGAGATACAGAGTGTTGCCCCATTAGGAAGCAAAGTTTTAGCAGAGCGCGAATGTCTGTGTGGCAGCGAATGCAGTTCCAAGGGACAGTGAAAACCAGCTAGAGCTTTCAGTGCTGGCAGCTTTCCTGTGGGTGCAATCTCTGGACGTTTCCAATTTCACTGGCAGGCACTGGGAGATAGTCACAGAGAGTGTTGCCCCATTAGGAAGCAAAGCTTTAGCAGAGCGCGAATGTCTGTGTGGCAGCGAATGCAGTTCCAAGGGACAGTGAAAACCAGCTACAGCTTTCAGTGCTGGCAGCTTTCCTGTGGGCGCAATCTCTGGACGTTTCCAATTTGGCAGCTGGGCTCTGCCAGAGAGAGATACAGAGCGTTGCCCCATTAGGAAGCAAAGCTTTAGCAGAGCGCAAATGTCTGTGTGGCAGCGAATGCAGTTCCAAGGGACAGTGAAAACCAGCTACAGCTTTCAGTGCTGGCAGCTTTTTTGTGGGCGCAATCTCTGGACGTTTCCAATTTCACTGCTGGGCTCTGCCAGAGAGAGATACAGAGTGTTGCCTCATTAGGAAGCAAAGCTTTAGCAGAGCGCGAATGTCTGTGTGGCAGCGAATGCAGTTCCAAGGGACAGTGAAAACCAGCCACATCTTTCAGTGCTGGCAGCTTTCCTGTGGGCGCAATCTCTGGATGTTTCCAATTTCACTGCCGGGCTCTGCCAGAGAGAGATACAGAGTGTTGCCCCATTACGAAGCAAAGCTTTAGCAGAGCGCGAATGTCTGTGTGGCAGCGAATGCAGTTCCAGGGGACAGTGAAAACCAGCTACAGCTTTCAGTGCTGGCAGCTTTCCTGTGGGCGCAATCTCTGGACGTTTCCAATTTGGCAGCCGGGCTCTGCCAGAGAGAGATACAGAGTGTTGCCCCATTACGAAGCAATGCTTTAGCAGAGCGCGAATGTCTGTGTGGCAGCGAATGCAGTTCCAAGGGACAGTGAAAACCAGCTAGAGCTTTCAGTGCTGGCAGCTTTCCTGTGGGCGCAATCTCTGGACGTTTTCAATTTGGCAGCCGGGCTCTGCCAGAGAGAGATACAGAGTGTTGCCCCATTACGAAGCAATGCTTTAGCAGAGCGCGAATGTCTGTGTGGCAGCGAGTGCAGTTCCAGGGGACAGTGAAAACCAGCTAGAGCTTTCAGTGCTGGCAGCTTTCCTGTGGGCGCAATCTCTGGACGTTTCCAATTTGGCAGCCGGGCTCTGCCAGAGAGAGATACAGAGTGTTGCCCCATTAGGAAGCAAAGCTTTAGCAGAGCGCGAATGTCTGTGTGGCAGCGAATGCAGTTCCAAGGGACAGTGAAAACCAGCTACAGCTTTCAGTGCTGGCAGCTTTCCTGTGGGCGCAATCTCTGGACGTTTCTAATTTCACTGCCGGGCTCTGCCAGAGAGAGATACAGAGTGTTGCCCCATTAGGAAGCAATGCTTTAGCAGAGCGCGAATGTCTGTGTGGCAGCGAATGCAGTTCCAAGGGACAGTGAAAAGCAGCTACATCTTTCAGTGCTGGCAGCTTTCCTGTGGGCGCAATCTGTGGACGTTTCCAATTTGGCAGCCGGGCTCTGCCAGAGAGAGATACAGAGTGTTGCCCAATTACGAAGCAATGCTTTAGCAGAGCGCGAATGTCTGTGTGGCACCGAATGCAGTTCCAAGGGACAGTGAAAACCAGCTACATCTTTCAGTGCTGGCAGCTTTCCTGTGGGTGCAATCTCTGGACGTTTCCAATTTCACTGGCAGGCACTGGGAGAAAGTCACAGAGAGTGTTGCCCCATTAGGAAGCAAAGCTTTAGCAGAGCGCGAATGTCTGTGTGGCAGCGAATGCAGTTCCAAGGGACAGTGAAAACCAGCTACAGCTTTCAGTGCTGGCAGCTTTCCTGTGGGCGCAATCTCTGGACGTTTCCAATTTCACTGCCGGGCTCTGCCAGAGAGAGATACAGAGTGTTGCCCCATTACGAAGCAATGCTTTAGCAGAGCGCGAATGTCTGTGTGGCAGCGAGTGCAGTTCCAGGGGACAGTGAAAAGCAGCTACATCTTTCAGTGCTGGCAGCTTTCCTGTGGGCGCAATCTCTGGACGTTTCCAATTTGGCAGCCGGGCTCTGCCAGAGAGAGATACAGAGTGTTGCCCCATTACGAAGCAAAGCTTTAGCAGAGCGCGAATGTCTGTGTGGCAGCGAATGCAGTTCCAAGGGACAGTGAAAACCAGCTACAGCTTTCAGTGCTGGCAGCTTTCCTGTGGGCGCAATCTCTGGACGTTTCCAATTTCACTGCCGGACTCTGCCAGAGAGAGATACAGAGTGTTGCCCCATTAGGAAGCAAAGCTTTAGCAGAACGCGAATGTCTGTGTGGTAGCGAATGCAGATCCAAGGGACAGTGAAAACCAGCTACATCTTTCAGTGCTGGCAGCTTTCCTGTGGGCGCAATCTCTGGACGTTTCCAATTTCACTGGCAGGCACTGGGAGATAGTCACAGAGAGTGTTGCCCCATTACGAAGCAAAGCTTTAGCAGAGCGCGAATGTCTGTGTGGCAGCGAATGCAGTTCCAAGGGACAGTGAAAACCAGCTAGAGCTTTCAGTGCTGGCAGCTTTCCTGTGGGCGCAATCTCTGGACGTTTCCAATTTGGCAGCCGGGCTCTGCCAGAGAGAGATACAGAGTGTTGCCCCATTACGAAGCAATGCTTTAGCAGAGCGCGAATGTCTGTGTGGCAGCGAATGCAGTTCCAAGGGACAGTGAAAACCAGCTACAGCTTTCAGTGCTGGCAGCTTTCCTGTGGGTGCAATCTCTGGACGTTTCCAATTTCACTGGCAGGCACTGGGAGATAGTCACAGAGAGTGTTGCCCCATTAGGAAGCAAAGCTTTAGCAGAGCGCGAATGTCTGTGTGGCAGCGAATGCAGTTCCAAGGGACAGTGAAAACCAGCTACAGCTTTCAGTGCTGGCAGCTTTCCTGTGGGCGCAATCTCTGGACGTTTCCAATTTGGCAGCCGGGCTCTGCCAGAGAGAGATACAGAGTGTTGCCCCATTAGGAAGCAATGCTTTAGCAGAGCGCGAATGTCTGTGTGGCAGCGAGTGCAGTTCCAGGGGACAGTGAAAACCAGCTACAGCTTTCAGTGCTGGCAGCTTTCCTGTGGGCGCAATCTCTGGACGTTTCCAATTTGGCAGCTGGGCTCTGCCAGAGAGAGATACAGAGCGTTGCCCCATTAGGAAGCAAAGCTTTAGCAGAGCGCAAATGTCTGTGTGGCAGCGAATGCAGTTCCAAGGGACAGTGAAAACCAGCTACAGCTTTCAGTGCTGGCAGCTTTCCTGTGGGCGCAATCTCTGGACGTTTCCAATTTCACTGCTGGGCTCTGCCAGAGAGAGATACAGAGTGTTGCCTCATTAGGAAGCAAAGCTTTAGCAGAGCGCGAATGTCTGTGTGGCAGCGAATGCAGTTCCAAGGGACAGTGAAAACCAGCCACATCTTTCAGTGCTGGCAGCTTTCCTGTGGGCGCAATCTCTGGACGTTTCCAATTTCACTGCCGGGCTCTGCCAGAGAGAGATACAGAGTGTTGCCCCATTAGGAAGCAAAGCTTTAGCAGAGCGCGAATGTCTGTGTGGCAGCGAATGCAGTTCCAAGGGACAGTGAAAACCAGCTACATCTTTCAGTGCTGGCAGCTTTCCTGTGGGTGCAATCTCTGGACGTTTCCAATTTCACTGGCAGGCACTGGGAGAAAGTCACAGAGAGTGTTGCCCCATTAGGAAGCAAAGCTTTAGCAGAGCGCGAATGTCTGTGTGGCAGCGAATGCAGTTCCAAGGGACAGTGAAAACCAGCTACAGCTTTCAGTGCTGGCAGCTTTCCTGTGGGCGCAATCTCTGGACGTTTCCAATTTCACTGCCGGGCTCTGCCAGAGAGAGATACAGAGTGTTGCCCCATTACGAAGCAATGCTTTAGCAGAGCGCGAATGTCTGTGTGGCAGCGAATGCAGTTCCAAGGGACAGTGAAAACCAGCTACATCTTTCAGTGCTGGCAGCTTTCCTGTGGGCGCAATCTCTGGACGTTGCCAATTTCACTGCCGGGCTCTGCCAGAGAAAGATACGGAGTGTTGCCCCATTAGGAAGCAAAGCTTTAGCAGAGCGCGAATGCCTGCGTGGCAGCGAATGCAGTTCCAAGGGACAGTGAAAACCAGCTAGGGCTTTCAGTGCTGGCAGCTTTCCTGTGGGCGCAATCTCTGGACGTTTCCAATTTCACTGCCGGGCTCTGCCAGAGAGAGATACAGAGTGTTGCCCCATTACGAAGCAATGCTTTAGCAGAGCGCGAATGTCTGTGTGGCAGCGAGTGCAGTTCCAGGGGACAGTGAAAACCAGCCAGAGCTTTCATTGCTGGCAGCTTTCCTGTGGGCGCAATCTCTGGACGTTTCCAATTTGGCAGCCGGGCTCTCCCAGAGAGAGATACAGAGTGTTGCCCCATTAGGAAGCAAAGCTTTAGCAGAGCGCGAATGTCTGTGTGGCAGCGAGTGCAGTTCCAAGGGACAGTGAATACCAGCTACAGCTTTCAGTGCTGGCAGCTTTCCTGTGGGCGCAATCTCTGGACGTTTCCAATTTCACTGCCGGGCTCTGCCAGAGAGAGATACAGAGTGTTGCCCCATTACGAAGCAATGCTTTAGCAGAGCGCGAATGTCTGTGTGGCAGCGAGTGCAGTTCCAGGGGACAGTGAAAACCAGCTACAGCTTTCAGTGCTGGCAGCTTTCCTGTGGGCGCAATCTCTGGACGTTTCCAATTTGGCAGCCGGGCTCTGCCAGAGAGAGATATAGACTGTTGCCCCATTACCAAGCAAAGCTTTAGCAGAGCGCGAATGTCTGTGTGGCAGCGAATGCAGTTCCAAGGGACAGTGAAAACCAGCTACAGCTTTCAGTGCTGGCAGCTTTCCTGTGGGTGCAATCTCTGGACGTTTCCAATTTCACTGGCAGGCACTGGGAGAAAGTCACAGAGAGTGTTGCCCCATTAGGAAGCAAAGCTTTAGCAGAGCGCGAATGTCTGTGTGGCAGCGAATGCAGTTCCAAGGGACAGTGAAAACCAGCTACAGCTTTCAGTGCTGGCAGCTTTCCTGTGGGCGCAATCTCTGGACGTTTCCAATTTCACTGCCGGGCTCTGCCAGAGAGAGATACAGAGTGTTGCCCCATTACGAAGCAATGCTTTAGCAGAGCGCGAATGTCTGTGTGGCAGCGAGTGCAGTTCCAGGGGACAGTGAAAACCATCTAGAGCTTTCAGTGCTGGCAGCTTTCCTGTGGGCGCAATCTCTGGACGTTTCCAATTTGGCAGCCGGGCTCTGCCAGAGAGAGATACAGAGTGTTGCCCCATTAGGAAGCAAAGCTTTAGCAGAGCGCGAATGTCTGTGTGGCAGCGAATGCAGTTCCAAGGGACAGTGAAAACCAGCTACAGCTTTCAGTGCTGGCAGCTTTCCTGTGGGCGCAATCTCTGGACGTTTCCAATTTCACTGCCGGACTCTGCCAGAGAGAGATACAGAGTGTTGCCCCATTAGGAAGCAAAGCTTTAGCAGAACGCGAATGTCTGTGTGGCAGCGAATGCAGATCCAAGGGACAGTGAAAACCAGCTACATCTTTCAGTGCTGGCAGCTTTCCTGTGGGCGCAATCTCTGGACGTTTCCAATTTCACTGGCAGGCACTGGGAGATAGTCACAGAGAGTGTTGCCCCATTACGAAGCAAAGCTTTAGCAGAGCGCGAATGTCTGTGTGGCAGCGAATGCAGTTCCAAGGGACAGTGAAAACCAGCTAGAGCTTTCAGTGCTGGCAGCTTTCCTGTGGGCGCAATCTCTGGACGTTTCCAATTTGGCAGCCGGGCTCTGCCAGAGAGAGATACAGAGTGTTGCCCCATTACGAAGCAATGCTTTAGCAGAGCGCGAATGTCTGTGTGGCAGCGAATGCAGTTCCAAGGGACAGTGAAAACCAGCTAGAGCTTTCAGTGCTGGCAGCTTTCCTGTGGGCGCAATCTCTGGACGTTTCCAATTTCACTGCTGGGCTCTGCCAGAGAGAGATACAGAGTGTTGCCTCATTAGGAAGCAAAGCTTTAGCAGAGCGCGAATGTCTGTGTGGCAGCGAATGCAGTTCCAAGGGACAGTGAAAACCAGCCACATCTTTCAGTGCTGTCAGCTTTCCTGTGGGCGCAATCTCTGGACGTTTCCAATTTCACTGCCGGGCTCTGCCAGAGAGAGATACAGAGTGTTGCCCCATTAGGAAGCAAAGCTTTAGCAGAGCGCGAATGTCTGTGTGGCAGCGAATGCAGTTCCAAGGGACAGTGAAAACCAGCTACAGCTTTCAGTGCTGGCAGCTTTCCTGTGGGCGCAATCTCTGGACGTTTCCAATTTCACTGCCGGGCTCTGCCAGAGAGAGATACAGAGTGTTGCCCCATTACGAAGCAATGCTTTAGCAGAGCGCGAATGTCTGTGTGGCAGCGAATGCAGTTCCAAGGGACAGTGAAAACCAGCTACATCTTTCAGTGCTGGCAGCTTTCCTGTGGGCGCAATCTCTGGACGTTGCCAATTTCACTGCCGGGCTCTGCCAGAGAAAGATACGGAGTGTTGCCCCATTAGGAAGCAAAGCTTTAGCAGAGTGCGAATGCCTGCGTGGCAGCGAATGCAGTTCCAAGGGACAGTGAAAACCAGCTAGAGCTTTCAGTGCTGGCAGCTTTCCTGTGGGCGCAATCTCTGGACGTTTCCAATTTCACTGCCGGGCTCTGCCAGAGAGAGATACAGAGTGTTGCCCCATTACGAAGCAATGCTTTAGCAGAGCGCGAATGTCTGTGTGGCAGCGAGTGCAGTTCCAGGGGACAGTGAAAACCAGCCAGAGCTTTCATTGCTGGCAGCTTTCCTGTGGGCGCAATCTCTGGACGTTTCCAATTTGGCAGCCGGGCTCTCCCAGAGAGAGATACAGAGTGTTGCCCCATTAGGAAGCAAAGCTTTAGCAGAGCGCGAATGTCTGTGTGGCAGCGAGTGCAGTTCCAAGGGACAGTGAATACCAGCTACAGCTTTCAGTGCTGGCAGCTTTCCTGTGGGCGCAATCTCTGGACGTTTCCAATTTCACTGCCGGGCTCTGCCAGAGAGAGATACAGAGTGTTGCCCCATTACGAAGCAATGCTTTAGCAGAGCGCGAATGTCTGTGTGGCAGCGAGTGCAGTTCCAGGGGACAGTGAAAACCAGCTACAGCTTTCAGTGCTGGCAGCTTTCCTGTGGGCGCAATCTCTGGACGTTTCCAATTTGGCAGCCGGGCTCTGCCAGAGAGAGATATAGACTGTTGCCCCATTACCAAGCAAAGCTTTAGCAGAGCGCGAATGTCTGTGTGGCAGCGAATGCAGTTCCAAGGGACAGTGAAAACCAGCTACATCTTTCAGTGCTGGCAGCTTTCCTGTGGGCGCAATCTCTGGACGTTTCCAATTTCACTGCCGGACTCTGCCAGAGAGAGATACAGAGTGTTGCCCCATTAGGAAGCAAAGCTTTAGCAGAACGCGAATGTCTGTGTGGCAGCGAATGCAGATCCAAGGGACAGTGAAAACCAGCTACAGCTTTCAGTGCTGGCAGCTTTCCTGTGGGCGCAATCTCTGGACGTTTCTAATTTCACTGCCGGGCTCTGCCAGAGAGAGATACAGAGTGTTGCCCCATTAGGAAGCAAAGCTTTAGCAGAGCGCGAATGTCTGTGTGGCAGCGAATGCAGTTCCAGGGCACAGTGAAAACCAGCTACATCTTTCAGTGCTGGCAGCTTTCCTGTGGGCGCAATCTCTGGGCGTTTCCAATTTCACTGGCAGGCACTGGGAGATAGTCACAGAGAGTGTTGCCCCATTACGAAGCAAAGCTTTAGCAGAGCGCGAATGTCTGTCTGGCAGCGAATGCAGTTCCAAGGGACAGTGAAAACCAGCTACAGCTTTCAGTGCTGGCAGCTTTCCTGTGGGCGCAATCTCTGGACGTTTCCAATTTCACTGCCGGGCTCTGCCAGAGAGAGATACAGAGTGTTGCCCCATTACGAAGCAATGCTTTAGCAGAGCGCGAATGTCTGTGTGGCAGCGAATGCAGTTCCAGGGGACAGTGAAAACCAGCTACATCTTTCAGTGCTGGCAGCTTTCCTGTGGGTGCAATCTCTGGACGTTTCCAATTTCACTGGCAGGCACTGGGAGAAAGTCACAGAGAGTGTTGCCCCATTAGGAAGCAAAGCTTTAGCAGAGCGCGAATGTCTGTGTGGCAGCGAATGCAGTTCCAAGGGACAGTGAAAACCAGCTACAGCTTTCAGTGCTGGCAGCTTTCCTGTGGGCGCAATCTCTGGACGTTTCCAATTTCACTGCCGGGCTCTGCCAGAGAGAGATACAGAGTGTTGCCCCATTACGAAGCAATGCTTTAGCAGAGCGCGAATGTCTGTGTGGCAGCGAGTGCAGTTCCAGGAGACAGTGAAAACCAGCTAGAGCTTTCAGTGCTGGCAGCTTTCCTGTGGGCGCAATCTCTGGACGTTTCCAATTTGGCAGCCGGGCTCTGCCAGAGAGAGATACAGAGTGTTGCCCCATTAGGAAGCAAAGCTTTAGCAGAGCGCGAATGTCTGTGTGGCAGCGAATGCAGTTCCAAGGGACAGTGAAAACCAGCTACAGCTTTCAGTGCTGGCAGCTTTCCTGTGGGCGCAATCTCTGGACGTTTCCAATTTCAATGCCGGACTCTGCCAGAGAGAGATACAGAGCGTTGCCCCATTAGGAAGCAAAGCTTTAGCAGAACGCGAATGTCTGTGTGGCAGCGAATGCAGTTCCAAGGGACAGTGAAAACCAGCTACAGCTTTCAGTGCTGGCAGCTTTCCTGTGGGCGCAATCTCTGGACGTTTCCAATTTCACTGCCGGGCTCTGCCAGAGAGAGATACAGAGCGTTGCCCCATTAGGAAGCAAAGCTTTAGCAGAGCGCGAATGTCTGTGTGGCAGCGAATGCAGTTCCAAGGGACAGTGAAAACCAGCTACAGCTTTCAGTGCTGGCAGCTTTCCTGTGGGCGCAATCTCTGGACGTTTCCAATTTCACTGCCGGGCTCTGCCAGAGAGAGATACAGAGTGTTGCCCCATTACGAAGCAATGCTTTAGCAGAGCGCGAATGTCTGTGTGGCAGCGAATGCAGTTCCAAGGGACAGTGAAAACCAGCTAGAGCTTTCAGTGCTGGCAGCTTTCCTGTGGGCGCAATCTCTGGACGTTTCCAATTTGGCAGCCGGGCTCTGCCAGAGAGAGATACAGAGTGTTGCCCCATTACGAAGCAATGCTTTAGCAGAGCGCGAACGTCTGTGTGGCAGCGAATGCAGTTCCAAGGGACAGTGAAAACCAGCTACATCTTTCAGTGCTGGCAGCTTTCCTGTGGGCGCAATCTCTGGACGTTTCCAATTTCAATGCCGGACTCTGCCAGAGAGAGATACAGAGCGTTGCCCCATTATGAAGCAAAGCTTTAGTAGAACGCGAATGTCTGTGTGGCAGCGAATGCAGTTCCAAGGGACAGTGAAAACCAGCTACAGCTTTCAGTGCTGGCAGCTTTCCTGTGGGCGCAATCTCTGGACCTTTCCAATTTGGCAGCCGGGCTCTGCCAGAGAGAGATACAGAGTGTTGCCCCATTAGGAAGCAAAGCTTTAGCAGAGCGCGAATGACTGTGTGGCAGCGAGTGCAGTTCCAGGGGACAGTGAAAACCAGCTACAGCTTTCAGTGCTGGCAGCTTTCCTGTGGGCGCAATCTCTGGACGTTTCCAATTTCACTGCCGGGCTCTGCCAGAGAGAGATACAGAGTGTTGCCCCATTACGAAGCAATGCTTTAGCAGAGCGCGAATGTCTGTGTGGCAGCGAATGCAGGTCCAAGGGACAGTGAAAACCAGCTACAGCTTTCAGTGCTGGCAGCTTTCGTGTAGCCGCAATCTCTGGACATTTCCAATTTCACTGCCAGGCACTGGGAGAGAGTCATACAGAGTGTTGCCCCATTAGGAAGCAAAGCTTTAGCAGAGCGCGAATGTCTGTGTGGCAGCGAATGCAGTTCCAAGGGACAGTGAAAACCAGCTACAGCTTTCAGTGCTGGCAGCTTTCCTGTGGGCGCAATCTCTGGACGTTTCCAATTTGGCAGCCGGGCTCTGCCAGAGAGAGATACAGAGTGTTGCCCCATTACGAAGCAATGCTTTAGCAGAGCGCGAATGTCTGTGTGGCAGCGAATGCAGTTCCAAGGGACAGTGAAAACCAGCTACAGCTTTCAGTGCTGGCAGCTTTCCTGTGGGCGCAATCTCTGGACGTTTTCAAATTGGCAGCCGGGCTCTGCCAGAGAGAGATACAGAGTGTTGCCCCATTAGGAAGCAAAGCTTTAGCAGAGCGCGAATGTCTGTGTGGCAGTGAATGCAGTTCCAAGGGACAGTGAAAACCAGCTACAGCTTTCAGTGCTGGCAGCTTTCTTGTGGGCGCAATCTCTGGACGTTTCCAATTTCACTGCCAGGCACTGGGAGAAAGTCATACAGAGTGTTGCCCCATTACGAAGCAATGCTTTAGCAGAGCGCGAATGTCTGTGTGGCCGCGAATGCAGTTCCAAGGGACAGTGAAAAAGAGCTACATCTTTCAGTGCTGGCAGCTTTCCTGTGGGCGCAATCTCTGGACGTTTCCAATTTGGCAGCCGGGCTCTGCCAGAGAGAGATACAGAGTGTTGCCCAATTACGAAGCAATGCTTTAGCAGAGCGCGAACGTCTGTGTGGCAGCGAATGCAGTTCCAAGGGACAGTGAAAACCAGCTACAGCTTTCAGTGCTGGCAGCTTTCCTGTGGGTGGAATCTCTGGACGTTTCCAATTTCACTGGCAGGCACTGGGAGAAAGTCACAGAGAGTGTTGCCCCATTAGGAAGCAAAGCTTTAGCAGAGCGCGAATGTCTGTGTGGCAGCGAATGCAGTTCCAAGGGACAGTGAAAACCAGCTACAGCTTTCAGTGCTGGCAGCTTTCCTGTGGGCGCAATCTCTGGACGTTTCCAATTTCACTGCCGGGCTCTGCCAGAGAGAGATACAGAGTGTTGCCCCATTAGGAAGCAAAGCTTTAGCAGAGCGCGAATGTCTGTGTGGCAGCGAATGCAGTTCCAGGGGACAGTGAAAACCAGCTACATCTTTCAGTGCTGGCAGCTTTCCTGTGGGCGCAATCTCTGGACGTTTCCAATTTCACTGGCAGGCACTGGGAGAAAGTCACAGAGAGTGTTGCCCCATTACGAAGCAAAGCTTTAGCAGAGCGCGAATGTCTGTGTGGCAGCGAATGCAGTTCCAAGGGACAGTGAAAACCAGCTACAGCTTTCAGTGCTGGCAGCTTTCCTGTGGGCGCAATCTCTGGACGTTTCCAATTTCACTGCCGGGCTCTGCCAGAGAGAGATACAGAGTGTTGCCCAATTACGAAGCAATGCTTTAGCAGAGCGCGAATGTCTGTGTGGCAGCGAATGCAGTTCCAAGGGACAGTGAAAACCAGCTACATCTTTCAGTGCTGGCAGCTTTCCTGTGGGTGGAATCTCTGGACGTTTCCAATTTCACTGGCAGGCACTGGGAGAAAGTCACAGAGAGTGTTGCCCCATTAGGAAGCAAAGCTTTAGCAGAGCGCGAATGTCTGTGTGGCAGCGAATGCAGTTCCAAGGGACAGTGAAAACCAGCTACAGCTTTCAGTGCTGGCAGCTTTCCTGTGGGCGCAATCTCTGGACGTTTCCAATTTCTCTGCCGGGCTCTGCCAGAGAGAGATACAGAGTGTTGCCCCATTACGAAGCAATGCTTTAGCAGAGCGCGAATGTCTGTGTGGCAGCGAGTGCAGTTCCAGGGGACAGTGAAAACCAGCTAGAGCTTTCAGTGCTGGCAGCTTTCCTGTGGGCGCAATCTCTGGACGTTTCCAATTTGGCAGCCGGGCTCTGCCAGAGAGAGATACAGAGTGTTGCCCCATTAGGAAGCAAAGCTTTAGCAGAGCGCGAATGTCTGCGTGGCAGCGAATGCAGTTCCAAGGGACAGTGAAAACCAGCTACAGCTTTCAGTGCTGGCAGCTTTCCTGTGGGCGCAATCTCTGGACGTTTCCAATTTCACTGCCGGACTCTGCCAGAGAGAGATACAGAGCGTTGCCCCATTAGGAAGCAAAGCTTTAGCAGAATGCGAATGTCTGTGTGGCAGCGAATGCAGATCCAAGGGACAGTGAAAACCAGCTAGAGCTTTCAGTGCTTGCAGCTTTCCTGTGGGCGCAATCTCTGGACGTTTCCAATTTCACTGCCGGGCTCTGCCAGAGAGAGATACAGAGTGTTGCCCCATTAGGAAGCAAAGCTTTAGCAGAGCGCGAATGTCTGTGTGGCAGCGAATGCAGTTCGAGGGGACAGTGAAAACCAGCTACATCTTTCAGTGCTGGCAGCTTTCCTGTGGGCGCAATCTCTGGACGTTTCCAATTTCACTGCCAGGCACTGGGAGAAAGTCACAGAGAGTGTTGCCCCATTACGAAGCAAAGCTTTAGCAGAGCGCGAATGTCTGTGTGGCAGCGAATGCAGTTCCAAGGGACAGTGAAAACCAGCTACAGCTTTCAGTGCTGGCAGCTTTCCTGTGGGCGCAATCTCTGGACGTTTCCAATTTCACTGCCGGGCTCTGCCAGAGAGAGATACAGAGTGTTGCCCCATTACGAAGCAATGCTTTAGCAGAGCGCGAATGTCTGTGTGGCAGCGAATGCAGTTCCAAGGGACAGTGAAAACCAGCTACATCTTTCAGTGCTGGCAGCTTTCCTGTGGGTGGAATCTCTGGACGTTTCCAATTTCACTGGCAGGCACTGGGAGAAAATCACAGAGAGTGTTTCCCCATTAGGAAGCAAAGCTTTAGCAGAGCGCGAATGTCTGTGTGGCAGCGAATGCAGTTCCAAGGGACAGTGAAAACCAGCTACAGCTTTCAGTGCTGGCAGCTTTCCTGTGGGCGCAATCTCTGGACGTTTCCAATTTCACTGCCGGGCTCTGCCAGAGAGAGATACAGAGTGTTGCCCCATTACGAAGCAATGCTTTAGCAGAGCGCGAATGTCTGTGTGGCAGCGAGTGCAGTTCCAGGGGACAGTGAAAACCAGCTAGAGCTTTCTGTGCTGGCAGCTTTCCTGTGGGCGCAATCTCTGGACGTTTCCAATTTCACTGCCGGGCTCTGCCAGAGAGAGATACAGAATGTTGCCCCATTAGGAAGCAAAGCTTTAGCAGAGCGCGAATGTCTGTGTGGCAGCGAATGCAGTTCCAAGGGACAGTGAAAACCAGCTACAGCTTTCAGTGCTGGCAGCTTTCCTGTGGGCGCAATCTCTGGACGTTTCCAATTTCACTGCCGGACTCTGCCAGAGAGAGATACAGAGCGTTGCCCCATT
Source organism: Mycteria americana (assembly GCF_035582795.1). Lineage (NCBI taxonomy): Eukaryota > Metazoa > Chordata > Aves > Ciconiiformes > Ciconiidae > Mycteria > Mycteria americana. Next base: position 550,622 of record NW_027445623.1, read on the forward strand.
AGGAAGCAAAGCTTTAGCAGAACGCGAATGTCTGTGTGGCAGCGAATGCAGATCCAAGGGACAGTGAAAACCAGCTACTGCTTTCAGTGCTGGCAGCTTTCCTGTGGGCGCAATCTCTGGACGTTTCCAATTTCACTGCCGGGCTCTGCCAGAGAGAGATACAGAGTGTTGCCCCATTAGGAAGCAAAGCTTTAGCAGAGCGCGAATGTCTGTGTGGCAGCAAATGCAGTTCCAGGGGACAGTGAAAACCAGCTACATCTTTCAGTGCTGGCAGCTTTCCTGTGGGCGCAATCTCTGGACGTTTTCAATTTCACTGGCAGGCACTGGGAGAAAGTCACAGAGAGTGTTGCCCCATTAGGAAGCAAAGCTTTAGCAGAGCGCGAATGTCTGTGTGGCAGCGAATGCAGTTCCAAGGGACAGTGAAAACCAGCTACAGCTTTCAGTGCTGGCAGCTTTCCTGTGGGCGCAATCTCTGGACGTTTCCAATTTCACTGCCGGGCTCTGCCAGAGAGAGATACAGAGTGTTGCCCCATTAGGAAGCAAAGCTTTAGCAGAGCGCGAATGTCTGTGTGGCAGCGAATGCAGTTCCAAGGGACAGTGAAAACCAGCTACATCTTTCAGTGCTGGCAGCTTTCCTGTGGGTGCAATCTCTGGACGTTTCCAATTTCACTGGCAGGCACTGGGAGAAAGTCACAGAGAGTGTTGCCCCATTAGGAAGCAAAGCTTTAGCAGAGCGCGAATGTCTGTGTGGCAGCGAATGCAGTTCCAAGGGACAGTGAAAACCAGCTACAGCTTTCAGTGCTGGCAGCTTTCCTGTGGGCGCAATCTCTGGACGTTTCCAATTTCACTGCCGGGCTCTGCCAGAGAGAGATACAGAGTGTTGCCCCATTACGAAGCAATGCTTTAGCAGAGCGCGAATGTCTGTGTGGCAGCGAATGCAGTTCCAAGGGACAGTGAAAACCAGCTACAGCTTTCAGTGCTGGCAGCTTTCGTGTGGCCGCAATCTCTGGACATTTCCAATTTCACTGCCAGGCACTGGGAGAGAGTCATACAGAGTTTTGCCCCATTACCAAGCAATGCTTTTCTAGAGCGCGAATGTCTGTGTGGCAGCGAATGCAGTTCCAAGGGACAGTGAAAACCAGCTACAGCTTTCAGTGCTGGCAGCTTTCCTGTGGGCGCAATCTCTGGACGTTTCCAATTTCACTGCCGGGCTCTGCCAGAGAGAGATAAAGAGTGTTGCCCCATTACGAAGCAATGCTTTAGCAGAGCGCGAATGTCTGTGTGGCAGCGAGTGCAGTTCCAGGGGACAGTGAAAACCAGCTAGAGCTTTCAGTGCTGGCAGTTTTCCTGTGGGCGCAATCTCTGGACGTTTCCAATTTGGCAGCCGGGCTCTGCCAGAGAGAGATACAGAGTGTTGCCCCATTAGGAAGCAAAGCTTTAGCAGAGCGCGAATGTCTGTGTGGCAGCGAATGCAGTTCCAAGGGACAGTGAAAACCAGCTACATCTTTCAGTGCTGGCAGCTTTCCTGTGGGCGCAATCTCTGGACGTTTCCAATTTCACTGCCGGGCTCTGCCAGAGAGAGATACAGAGTGTTGCCCCATTAGGAAGCAAAGCTTTAGCAGAGCGCGAATGTCTGTGTGGCAGCGAATGCAGTTCCAGGGGACAGTGAAAACCAGCTACATCTTTCAGTGCTGGCAGCTTTCCTGTGGGTGCAATCTCTGGACGTTTCCAATTTCACTGGCAGGCACTGGGAGAAAGTCACAGAGAGTGTTGCCCCATTAGGAAGCAAAGCTTTAGCAGAGCGCGAATGTCTGTGTGGCAGCGAATGCAGTTCCAAGGGACAGTGAAAACCAGCTACAGCTTTCAGTGCTGGCAGCTTTCCTGTGGGCGCAATCTCTGGACGTTTCCAATTTGGCAGCCGGGCTCTGCCAGAGAGAGATACAGAGTGTTGCCCCATTAGGAAGCAAAGCTTTAGCAGAGCGCGAATGTCTGTGTGGCAGCGAATGCAGTTCCAAGGGACAGTGAAAACCAGCTACAGCTTTCAGTGCTGGCAGCTTTCCTGTGGGCGCAATTTCTGGACGTTTCCAATTTCAATGCCGGGCTCTGCCAGAGAGAGATACAGAGTGTTGCCCCATTAGGAAGCAAAGCTTTAGCAGAGCGCGAATGTCTGTGTGGCAGCGAATGCAGTTCCAAGGGACAGTGAAAACCAGCTACAGCTTTCAGTGCTGGCAGCTTTCCTGTGGGCGCAATCTCTGGACGTTTCCAATTTCACTGCCAGGCACTGCGAGAAAGTCATACAGGGTGTTGCCCCATTAGGAAGCAAAGCTTTAGCAGAGCACGAATGTCTGTGTGGCAGCGAATGCAGTTCCAAGGGACAGTGAAAACCAGCTACAGCTTTCAGTACTGGCTGCTTTCCTGTGGGCGCAATCTCTGGACGTTTCCAATTTCACTGCCAGGCACTAGGAGAAAGTCATACAGAGTGTTGCCCCATTACGAAGCAAAGCTTTAGCAGAGCGCGAATGTCTGTGTGGCAGCGAATGCAGTTCCAAGGGACAGTGAAAACCAGCTACAGCTTTCAGTGCTGGCAGCTTTCCTGTGGGCACAATCTCTGGACGTTTCCAATTTCACTGCCGGGCTCTGCCAGAGAGAGATACAGAGTGTTGCCCCATTACGAAGCAATGCTTTAGCAGAGCGCGAATGTCTGTGTGGCAGCGAATGCAGTTCCAAGGGACAGTGAAAACAAGCTACAGCTTTCAGTGCTGGCAGCTTTCCTGTGGGCGCAATCTCTGGACGTTTCCAAGTTGGCAGCTGGGCTCTGCCAGAGAGAGATACAGAGTGTTGCCCCATTAGGAAGCAAAGCTTTAGCAGAGCGCGAATGTCTGTGTGGCAGCGAATGCAGTTCCAAGGGACAGTGAAAACCAGCTACAGCTTTCAGTGCTGGCAGCTTTCCTGTGGGCGCAATCTCTGGACGTTTCCAATTTCACTGCCAGGCACTGGGAGAAAGTCATACAGAGTGTTGCCCCATTACGAAGCAATGCTTTAGCAGACCGCGAATGTCTGTGTGGCAGCGAATGCAGTTCCAAGGGACAGTGAAAACCAGCTACAGCTTTCAGTGCTGGCAGCTTTCCTGTGGGCGCAATCTCTGGACGTTTCCAATTTCACTGCCAGTCTCTGCCAGAGAGAGATACAGAGTGTTGCCCCATAACGAAGCAATGCTTTAGCAGAGCGCGAATGTCTGTGTGGCAGCGAATGCAGTTCTAAGGGACAGTGAAAACCAGCTACAGCTTTCAGTGCTGGCAGCTTTCCTGTGGGCGCAATCTCTGGACGTTTCCAAGTTGGCAGCCGGGCTCTGCCAGAGAGAGATATAGAGTGTTGCCCCATTAGGAAGCAAAGCTTTAGCAGAGCGCGAATGTCTGTGTGGCAGCGAATGCAGTTCCAAGGGACAGTGAAAACCAGCTACAGCTTTCAGTGCTGGCAGCTTTCCTGTGAGCGCAATCGCTGGACGTTTCCAATTTCACTGCCGGGCTCTGCCAGAGAGAGATACAGAGTGTTCCCCCATTAGGAAGCAAAGCTTTAGCAGAGCGCGAATGTCTGTGTGGCAGCGAATGCAGTTCCAAGGGACAGTGAAAACCAGCTACAGCTTTCAGTGCTGGCAGCTTTCCTGTGGGCGCAATCTCTGGACGTTTCCAATTTCACTGCCGGGCTCTGCCAGAGAGAGATACAGAGTGTTGCCCCATTAGGAAGCAAAGCTTTAGCAGAGCGCGAATGTCTGTGTGGCAGCGAATGCAGTTCCAGGGGACAGTGAAAACCAGCTACATCTTTCAGTGCTGGCAGCTTTCCTGTGGGTGCAATCTCTGGACGTTTCCAATTTCACTGGCAGGCACTGGGAGAAAGTCACAGAGAGTGTTGCCCCATTAGGAAGCAAAGCTTTAGCAGAGCGCGAATGTCTGTGTGGCAGCGAATGCAGTTCCAAGGGACAGTGAAAACCAGCTACAGCTTTCAGTGCTGGCAGCTTTCCTGTGGGCGCAATCTCTGGACGTTTCCAATTTGGCAGCCGGGCTCTGCCAGAGAGAGATACAGAGTGTTGCCCCATTAGGAAGCAAAGCTTTAGCAGAGCGCGAATGTCTGTGTGGCAGCGAATGCAGTTCCAAGGGACAGTGAAAACCAGCTACAGCTTTCAGTGCTGGCAGCTTTCCTGTGGGCGCAATTTCTGGACGTTTCCAATTTCAATGCCGGGCTCTGCCAGAGAGAGATACAGAGTGTTGCCCCATTAGGAAGCAAAGCTTTAGCAGAGCGCGAATGTCTGTGTGGCAGCGAATGCAGTTCCAAGGGACAGTGAAAACCAGCTACAGCTTTCAGTGCTGGCAGCTTTCCTGTGGGCGCAATCTCTGGACGTTTCCAATTTCACTGCCAGGCACTGCGAGAAAGTCATACAGGGTGTTGCCCCATTAGGAAGCAAAGCTTTAGCAGAGCACGAATGTCTGTGTGGCAGCGAATGCAGTTCCAAGGGACAGTGAAAACCAGCTACAGCTTTCAGTACTGGCTGCTTTCCTGTGGGCGCAATCTCTGGACGTTTCCAATTTCACTGCCAGGCACTAGGAGAAAGTCATACAGAGTGTTGCCCCATTACGAAGCAAAGCTTTAGCAGAGCGCGAATGTCTGTGTGGCAGCGAATGCAGTTCCAAGGGACAGTGAAAACCAGCTACAGCTTTCAGTGCTGGCAGCTTTCCTGTGGGCACAATCTCTGGACGTTTCCAATTTCACTGCCGGGCTCTGCCAGAGAGAGATACAGAGTGTTGCCCCATTACGAAGCAATGCTTTAGCAGAGCGCGAATGTCTGTGTGGCAGCGAATGCAGTTCCAAGGGACAGTGAAAACAAGCTACAGCTTTCAGTGCTGGCAGCTTTCCTGTGGGCGCAATCTCTGGACGTTTCCAAGTTGGCAGCTGGGCTCTGCCAGAGAGAGATACAGAGTGTTGCCCCATTAGGAAGCAAAGCTTTAGCAGAGCGCGAATGTCTGTGTGGCAGCGAATGCAGTTCCAAGGGACAGTGAAAACCAGCTACAGCTTTCAGTGCTGGCAGCTTTCCTGTGGGCGCAATCTCTGGACGTTTCCAATTTCACTGCCAGGCACTGGGAGAAAGTCATACAGAGTGTTGCCCCATTACGAAGCAATGCTTTAGCAGACCGCGAATGTCTGTGTGGCAGCGAATGCAGTTCCAAGGGACAGTGAAAACCAGCTACAGCTTTCAGTGCTGGCAGCTTTCCTGTGGGCGCAATCTCTGGACGTTTCCAATTTCACTGCCAGTCTCTGCCAGAGAGAGATACAGAGTGTTGCCCCATAACGAAGCAATGCTTTAGCAGAGCGCGAATGTCTGTGTGGCAGCGAATGCAGTTCTAAGGGACAGTGAAAACCAGCTACAGCTTTCAGTGCTGGCAGCTTTCCTGTGGGCGCAATCTCTGGACGTTTCCAAGTTGGCAGCCGGGCTCTGCCAGAGAGAGATATAGAGTGTTGCCCCATTAGGAAGCAAAGCTTTAGCAGAGCGCGAATGTCTGTGTGGCAGCGAATGCAGTTCCAAGGGACAGTGAAAACCAGCTACAGCTTTCAGTGCTGGCAGCTTTCCTGTGAGCGCAATCGCTGGACGTTTCCAATTTCACTGCCGGGCTCTGCCAGAGAGAGATACAGAGTGTTCCCCCATTAGGAAGCAAAGCTTTAGCAGAGCGCGAATGTCTGTGTGGCAGCGAATGCAGTTCCAAGGGACAGTGAAAACCAGCTACAGCTTTCAGTGCTGGCAGCTTTCCTGTGAGCGCAATCGCTGGACGTTTCCAATTTGGCAGCCGGGCTCTGCCAGAGAGAGATACAGAGTGTTGCCCCATTAGGAAGCAAAGCTTTAGCAGAGCGCGAATGTCTGTGTGGCAGCGAATGCAGTTCCAAGGGACAGTGAAAACCAGCTACAGCTTTCAGTGCTGGCAGCTTTCCTGTGGGCGCAATCTCTGGACGTTTCCAATTTGGCAGCCGGGCTCTGCCAGAGAGAGATACAGAGTGTTGCCTCATTAGGAAGCAAAGCTTTAGCAGAGCGCGAATGTCTGTGTGGCACCGAGTGCAGTTCCAAGGGACAGTGAAAACCAGCTACAGCTTTCAGTGCTGGCAGCTTTCCTGTGGGCGCAATCTCTGGACGTTTCCAATTTCACTGCCGGGCTCTGCCAGAGAGAGATACAGAGTGTTGCCCCATTAGGAAGCAAAGCTTTAGCAGAGCACGAATGTCTGTGTGGCAGCGAATGCAGTTCCAAGGGACAGTGAAAACCAGCTACAGCTTTCAGTACTGCCTGCTTTCCTGTGGGCGCAATCTCTGGACGTTTCCAATTTCACTGCCAGGCACTGGGAGAAAGTCATACAGAGTGTTGCCCCATTCCGAAGCAAAGCTTTAGCAGAGCGCGAATGTCTGTGTGGCAGCGAATGCAGTTCCAAGGGACAGTGAAAACCAGCTACAGCTTTCAGTGCTGGCAGCTTTCCTGTGGGCGCAATCTCTGGACGTTTCCAATTTCACTGCCGGGCTCTGCCAGAGAGAGATACAGAGTGTTGCCCCATTAGGAAGCAAAGCTTTAGCAGAGCGCGAATGTCTGTGTGGCAGCGAATGCAGTTCCAGGGGACAGTGAAAACCAGCTACATCTTTCAGTGCTGGCAGCTTTCCTGTGGGTGCAATCTCTGGACGTTTCCAATTTCACTGGCAGGCACTGGGAGAAAGTCACAGAGAGTGTTGCCCCATTAGGAAGCAAAGCTTTAGCAGAGCGCGAATGTCTGTGTGGCAGCGAATGCAGTTCCAAGGGACAGTGAAAACCAGCTACAGCTTTCAGTGCTGGCAGCTTTCCTGTGGGCGCAATCTCTGGACGTTTCCAATTTGGCAGCCGGGCTCTGCCAGAGAGAGATACAGAGTGTTGCCCCATTAGGAAGCAAAGCTTTAGCAGAGCGCGAATGTCTGTGTGGCAGCGAATGCAGTTCCAAGGGACAGTGAAAACCAGCTACAGCTTTCAGTGCTGGCAGCTTTCCTGTGGGCGCAATCTCTGGACGTTTCCAATTTCAATGCCGGGCTCTGCCAGAGAGAGATACAGAGTGTTGCCCCATTAGGAAGCAAAGCTTTAGCAGAGCGCGAATGTCTGTGTGGCAGCGAATGCAGTTCCAAGGGACAGTGAAAACCAGCTACAGCTTTCAGTGCTGGCAGCTTTCCTGTGGGCGCAATCTCTGGACGTTTCCAATTTCACTGCCAGGCACTGCGAGAAAGTCATACAGAGTGTTGCCCCATTAGGAAGCAAAGCTTTAGCAGAGCACGAATGTCTGTGTGGCAGCGAATGCAGTTCCAAGGGACAGTGAAAACCAGCTACAGCTTTCAGTACTGGCTGCTTTCCTGTGGGCGCAATCTCTGGACGTTTCCAATTTCACTGCCAGGCACTAGGAGAAAGTCATACAGAGTGTTGCCCCATTACGAAGCAAAGCTTTAGCAGAGCGCGAATGTCTGTGTGGCAGCGAATGCAGTTCCAAGGGACAGTGAAAACCAGCTACAGCTTTCAGTGCTGGCAGCTTTCCTGTGGGCACAATCTCTGGACGTTTCCAATTTCACTGCCGGGCTCTGCCAGAGAGAGATACAGAGTGTTGCCCCATTACGAAGCAATGCTTTAGCAGAGCGCGAATGTCTGTGTGGCAGCGAATGCAGTTCCAAGGGACAGTGAAAACCAGCTACAGCTTTCAGTGCTGGCAGCTTTCCTGTGGGCGCAATCTCTGGACGTTTCCAAGTTGGCAGCTGGGCTCTGCCAGAGAGAGATACAGAGTGTTGCCCCATTAGGAAGCAAAGCTTTAGCAGAGCGCGAATGTCTGTGTGGCAGCGAATGCAGTTCCAAGGGACAGTGAAAACCAGCTACAGCTTACAGTGCTGGCAGCTTTCCTGTGGGCGCAATCTCTGGACGTTTCCAATTTCACTGCCAGGCACTGGGAGAAAGTCATACAGAGTGTTGCCCCATTACGAAGCAATGCTTTAGCAGAGCGCGAATGTCTGTGTGGCAGCGAATGCAGTTCCAAGGCACAGTGAAAACCAGCTACAGCTTTCAGTGCTGGCAGCTTTCCTGTGGGCGCAATCTCTGGACGTTTCCAATTTCACTGCCAGTCTCTGCCAGAGAGAGATACAGAGTGTTGCCCCATAACGAAGCAATGCTTTAGCAGAGCGCGAATGTCTGTGTGGCAGCGAATGCAGTTCTAAGGGACAGTGAAAACCAGCTACAGCTTTCAGTGCTGGCAGCTTTCCTGTGGGCGCAATCTCTGGACGTTTCCAAGTTGGCAGCCGGGCTCTGCCAGAGAGAGATACAGAGTGTTGCCCCATTAGGAAGCAAAGCTTTAGCAGAGCGCGAATGTCTGTGTGGCAGCGAATGCAGTTCCAAGGGACAGTGAAAACCAGCTACAGCTTTCAGTGCTGGCAGCTTTCCTGTGAGCGCAATCGCTGGACGTTTCCAATTTCACTGCCGGGCTCTGCCAGAGAGAGATACAGAGTTTTGCCCCATTAGGAAGCAAAGCTTTAGCAGAGCGCGAATGTCTGTGTGGCAGCGAATGCAGTTCCAAGGGACAGTGAAAACCAGCTACAGCTTTCAGTGCTGGCAGCTTTCCTGTGAGCGCAATCGCTGGACGTTTCCAATTTGGCAGCCGGGCTCTGCCAGAGAGAGATACAGAGTGTTGCCCCATTAGGAAGCAAAGCTTTAGCAGAGCGCGAATGTCTGTGTGGCAGCGAATGCAGTTCCAAGGGACAGTGAAAACCAGCTACAGCTTTCAGTGCTGGCAGCTTTCCTGTGGGCGCAATCTCTGGACGTTTCCAATTTGGCAGCCGGGCTCTGCCAGAGAGAGATACAGAGTGTTGCCCCATTAGGAAGCAAAGCTTTAGCAGAGCGCGAATGTCTGTGTGGCACCGAGTGCAGTTCCAGGGGACAGTGAAAACCAGCTACAGCTTTCAGTGCTGGCAGCTTTCCTGTGGGCGCATTCTCTGGACGTTTCCAATTTCACTGCCGGGCTCTGCCAGAGAGAGATACAGAGTGTTGCCCCATTACGAAGCAAAGCTTTAGCAGAGCACGAATGTCTGTGTGGCAGCGAATGCAGTTCCAAGGGACAGTGAAAACCAGCTACAGCTTTCAGTACTGGCAGCTTTCCTGTGGGCGCAATCTCTGGACGTTTCCAATTTCACTGCCAGGCACTGGGAGAAAGTCATACAGAGTGTTGCCCCATTCCGAAGCAAAGCTTTAGCACAGCGCGAATGTCTGTGTGGCAGCGAATGCAGTTCCAAGGGACAGTGAAAACCAGCTACAGCTTTCAGTGCTGGCAGCTTTCCTGTGGGCGCAATCTCTGGACGTTTCCAATTTCACTGCCAGGCACTGGGAGAAAGTCATACAGAGTGTTGCCCCATTATCTAGGAATGCTTTTGTAGAGCGCGAATGTCTGTGTGGCAACGAATGCAGTTCCAAGGGACAGTGAAAACCAGCTACAGCTTTCAGTGCTGGCAGCTTTCCTGTGGGCGCAATCTCTGGACGTTTCCAATTTGGCAGCCGGGCTCTGCCAGGGAGAGATACAGAGTGTTGCCCCATTACAAAGCAATGCTTTAGCAGAGCGCGAATGTCTATGTGGCAGCGAATGCAGTTCCAAGGGACAGTGAAAAACAGCTACAGCTTTCAGTGCTGGCAGCTTTCCTGTGGGCGCAATCTCTGGACGTTTCCAAGTTGGCAGTCGGGCTCTGCCATAGAGAGATACAGAGTGTTGCCCCATTAGGAAGCAAAGCTTTAGCAGAGCGCAAATGTCTGTGTGGCAGCGAATGCAGTTCCAAGGGACAGTGAAAACCAGCTACAGCTTTCAGTGCTGGCAGCTTTCCTGTGAGCTCAATCGCTGGACGTTTCCAATTTGGCAGACGGGCTCTGCCAGAGAGAGATACAGAGTGTTGCCCCATTAGGAAGCAAAGCTTTAGCAGAGCGCGAATGTCTGTGTGGCAGCGAATGCAGTTCCAAGGGACAGTGAAAACCAGCTACAGCTTTCAGTGCTGGCAGCTTTCCTGTGGGCGCAATCTCTGGACGTTTCCAATTTCACTGCCGGGCTCTGCCAGAGAGAGATACAGAGTGTTGCCGCGTTACGAAGCAAAGCTTTAGCAGAGCGCGAATGTCTGTGTGGCAGCGAATGCAGTTCCAAGGGACAGTGAAAACCACCTACAGCTTTCAGTGCTGGCAGCTTTCCTGTGGGCGCAATCTCTGGACGTTTCCAATTTCACTGCCGGGCTCTGCCAGAGAGAGATACAGAGTGTTGCCCCATTAGGAAGCAAAGCTTTAGCAGAGCGCGAATGTCTGTGTGCAGCGAATGCAGTTCCAAGCGACAGTGAAAACCAGCTACAGCTTTCAGTGCTGGCAGCTTTCCTGTGGGCGCAATCTCTGGACGTTTCCAATTTCACTGGCGGGCTCTGCCAGAGAGAGACACGGAGTGTTCCCCATTAGGAAGCAAAGCTTTAGCAGAGCGCGAATGTCTGTGTGGCAGCGAATGCAGTTCCAAGGGACAGTGAAAACCAGCTACAGCTTTCAGTGCTGGCAGCTTTCCTGTGGGCGCAATCTCTGGACGTTTCCAATTTGGCAGCCGGGCTCTGCCAGAGAGAGATACAGAGTGTTGCCCCATTAGGAAGCAAAGCTTTAGCAGAGCGCGAATGTCTGTGTGGCAGCGAATGCAGTTCCAAGGGACAGTGAAAACCAGCTACAGCTTTCAGTACTGGCTGCTTTCCTGTGGGCGCAATCTCTGGACGTTTCCAATTTCACTGCCAGGCACTGGGAGAATGTCATACAGAGTGTTGCCCCATTACGAAGCAAAGCTTTAGCAGAGCGCGAATGTCTGTGTGGCAGCGAATGCAGTTCTAAGGGACAGTGAAAACCAGCTACAGCTTTCAGTGCTGGCAGCTTTCCTGTGGGCGCAATCTCTGGACGTTTCCAATTTCACTGCCGGGCTCTGCCAGAGAGAGATACAGAGTGTTGCCCCATTAGGAAGCAAAGCTTTAGCAGAGCGCGAATGTCTGTGTGGCAGCGAATGCAGTTCCAAGGGACAGTGAAAACCAGCTAGAGCTTTCAGTGCTGGCAGCTTTCCTGTGGGCGCAATCTCTGGACGTTTCCAATTTCACTGCCAGACACTGGGAGAAAGTCATACAGAGAGTTGCCCCATTATCTAGGAATGCTTTTGTAGAGCGCGAATGTCTGTGTGGCAGCGAATGCAGTTCCAAGGGACAGTGAAAACCAGCTACAGCTTTCAGTGCTGGCAGCTTTCCTGTGGGCGCAATCTCTGGACGTTTCCAATTTCACTGCCGGGCTCTGCCAGAGAGAGATACAGAGTGTTGCCCCATTAGGAAGCAAAGCTTTAGCAGAGCGCGAATGTCTGTGTGGCAGCGAATGCAGTTCCAAGGGACAGTGAAAACCAGCTACAGCTTTCAGTGCTGGCAGCTTTCCTGTGGGCGCAATCTCTGGACGTTTCCAATTTCACTGCCAGGCACTGGGAGAAAGTCATACAGAGTGTTGCGCCATTAGGAAGCAAAGCTTTAGCAGAGCGCAAATGTCTGTGTGGCAGCGAATGCAGTTCCAAGGGACAGTGAAAACCAGCTACAGCTTTCAGTGCTGGCAGCTTTCCTGTGGGCGCAATCTCTGGACGTTTCCAATTTGGCAGCCGGGCACTGGGAGAATGTCATACAGAGTGTGGCCCCATTATCTAGGAATGCTTTTGTAGAGCGCGAATGTCTGTGTGGCAACGAATGCAGTTCCAAGGGACAGTGAAAACCAGCTACAGCTTTCAGTGCTGGCAGCTTTCCTGTGGGCGCAATCTCTGGACGTTTCCAATTTCACTGCCGGGCTCTGCCAGAGAGAGATACAGAGTGTTGCCCCATTACGAAGCAAAGCTTTAGCAGAGCGCGAATGTCTGTGTGGCAGCGAATGCAGTTTCAAGGGACAGTGAAAACAAGCTACAGCTTTCAGTGCTGGCAGCTTTCCTGTGGGCGCAATCTCTGGACGTTTCCAATTTGGCATCCGGGCTCTGCCAGAGAGAGATACAGAGTGTTGCCCCATTACGAAGCAAAGCTTTAGCAGAGCGCGAATGTCTGTGTGGCAGCAAATGCAGTTCCAAGGGACAGTGAAAACCAGCTACAGCTTTCAGTGCTGGCAGCTTTCCTGTGGGCGCAATCTCTGGACGTTTCCAATTTCACTGCCAGGCACTGCGAGAAAGTCATACAGAGTGTTGCCCCATTAGGAAGCAAAGCTTTAGCAGAGCGCGAATGTCTGTGTGGCAGCGAATGCAGTTCCAAGGGACAGTGAAAACCAGCTACAGCTTTCAGTACTGGCTGCTTTCCTGTGGGCGCAATCTCTGGACGTTTCCAATTTCACTGCCAGGCACTGGGAGAAAGTCATACAGAATGTTGCCCCATTACGAAGCAAAGCTTTAGCAGAGCGCGAATATCTGTGTGGCAGCGAATGCAGTTCCAAGGGACAGTGAAAACCAGCTACAGCTTTCAGTGCTGGCAGCTTTCCTGTGGGCACAATCTCTGGACGTTTCCAATTTCACTGCCGGGCTCTGCCAGAGAGAGATACAGAGTGTTGCCCCATTACGAAGCAATGCTTTAGCAGAGCGCGAATGTCTGTGTGGCAGCGAATGCAGTTCCAAGGGACAGTGAAAACAAGCTACAGCTTTCAGTGCTGGCAGCTTTCCTGTGGGCGCAATCTCTGGACGTTTCCAATTTGGCATCCGGGCTCTGCCAGAGAGAGATACAGAGTGTTGCCCCATTAGGAAGCAAAGCTTTAGCAGAGCGCGAATGTCTGTGTGGCAGCAAATGCAGTTCCAAGGGACAGTGAAAACCAGCTACAGCTTTCAGTGCTGGCAGCTTTCCTGTGGGCGCAATCTCTGGACGTTTCCAATTTGGCAGCCGGGCACTGGGAGAAAGTCATACAGAGTGTTGCCCCATTATCTAGGAATGCTTTTGTAGAGCGCGAATGTCTGTGTGGCAACGAATGCAGTTCCAAGGGACAGTGAAAACCAGCTACAGCTTTCAGTGCTGGCAGCTTTCCTGTGGGCGCAATCTCTGGACGTTTCCAATTTCACTGCCGGGCTCTGCCAGAGAGAGATACAGAGTGTTGCCCCATTAGGAAGCAATGCTTTAGCAGAGCGCGAATGTCTGTGTGGCAGCGAATGCAGTTCCAAGGGACAGTGAAAACCAGCTACATCTTTCAGTGCTGGCAGCTTTCCTGTGGGCGCAATCTCTGGATGTTTCCAATTTCACTGCCAGGCACTGGGAGAAAGTCATACAGAGTGTTGCCCCATTATCTAGGAATGCTTTTGTAGAGCGCGAATGTCTGTGTGGCAGCGAATGCAGTTCCAAGGGACAGTGAAAACCAGCTACAGCTTTCAGTGCTGGCAGCTTTCCTGTGGGCGCAATCTCTGGACGTTTCCAATTTCACTGCCGGGCTCTGCCAGAGAGAGATACAGAGTGTTGCCCCATTAGGAAGCAAAGCTTTAGCAGAGCGCGAATGTCTGTGTGGCAGCGAATGCAGTTCCAAGGGACAGTGAAAACCAGCTAGAGCTTTCAGTGCTGGCAGCTTTCCTGTGGGCGCAATCTCTGGACGTTTCCAATTTCACTGCCAGGCACTGGGAGAAAGTCATACAGAGTGTTGCCCCATTAGGAAGCAAAGCTTTAGCAGAGCGCAAATGTCTGTGTGGCAGCGAATGCAGTTCCAAGGGACAGTGAAAACCAGCTACAGCTTTCAGTGCTGGCAGCTTTCCTGTGGGCGCAATCTCTGGACGTTTCCAATTTGGCAGCCGGGCACTGGGAGAATGTCATACAGAGTGTGGCCCCATTATCTAGGAATGCTTTTGTAGAGCGCGAATGTCTGTGTGGCAACGAATGCAGTTCCAAGGGACAGTGAAAACCAGCTACAGCTTTCAGTGCTGGCAGCTTTCCTGTGGGCGCAATCTCTGGACGTTTCCAATTTCACTGCCGGGCTCTGCCAGAGAGAGATACAGAGTGTTGCCCCATTACGAAGCAAAGCTTTAGCAGAGCGCGAATGTCTGTGTGGCAGCGAATGCAGTTTCAAGGGACAGTGAAAACAAGCTACAGCTTTCAGTGCTGGCAGCTTTCCTGTGGGCGCAATCTCTGGACGTTTCCAATTTGGCATCCGGGCTCTGCCAGAGAGAGATACAGAGTGTTGCCCCATTACGAAGCAAAGCTTTAGCAGAGCGCGAATGTCTGTGTGGCAGCAAATGCAGTTCCAAGGGACAGTGAAAACCAGCTACAGCTTTCAGTGCTGGCAGCTTTCCTGTGGGCGCAATATCTGCACGTTTCCAATTTCACTGCCGGGCTCTGCCAGAGAGAGATACAGAGTTTTGCCCCATTAGGAAGCAAAGCTTTAGCAGAGCGCGAATGTCTGTGTGGCAGCGAATGCAGTTCCAAGGGACAGTGAAAACCAGCTACAGCTTTCAGTGCTGGCAGCTTTCCTGTGGGCGCAATCTCTGGACGTTTCCAATTTCACTGCCGGGCTCTGCCAGAGAGAGATACAGAATGTTGCCCCATTAGGAAGCAAAGCTATAGCAGAGCGCGAATGTCTGTGTGGCAGCGAATGCAGTTCCAAGGGACAGTGAAAACCAGCTACAGCTTTCAGTGCTGGCAGCTTTCCTGTGGGCGCAATATCTGCACGTTTCCAATTTCACTGCCGGGCTCTGCCAGAGAGAGACACGGAGTGTTCCCCATTAGGAAGCAAAGCTTTAGCAGAGCGCGAATGTCTGTGTGGCAGCGAATGCAGTTCCAAGGGACAGTGAAAACCAGCTACAGCTTTCAGTGCTGGCAGCTTTCCTGTGGGCGCAATCTCTGGACGTTTCCAATTTCACTGCTAGGCACTGGGAGAAAGTCATACAGAGTGTTGCCCCATTGGAAGCAAAGCTTTAGCAGAGCGCGAATGTCTGTGTGGCAGCGAATGCAGTTCCAAGGGACAGTGAAAACCACCTACAGCTTTCAGTGCTGGCAGCTTTCCTGTGGGCGCAATCTCTGGACGTTTCCAATTTCACTGCCGGGCTCTGCCAGAGAGAGATACAGAGTGTTGCCCCATTAGGAAGCAAAGCTTTAGCAGAGCGCGAATGTCTGTGTGGCAGCGAATGCAGTTCCAAGGGACAGTGAAAACCAGCTACAGCTTTCAGTGCTGGCAGCTTTCCTGTGGGCGCAATCTCTGGACGTTTCCAATTTCACTGCCAGGCACTGCGAGAAAGTCATACAGAGTGTTGCCCCATTAGGAAGCAAAGCTTTAGCAGAGCGCGAATGTCTGTGTGGCAGCGAATGCAGTTCCAAGGGACAGTGAAAACCAGCTACAGCTTTCAGTACTGGCTGCTTTCCTGTGGGCGCAATCTCTGGACGTTTCCAATTTCACTGCCAGGCACTGGGAGAAAGTCATACAGAGTGTTGCCCCATTACGAAGCAAAGCTTTAGCAGAGCGCGAATGTCTGTGTGGCAGCAAATGCAGTTCCAAGGGACAGTGAAAACCAGCTACAGCTTTCAGTGCTGGCAGCTTTCCTGTGGGCGCAATCTCTGGACGTTTCCAATTTGGCAGCCGGGCACTGGGAGAAAGTCATACAGAGTGTTGCCCCATTATCTAGGAATGCTTTTGTAGAGCGCGAATGTCTGTGTGGCAGCGAATGCAGTTCCAAGGGACAGTGAAAACCAGCTACAGCTTTCAGTGCTGGCAGCTTTCCTGTGGGCGCAATCTCTGGACGTTTCCAAGTTGGCAGTCGGGCTCTGCCAGAGAGAGATACAGAGTGTTGCCCCATTAGGAAGCAAAGCTTTAGCAGAGCGCAAATGTCTGTGTGGCAGCGAATGCAGTTCCAAGGGACAGTGAAAACCAGCTACAGCTTTCAGTGCTGGCAGCTTTCCTGTGAGCGCAATCGCTGGACGTTTCCAATTTGGCAGACGGGCTCTGCCAGAGAGAGATACAGAGTGTTGCCCCATTAGGAAGCAAAGCTTTAGCAGAGCGCGAATGTCTGTGTGGCAGCGAATGCAGTTCCAAGGGACAGTGAAAACCAGCTACAGCTTTCAGTGCTGGCAGCTTTCCTGTGGGCGCAATCTCTGGACGTTTCCAATTTCACTGCCGGGCTCTGCCAGAGAGAGATACAGAGTGTTGCCGCGTTACGAAGCAAAGCTTTAGCAGAGTGCGAATGTCTGTGTGGCAGCGAATGCAGTTCCAAGGGACAGTGAAAACCACCTACAGCTTTCAGTGCTGGCAGCTTTCCTGTGGGCGCAATCTCTGGACGTTTCCAATTTCACTGCCGGGCTCTGCCAGAGAGAGATACAGAGTGTTGCCCCATTAGGAAGCAAAGCTTTAGCAGAGCGCGAATGTCTGTGTGCAGCGAATGCAGTTCCAAGCGACAGTGAAAACCAGCTACAGCTTTCAGTGCTGGCAGCTTTCCTGTGGGCGCAATCTCTGGACGTTTCCAATTTCACTGGCGGGCTCTGCCAGAGAGAGACACGGAGTGTTCCCCATTAGGAAGCAAAGCTTTAGCAGAGCGCGAATGTCTGTGTGGCAGCGAATGCAGTTCCAAGGGACAGTGAAAACCAGCTACAGCTTTCAGTGCTGGCAGCTTTCCTGTGGGCGCAATCTCTGGACGTTTCCAATTTGGCAGCCGGGCTCTGCCAGAGAGAGATACAGAGTGTTGCCCCATTAGGAAGCAAAGCTTTAGCAGAGCGCGAATGTCTGTGTGGCAGCGAATGCAGTTCCAAGGGACAGTGAAAACCAGCTACAGCTTTCAGTGCTGGCAGCTTTCCTGTGGGCGCAATCTCTGGACGTTTCCAATTTCACTGCCAGGCACTGCAAGAAAGTCATACAGGGTGTTGCCCCATTAGGAAGAAAAGCTTTAGCAGAGCACGAATGTCTGTGTGGCAGCGAATGCAGTTCCAAGGGACAGTGAAAACCAGCTACAGCTTTCAGTACTGGCTGCTTTCCTGTGGGCGCAATCTCTGGACGTTTCCAATTTCACTGCCAGGCACTGGGAGAATGTCATACAGAGTGTTGCCCCATTACGAAGCAAAGCTTTAGCAGAGCGCGAATGTCTGTGTGGCAGCGAATGCAGTTCTAAGGGACAGTGAAAACCAGCTACAGCTTTCAGTGCTGGCAGCTTTCCTGTGGGCGCAATCTCTGGACGTTTCCAATTTCACTGCCGGGCTCTGCCAGAGAGAGATACAGAGTGTTGCCCCATTAGGAAGCAAAGCTTTAGCAGAGCGCGAATGTCTGTGTGGCAGCGAATGCAGTTCCAAGGGACAGTGAAAACCACCTACAGCTTTCAGTGCTGGCAGCTTTCCTGTGGGCGCAATCTCTGGACGTTTCCAATTTCACTGCCAGACACTGGGAGAAAGTCATACAGAGAGTTGCCCCATTATCTAGGAATGCTTTTGTAGAGCGCGAATGTCTGTGTGGCAGCGAATGCAGTTCCAAGGGACAGTGAAAACCAGCTACAGCTTTCAGTGCTGGCAGCTTTCCTGTGGGCGCAATCTCTGGACGTTTCCAATTTCACTGCCGGGCTCTGCCAGAGAGAGATACAGAGTGTTGCCCCATTAGGAAGCAAAGCTTTAGCAGAGCGCGAATGTCTGTGTGGCAGCGAATGCAGTTCCAAGGGACAGTGAAAACCAGCTACAGCTTTCAGTGCTGGCAGCTTTCCTGTGGGCGCAATCTCTGGACGTTTCCAATTTCACTGCCAGGCACTGGGAGAAAGTCATACAGAGTGTTGCCCCATTAGGAAGCAAAGCTTTAGCAGAGCGCAAATGTCTGTGTGGCAGCGAATGCAGTTCCAAGGGACAGTGAAAACCAGCTACAGCTTTCAGTGCTGGCAGCTTTCCTGTGGGCGCAATCTCTGGACGTTTCCAATTTGGCAGCCGGGCACTGGGAGAATGTCATACAGAGTGTGGCCCCATTATCTAGGAATGCTTTTGTAGAGCGCGAATGTCTGTGTGGCAACGAATGCAGTTCCAAGGGACAGTGAAAACCAGCTACAGCTTTCAGTGCTGGCACCTTTCCTGTGGGCGCAATCTCTGGTCGTTTCCAATTTCACTGCCGGGCTCTGCCAGAGAGAGATACAGAGTGTTGCCCCATTACGAAGCAAAGCTTTAGCAGAGCGCGAATGTCTGTGTGGCAGCGAATGCAGTTTCAAGGGACAGTGAAAACAAGCTAGAGCTTTCAGTGCTGGCAGCTTTCCTGTGGGCGCAATCTCTGGACGTTTCCAATTTGGCATCCGGGCTCTGCCAGAGAGAGATACAGAGTGTTGCCCCATTACGAAGCAAAGCTTTAGCAGAGCGCGAATGTCTGTGTGGCAGCAAATGCAGTTCCAAGGGACAGTGAAAACCAGCTACAGCTTTCAGTGCTGGCAGCTTTCCTGTGGGCGCAATATCTGCACGTTTCCAATTTCACTGCCGGGCTCTGCCAGAGAGAGATACAGAGTTTTGCCCCATTAGGAAGCAAAGCTTTAGCAGAGCGCGAATGTCTGTGTGGCAGCGAATGCAGTTCCAAGGGACAGTGAAAACCAGCTACAGCTTTCAGTGCTGGCAGCTTTCCTGTGGGCGCAATCTCTGGACGTTTCCAATTTCACTGCTAGGCACTGGGAGAAAGTCATACAGAGTGTTGCCCCATTAGGAAGCAAAGCTTTAGCAGAGCGCGAATGTCTGTGTGGCAGCGAATGCAGTTCCAAGGGACAGTGAAAACCACCTACAGCTTTCAAGTGCTGGCAGCTTTCCTGTGGGCGCAATCTCTGGACGTTTCCAATTTCACTGCCGGGCTCTGCCAGAGAGAGATACAGAGTGTTGCCCCATTAGGAAGCAAAGCTTTAGCAGAGCGCGAATGTCTGTGTGGCAGCGAATGCAGTTCCAAGGGACAGTGAAAACCAGCTACAGCTTTCAGTGCTGGCAGCTTTCCTGTGGGCGCAATCTCTGGACGTTTCCAATTTCACTGCCAGGCACTGCGAGAAAGTCATACAGAGTGTTGCCCCATTAGGAAGCAAAGCTTTAGCAGAGCGCGAATGTCTGTGTGGCAGCGAATGCAGTTCCAAGGGACAGTGAAAACCAGCTACAGCTTTCAGTACTGGCTGCTTTCCTGTGGGCGCAATCTCTGGACGTTTCCAATTTCACTGCCAGGCACTGGGAGAAAGTCATACAGAGTGTTGCCCCATTACGAAGCAAAGCTTTAGCAGAGCGCGAATATCTGTGTGGCAGCGAATGCAGTTCCAAGGGACAGTGAAAACCACCTACAGCTTTCAGTGCTGGCAGCTTTCCTGTGGGCACAATCTCTGGACGTTTCCAATTTCACTGCCGGGCTCTGCCAGAGAGAGATACAGAGTGTTGCCCCATTACGAAGCAATGCTTTAGCAGAGCGCGAATGTCTGTGTGGCAGCGAATGCAGTTCCAAGGGACAGTGAAAACAAGCTACAGCTTTCAGTGCTGGCAGCTTTCCTGTGGGCGCAATCTCTGGACGTTTCCAATTTGGCATCCGGGCTCTGCCAGAGAGAGATACAGAGTGTTGCCCCATTACGAAGCAAAGCTTTAGCAGAGCGCGAATGTCTGTGTGGCAGCAAATGCAGTTCCAAGGGACAGTGAAAACCAGCTACAGCTTTCAGTGCTGGCAGCTTTCCTGTGGGCGCAATCTCTGGACGTTTCCAATTTGGCAGCCGGGCACTGGGAGAAAGTCATACAGAGTGTTGCCCCATTATCTAGGAATGCTTTTGTAGAGCGCGAATGTCTGTGTGGCAACGAATGCAGTTCCAAGGGACAGTGAAAACCAGCTACAGCTTTCAGTGCTGGCAGCTTTCCTGTGGGCGCAATCTCTGGACGTTTCCAATTTCACTGCCGGGCTCTGCCAGAGAGAGATACAGAGTGTTGCCCCATTAGGAAGCAATGCTTTAGCAGAGCGCGAATGTCTGTGTGGCAGCGAATGCAGTTCCAAGGGACAGTGAAAACCAGCTACAGCTTTCAGTGCTGGCAGCTTTCCTGTGGGCGCAATCTCTGGACGTTTCCAATTTCACTGGCGGGCTCTGCCAGAGAGAGACACGGAGTGTTCCCCATTAGGAAGCAAAGCTTTAGCAGAGCGCGAATGTCTGTGTGGCAGCGAATGCAGTTCCAAGGGACAGTGAAAACCAGCTACAGCTTTCAGTGCTGGCAGCTTTCCTGTGGGCGCAATCTCTGGACGTTTCCAATTTCACTGCCGGGCTCTGCCAGAGAGAGATACAGAGTGTTGCCCCATTACGAATCAAAGCTTTAGCAGAGCGCGAATGTCTGTGTGGCAGCAAATGCAGTTCCAAGGGACAGTGAAAACCAGCTACAGCTTTCAGTGCTGGCAGCTTTCCTGTGGGCACAATCTCTGGACGTTTCCAATTTGGCAGCCGGGCTCTGCCAGAGAGAGATACAGAGTGTTGCCACATTATGAAGCAATGCTTTAGCAGAGCGCGAATGTCTGTGTGGCAGCGAATGCAGTTCCAAGGGACAGTGAAAACCAGCTACAGCTTTCAGTGCTGGCAGCTTTCCTGTGGGCGCAATCTCTGGACGTTTCCAATTTCACTGCCGGGCTCTGCCAGAGAGAGATACAGAGTGTTGCCCCATTAGGAAGCAAAGCTTTAGCAGAGCGCGAATGTCTGTGTGGCAGCGAATGCAGTTCCAAGGGACAGTGAAAACCAGCTACAGCTTTCAGTGCTGGCAGCTTTCCTGTGGGCGCAATCTCTGGATGTTTCCAATTTCACTGCCAGGCACTGGGAGAAAGTCATACAGAGTGTTGCCCCATTATCTAGGAATGCTTTTGTAGAGCGCGAATGTCTGTGTGGCAGCGAATGCAGTTCCAAGGGACAGTGAAAACCAGCTACAGCTTTCAGTGCTGGCAGCTTTCCTGTGGGCGCAATCTCTGGACGTTTCCAATTTCACTGCCGGGCTCTGCCAGAGAGAGATACAGAGTGTTGCCCCATTAGGAAGCAAAGCTTTAGCAGAGCGCGAATGTCTGTGTGGCAGCGAATGCAGTTCCAAGGGACAGTGAAAACCAGCTAGAGCTTTCAGTGCTGGCAGCTTTCCTGTGGGCGCAATCTCTGGACGTTTCCAATTTCACTGCCAGGCACTGGGAGAAAGTCATACAGAGTGTTGCCCCATTAGGAAGCAAAGCTTTAGCAGAGCGCAAATGTCTGTGTGGCAGCGAATGCAGTTCCAAGGGACAGTGAAAACCAGCTACAGCTTTCAGTGCTGGCAGCTTTCCTGTGGGCGCAATCTCTGGACGTTTCCAATTTGGCAGCCGGGCACTGGGAGAATGTCATACAGAGTGTGGCCCCATTATCTAGGAATGCTTTTGTAGAGCGCGAATGTCTGTGTGGCAACGAATGCAGTTCCAAGGGACAGTGAAAACCAGCTACAGCTTTCAGTGCTGGCAGCTTTCCTGTGGGCGCAATCTCTGGACGTTTCCAATTTCACTGCCGGGCTCTGCCAGAGAGAGATACAGAGTGTTGCCCCATTACGAAGCAAAGCTTTAGCAGAGCGCGAATGTCTGTGTGGCAGCGAATGCAGTTTCAAGGGACAGTGAAAACAAGCTACAGCTTTCAGTGCTGGCAGCTTTCCTGTGGGCGCAATCTCTGGACGTTTCCAATTTGGCATCCGGGCTCTGCCAGAGAGAGATACAGAGTGTTGCCCCATTACGAAGCAAAGCTTTAGCAGAGCGCGAATGTCTGTGTGGCAGCAAATGCAGTTCCAAGGGACAGTGAAAACCAGCTACAGCTTTCAGTGCTGGCAGCTTTCCTGTGGGCGCAATATCTGCACGTTTCCAATTTCACTGCCGGGCTCTGCCAGAGAGAGATACAGAGTTTTGCCCCATTAGGAAGCAAAGCTTTAGCAGAGCGCGAATGTCTGTGTGGCAGCGAATGCAGTTCCAAGGGACAGTGAAAACCAGCTACAGCTTTCAGTGCTGGCAGCTTTCCTGTGGGCGCAATCTCTGGACGTTTCCAATTTCACTGCCGGGCTCTGCCAGAGAGAGATACAGAGTGTTGCCCCATTAGGAAGCAAAGCTATAGCAGAGCGCGAATGTCTGTGTGGCAGCGAATGCAGTTCCAAGGGACAGTGAAAACCAGCTACAGCTTTCAGTGCTGGCAGCTTTCCTGTGGGCGCAATATCTGCACGTTTCCAATTTCACTGCCGGGCTCTGCCAGAGAGAGACACGGAGTGTTCCCCATTAGGAAGCAAAGCTTTAGCAGAGCGCGAATGTCTGTGTGGCAGCGAATGCAGTTCCAAGGGACAGTGAAAACCAGCTACAGCTTTCAGTGCTGGCAGCTTTCCTGTGGGCGCAATCTCTGGACGTTTCCAATTTCACTGCTAGGCACTGGGAGAAAGTCATACAGAGTGTTGCCCCATTAGGAAGCAAAGCTTTAGCAGAGCGCGAATGTCTGTGTGGCAGCGAATGCAGTTCCAAGGGACAGTGAAAACCACCTACAGCTTTCAGTGCTGGCAGCTTTCCTGTGGGCGCAATCTCTGGACGTTTCCAATTTCACTGCCGGGCTCTGCCAGAGAGAGATACAGAGTGTTGCCCCATTAGGAAGCAAAGCTTTAGCAGAGCGCGAATGTCTGTGTGGCAGCGAATGCAGTTCCAAGGGACAGTGAAAACCAGCTACAGCTTTCAGTGCTGGCAGCTTTCCTGTGGGCGCAATCTCTGGACGTTTCCAATTTCACTGCCAGGCACTGCGAGAAAGTCATACAGAGTGTTGCCCCATTAGGAAGCAAAGCTTTAGCAGAGCGCGAATGTCTGTGTGGCAGCGAATGCAGTTCCAAGGGACAGTGAAAACCAGCTACAGCTTTCAGTACTGGCTGCTTTCCTGTGGGCGCAATCTCTGGACGTTTCCAATTTCACTGCCAGGCACTGGGAGAAAGTCATACAGAGTGTTGCCCCATTACGAAGCAAAGCTTTAGCAGAGCGCGAATGTCTGTGTGGCAGCAAATGCAGTTCCAAGGGACAGTGAAAACCAGCTACAGCTTTCAGTGCTGGCAGCTTTCCTGTGGGCGCAATCTCTGGACGTTTCCAATTTGGCAGCCGGGCACTGGGAGAAAGTCATACAGAGTGTTGCCCCATTATCTAGGAATGCTTTTGTAGAGCGCGAATGTCTGTGTGGCAACGAATGCAGTTCCAAGGGACAGTGAAAACCAGCTACAGCTTTCAGTGCTGGCAGCTTTCCTGTGGGCGCAATCTCTGGACGTTTCCAATTTCACTGCCGGGCTCTGCCAGAGAGAGATACAGAGTGTTGCCCCATTAGGAAGCAATGCTTTAGCAGAGCGCGAATGTCTGTGTGGCAGCGAGTGCAGTTCCAAGGGACAGTGAAAACCAGCTACAGCTTTCAGTGCTGGCAGCTTTCCTGTGGGCGCAATCTCTGGACGTTTCCAATTTCACTGGCGGGCTCTGCCAGAGAGAGACACGGAGTGTTCCCCATTAGGAAGCAAAGCTTTAGCAGAGCGCGAATGTCTGTGTGGCAGCGAATGCAGTTCCAAGGGACAGTGAAAACCAGCTACAGCTTTCAGTGCTGGCAGCTTTCCTGTGGGCGCAATCTCTGGACGTTTCCAATTTCACTGCCGGGCTCTGCCAGAGAGAGATACAGAGTGTTGCCCCATTACGAATCAAAGCTTTAGCAGAGCGCGAATGTCTGTGTGGCAGCAAATGCAGTTCCAAGGGACAGTGAAAACCAGCTACAGCTTTCAGTGCTGGCAGCTTTCCTGTGGGCACAATCTCTGGACGTTTCCAATTTGGCAGCCGGGCTCTGCCAGAGAGAGATACAGAGTGTTGCCACATTATGAAGCAATGCTTTAGCAGAGCGCGAATGTCTGTGTGGCAGCGAATGCAGTTCCAAGGGACAGTGAAAACCAGCTACAGCTTTCAGTGCTGGCAGCTTTCCTGTGGGCGCAATCTCTGGACGTTTCCAATTTCACTGCCGGGCTCTGCCAGAGAGAGATACAGAGTGTTGCCCCATTAGGAAGCAAAGCTTTAGCAGAGCGCGAATGTCTGTGTGGCAGCGAATGCAGTTCCAAGGGACAGTGAAAACCAGCTACAGCTTTCAGTGCTGGCAGCTTTCCTGTGGGCGCAATCTCTGGATGTTTCCAATTTCACTGCCAGGCACTGGGAGAAAGTCATACAGAGTGTTGCCCCATTATCTAGGAATGCTTTTGTAGAGCGCGAATGTCTGTGTGGCAGCGAATGCAGTTCCAAGGGACAGTGAAAACCAGCTACAGCTTTCAGTGCTGGCAGCTTTCCTGTGGGCACAATCTCTGGACGTTTCCAATTTGACAGCCGGGCTCTGCCAGAGAGAGATACAGAGTGTTGCCCCATTACGAAGCAATGCTTTAGCAGAGCGCGAATGTCTGTGTGGCAGCGAATGCAGTTCCAAGGGACAGTGAAAACCAGCTACAGCTTTCAGTGCTGGCAGCTTTCCTGTGGGCGCAATCTCTGGACGTTTCCAATTTGGCATCCGGGCTCTGCCAGAGAGAGATACAGAGTGTTGCCGCGTTACGAAGCAAAGCTTTAGCAGAGCGCGAATGTCTGTGTGGCAGCGAATGCAGTTCCAAGGGACAGTGAAAACCACCTACAGCTTTCAGTGCTGGCAGCTTTCCTGTGGGCGCAATCTCTGGACGTTTCCAATTTCACTGCCGGGCTCTGCCAGAGAGAGATACAGAGTGTTGCCCCATTAGGAAGCAAAGCTTTAGCAGAGCGCGAATGTCTGTGTGCAGCGAATGCAGTTCCAAGCGACAGTGAAAACCAGCTACAGCTTTCAGTGCTGGCAGCTTTCCTGTGGGCGCAATCTCTGGACGTTTCCAATTTCACTGGCGGGCTCTGCCAGAGAGAGACACGGAGTGTTCCCCATTAGGAAGCAAAGCTTTAGCAGAGCGCGAATGTCTGTGTGGCAGCGAATGCAGTTCCAAGGGACAGTGAAAACCAGCTACAGCTTTCAGTGCTGGCAGCTTTCCTGTGGGCGCAATCTCTGGACGTTTCCAATTTGGCAGCCGGGCTCTGCCAGAGAGAGATACAGAGTGTTGCCCCATTAGGAAGCAAAGCTTTAGCAGAGCGCGAATGTCTGTGTGGCAGCGAATGCAGTTCCAAGGGACAGTGAAAACCAGCTACAGCTTTCAGTGCTGGCAGCTTTCCTGTGGGCGCAATCTCTGGACGTTTCCAATTTCACTGCCAGGCACTGCAAGAAAGTCATACAGGGTGTTGCCCCATTAGGAAGAAAAGCTTTAGCAGAGCACGAATGTCTGTGTGGCAGCGAATGCAGTTCCAAGGGACAGTGAAAACCAGCTACAGCTTTCAGTACTGGCTGCTTTCCTGTGGGCGCAATCTCTGGACGTTTCCAATTTCACTGCCAGGCACTGGGAGAATGTCATACAGAGTGTTGCCCCATTACGAAGCAAAGCTATAGCAGAGCGCGAATGTCTGTGTGGCAGCGAATGCAGTTCCAAGGGACAGTGAAAACCAGCTACAGCTTTCAGTGCTGGCAGCTTTCCTGTGGGCGCAATCTCTGGACGTTTCCAATTTCACTGCCGGGCTCTGCCAGAGAGAGATACAGAGTGTTGCCCCATTAGGAAGCAAAGCTTTAGCAGAGCGCGAATGTCTGTGTGGCAGCGAATGCAGTTCCAAGGGACAGTGAAAACCAGCTACAGCTTTCAGTGCTGGCAGCTTTCCTGTGGGCGCAATCTCTGGACGTTTCCAATTTCACTGCCGGGCTCTGCCAGAGAGAGATACAGAGTGTTGCCCCATTACGAAGCAATGCTTTAGCAGAGCGCGAATGTCTGTGTGGCAGCGAATGCAGTTCCAAGGGACAGTGAAAACCAGCTACATCTTTCAGTGCTGGCAGCTTTCCTGTGGGTGCAATCTCTGGACGTTTCCAATTTCACTGGCAGGCACTGGGAGAAAGTCACAGAGAGTGTTGCCCCATTAGGAAGCAAAGCGTTAGCAGAGCGCGAATGTCTGTGTGGCAGCGAATGCAGTTCCAAGGGACAGTGAAAACCAGCTACAGCTTTCAGTGCTGGCAGCTTTCCTGTGGGCGCAATCTCTGGACGTTTCCAGTTTGGCAGCCGGGCTCTGCCAGAGAGAGATACAGAGTGTTGCCCCATTAGGAAGCAAAGCTTTAGCAGAGCGCGAATGTCTGTGTGGCAGCGAATGCAGTTCCAGGGGACAGTGAAAACCAGCTACATCTTTCAGTGCTGGCAGCTTTCCTGTGGGTGCAATCTCTGGACGTTTCCAATTTCACTGGCAGGCACTGGGAGAAAGTCACAGAGAGTGTTGCCCCATTACGAAGCAAAGCTTTAGCAGAGCGCGAATGTCTGTGTGGCAGCGAATGCAGTTCCAAGGGACAGTGAAAACCAGCTACAGCTTTCAGTGCTGGCAGCTTTCCTGTGGGTGCAATCTCTGGACGTTTCCAATTTCACTGCCGGGCTCTGCCAGAGAGAGATACAGAGTGTTGCCCCATTACGAAGCAATGCTTTAGCAGAGCGCGAATGTCTGTGTGGCAGCGAATGCAGTTCCAAGGGACAGTGAAAACCAGCTACATCTTTCAGTGCTGGCAGCTTTCCTGTGGGTGTAATCTCTGGACGTTTCCAATTTCACTGGCAGGCACTGGGAGAAAGTCACAGAGAGTGTTGTCCCATTAGGAAGCAAAGCTTTAGCAGAGCGCGAATGTCTGTGTGGCAGCGAATGCAGTTCCAAGGGACAGTGAAAACCAGCTACAGCTTTCAGTGCTGGCAGCTTTCCTGTGGGCGCAATCTCTGGACGTTTCCAATTTCACTGCCGGGCTCTGCCAGAGAGAGATACAGAGTGTTGCCCCATTACCAAGCAATGCTTTTTTAGAGCGCGAATGTCTGTGTGGCAGCGAATGCAGTTCCAAGGGACAGTGAAAACCAGCTACAGCTTTCAGTGCTGGCAGCTTTCCTGTGGGCGCAATCTCTGGACGTTTCCAATTTGGCAGCCGGGCTCTGCCAGAGAGAGATACAGAGTGTTGCCCCATTACGAAGCAATGCTTTAGCAGAGCGCGAATGTCTGTGTGGCAGCGAATGCAGTTCCAAGGGACAGTGAAAACCAGCTAGAGCTTTCAGTGCTGGCAGCTTTCCTGTGGGCGCAATCTCTGGACGTTTCCAATTTCACTGCCGGGCTCTGCCAGAGAGAGATACAGAGTGTTGCCCCATTAGGAAGCAAAGCTTTAGCAGAGGGCGAATGTCTGTGTGGCAGCGAATGCAGTTCCAAGGGACAGTGAAAACCACCTACAGCTTTCAGTGCTGGCAGCTTTCCTGTGGGCGCAATCTCTGGACGTTTCAAATTTCACTGCCAGGCACTGGGAGAAAGTCATACAGAGTGTTGCCCCATTACGAAGCAATGCTTTAGCAGAGCGCGAATGTCTGTGTGGCAGCGAATGCAGTTCCAAGGGACAGTGAAAACCAGCTACAGCTTTCAGTGCTGGCAGCTTTCCTGTGGGCGCAATCTCTGGACGTTTCCAATTTCACTGCCGGGCTCTGCCAGAGAGAGATACAGAGTGTTGCCCCATTACGAAGCAATGCTTTAGCAGAGCGCGAATGTCTGTGTGGCAGCGAATGCAGTTCCAAGGGACAGTGAAAACCAGCTACAGCTTTCAGTGCTGGCAGCTTTCCTGTGGGCGCAATCTCTGGACGTTTCCAATTTCACTGCCGGGCTCTGCCAGAGAGAGATACAGAGTGTTGCCCCATTAGGAAGCAAAGTTTTAGCAGAGGGCGAATGTCTGTGTGGCAGCGAATGCAGTTCCAAGGGACAGTGAAAACCAGCTACATCTTTCAGTGCTGGCAGCTGTCCTGTGGGCGCAATCTCTGGACGTTTCCAATTTCACTGCCGGGCTCTGCCAGAGAGAGATACAGAGTGTTGCCCCATAACGAAGCAATGCTTTAGCAGAGCGCGAATGTCTGTGTGGCAGCGAATGCAGTTCCAAGGGACAGTGAAAACCAGCTACATCTTTCAGTGCTGGCAGCTTTCCTGTGGGCGCAATCTCTGGACGTTTCCAATTTCACTGCCGGGCTCTGCCAGAGAGAGATACAGAGTGTTGCCCCATTACGAAGCAATGCTTTAGCAGAGCGCGAATGTCTGTGTGGCAGCGAATGCAGTTCCAGGGGACAGTGAAAACCAGCTAGAGCTTTCAGTGCTGGCAGCTTTCCTGTGGGCGCAATCTCTGGACGTTTCCAATTTCACTGGCAGGCACTGGGAGATAGTCACAGAGAGTGTTGCCCCATTAGGAAGCAAAGCTTTAGCAGAGCGCGAATGTCTGTGTGGCAGCGAATGCAGTTCCAAGGGACAGTGAAAACCAGCTAGAGCTTTCAGTGCTGGCAGCTTTCCTGTGGGCGCAATCTCTGGACGTTTCCAATTTGGCAGCCGGGCTCTGCCAGAGAGAGATACAGAGTGTTGCCCCATTAGGAAGCAATGCTTTAGCAGAGCGCGAATGTCTGTGTGGCAGCGAGTGCAGTTCCAGGGGACAGTGAAAACCAGCTACAGCTTTGAGTGCTGGCAGCTTTCCTGTGGGCGCAATCTCTGGACGTTTCCAATTTGGCAGCTGGGCTCTGCCAGAGAGAGATACAGAGCGTTGCCCCATTAGGAAGCAAAGCTTTAGCAGAGCGCAAATGTCTGTGTGGCAGCGAATGCAGTTCCAAGGGACAGTGAAAACGAGCTACAGCTTTCAGTGCTGGCAGCTTTCCTGTGGGCGCAATCTCTGGACGTTTCCAATTTCACTGCTGGGCTCTGCCAGAGAGAGATACAGAGTGTTGCCTCATTAGGAAGCAAAGCTTTAGCAGAGCGCGAATGTCTGTGTGGCAGCAAATGCAGTTCCAAGGGACAGTGAAAACCAGCTACAGCTTTCAGTGCTGGCAGCTTTCCTGTGGGCGCAATCTCTGGACGTTTCCAATTTCACTGCCGGGCTCTGCCAGAGAGAGATACAGAGTGTTGCCCCATTACGAAGCAATGCTTTAGCAGAGCGCGAATGTCTGTGTGGCAGCGAATGCAGTTCCAAGGGACAGTGAAAACCAGCTACATCTTTCAGTGCTGGCAGCTTTCCTGTGGGTGCAATCTCTGGACGTTTCCAATTTCACTGGCAGGCACTGGGAGAAAGTCACAGAGAGTGTTGCCCCATTAGGAAGCAAAGCGTTAGCAGAGCGCGAATGTCTGTGTGGCAGCGAATGCAGTTCCAAGGGACAGTGAAAACCAGCTACAGCTTTCAGTGCTGGCAGCTTTCCTGTGGGCGCAATCTCTGGACGTTTCCAGTTTGGCAGCCGGGCTCTGCCAGAGAGAGATACAGAGTGTTGCCCCATTAGGAAGCAAAGCTTTAGCAGAGCGCGAATGTCTGTGTGGCAGCGAGTGCAGTTCCAGGGGACAGTGAAAACCAGCTACAGCTTTCAGTGCTGGCAGCTTTCCTGTGGGCGCAATCTCTGGACGTTTCCAATTTCACTGCCAGGCACTGGGAGAAAGTCATACAGAGTGTTGCCCCATTAGGAAGCAAAGCTTTAGCACAGCGCGAATGTCTGTGTGGCAGCGAATGCAGTTCCAAGGGACAGAGAAAACCAGCTAGAGCTTTCAGTGCTGGCAGCTTTCCTGTGGGCGCAATCTCTGGACGTTTCCAATTTCACAGCCGGGCTCTGCCAGAGAGAGATACAGAGTGTTGCCCCATTACGAAGCAAAGCTTTAGCAGAGCGCGAATGTCTGTGTGGCAGCGAATGCAGTTCCAAGGGACAGTGAAAACCAGCTACATCTTTCAGTGCTGGCAGCTTTCCTGTGGGCGCAATCTCTGGACGTTTCCAATTTCACTGCCGGACTCTGCCAGAGAGAGATACAGAGCGTTGCCCCATTAGGAAGCAAAGCTTTAGCAGAACGCGAATGTCTGTGTGGCAGCGAATGCAGTTCCAAGGGACAGTGAAAACCAGCTACAGCTTTCAGTGCTGGCAGCTTTCCTGTGGGCGCAATCTCTGGACGTTTCCAATTTCACTGCCGGGCTCTGCCAGAGAGAGATACAGAGTGTTGCCCCATTAGGAAGCAAAGCTTTAGCAGAGCGCGAATGTCTGTGTGGCAGCGAATGCAGTTCCAGGGGACAGTGAAAACCAGCTACATCTTTCAGTGCTGGCAGCTTTCCTGTGGGTGCAATCTCTGGACGTTTCCAATTTCACTGGCAGGCACTGGGAGAAAGTCACAGAGAGTGTTGCCCCATTACGAAGCAAAGCTTTAGCAGAGCGCGAATGTCTGTGTGGCAGCGAATGCAGTTCCAAGGGACAGTGAAAACCAGCTACAGCTTTCAGTGCTGGCAGCTTTCCTGTGGGTGCAATCTCTGGACGTTTCCAATTTCACTGCCGGGCTCTGCCAGAGAGGGATACAGAGTGTTGCCCCATTACGAAGCAATGCTTTAGCAGAGCGCGAATGTCTGTGTGGCAGCGAATGCAGTTCCAAGGGACAGTGAAAACCAGCTACATCTTTCAGTGCTGGCAGCTTTCCTGTGGGTGTAATCTCTGGACGTTTCCAATTTCACTGGCAGGCACTGGGAGAAAGTCACAGAGAGTGTTGTCCCATTAGGAAGCAAAGCTTTAGCAGAGCGCGAATGTCTGTGTGGCAGCGAATGCAGTTCCAAGGGACA
This sequence comes from Mycteria americana, assembly GCF_035582795.1. Taxonomy (NCBI): domain Eukaryota; kingdom Metazoa; phylum Chordata; class Aves; order Ciconiiformes; family Ciconiidae; genus Mycteria; species Mycteria americana. The sequence goes on from NW_027445623.1 coordinate 581,291, forward strand.
GTGAAAACCAGCTAGAGCTTTCAGTGCTGGCAGCTTTCCTGTGGGCGCAATCTCTGGACGTTTCCAATTTCACTGCCGGGCTCTGCCAGAGAGAGATACAGAGTGTTGCCCCATTACCAAGCAATGCTTTTTTAGAGCGCGAATGTCTGTGTGGCAGCGAATGCAGTTCCAAGGGACAGTGAAAACCAGCTACAGCTTTCAGTGCTGGCAGCTTTCCTGTGGGCGCAATCTCTGGACGTTTCCAATTTGGCAGCCGGGCTCTGCCAGAGAGAGATACAGAGTGTTGCCCCATTACGAAGCAATGCTTTAGCAGAGCGCGAATGTCTGTGTGGCAGCGAATGCAGTTCCAAGGGACAGTGAAAACCAGCTAGAGCTTTCAGTGCTGGCAGCTTTCCTGTGGGCGCAATCTCTGGACGTTTCCAATTTCACTGCCGGGCTCTGCCAGAGAGAGATACAGAGTGTTGCCCCATTAGGAAGCAAAGCTTTAGCAGAGGGCGAATGTCTGTGTGGCAGCGAATGCAGTTCCAAGGGACAGTGAAAACCACCTACAGCTTTCAGTGCTGGCAGCTTTCCTGTGGGCGCAATCTCTGGACGTTTCAAATTTCACTGCCAGGCACTGGGAGAAAGTCATACAGAGTGTTGCCCCATTACGAAGCAATGCTTTAGCAGAGCGCGAATGTCTGTGTGGCAGCGAATGCAGTTCCAAGGGACAGTGAAAACCAGCTACAGCTTTCAGTGCTGGCAGCTTTCCTGTGGGCGCAATCTCTGGACGTTTCCAATTTCACTGCCGGGCTCTGCCAGAGAGAGATACAGAGTGTTGCCCCATTACGAAGCAATGCTTTAGCAGAGCGCGAATGTCTGTGTGGCAGCGAATGCAGTTCCAAGGGACAGTGAAAACCAGCTACAGCTTTCAGTGCTGGCAGCTTTCCTGTGGGCGCAATCTCTGGACGTTTCCAATTTCACTGCCGGGCTCTGCCAGAGAGAGATACAGAGTGTTGCCCCATTAGGAAGCAAAGTTTTAGCAGAGGGCGAATGTCTGTGTGGCAGCGAATGCAGTTCCAAGGGACAGTGAAAACCAGCTACATCTTTCAGTGCTGGCAGCTGTCCTGTGGGCGCAATCTCTGGACGTTTACAATTTCACTGCCGGGCTCTGCCAGAGAGAGATACAGAGTGTTGCCCCATAACGAAGCAATGCTTTAGCAGAGCGCGAATGTCTGTGTGGCAGCGAATGCAGTTCCAAGGGACAGTGAAAACCAGCTACATCTTTCAGTGCTGGCAGCTTTCCTGTGGGCGCAATCTCTGGACGTTTCCAATTTCACTGCCGGGCTCTGCCAGAGAGAGATACAGAGTGTTGCCCCATTACGAAGCAATGCTTTAGCAGAGCGCGAATGTCTGTGTGGCAGCGAATGCAGTTCCAGGGGACAGTGAAAACCAGCTAGAGCTTTCAGTGCTGGCAGCTTTCCTGTGGGCGCAATCTCTGGACGTTTCCAATTTCACTGGCAGGCACTGGGAGATAGTCACAGAGAGTGTTGCCCCATTAGGAAGCAAAGCTTTAGCAGAGCGCGAATGTCTGTGTGGCAGCGAATGCAGTTCCAAGGGACAGTGAAAACCAGCTACAGCTTTCAGTGCTGGCAGCTTTCCTGTGGGCGCAATCTCTGGACGTTTCCAATTTGGCAGCCGGGCTCTGCCAGAGAGAGATACAGAGTGTTGCCCCATTAGGAAGCAATGCTTTAGCAGAGCGCGAATGTCTGTGTGGCAGCGAGTGCAGTTCCAGGGGACAGTGAAAACCAGCTACAGCTTTCAGTGCTGGCAGCTTTCCTGTGGGCGCAATCTCTGGACGTTTCCAATTTGGCAGCTGGGCTCTGCCAGAGAGAGATACAGAGCGTTGCCCCATTAGGAAGCAAAGCTTTAGCAGAGCGCAAATGTCTGTGTGGCAGCGAATGCAGTTCCAAGGGACAGTGAAAACCAGCTACAGCTTTCAGTGCTGGCAGCTTTCCTGTGGGCGCAATCTCTGGACGTTTCCAATTTCACTGCTGGGCTCTGCCAGAGAGAGATACAGAATGTTGCCTCATTAGGAAGCAAAGCTTTAGCAGAGCGCGAATGTCTGTGTGGCAGCGAATGCAGTTCCAAGGGACAGTGAAAACCAGCCACATCTTTCAGTGCTGGCAGCTTTCCTGTGGGCGCAATCTCTGGACGTTTCCAATTTCACTGCCGGGCTCTGCCAGAGAGAGATACAGAGTGTTGCCCCATTACGAAGCAAAGCTTTAGCAGAGCGCGAATGTCTGTAAGGCAGCGAATGCAGTTCCAGGGGACAGTGAAAACCAGCTACAGCTTTCAGTGCTGGCAGCTTTCCTGTGGGTGCAATCTCTGGACGTTTCCAATTTGGCAGCCGGGCTCTGCCAGAGAGAGATACAGAGTGTTGCCCCATTACGAAGCAATGCTTTAGCAGAGCGCGAATGTCTGTGTGGCAGCGAATGCAGTTCCAAGGGACAGTGAAAACCAGCTACAGCTTTCAGTGCTGGCAGCTTTCCTGTGGGCGCAATCTCTGGACGTTTTCAATTTGGCAGCCGGGCTCTGCCAGAGACAGATACAGAGTGTTGCCCCATTAGGAAGCAAAGCTTTAGCAGAGCGCGAATGTCTGTGTGGCAGCGAATGCAGTTCTAAGGGACAGTGAAAACCAGCTACAGCTTTCAGTGCTGGCAGCTTTCCTGTGGGCGCAATCTCTGGACGTTTCCAATTTCACTGCCGGGCTCTGCCAGAGACAGATACAGAGTGTTGCCCCATAACGAAGCAATGCTTTAGCAGAGCGCGAATGTCTGTGTGGCAGCGAATGCAGTTCCAAGGGACAGTGAAAACCAGCTACATCTTTCAGTGCTAGCAGCTTTCCTGTGGGCGCAATCTCTGGACGTTTCCAATTTCACTGCCGGGCTCTGCCAGAGAGAGATACAGAGTGTTGCCCCATTACGAAGCAAAGCTTTAGCAGAGCGCGAATGTCTGTAAGGCAGCGAATGCAGTTCCAGGGGACAGTGAAAACCAGCTACAGCTTTCAGTGCTGGCAGCTTTCCTGTGGGCGCAATCTCTGGACGTTTCCAATTTGGCAGCCGGGCTCTGCCAGAGAGAGATACAGAGTGTTGCCCCATTACGAAGCAATGCTTTAGCAGAGCGCGAATGTCTGTGTGGCAGCGAATGCAGTTCCAAGGGACAGTGAAAACCAGCTACAGCTTTCAGTGCTGGCAGCTTTCCTGTGGGCGCAATCTCTGGACGTTTTCAATTTGGCAGCCGGGCTCTGCCAGAGACAGATACAGAGTGTTGCCCCATTAGGAAGCAAAGCTTTAGCAGAGCGCGAATGTCTGTGTGGCAGCGAATGCAGTTCTAAGGGACAGTGAAAACCAGCTACAGCTTTCAGTGCTGGCAGCTTTCCTGTGGGCGCAATCTCTGGACGTTTCCAATTTCACTGCCGGGCTCTGCCAGAGAGAGATACAGAGTGTTGCCCCATTACGAAGCAATGCTTTAGCAGAGCGCGAATGTCTGTGTGGCAGCGAATGCAGTTCCAAGGGACAGTGAAAACCAGCTACAGCTTTCAGTGCTGGCAGCTTTCCTGTGGGCGCAATCTCTGGACGTTTCCAATTTCACTGCCGGGCTCTGCCAGAGAGAGATACAGAGTGTTGCCCCATTAGGAAGCAAAGCTTTAGCAGAACGCGAATGTCTGTGTGGCAGCGAATGCAGTTCCAAGGGACAGTGAAAACCAGCTACAGCTTTCAGTGCTGGCAGCTTTCCTGTGGGCGCAATCTCTGGACGTTTCCAATTTCACTGCCAGGCACTGCGAGAAAGTCATACAGAGTGTTGCCCCATTAGGAAGCAAAGCTTTAGCAGAGCGCGAATGTCTGTGTGGCAGCGAATGCAGTTCCAAGGGACAGTGAAAACCAGCTACAGCTTTCAGTACTGGCTGCTTTCCTGTGGGCGCAATCTCTGGACGTTTCCAATTTCACTGCCAGGCACTGGGAGAAAGTCATACAGAGTGTTGCCCCATTACGAAGCAAAGCTTTAGCAGAGCGCGAATGTCTGTGTGGCAGCAAATGCAGTTCCAAGGGACAGTGAAAACCAGCTACAGCTTTCAGTGCTGGCAGCTTTCCTGTGGGCGCAATCTCTGGACGTTTCCAATTTGGCAGCCGGGCACTGGGAGAAAGTCATACAGAGTTTTGCCCCATTATCTAGGAATGCTTTTGTAGAGCGCGAATGTCTGTGTGGCAACGAATGCAGTTCCAAGGGACAGTGAAAACCAGCTACAGCTTTCAGTGCTGGCAGCTTTCCTGTGGGCGCAATCTCTGGACGTTTCCAATTTCACTGCCGGGCTCTGCCAGAGAGAGATACAGAGTGTTGCCCCATTAGGAAGCAATGCTTTAGCAGAGCGCGAATGTCTGTGTGGCAGCGAGTGCAGTTCCAAGGGACAGTGAAAACCAGCTACAGCTTTCAGTGCTGGCAGCTTTCCTGTGGGCGCAATCTCTGGACGTTTCCAATTTCACTGGCGGGCTCTGCCAGAGAGAGACACGGAGTGTTCCCCATTAGGAAGCAAAGCTTTAGCAGAGCGCGAATGTCTGTGTGGCAGCGAATGCAGTTCCAAGGGACAGTGAAAACCAGCTACAGCTTTCAGTGCTGGCAGCTTTCCTGTGGGCGCAATCTCTGGACGTTTCCAATTTCACTGCCGGGCTCTGCCAGAGAGAGATACAGAGTGTTGCCCCATTACGAATCAAAGCTTTAGCAGAGCGCGAATGTCTGTGTGGCAGCAAATGCAGTTCCAAGGGACAGTGAAAACCAGCTACAGCTTTCAGTGCTGGCAGCTTTCCTGTGGGCACAATCTCTGGACGTTTCCAATTTGGCAGCCGGGCTCTGCCAGAGAGAGATACAGAGTGTTGCCACATTATGAAGCAATGCTTTAGCAGAGCGCGAATGTCTGTGTGGCAGCGAATGCAGTTCCAAGGGACAGTGAAAACCAGCTACAGCTTTCAGTGCTGGCAGCTTTCCTGTGGGCGCAATCTCTGGACGTTTCCAATTTCACTGCCGGGCTCTGCCAGAGAGAGATACAGAGTGTTGCCCCATTAGGAAGCAAAGCTTTAGCAGAGCGCGAATGTCTGTGTGGCAGCGAATGCAGTTCCAAGGGACAGTGAAAACCAGCTACAGCTTTCAGTGCTGGCAGCTTTCCTGTGGGCGCAATCTCTGGATGTTTCCAATTTCACTGCCAGGCACTGGGAGAAAGTCATACAGAGTGTTGCCCCATTATCTAGGAATGCTTTTGTAGAGCGCGAATGTCTGTGTGGCAGCGAATGCAGTTCCAAGGGACAGTGAAAACCAGCTACAGCTTTCAGTGCTGGCAGCTTTCCTGTGGGCACAATCTCTGGACGTTTCCAATTTGACAGCCGGGCTCTGCCAGAGAGAGATACAGAGTGTTGCCCCATTACGAAGCAATGCTTTAGCAGAGCGCGAATGTCTGTGTGGCAGCGAATGCAGTTCCAAGGGACAGTGAAAACCAGCTACAGCTTTCAGTGCTGGCAGCTTTCCTGTGGGCGCAATCTCTGGACGTTTCCAATTTCACTGCCGGGCTCTGCCAGAGAGAGATACAGAGTGTTGCCGCGTTACGAAGCAAAGCTTTAGCAGAGCGCGAATGTCTGTGTGGCAGCGAATGCAGTTCCAAGGGACAGTGAAAACCAGCTACAGCTTTCAGTGCTGGCAGCTTTCCTGTGGGCGCAATCTCTGGACGTTTCCAATTTCACTGCCGGGCTCTGCCAGAGAGAGATACAGAGTGTTGCCCCATTAGGAAGCAAAGCTTTAGCAGAGCGCGAATGTCTGTGTGCAGCGAATGCAGTTCCAAGCGACAGTGAAAACCAGCTACAGCTTTCAGTGCTGGCAGCTTTCCTGTGGGCGCAATCTCTGGACGTTTCCAATTTCACTGGCGGGCTCTGCCAGAGAGAGACACGGAGTGTTCCCCATTAGGAAGCAAAGCTTTAGCAGAGCGCGAATGTCTGTGTGGCAGCGAATGCAGTTCCAAGGGACAGTGAAAACCAGCTACAGCTTTCAGTGCTGGCAGCTTTCCTGTGGGCGCAATCTCTGGACGTTTCCAATTTGGCAGCCGGGCTCTGCCAGAGAGAGATACAGAGTGTTGCCCCATTAGGAAGCAAAGCTTTAGCAGAGCGCGAATGTCTGTGTGGCAGCGAATGCAGTTCCAAGGGACAGTGAAAACCAGCTACAGCTTTCAGTGCTGGCAGCTTTCCTGTGGGCGCAATCTCTGGACGTTTCCAATTTCACTGCCAGGCACTGCAAGAAAGTCATACAGGGTGTTGCCCCATTAGGAAGAAAAGCTTTAGCAGAGCACGAATGTCTGTGTGGCAGCGAATGCAGTTCCAAGGGACAGTGAAAACCAGCTACAGCTTTCAGTACTGGCTGCTTTCCTGTGGGCGCAATCTCTGGACGTTTCCAATTTCACTGCCAGGCACTGGGAGAATGTCATACAGAGTGTTGCCCCATTACGAAGCAAAGCTTTAGCAGAGCGCGAATGTCTGTGTGGCAGCGAATGCAGTTCCAAGGGACAGTGAAAACCAGCTACAGCTTTCAGTGCTGGCAGCTTTCCTGTGGGCGCAATCTCTGGACGTTTCCAATTTCACTGCCGGGCTCTGCCAGAGAGAGATACAGAGTGTTGCCCCATTAGGAAGCAAAGCTTTAGCAGAGCGCGAATGTCTGTGTGGCAGCGAATGCAGTTCCAAGGGACAGTGAAAACCAGCTACAGCTTTCAGTGCTGGCAGCTTTCCTGTGGGCGCAATCTCTGGACGTTTCCAATTTCACTGCCGGGCTCTGCCAGAGAGAGATACAGAGTGTTGCCCCATTACGAAGCAATGCTTTAGCAGAGCGCGAATGTCTGTGTGGCAGCGAATGCAGTTCCAAGGGACAGTGAAAACCAGCTACATCTTTCAGTGCTGGCAGCTTTCCTGTGGGTGCAATCTCTGGACGTTTCCAATTTCACTGGCAGGCACTGGGAGAAAGTCACAGAGAGTGTTGCCCCATTAGGAAGCAAAGCGTTAGCAGAGCGCGAATGTCTGTGTGGCAGCGAATGCAGTTCCAAGGGACAGTGAAAACCAGCTACAGCTTTCAGTGCTGGCAGCTTTCCTGTGGGCGCAATCTCTGGACGTTTCCAGTTTGGCAGCCGGGCTCTGCCAGAGAGAGATACAGAGTGTTGCCCCATTAGGAAGCAAAGCTTTAGCAGAGCGCGAATGTCTGTGTGGCAGCGAGTGCAGTTCCAGGGGACAGTGAAAACCAGCTACAGCTTTCAGTGCTGGCAGCTTTCCTGTGGGCGCAATCTCTGGACGTTTCCAATTTCACTGCCAGGCACTGGGAGAAAGTCATACAGAGTGTTGCCCCATTAGGAAGCAAAGCTTTAGCACAGCGCGAATGTCTGTGTGGCAGCGAATGCAGTTCCAAGGGACAGAGAAAACCAGCTAGAGCTTTCAGTGCTGGCAGCTTTCCTGTGGGCGCAATCTCTGGACGTTTCCAATTTCACAGCCGGGCTCTGCCAGAGAGAGATACAGAGTGTTGCCCCATTACGAAGCAAAGCTTTAGCAGAGCGCGAATGTCTGTGTGGCAGCGAATGCAGTTCCAAGGGACAGTGAAAACCAGCTACATCTTTCAGTGCTGGCAGCTTTCCTGTGGGCGCAATCTCTGGACGTTTCCAATTTCACTGCCGGACTCTGCCAGAGAGAGATACAGAGCGTTGCCCCATTAGGAAGCAAAGCTTTAGCAGAACGCGAATGTCTGTGTGGCAGCGAATGCAGTTCCAGGGGACAGTGAAAACCAGCTACAGCTTTCAGTGCTGGCAGCTTTCCTGTGGGCGCAATCTCTGGACGTTTCCAATTTGGCAGCCGGGCTCTGCCAGAGAGAGATACAGAGTGTTGCCCCATTAGGAAGCAAAGCTTTAGCAGAGCGCGAATGTCTGTGTGGCAGCGAATGCAGTTCCAGGGGACAGTGAAAACCAGCTACATCTTTCAGTGCTGGCAGCTTTCCTGTGGGTGCAATCTCTGGACGTTTCCAATTTCACTGGCAGGCACTGGGAGAAAGTCACAGAGAGTGTTGCCCCATTACGAAGCAAAGCTTTAGCAGAGCGCGAATGTCTGTGTGGCAGCGAATGCAGTTCCAAGGGACAGTGAAAACCAGCTACAGCTTTCAGTGCTGGCAGCTTTCCTGTGGGTGCAATCTCTGGACGTTTCCAATTTCACTGCCGGGCTCTGCCAGAGAGAGATACAGAATGTTGCCCCATTACGAAGCAATGCTTTAGCAGAGCGCGAATGTCTGTGTGGCAGCGAATGCAGTTCCAAGGGACAGTGAAAACCAGCTACAGCTTTCAGTGCTGGCAGCTTTCCTGTGGGTGTAATCTCTGGACGTTTCCAATTTCACTGGCAGGCACTGGGAGAAAGTCACAGAGAGTGTTGTCCCATTAGGAAGCAAAGCTTTAGCAGAGCGCGAATGTCTGTGTGGCAGCGAATGCAGTTCCAAGGGACAGTGAAAACCAGCTACAGCTTTCAGTGCTGGCAGCTTTCCTGTGGGCGCAATCTCTGGACGTTTCCAATTTCACTGCCGGGCTCTGCCAGAGAGAGATACAGAGTGTTGCCCCATTACCAAGCAATGCTTTTTTAGAGCGCGAATGTCTGTGTGGCAGCGAATGCAGTTCCAAGGGACAGTGAAAACCAGCTACAGCTTTCAGTGCTGGCAGCTTTCCTGTGGGCGCAATCTCTGGACGTTTCCAATTTGGCAGCCGGGCTCTGCCAGAGAGAGATACAGAGTGTTGCCCCATTACGAAGCAATGCTTTAGCAGAGCGCGAATGTCTGTGTGGCAGCGAATGCAGTTCCAAGGGACAGTGAAAACCAGCTAGAGCTTTCAGTGCTGGCAGCTTTCCTGTGGGCGCAATCTCTGGACGTTTCCAATTTCACTGCCGGGCTCTGCCAGAGAGAGATACAGAGTGTTGCCCCATTAGGAAGCAAAGCTTTAGCAGAGGGCGAATGTCTGTGTGGCAGCGAATGCAGTTCCAAGGGACAGTGAAAACCACCTACAGCTTTCAGTGCTGGCAGCTTTCCTGTGGGCGCAATCTCTGGACGTTTCAAATTTCACTGCCAGGCACTGGGAGAAAGTCATACAGAGTGTTGCCCCATTACGAAGCAATGCTTTAGCAGAGCGCGAATGTCTGTGTGGCAGCGAATGCAGTTCCAAGGGACAGTGAAAACCAGCTACAGCTTTCAGTGCTGGCAGCTTTCCTGTGGGCGCAATCTCTGGACGTTTCCAATTTCACTGCCGGGCTCTGCCAGAGAGAGATACAGAGTGTTGCCCCATTACGAAGCAATGCTTTAGCAGAGCGCGAATGTCTGTGTGGCAGCGAATGCAGTTCCAAGGGACAGTGAAAACCAGCTACAGCTTTCAGTGCTGGCAGCTTTCCTGTGGGCGCAATCTCTGGACGTTTCCAATTTCACTGCCGGGCTCTGCCAGAGAGAGATACAGAGTGTTGCCCCATTAGGAAGCAAAGTTTTAGCAGAGGGCGAATGTCTGTGTGGCAGCGAATGCAGTTCCAAGGGACAGTGAAAACCAGCTACATCTTTCAGTGCTGGCAGCTGTCCTGTGGGCGCAATCTCTGGACGTTTCCAATTTCACTGCCGGGCTCTGCCAGAGAGAGATACAGAGTGTTGCCCCATAACGAAGCAATGCTTTAGCAGAGCGCGAATGTCTGTGTGGCAGCGAATGCAGTTCCAAGGGACAGTGAAAACCAGCTACATCTTTCAGTGCTGGCAGCTTTCCTGTGGGCGCAATCTCTGGACGTTTCCAATTTCACTGCCGGGCTCTGCCAGAGAGAGATACAGAGTGTTGCCCCATTACGAAGCAAAGCTTTAGCAGAGCGCGAATGTCTGTGTGGCAGCGAATGCAGTTCCAGGGGACAGTGAAAACCAGCTAGAGCTTTCAGTGCTGGCAGCTTTCCTGTGGGCGCAATCTCTGGACGTTTCCAATTTCACTGGCAGGCACTGGGAGATAGTCACAGAGAGTGTTGCCCCATTAGGAAGCAAAGCTTTAGCAGAGCGCGAATGTCTGTGTGGCAGCGAATGCAGTTCCAAGGGACAGTGAAAACCAGCTAGAGCTTTCAGTGCTGGCAGCTTTCCTGTGGGCGCAATCTCTGGACGTTTCCAATTTGGCAGCCGGGCTCTGCCAGAGAGAGATACAGAGTGTTGCCCCATTAGGAAGCAATGCTTTAGCAGAGCGCGAATGTCTGTGTGGCAGCGAGTGCAGTTCCAGGGGACAGTGAAAACCAGCTACAGCTTTCAGTGCTGGCAGCTTTCCTGTGGGCGCAATCTCTGGACGTTTCCAATTTGGCAGCTGGGCTCTGCCAGAGAGAGATACAGAGCGTTGCCCCATTAGGAAGCAAAGCTTTAGCAGAGCGCAAATGTCTGTGTGGCAGCGAATGCAGTTCCAAGGGACAGTGAAAACGAGCTACAGCTTTCAGTGCTGGCAGCTTTCCTGTGGGCGCAATCTCTGGACGTTTCCAATTTCACTGCTGGGCTCTGCCAGAGAGAGATACAGAGTGTTGCCTCATTAGGAAGCAAAGCTTTAGCAGAGCGCGAATGTCTGTGTGGCAGCGAATGCAGTTCCAAGGGACAGTGAAAACCAGCTACATCTTTCAGTGCTGGCAGCTTTCCTGTGGGTGCAATCTCTGGACGTTTCCAATTTCACTGGCAGGCACTGGGAGAAAGTCACAGAGAGTGTTGCCCCATTAGGAAGCAAAGCGTTAGCAGAGCGCGAATGTCTGTGTGGCAGCGAATGCAGTTCCAAGGGACAGTGAAAACCAGCTACAGCTTTCAGTGCTGGCAGCTTTCCTGTGGGCGCAATCTCTGGACGTTTCCAGTTTGGCAGCCGGGCTCTGCCAGAGAGAGATACAGAGTGTTGCCCCATTAGGAAGCAAAGCTTTAGCAGAGCGCGAATGTCTGTGTGGCAGCGAGTGCAGTTCCAGGGGACAGTGAAAACCAGCTACAGCTTTCAGTGCTGGCAGCTTTCCTGTGGGCGCAATCTCTGGACGTTTCCAATTTCACTGCCAGGCACTGGGAGAAAGTCATACAGAGTGTTGCCCCATTAGGAAGCAAAGCTTTAGCACAGCGCGAATGTCTGTGTGGCAGCGAATGCAGTTCCAAGGGACAGAGAAAACCAGCTAGAGCTTTCAGTGCTGGCAGCTTTCCTGTGGGCGCAATCTCTGGACGTTTCCAATTTCACAGCCGGGCTCTGCCAGAGAGAGATACAGAGTGTTGCCCCATTACGAAGCAAAGCTTTAGCAGAGCGCGAATGTCTGTGTGGCAGCGAATGCAGTTCCAAGGGACAGTGAAAACCAGCTACATCTTTCAGTGCTGGCAGCTTTCCTGTGGGCGCAATCTCTGGACGTTTCCAATTTCACTGCCGGACTCTGCCAGAGAGAGATACAGAGCGTTGCCCCATTAGGAAGCAAAGCTTTAGCAGAACGCGAATGTCTGTGTGGCAGCGAATGCAGTTCCAAGGGACAGTGAAAACCAGCTACAGCTTTCAGTGCTGGCAGATTTCCTGTGGGCGCAATCTCTGGACGTTTCCAATTTCACTGCCGGGCTCTGCCAGAGAGAGATACAGAGTGTTGCCCCATTAGGAAGCAAAGCTTTAGCAGAGCGCGAATGTCTGTGTGGCAGCGAATGCAGTTCCAGGGGACAGTGAAAACCAGCTACATCTTTCAGTGCTGGCAGCTTTCCTGTGGGCGCAATCTCTGGACGTTTCCAATTTCACTGGCAGGCACTGGGAGAAAGTCACAGAGAGTGTTGCCCCATTACGAAGCAAAGCTTTAGCAGAGCGCGAATGTCTGTGTGGCAGCGAATGCAGTTCCAAGGGACAGTGAAAACCAGCTACAGCTTTCAGTGCTGGCAGCTTTCCTGTGGGTGCAATCTCTGGACGTTTCCAATTTCACTGCCGGGCTCTGCCAGAGAGAGATACAGAGTGTTGCCCCATTACGAAGCAATGCTTTAGCAGAGCGCGAATGTCTGTGTGGCAGCGAATGCAGTTCCAAGGGACAGTGAAAACCAGCTACATCTTTCAGTGCTGGCAGCTTTCCTGTGGGTGTAATCTCTGGACGTTTCCAATTTCACTGGCAGGCACTGGGAGAAAGTCACAGAGAGTGTTGTCCCATTAGGAAGCAAAGCTTTAGCAGAGCGCGAATGTCTGTGTGGCAGCGAATGCAGTTCCAAGGGACAGTGAAAACCAGCTAGAGCTTTCAGTGCTGGCAGCTTTCCTGTGGGCGCAATCTCTGGACGTTTCCAATTTCACTGCCGGGCTCTGCCAGAGAGAGATACAGAGTGTTGCCCCATTACCAAGCAATGCTTTTTTAGAGCGCGAATGTCTGTGTGGCAGCGAATGCAGTTCCAAGGGACAGTGAAAACCAGCTACAGCTTTCAGTGCTGGCAGCTTTCCTGTGGGCGCAATCTCTGGACGTTTCCAATTTGGCAGCCGGGCTCTGCCAGAGAGAGATACAGAGTGTTGCCCCATTACGAAGCAATGCTTTAGCAGAGCGCGAATGTCTGTGTGGCAGCGAATGCAGTTCCAAGGGACAGTGAAAACCAGCTAGAGCTTTCAGTGCTGGCAGCTTTCCTGTGGGCGCAATCTCTGGACGTTTCCAATTTCACTGCCGGGCTCTGCCAGAGAGAGATACAGAGTGTTGCCCCATTAGGAAGCAAAGCTTTAGCAGAGGGCGAATGTCTGTGTGGCAGCGAATGCAGTTCCAAGGGACAGTGAAAACCACCTACAGCTTTCAGTGCTGGCAGCTTTCCTGTGGGCGCAATCTCTGGACGTTTCAAATTTCACTGCCAGGCACTGGGAGAAAGTCATACAGAGTGTTGCCCCATTACGAAGCAATGCTTTAGCAGAGCGCGAATGTCTGTGTGGCAGCGAATGCAGTTCCAAGGGACAGTGAAAACCAGCTACAGCTTTCAGTGCTGGCAGCTTTCCTGTGGGCGCAATCTCTGGACGTTTCCAATTTCACTGCCGGGCTCTGCCAGAGAGAGATACAGAGTGTTGCCCCATTACGAAGCAATGCTTTAGCAGAGCGCGAATGTCTGTGTGGCAGCGAATGCAGTTCCAAGGGACAGTGAAAACCAGCTACATCTTTCAGTGCTGGCAGCTGTCCTGTGGGCGCAATCTCTGGACGTTTACAATTTCACTGCCGGGCTCTGCCAGAGAGAGATACAGAGTGTTGCCCCATTACGAAGCAATGCTTTAGCAGAGCGCGAATGTCTGTGTGGCAGCGAATGCAGTTCCAGGGGACAGTGAAAACCAGCTAGAGCTTTCAGTGCTGGCAGCTTTCCTGTGGGCGCAATCTCTGGACGTTTCCAATTTCACTGGCAGGCACTGGGAGATAGTCACAGAGAGTGTTGCCCCATTAGGAAGCAAAGCTTTAGCAGAGCGCGAATGTCTGTGTGGCAGCGAATGCAGTTCCAAGGGACAGTGAAAACCAGCTACATCTTTCAGTGCTGGCAGCTTTCCTGCGGGCGCAATCTCTGGACGTTTCCAATTTGGCAGCCGGGCTCTGCCAGAGAGAGATACAGAGTGTTGCCCCATTAGGAAGCAATGCTTTAGCAGAGCGCGAATGTCTGTGTGGCAGCGAGTGCAGTTCCAGGGGACAGTGAAAACCAGCTACAGCTTTCAGTGCTGGCAGCTTTCCTGTGGGCGCAATCTCTGGACGTTTCCAATTTGGCAGCTAGGCTCTGCCAGAGAGAGATACAGAGCGTTGCCCCATTAGGAAGCAAAGCTTTAGCAGAGCGCAAATGTCTGTGTGGCAGCGAATGCAGTTCCAAGGGACAGTGAAAACCAGCTACAGCTTTCAGTGCTGGCAGCTTTCCTGTGGGCGCAATCTCTGGACGTTTCCAATTTCACTGCTGGGCTCTGCCAGAGAGAGATACAGAATGTTGCCTCATTAGGAAGCAAAGCTTTAGCAGAGCGCGAATGTCTGTGTGGCAGCGAATGCAGTTCCAAGGGACAGTGAAAACCAGCCACATCTTTCAGTGCTGGCAGCTTTCCTGTGGGCGCAATCTCTGGACGTTTCCAATTTCACTGCCGGGCTCTGCCAGAGAGAGATACAGAGTGTTGCCCCATTACGAAGCAAAGCTTTAGCAGAGCGCGAATGTCTGTAAGGCAGCGAATGCAGTTCCAGGGGACAGTGAAAACCAGCTACAGCTTTCAGTGCTGGCAGCTTTCCTGTGGGCGCAATCTCTGGACGTTTCCAATTTGGCAGCCGGGCTCTGCCAGAGAGAGATACAGAGTGTTGCCCCATTACGAAGCAATGCTTTAGCAGAGCGCGAATGTCTGTGTGGCAGCGAATGCAGTTCCAAGGGACAGTGAAAACCAGCTACAGCTTTCAGTGCTGGCAGCTTTCCTGTGGGCGCAATCTCTGGACGTTTTCAATTTGGCAGCCGGGCTCTGCCAGAGACAGATACAGAGTGTTGCCCCATTAGGAAGCAAAGCTTTAGCAGAGCGCGAATGTCTGTGTGGCAGCGAATGCAGTTCTAAGGGACAGTGAAAACCAGCTACAGCTTTCAGTGCTGGCAGCTTTCCTGTGGGCGCAATCTCTGGACGTTTCCAATTTCACTGCCGGGCTCTGCCAGAGAGAGATACAGAGTGTTGCCCCATTAGGAAGCAAAGCTTTAGCAGAGGGCAAATGTCTGTGTGGCAGCGAATGCAGTTCCAAGGGACAGTGAAAACCAGCTACAGCTTTCAGTGCTGGCAGCTTTCCTGTGGGCGCAATCTCTGGACGTTTCCAATTTCACTGCCGGGCTCTGCCAGAGACAGATACAGAGTGTTGCCCCATAACGAAGCAATGCTTTAGCAGAGCGCGAATGTCTGTGTGGCAGCGAATGCAGTTCCAAGGGACAGTGAAAACCAGCTACATCTTTCAGTGCTAGCAGCTTTCCTGTGGGCGCAATCTCTGGACGTTTCCAATTTCACTGTCGGGCTCTGCCAGAGAGAGATACAGAGTGTTGCCCCATTACGAAGCAATGCTTTAGCAGAGCGCGAATGTCTGTGTGGCAGCGAATGCAGTTCCAAGGGACAGTGAAAACCAGCTACAGCTTTCAGTGCTGGCAGCTTTCCTGTGGGCGCAATCTCTGGACGTTTCCAATTTCACTGGCAGGCACTGGGAGATAGTCACAGAGAGTGTTGCCCCATTAGGAAGCAAAGCTTTAGCAGAGCGCGAATGTCTGTGTGGCAGCGAATGCAGTTCCAAGGGACAGTGAAAACCAGCTACAGCTTTCAGTGCTGGCAGCTTTCCTGTGGGCGCAATCTCTGGACGTTTCCAATTTGGCAGCCGGGCTCTGCCAGAGAGAGATACAGAGTGTTGCCCCATTAGGAAGCAAAGCTTTAGCAGAGCGCGAATGTCTGTGTGGCAGCGAATGCAGTTCCAAGGGACAGTGAAAACCAGCTACATCTTTCAGTGCTGGCAGCTTTCCTGTGGGCGCAATCTCTGGACGTTTCCAATTTCACTGCCGGGCTCTGCCAGAGAGAGATACAGAGCGTTGCCCGTTAGGAAGCAAAGCTTTAACAGAACGCGAATGTCTGTGTGGCAGCGAATGCAGTTCCAAGGGACAGTGAAAACCAGCTACAGCTTTCAGTGCTGGCAGCTTTCCTGTGGGCGCAATCTCTGGACGTTTCCAATTTCACTGCCGGGCTCTGCCAGAGAGAGATACAGAGTGTTGCCCCATTAGGAAGCAAAGCTTTAGCAGAGCGCGAATGTCTGTGTGGCAGCGAATGCAGTTCCAAGGGACAGTGAAAACCAGCTACAGCTTTCAGTGCTGGCAGCTTTCCTGTGGGTGCAATCTCTGGACGTTTCCAATTTCACTGCCGGGCTCTGCCAGAGAGAGATACAGAGTGTTGCCCCATTACGAAGCAATGCTTTAGCAGAGCGCGAATGTCTGTGTGGCAGCGAATGCAGTTCCAAGGGACAGTGAAAACCAACTACATCTTTCAGTGCTGGCAGCTTTCCTGTGGGTGTAATCTCTGGACGTTTCCAATTTCACTGGCAGGCACTGGGAGAAAGTCACAGAGAGTGTTGCCCCATTAGGAAGCAAAGCTTTAGCAGAGCGCGAATGTCTGTGTGGCAGCGAATGCAGTTCCAAGGGACAGTGAAAACCAGCTACAGCTTTCAGTGCTGGCAGCTTTCCTGTGGGCGCAATCTCTGGACGTTTCCAATTTGGCAGCCGGGCTCTGCCAGAGAGAGATACAGAGTGTTGCCCCATTAGGAAGCAAAGCTTTAGCAGAGCGCGAATGTCTGTGTGGCAGCGAGTGCAGTTCCAAGGGACAGTGAAAACCAGCTACAGCTTTCAGTGCTGGCAGCTTTCCTGTGGGCGCAATCTCTGGACGTTTCCAATTTGGCAGCCGGGCTCTGCCAGAGAGAGATACAGAGTGTTGCCCCATTACGAAGCAATGCTTTAGCAGAGCGCGAATGTCTGTGTGGCAGCGAATGCAGTTCCAAGGGACAGTAAAAACCAGCTAGAGCTTTCACTGCTGGCAGCTTTCCTGTGGGCGCAATCTCTGGACGTTTCCAATTTGGCAGCCGGGCTCTGCCACAGAGAGATACAGAGTGTTGCCCCATTACGAAGCAAAGTTTTAGCAGAGGGCGAATGTCTGTGTGGCAGCGAATGCAGTTCCAAGGGACAGTGAAAACCAGCTAGAGCTTTCAGTGCTGGCAGCTTTCCTGTGGGTGCAATCTCTGGACGTTTCCAATTTCACTGGCAGGCACTGGGAGATAGTCACAGAGAGTGTTGCCCCATTAGGAAGCAAAGCTTTAGCAGAGCGCGAATGTCTGTGTGGCAGGGAATGCAGTTCCAAGGGACAGTGAAAACCAGCTAGAGCTTTCAGTGCTGGCAGCTTTCCTGTGGGCGCAATCTCTGGACGTTTCCAATTTGGCAGCCGGGCTCTGCCAGAGAGAGATACAGAGTGTTGCCCCATTAGGAAGCAATGCTTTAGCAGAGCGCGAATGTCTGTGTGGCAGCGAGTGCAGTTCCAGGGGACAGTGAAAACCAGCTACAGCTTTCAGTGCTGGCAGCTTTCCTGTGGGCGCAATCTCTGGACGTTTCCAATTTGGCAGCTGGGCTCTGCCAGAGAGAGATACAGAGCGTTGCCCCATTAGGAAGCAAAGCTTTAGCAGAGCGCAAATGTCTGTGTGGCAGCGAATGCAGTTCCAAGGGACAGTGAAAACCAGCTACAGCTTTCAGTGCTGGCAGCTTTCCTGTGGGCGCAATCTCTGGACGTTTCCAATTTCACTGCTGGGCTCTGCCAGAGAGAGATACAGAGTGTTGCCTCATTAGGAAGCAAAGCTTTAGCAGAGCGCGAATGTCTGTGTGGCAGCGAATGCAGTTCCAAGGGACAGTGAAAACCAGCCACATCTTTCAGTGCTGGCAGCTTTCCTGTGGGCGCAATCTCTGGACGTTTCCAATTTCACTGCCGGGCTCTGCCAGAGAGAGATACAGAGTGTTGCCCCATTACGAAGCAAAGCTTTAGCAGAGCGCGAATGTCTGTAAGGCAGCGAATGCAGTTCCAGGGGACAGTGAAAACCAGCTACAGCTTTCAGTGCTGGCAGCTTTCCTGTGGGCGCAATCTCTGGACGTTTCCAATTTGGCAGCCGGGCTCTGCCAGAGAGAGATACAGAGTGTTGCCCCATTACGAAGCAATGCTTTAGCAGAGCGCGAATGTCTGTGTGGCAGCGAATGCAGTTCCAAGGGACAGTGAAAACCAGCTAGAGCTTTCAGTGCTGGCAGCTTTCCTGTGGGCGCAATCTCTGGACGTTTCCAATTTCACTGCCGGGCTCTGCCAGAGAGAGATACAGAGTGTTGCCCCATTACGAAGCAATGCTTTAGCAGAGCGCGAATGTCTGTGTGGCAGCGAATGCAGTTCCAAGGGACAGTGAAAACCAGCTACATCTTTCAGTGCTGGCAGCTTTCCTGTGGGCGCAATCTCTGGACGTTTCCAATTTCACTGGCAGGCACTGGGAGATAGTCACAGAGAGTGTTGCCCCATTAGGAAGCAAAGCTTTAGCAGAGCGCGAATGTCTGTGTGGCAGCGAATGCAGTTCCAAGGGACAGTGAAAACCAGCTACAGCTTTCAGTGCTGGCAGCTTTCCTGTGGGCGCAATCTCTGGACGTTTCCAATTTCACTGCCGGGCTCTGCCAGAGAGAGATACAGAGTGTTGCCCCATTAGGAAGCAAAGCTTTAGCAGAGCGCGAATGTCTGTGTGGCAGCGAATGCAGTTCCAGGGGACAGTGAAAACCAGCTACATCTTTCAGTGCTGGCAGCTTTCCTGTGGGTGCAATCTCTGGACGTTTCCAATTTCACTGGCAGGCACTGGGAGAAAGTCACAGAGAGTGTTGCCCCATTACGAAGCAAAGCTTTAGCAGAGCGCGAATGTCTGTGTGGCAGCGAATGCAGTTCCAAGGGACAGTGAAAACCAGCTACAGCTTTCAGTGCTGGCAGCTTTCCTGTGGGTGCAATCTCTGGACGTTTCCAATTTCACTGCCGGGCTCTGCCAGAGAGAGATACAGAGTGTTGCCCCATTACGAAGCAATGCTTTAGCAGAGCGCGAATGTCTGTGTGGCAGCGAATGCAGTTCCAAGGGACAGTGAAAACCAGCTACAGCTTTCAGTGCTGGCAGCTTTCCTGTGGGCGCAATCTCTGGACGTTTCCAATTTCACTGCCGGGCTCTGCCAGAGAGAGATACAGAGTGTTGCCCCATAACGAAGCAATGCTTTAGCAGAGCGCGAATGTCTGTGTGGCAGCGAATGCAGTTCCAAGGGACAGTGAAAACCAGCTAGAGCTTTCAGTGCTGGCAGCTTTCCTGTGGGTGCAATCTCTGGACGTTTCCAATTTCACTGGCAGGCACTGGGAGATAGTCACAGAGAGTGTTGCCCCATTAGGAAGCAAAGCTTTAGCAGAGCGCGAATGTCTGTGTGGCAGGGAATGCAGTTCCAAGGGACAGTGAAAACCAGCTAGAGCTTTCAGTGCTGGCAGCTTTCCTGTGGGCGCAATCTCTGGACGTTTCCAATTTGGCAGCCGGGCTCTGCCAGAGAGAGATACAGAGTGTTGCCCCATTAGGAAGCAATGCTTTAGCAGAGCGCGAATGTCTGTGTGGCAGCGAGTGCAGTTCCAGGGGACAGTGAAAACCAGCTACAGCTTTCAGTGCTGGCAGCTTTCCTGTGGGCGCAATCTCTGGACGTTTCCAATTTGGCAGCTGGGCTCTGCCAGAGAGAGATACAGAGCGTTGCCCCATTAGGAAGCAAAGCTTTAGCAGAGCGCAAATGTCTGTGTGGCAGCGAATGCAGTTCCAAGGGACAGTGAAAACCAGCTACAGCTTTCAGTGCTGGCAGCTTTCCTGTGGGCGCAATCTCTGGACGTTTCCAATTTCACTGCTGGGCTCTGCCAGAGAGAGATACAGAGTGTTGCCTCATTAGGAAGCAAAGCTTTAGCAGAGCGCGAATGTCTGTGTGGCAGCGAATGCAGTTCCAAGGGACAGTGAAAACCAGCCACATCTTTCAGTGCTGGCAGCTTTCCTGTGGGCGCAATCTCTGGACGTTTCCAATTTCACTGCCGGGCTCTGCCAGAGAGAGATACAGAGTGTTGCCCCATTACGAAGCAAAGCTTTAGCAGAGCGCGAATGTCTGTAAGGCAGCGAATGCAGTTCCAGGGGACAGTGAAAACCAGCTACAGCTTTCAGTGCTGGCAGCTTTCCTGTGGGCGCAATCTCTGGACGTTTCCAATTTGGCAGCCGGGCTCTGCCAGAGAGAGATACAGAGTGTTGCCCCATTACGAAGCAATGCTTTAGCAGAGCGCGAATGTCTGTGTGGCACCGAATGCAGTTCCAAGGGACAGTGAAAACCAGCTACAGCTTTCAGTGCTGGCAGCTTTCCTGTGGGCGCAATCTCTGGACGTTTCCAATTTCACTGGCAGGCACTGGGAGATAGTCACAGAGAGTGTTGCCCCATTAGGAAGCAAAGCTTTAGCAGAGCGCGAATGTCTGTGTGGCAGCGAATGCAGTTCCAAGGGACAGTGAAAACCAGCTACATCTTTCAGTGCTGGCAGCTTTCCTGTGGGCGCAATCTCTGGACGTTTCCAATTTGGCAGCCGGGCTCTGCCAGAGAGAGATACAGAGTGTTGCCCCATTAGGAAGCAAAGCTTTAGCAGAGCGCGAATGTCTGTGTGGCAGCGAATGCAGTTCCAAGGGACAGTGAAAACCAGCTACATCTTTCAGTGCTGGCAGCTTTCCTGTGGGCGCAATCTCTGGACGTTTCCAATTTCACTGCCGGGCTCTGCCAGAGAGAGATACAGAGCGTTGCCCGTTAGGAAGCAAAGCTTTAACAGAACGCGAATGTCTGTGTGGCAGCGAATGCAGTTCCAAGGGACAGTGAAAACCAGCTACAGCTTTCAGTGCTGGCAGCT